>NC_135640.1:39143778-39766329 GCF_053574225.1 Canis aureus | reverse complement strand
CGTCTGTTACAGCAGCAATAGGAAATTAATTTAGCCTTATAGATATAGTTCAATGGAAAAAGTTGTGAAGACCTGGAGTCATGTATACAAGTGCCTCGGGGATAATTAGCTCATAATCCTCTCCGTTGTTCGCAGCTTTTGAGAAGTTCTCTAGAGAAGGAAGCGAGGACCTTCCAAGAGATGAAGAGCTGAGAAGAGGAGGAAACGGTCCAGAATGTCAATGTGACTTGAGCAACAGGGTCAGGGAGGAGAGGTGCCCGTCCCTTGACCCAGTAGTATGAGGGAGGGGGGCCCCGTTCCACGGGGTCAGAAGGGTAGCCACCTTTAATGCAAAAGTCCTGAGGTGGTCAGCTACGTTAGTGGGGATGGAAACTATTTTCAGATACATCGTACTTCGGAGATCTATGTAAGTGGTTTGAATTAAGCACTCACTGAGGTGGGATTCAAACCTGGGCCCTTCTGACCCCAGAGCTCAGGGCCTGGGCCACCGTGCAACTTTGCCTCCGTAGAGAACCAAGGCCGCAGAAACCTCTTGGGGACATTGCTCTGGCTCTGCTTGATTGCTGCGCCAAGTCCTTCCACTCATTCCCGTGTCCTTCCACCGAGGAACCAACCACGTGCCTATCATACGCCTCAATTCTCCCTCCTTGGAAACACAACCCAGCTCTGTTCCTATGAAAAGAGTGATTTTATTCATGAGCCACCAGCCTCTGCCTTCCCCAAAATTCCTCTTTGGGTCGCCTCTCTTCTGCAAGGAGCTAAAATATTCAACGCAGCAAGGGAATCCAAGAAAAGAGGCTGCAGGGCTCTTTCCAGGCTCACCTCTGTCTGCCAAGACTAGCTGGGGGTTGACAGCCGAAAGCCATGGCCCACATGGGTCCCCTGCGAAGGCGTGTCCCTTGCTGCGAGGCCACAAGTCCGTGAGCTCTGCCCTGAGACCCGTGGGTGGTGTGGGCTCCTCGGCCGATAACTGGCAGCTGCCCACCTACAACTCAGCCCTGGAGCTACAAATGCCTCTTTGCCCCCAATTACTTGACCACCCAGCCTCAGAGTGATTATAAATAACTCCATCCGCTCCAGGACCAGTAAGTCAAGACTCACACTCTGGTTGCCACATGATCGTGATTATATAATCACGTCCGCGTGCGCCGCCGGAGTTTGAAAGTGAGGTGATCAAGATCTGCTTGCTGACACCCAGGACCCGCACCTCGGCTACGGCACTTGTGTTTCTTCTCATCCCCGGGAAACGCATAGGCCAGATGTTCAGCGATTGTGGAATCTTGCACATGAGGTTCAAAATACCCCTTGCAAGAACTAGAAAAAGACCTTTCGGTGCATTGGAAGTTGATCTTTTCTGAGGTAACTGAAAATATGAGAGGGAGAGCAGGTGGGGGGAGTATTTCCTGTTAGGTTCACAGACAAAATTAGTGCTAGGTGTGGCTGGATGTGCGAGATGTGGCTAGCTGTGCTCGATGTCGCGCTGACTTTAGAAAGCTCGTCATGTGCTGTGACTGTGGACGGTGATGTTAATATTCCTCTGTGCCTGGCTGGTAAACATTTCACTGAAGATTTTATTAAGGGTATCTTCTGGGGACCCGTGTTGATTTAGTGCTTGTTCCCCAGCTGGTCAGGTGCTGGGCAGGTGCTTGGGCATATTTCCGGCAAAAGTGAAAAGCAAACAGAGCTGTTTCTAAGATGATCGTCTTTGTTTGATTTATGCTAATGTCTTGTTAGCATTTAAAATCAATTCCTTACTTTGATTTGGTATTAAATATTGGGTACCCTCCAAAGGGCAGGAAAACGAACGGGAGACCGCTTATTTGAACACCTGATGGGCTCATTCCTAAATTTAATGTGAAGACGTGGTTGGGTAATAATACACGTGCTCTTGCAAGGATTTATATTTGAATTTTTTCTTTCTTTCTTTTTTTTTTCTTAAGAGTTCATGTGAGAGTGGGGAGGAGGGGCAGAGGGAGACCCTCAAGCAGGCTCCGCATCCAGCGCTGACTCAGGGCGCCATCTCACAACCCTGAGACCATGACCTGAGCTGAAATCAAGATTCTCAGATGCTAACCAACCAGGCCACCCAGGTGCCCCTTGAAATTTATTTATTATTATTTTTTAGATTATTATTATTATTTTTTATTCTTGAGAGACACACAGAGAGACAGAGACACAGGCAGAGGGAGAAGCAGGCTCCCTGCCGGGAGCCCGATGTGGGACTTGATCCTGGACACCGGAATCTCGCCCTGAGCCGAAGGCAGGTGCACAACGCTGAGCCACCCAGGCATCCCAACCCTTGAAATTTAAACGAGCAAGATACTTGCCTCTGATGAGTGACTCCAATGTATTTTTTCTTTATCTGTTTGGACTGCTATCTCCACACGCTCTTGGAGGGTGCCACACGTTTGAAAGCTGCATGCATCCTAACTGCGCACACACATTTGAAAGCCCCTGCTCTTATTCCATTGTTTATTTATGGATGTGTTCATTTCTTTCACTTTTTAAAAAATATTTTATTTATTTATTCATGAGAGACACACACAGAGAGAGAGGCAGAGACACAGGCAGAGGGAGAAGCAGGCTCCATGCAGGGAGCCTGATGCGGGACTTGACCCTGGGACTCCAGGATCACGCCCTGGGCTGAAGGCAGGTGCTAAACCACTGAGCCACCCAGGGATCCCCTGTTCATTTCTTTCTTGTCTTTATTCCCCATCTCCATAGACAATCATAGTAAAATGTGCTTAATGCACATATTTAATTGAAGGCGATCCTTTAAAAAGGTACAATCTTGCTTCATGGGTGCAGGTTTTAGTTTCATGTAAACAAGGAAGAATGTGGCCTCTTGAGCCAGACAGCTTGGATTCAAACCCACGCCCTGCCACGTACCGACTGTTGATCTAGATCTACTTAACGTTGCCTTTGTGGGTCTCTGTTTCATCTTCCATAAAATGGCTTTGATAATAGCAACCTGCAGCCCTGGCTGGCTTGTGATGATTAAATTAGTGAGTACAAGTGAGGTCCTTGGAGGGGAGTCCTGTGGGTAGTCAGCCCTCCACAGGGGTTAGCTACTGTCATGACTAGTCTGTCTTTAAAGACAGGCTGATCTTTGTATTCCTCACCAAATGCTAGAGAGAGACATTGATTAATTTAGTTGATTGGCACTTGTTCATCAGGCGCGCGTGTTTCTCACCAGCTGATGTGTGGGCTCCTTTGAGGTCAGTTGCTCAGCCCCGAGGCCAAATAAGTGGCCCCTCTGGGCAGAGAACAGCCTAATGGCATTTGCTGAGCAGGGCCTTTGGGCAGGACCTCGGTGGTTAAAAGTCTGAGTCCAGTGAAATGATAGCAGCCACACAGTGGGCGAAACAGGGCAAATTTAATATAAAGAACACTGGCTGTGACAAAAGAGTAACTGTACGTCCTAAAGCAATGCCAAGGAAGGACAGACTCAGGAGTTCAGATCTCCCGGAGAAGGTGTGGTTCAGCCACGGGGCAGCAGGAAGGTGGTTGCTGGTTCGGGCCAGGCCAGAGCTGGTGAAGCTGCTGGACCAGCCCTAGGTCACCCCCCCCCCCGGAGGCACAGGTCCTGGCGTGGGGCGGAGAGGGGAGCCCTTCAGAGCTCGGGGCTGCGGGATCTCAAGGGAATGTCCCGCTGGAGGTCCTCACAACACCCACACCCCTTCTATGCTGGAAGTAGGAAGCCTCTTCCTTCTCCGTGTCCCTCCAGCACCCTCTACTGAGAAATCTTAGCACAGCGCTTACTTTAAGGAGATGCTTGAAGAAATCCCAGGGAGGATCCAGAACATCACACAGAGAAGGATGTGCGCATCTCTGAGAGGCCATGCACAGCCGCTGATGCACACGCCGTGCTCCACTCGCTGTCAGGCTAAGTCACGGGGCAACCACCCGTCTGCGTCGGCGCTGGGACCTTCTGAAAATCACTGGAATAAGTCTGATATTTTTTGCATTGACCATGTGCCAGGTGCCGCCGTCCTGGTGCTGAGGGGGCCGACGGGAACGATGCGATGCACAAGGGTCTTGTGCTCACGGGGCCCACATTCTAGAAAGGGAAGCCGATAAGCTAAGATACAACAAGATGTTAGGCAATGGCCAGTGCCGTGTTGGATAAAACAGGCTGGTGGGCAGGTCAAGGAAGTGCTCTCTGAAGGGGTGACATTGAACCCGAGGGGTGGGTGTCAGGAGGGGACCTGAGGTGGGCGGAGGGGTGGAGGAAAGGCATCCCAGCCCGAAATGCTAAAATACATCCCTGGGATTCCAAGCATCCCTAAGGTACAAACACTTCCTGTTTCGCAGATAAGAAAATCCTATGTATGAGCTGATAACTGAATCTATTCCTTCACATCTATTTATGTGTTATTTTGACGTGAGTTAAAAAAAAAAGCCCACTTGCACCATGTTGCTGTATTTCCTTGCAGAGGCTTAGGTGTTCCACGTGAAGTTTATTTGTGGCTCAGTGGCTGGGTCGGCCCACCTGAGGGGCTGGGGTAGGAGACGAGGAGTGGCTTTTAGGATGCGCCTCCACCCCACGCCTGGCTTCTCAGAGATTGTCCTTCCTCCCTTCCTTCTCTAGCACCTTCGTGCTCCGCCTTCCTGCAGGAACCTGTCTCCGGGGGACACCTGTGCCCTCCCGCTCTGTTGACACAGGCCTCCATTAAGTACTTTTCTCCCGGGAAGAGCGCACGGTGAAGTCTCCCTCATCCTTCTTCCGTCTCTGCCATCAGATCTCCTGTGTCACCAGCGACCACTTCTCAGATTGTCGCAGCCCCGCTCTGCGCTACCGTGTAGAGGAGCACACGCTTTAGCGTGTTACTTCGTCCCAGGCGTATCCGGGACACAGAATTTCCTACAGTGCTGCCTTTGGCATAAACTGCAGGCAGATGGAAGAGGTATTTGTGGCTCCGGGTAGGGGATTTACCCATCTATGTATGCTCAAGGCTGGTCCAAGATAAAACCAAATGAGGCCGTTTTTGTTTCTTGCGTGTGATCCAACGATCTCATTTTCTGTTCCCGTTGGACCTCCTGGTTGACACACAAAATAAACAGCGATGGATGAATGGGTCAACAGAACATGGTCTATACTTACAATGGAGTAGCATTCAGCCTTAAGAAGGAAGGATCTAGGGCAGCCCGGGGGGCTCAGCGGTTTAGCGCAGCCTTCAGCCCAGGGCGTGATCCTGGAGACCCGAGATCGAGTCCCACGTCGGGCTCCCTGCGTGGAGCCTGCTTCTCCCTCTGCCTGTGTCTCTGCCTCTCTCTGTGTTTCTCATGAATAAATAAATAAAATCTTAAAAAAAAAAAAAAAAAGAAGGACCTACTGACACCTGCCACAGCATGAATGAACCTTGAGGACATGATGGTGAGTGAAATAAGCCAGGCCCGAAAGACGAGTGCTGTGTGATGTCTCCCACATGAGGCCTCTGGAATAGTCAGATCCATAGGGGCAGAAAGTAAAATCGGATGTGTCGGGGTGGGGGTGTGTGCAAGGGGTGGGTAGGAGGGATGGGGGAGTCAGTGCTTCATGGAGACAGAGTTTCAGTTTGGGGCAGGCCAAGAGTTCTGGAGCCGGACGGTGGGGATGGCGGGGATGGCGGGGATGGTGGCACCGCGGTATGCATTTCTCAACGCTACTGAACAGTACGCTGAAAAGTGGTCGAGATGGTAGATTTTATGTTATGTATATTTAATGGTGGTCAAAATAAAATGGGAAGGACACATGTCCTGAGGCTGCAGACTCTGCTAGTTTGGCCTGGAAGGAGAGGGGAGGAGTAGCAGGTATGGAGTCCCTAAAGCTGCCGGGGACAGCCTGAGGCTCTCCGGGGCAGCTCATTCTCCAGGGAAGAAGCACCTTTCCTTTCCTTTCCTTTCCTTTCCTTTCCTTTCCTTTCCTTTCCTTTCCCCTTCCCCTTCCCCTTCCCCTTCCCCTTCCCCTTCCCCTTCCCCTTCCCCTTTCCTTTCCCCTTCCCCTTTCCTTTTCCCTTCCCCTTTCCTTTCCCCTTCCCCTTTCCCTCTTTCTTTGCTTTTCTCCCTGGCCAGCACTGTTTCTGCAAATGACATTCTCCACATCCTAATCCCAGTACCACCTGAGCACAGAGCTCAGAGCTCCGACACTGCAGATGGTTGTGCCTCCTGCGCAGTTATTGTTAAGGAAGGCGAGCCCCACCCCAACTAGTGGAGCTTGCATGGGGTCCTTCCTTCCTCATTTGTGCTTCTGAAGAAGGTTTTGCAAATATAAACTGGCCATTCTTGACAGATTGTATCTCTTACTGAATGCGTCTTGGGGCTGTAATTTGGCGGAGTCTTGAGCATGTTGCAATATGCATCCCGCCAAAGGACTTCCCTGGGTTTCTCCCATTTCCCAGGATGTACATAAAGGGATGGCTATTCCCCATAATTGCATCTATAACGTCTATGAAATGCACATTTACCAATCAGCAAGCCAGGTGGGTGGCCAACTCTTAAGGGTCTGATGGACTGAAGCCACTCCAAGGATCAAGTTGCGTCAGGCCTCGGATCGCCGTGGTCCGCAGTAGATTATTTCATGTTTGTTCTGTGCAGACGCTGGTTTCCTCAGAAGTCTATGTGCTCCTAGAAGGAGTCGAACTGCTAAGATTTGGAATCCTAGAACATCTGGAAGAAGAAACAGCCCCGAGTCACAAGTCTCCGACATTGGCCCGTTGCTGTGGTATTTGAAGGAGTCCAACAGAGGTGACAGTGTCGGTGATCGGTTGTGCGCCGTCCCCGGTGTGGGCACGCTCTAGCAAATCAGGCGTGCAACCAGTGCATTTCCCCAGTTCCAGTTCCCTCCGGTTTGAGAGCGGAGACACCCTCTGGAATGAGCAACGGAGCTCCTACAATTTGCCCGTCATGGATCGCACACATTCTTTCTGCTTTTCTTCATTTTTGAGAGACTTTATAAAAACGAATACCCGTGGAAGCACAGCGCTTCCTTCCGATGACGCATCCTGTCGGGCTTGGAGTCAGCCCTTGCGTGTGGTCGGTCAGGTCACCGCCCGCTGCAGATGCTGCCTCAGAACTTGGTGACACGGGATCGTCGGGTAGGATCATCCTTACCTGTTCCCCCTTCGGGAGGGCAGATGTGAACGTGATGATCAGAGCTCGTGTGATTCGTGGTTAGTGTCTCGGTGTGGCCAGGACCTGCAGCACCTTGGTCACTCCTGTATGATTCTCCATGGGAAATAATAATAATAATAATAATAATAATAATAATAATAATAATAATAAAAAGAACCGGGGACGCCTGGGTGGCTCAGTGGTTGAGCGTCTGCCTTCGGCTCAGGTTGTGATCCCAGAGTCTTGGGATCGAGTCCCGTATTGGGCTCCCCTGCAGGGAGCCTGCTTCTCCCTCTGCCTGTGTCTCTGCTTCTCTCTGTGTGTCTCTCATGAATAAATAAATAAAATCTAAAAGAGAGAGAGAGAGAAAGGCACAAAGCTTGCTGAGTGGCCACGGGTGGGGGTGGGGGTGGGCGGCGATGGGAGGGGAGTGAGTAGAGAACATGCATCCGCCATGCCTTGTGCAGTCTACCACACATGCACCCTAGAGGTGCAGCGCGAAACCTGCGCAACTGCATTCGGTAGCCCTGCGTTAGCTGGTGGCTGCAGGGAAGGATCCTCCTGCGCAGGTTATGGGAGGTAAAGTCGAAACAGTACACCGTCCCTGGGATGTGGAGCTGGGAGGACCACATCCAGACCTTGAAGATTTTCTAGGGGACGGATGACTTCACCTACAAAGTGGATGTTTGGAGGGTGAGTCAGCATTTGCAGGCGGGATGACTGTGGGCTGAGCAGGGCAGGGAAGCTGTGACACCAGATGAAGGTTTGAGCTGAGTATTGGTTGTCAAAGCTCCCTCATGGTCCCTTCCCTGCTGTCTCTGAGGAAGCCCTTTGGCCACCCCCACAGACCTGGAGCTGCTTCTGGAACATCACATACCCCGTGAATGTCTGCTCTGACCGTTACAGGCCGGCTCGTTCCTAAATGCCGCCTCCTCTGCTGAGTCTCAGATGAGGCCGGACACGTGGCGTTTGCTCCAAAGGCTCCTTCTGGTGACTCGCATCTCAGCTCCTAAGGCACGAGCCCCCCAACCCCCCCCCGCCCTCCCCCCAGGCAGCAAGGAGCCAGAGGTTGCAAGATGTAACCTTCTTATTTCACTGGTGAGGAAATTGAATCCAAAAGGACAACGGCTCTGGAGAGGACACTTGTGGAGGCAGGAGTGAAACCCACACAGACGTGTGGAAGTGCCGTCCCCCGGGATGACGCGGAGTGCGTGTGGGGTCAAGGAGAGAACCTCTCTGGTGACTCCCCAGCCAGCCCGAGCCCCCCGGTTCAGCTCACCTGGTCTCGGAGGTCCCCATGCCACATACCTCGGCTCCATGGTCATGACGCCAACGCGCCCATCGACGACCACGTTAGGGAGTCTGGACGCCCCGGTCCGACCGTAACTCCCAGGACTGCCGAGGCGCCCGAGGCCGGGAGACGGGCGGTGGACGATTCTCCAGCCCCCGGGAAGAGCCAGCACCTCGCTGCCGGACGTCTGGCCTCCAGGGTCGCCAGAGAATAAAGTCCTGTCGTCTCAAGTCCCCCAGATTTTGGAAACTCGTTGGTGGCCACGCTAGGAAATGGACACAAGCACGATGCAAGATTCCTTCGTGATTCTGTGCTGGAGCCAAAGTCCTCGAAGAGGATGTGTGCTGCGGTGCCTGCTGGGACCACGGGCGTGCCTGTCATTCTCCAGTCATGGAGATTTCTCCGTGGGGAATGTGGGAGCCCGTCTTCATGCCATCGGTGTCCTCAGCAGAGCCAACTCGGAGGCCCCTGGGAGTGCCCTGCTCCGGCTACTCCGGGCCGCCCCCTGCCCACCTGCCCGCCTGGCCCTGGGGAGCCCGTCTGTGCACGTCGTGTATCCTCTGCTGGGTACTCGCACCAGCCAACCACGCCGTGTCCGCTCGCCCTCTCCCATGGGTCTTGCCCCTCTTGGCTCTGCCGACACCTGCTTCTAGCTGAGGACAAGTGTCCCATGGCCTGCTCTTGGTGCTCGGGACCCCAGGGCAGGGGGCTGGGCAGTGCTAGTCCCGGTCTGCCTGCCCTGGTGCTTAGGAGGCCCGCACCTCCTTACATCACTGCGCCCATCTCTTCTATTGTCCTCTGGGCCATGCCCCTTGTTGTGGGGGTGGAGGGCCTCGGCCCTGGATGCATGGTCTTCCTCTGCGCTCTGCACCCTGGCGTCCTCACCCATGCCAACCTCCCCCTCCTCCCTGGTGGCTTCTCACCCCACGCCAGTTTTCCTTCTCAGATGTTGTCATTTCCAGAACCCTCCCCTGTTCTTCACAGCCAGACTTGGTGGGAAATCACCTGCACCCAAGGCTTCCATCCCCCACAACCCCCAGCTCCCCATCACCCAGCATCTTAGCCCCGAAATGGCTGCTAAGTCCATGAATCCTGCAGCCTGTGTCACCGTGAACCTCACTCTCCCTAAGAAGATGTTCATCCCAGATCCTTAGCACTTACACACTCGCCTGGTCCCTGTCTCCCTGCCCGCTCTTGCGCCTCCATGTGTTTATGACATGGTCCTTTCGCCCTCGGATGCTGAATGTCAGGGCTCCTCAGGGTGGCCCAATCTCAGGCATGTCTGTCGTTTCACTAACAACCCATCCTGATAACTCCTCGAGGTGCATCTATGTCCCAGACCCTGTCCTGAGCTCCTGCTCCGGGGAGCCACCCTCACCCACAGGACAACTCCATGTGGTTTCTTGGGTTGCTCCAACTCAAATGTGTGACCTCAAATGAAAATGAATTCTGGTTTTTACCTTCTTGAATTTCTGTCTCTGTCTTTGGGAACACGGTAACATCTTCTATCAAGTCACCCAAGCCAGAGACCTGGGTGTTTTCTTTGACTGTGCTTCCTCTCCCTCACTTCCCACATCCACTCCTTCATCTCATGTTGCTTCTAGAAGTGTCTCTAGATACTCCAGTTCTCTCCATTTCCTCAACAACTACCTCCTCTGCCACCTTGGATCTGGATGGTTGCCGCAGCTCCCAACTGTGCTTCCAGCCATGAGCCTCTGCAATGCTCTCCAAACTGCAGCTGGAATGTTCTATCAGAAATGCAGGTATGATCATGCCTCAATTTGCTTAAACCCTTCAGAGGCTCCCCATGGTCTCGTTAGTGCTATAGGATGCCTTACTGTCCAGAGCCCCCTCTTGTCCCTAGAACTCTGACCCCTATCATGGTGTACTGCTCGTGGTGCATGGCCATGGCAGCCATTCTTGCTCTCTCCTCTCCTCTCCTCTCCTCTCCTCTCCTCTCCTCTCCTCTCCTCTCCTCTCCTCTCCTCTCCTCTCCTCTCCTCTCCGTCTCTCTCACTGCTAAGCTAAGCCTTTGTCCTTAGATTTTCCTCTGTTTGGGCCACCTGGCCCTCCCTCTGCCTCCATCTCTTGTTGACCCAGCCAACTCTTATCATCCATCCATCAGAACTGACTCCACCCTCTCTCTGCAATGGTCCTCAATCCCTCCCCTGGGTGACACGGTCTCACTTAACTCTTTGTCACCCTTGCATGTAGCTTACAATGCCTCTTCACTTGTTGTGTTGCCCTCCAATCTGTCAGCTCTGATCTGTACCTGTTTTGCTCACTATTCTGTCCTTGGTGATTAGCACATCACTGTTGTTTAGGAAGTATTTATTCAATGAATGAATAAATGTGAGTTAAATGGGTTGGATACCCCATGGGGCTCATATCCAGCTCATTTAGAGACAGGTAGATAGTTTGACTATTTTAGATTCTTCATATAAGTGGGATAACATAATAGTAGTTCTTCTGTGTCTGGCTTATTTTACTCAGCATAAACATCCTCCAGGCTCACCCATTTTGTCCCATATGGCAGGACTTCCTTCTTTCTGAAAGCAGAAAGTAGGGTGGTGGTTGCCAGGGTCTAGGGGGAAGTGGGTGGGAGATGTTTAGCTAAAGGTACAAGGCTTTAGTTATACAACTTCTAGAGACCTACTGTGCAGCGTAGTGCCTACAGTGAATAATTTCGTATTGCATACTATGGTGCATACATGTGTGAAGGGGAAGATCTTATGTTAAGTGTTCTTACACACAAAAAGAAAGTGGACAGGAGAAAATTTTTGGAGGCGATGGATATATTCAGGTCATTGATGATGGTCATAGGTTTGTGGGTGTATGTTCCAACATTGAGGTATGTACTAAATATGTACAGCTGTTTGTAAGTCAGTCATATCTCAATCAAGTGCTTTTAGAAAATAAGAACACAGGTAGACAGTATTACTTCTGTGTGATAATGCTAAGCCTGTGCACATGGGGTTGGAGCATCATTGCTATGGCACTCAGTGGGTACGTGAAGGTCACATCAGGACTCTGCCTGGGGGCTTCTGTTCCAGGATAAGAGTCAGGGCTTGCAATAGCTCAGTTGCCTGAAGAAATGGTTCAAGTCATAGCTGGATGTGGTTTCCTGTCCCTCATGGGAAATGTCACCTTGTTTCACATCAAAGCCCATGTTCCTGCCACTTCTCAGGGAGATGCTTGGAGCCCTGCAGCACCAGTGCTGGAAAGAGGATGGGGCATCAGAAAAGACATGGTCTTGGGCCAAGTGAAGGGCCGACCTTGTCACCTTCAGATGCATTTTGGCCTGTGGGGACTTCTCTGGAGAAGAAGGAAGAATGCTGAAATTCACTTTTGGGGAATTTAAAGACACACCAAAGCATTTTTAGGACATTGTTCAATGATTCTCCATGATTTTTTTTTGGTCAACTTGCAGAAATATTCTCTCTAATCTTAGACAGATTTCCTACACTTTTTCCACACTCAGTTTCCTCATCTGTAAGGTGGGGGCAATGTCTGCTCATCTCAGAAGGATGGCTTCCAGAGTACAAGGGATTGAAGGACACCTTATCCCCCATATTTACTTGTGATGGGCACCTAGCTCTTTCCCAGTAAATGCAGACCAGCTCAGCACTGGAGATGGAGCCCACAAATGCATGGAGTCCCAGGTGGTACCCAGGTTAGATACTTGCTCATTAGGAGCACTGGGCCAGGCACCTCTTTGATGTGCAGGGTATCTTAGCTTGTGGTTTGGGTCACAAAAGTAAGGATGAAATGGAATGAAGACCATCTTGTACCCAGGCTGTTGAGTTAACTGACTGTAAGCAGATTTCCCTACCAGTAAGGAGGCAGGTTGCAGACCCTGGAACAAGGCTGCTGGGGCTCCAAGATCCTCTTCCACTTCCTGCTGTGGTCAAGCAGTGTGTAGCAGTTTCTTTATCTGCAAACCCATGAAGTAGAGGTGAAGTTAAATGAACTAATGTATGTAGGGCGCTTGGAGCATGGACTGGCTCAGGATTAGCATATGGTGGATGCTAGCTGTCATCATCATCATCACCACCACCATTACCACCACTATTACCACCATCATAATCATCACCATCACCACCACTATCACCACCATTATCACCACCATCATCACTATCATCATCATCATCGGCACCATCATCATCATCACCATCACCATCACCACCATCTTCATCATCATTACCACCATCACCATCACCACCACCACCATCATCATCATCACCACCATCATAACCACATCATCATCATCATCATCACTGTCATCACCACCACCACCACCATCATCATCACCATCACCACCACTGTCACCACTATCATAACCACCATCATCATCACCATTATCACTATCATCATCACCATCATCACAACCATCTTCATCATCATTACCACATCACTATCACCACCATCACCATCATCATCATCACCATCATAACCACAATCATCATCAGCATTATCACTATCATCGTCATCGACACCATCATCATCACCATCACCACCATCTTCATCATCACCACCACCATTACCATCATTATCATCACCATCACCACCATTATTACCACTATCATAACCACCACCACCATCATCATCATCATCATTATCAGTGAAAGGATGAGGAAATCCAGCTTATACATAGCCTGTTGCTTTGCGTGACTCGGGAGTTAAAGTGAGGTTAATACATCACTGAAGAGCAGAGTGATGATTTAAAGGTCTCTGTGACCAGCGAGAATGGGGAAAATTGACAAGGCAGGAAACCACAAATGTTGGAGAGGATGCAGAGAAAAGGGAACCCTCTTACACTGTTGGTGGGAATGTGAACTGGTGCAGCCACTGTGGAAAACTGTGTGGAGGTTCCTCAAAGAGTTAAAAATAGACCTACCCTACGACCCAGCAATTGCACTGCTGGGGATTTACCCCAGAGATGCAGATGCAATGAAATGCCAGGACACCTGCACACCGATGTTTCTAGCAGCAATGTCCACAATAGCCAAACTGTGGAAGGAGCCTTGGTGTCCATCGAAAGATGAATGGATAAAGAAGATGTGGTCTATGTATATAACGGAATATTCCTCAGCCATTAGAAATGACAAATACCCACCATTTGCTTCAACATGGATGGAACTGGAGGGTATTATGCTGAGTGAAATAAGTCAATTGGAGAAGGACAAACATTGTATGTTCTCATTCATTTGGCGAATATAAATAATAGTGAAAGGGAATAGAAGGGAAGGGAGAAGAAATGGGTAGGACATATCAGAAAGGGAGACAGAACATGAAGACTCCTAACTCTGGGAAACGAACTAGGGGTAGTGGAAGGGGAGGAGGGCAGGGGGTGAGGGTGAATGGGTGACAGACACTGAGGGGGGCATTTGATGGGATGAGCACTGGGTGTTATTCTGTATGTTGGCAAATTGAACACCAATAAAAAATAAATTTATTATTTAAAAAAAAAAGGTCTCTGTGATTACTCATACCAAATAAGCACTGATCCAGATGTTGTGTGGCAGGAGATGCTGTGGCTTCAAGTCCAGCAGTAAAAGAGCAAGAGATAGGTAGGAAAATCTGGTTCAGGAAGCCCAAGCATCAGGATTTGGGGCTGTGGCCATCATTCCATTTCTGAGCACTGAGCTCCAAAATCTTTGGAAAAGAAATGCTATTATCCTGAAAGATGCGATTTTGACAACAGGTGTTTACCTGGTTGCTGAAATCCTACATTCAGGTAGTTGTTTTCTTATTCAAAGGTGGTGGTTGTTTTACTTACATAAATATGGATTTGTGTTATCTTATTGCAAATGTATTTTGTAAAAAAATTGCCTTGAAGATAGGTCATTACATGACAACCATCCAATCGTATCTGAGCTTTAGAGAAAGCTTCTCCTCCCTCACTTCTTTGCTTTTATTTTCTTTCATTCTTTTTCTCTGATATAACAAAAACCACTTGCTTTTTAAGTTAGGTATGTAATTGTTATTTTTTTAGTTAGATACATAATTAAAAATAAATTTAGATATTAAAATTAAATACATAACAGTTTTAACAGATTCAAACAGTTGTTCTAATGAATTCAAACAAAGTCACATTAAATGTGTAAAATGTGTTTCCCACCAAATCCTAAATCACCTATTCTCGGACTTCTCAGTAACCTCGTGGGTCTCCACTGCCCACAGCCATAGCCACTTTTATAACTCTCTCTCCCTTTCTCCCCCTCTCCTCCTCCTTCTCCTAACCACTTACCTATGTACTTACTTATCTTTCACGACAATTTCTTTTAAAGTAGGCTCCCTGCCCAATGTGGAGCCCAGTGCAGAGCTTGAACTTATGACCTGAGATTAAGATCTGAGCTGAGATCAAGAGTTGGATGCTTAACTGACTGAGCCACCCAGGCACCCCAACTATTTTCTTTCATTAATAATATACTGTAATCTTTCAACATCATTGCTTACACTTCATTTTGAAAACAATTACATTTTTATTCCTGGTACAAATACAGATTATTCCCATTTTCAGTATTGGTGTTAACTGTTACAAACAGAGCTTTCAAGAATGACCTCTTACAGATTATCTTTGCTTACTTGCACTGCTATTTCGCTAGGATAGAAATGACATTGCTCTGACAAAGTGTGTGCATGTTTACAATTTTGGAACTGACATATTTTCCCTCTCCAAAATGTTTGTATCTGTTTATACTTTCACCAATAATATGTGAAAGTGATAATTTCCTTAGAGCACCACAAACAAATATTTTCAATCTTTAAATTTTATGTCAATCTCATGGGCAAAAAAAATATTCGTCTTAGTACTGGCTCTAATCATGTGTTTGTTTGCTTTTTGGTAAAGATGTGCAAATGTTTTCTTCCAGCCTGTCATTTGTCAACTTGGCTAAGTTGGAACTCTGTATCTCCCAATCCATCCTTGTGTGTGATATCAGATAGAAATCACTCAGGGAGTTTGCTTGAGATGTGGGAGAGGAAAGAAAGCCTCAGTATTACTGTCTCTACAGGTTGTTTCTGTAGACAAGAGGCAGACAGGACCAGCCAGTGGTGGCCAGAGGCTCTCAATATTCCTTGTGTTCTTCTGCTCCTGGTTCAGCTCATCCCCACTGACTGGCTGACTGCACAACCTGTCACAAGCCTCCCTTTCTCAGCCTGACTGGGGAGCTAGCTGGATATGCTCAGCTGCTCAGAGTGGTTGGTGGTTTACTCCTTTGCTCCTCCGCTTCTCCCTTACCACACAGTCTGCATCTTACTGCAAGCCTCTGACCCCAAAATGCATACAGATGACTCCATGGCCATGCCTGTACCATCTTTTTCACTTGGGTCATGGATCTTTTGCCACATAGGATTTTGCATTTTTTAAAAAAATTTATTTTAATTTTATAATTTTTAAAGATTTTATTTATTCATGAGAGGCACAGAGAGGCAGAAGCACAGGCAAAGGGAGAACCAGGCTCCCTGCAGGAAGCCCGATGTGGGACTTGATCCCAGGACCCCAGGATCACGCCCTGAGCTGAAGGCAGATGCTCAACCACTGAGTGACCCAAGCATCCCTGCATTTTTAATTTTAAAAAATATTTTATTTATTTATTTGGGAGAGCAGAGTGAGAGAGCGTAAATGGTGGGGAGGGGCGGAGGGAGAGGAAGAAGCAGGCTCCCCACTGAACACTGAGCCTGATGATACAGAGCTTGATTTCAGGACCCTGGGATCATGACCTAAACTGAAGGCAACTGCTTAACCTACTGAGTCACACAGGTGCCCCAGACTTTGCATTTTTAAAAAAATATTTTATTTATTTATTTCAGATAGAGAGAGAGAGAGAGAAAGAGAGAGCGAGCAACAGCCAGGGGGCAGAGGGAGAGGGAGAAGCAGATTCCCTATTGAGCAGGGAGCCCAATGGTGGCTCAATCCCAGGACCTCAGGATTACGATCTGAGCCCAAGGCAGATGCTTAACCTACTGAGCCACCCAACTGCCCTGGATTTTGCATTTTTAAATACTCAACTTTGTGTGAGTCTTGGCTTTCCTTTCCTTTCCTTTATGACTTCTGGCTTGTGTCTTGCTGCGAGACATCTCCTACACTCTAAGATTGTAGAAAAAAGTATTTTTCATATTAAATACTTTCATAACCTGTAAAGATATATAGATCTTTAGTCCATGTAGAATATCAGCCTAAGATACGAGGTAGAGATTTAACTCATTTTACCTACATGATTGGCCAATCATCCCAACAACATTTGGTGAATGATCCATTGTTTCCCTACTGATGTGAGTGGCAAGCCTAAATTCAAAGCCCTGCTCTGCCACTTACCCATATAACCCTCAAACCTCCCTGCCTCTTCCTGCCTTAGCTTTCTCATGCATAGGTTGGGGGGCCTCTCCTGGACTCTGTTCATTGGAAGAGTGGGCTCTTCTGAATGGGCTGGTTCATGGAAAGTGCCTACCACATCCTAACTTCTCAGTAAAGGTTAACTCTTCTTAATTCTGTGGTTATGAAGTCTTTGCACTGAGGAATAACATCTCACCAATTATTCACAACTTCCTTTATGGCCTTCCAGAAAGATTTGCATTTTCTTCATATGTCTTGTGCATTGTTGTTCAGCTTATTCTTGGATATTTTATACATTTGGTTGGTGTTGTGTGTGGCCTCTTCATTTTGTCATATCTTGTAGTTAGTGATTCCTTGTGTGTGTATGTGTGTGTGTGTGTATATATATATATATATTTTTTTTTTTTGTATATTTATTTTGGATCCTGCTTCCTTACTAACTCTGACAATGGGTCCTCATAGTTTCAGAATTAATTTATTTAGATTTCCTAGGTAGGTGTGTGTTATATGGAAAGAACTATACCTTCATGACTTTTATTCTAATAGTTAGACATTTTGTTCCCTACCTTCACCCCATCTTGTGGTATTAAGACCTCCAGGCCACTGCTGTCTGATAAAAATGTCTGTAGTCATGGAAATATTCTATATCTACACTGTTTGATATGTAAACCATTAGCCACTTGTGGGCTATTGAACACTTGAAATGTGGCTACTGATACTGGTGAATTGGATTTTATTTTATTTTATTTTTTAATAAATTTATTTTTTATTGATGTTCAATTTGCCAATATATAGAATAATACCCAGTGCTCATCCCGTCAAGTGCCCCCCTCAGTGCCCGTCACCCAGTCACCCCCACCCCCCTCCCACCTCCCCTTCCACCACCCCTAGTTCGTTTCCCAGAGTTAGGAGTCTTTCATGTTCTGTCTCCCTTGGTGAATTGGATTTTAAATTTTATATTTAATTTTTATTTTTTTAAAGATTGTATTTGTTTATTCATGAGAGACACAGAGAGAAGCAGAGACATAGGTAGAGGGAGAAGTAGGCTCCTCATGGGGAGCCCAATGCAGGACTCAATCCCAGGACCCCAGGATCATGATCTGAGCTGAAGGCAGACGCTCAACCATTGAGCCACCTAAGAGCTCCTATATTTAATTTTAAATAATAAAAACTTACATAGCTGACTCTCCCTCCTGGTGGTTCATCCCCTGTATGGGTAAGATGGTGTAAATTTGAATCCCACAACTATATGAAGCACAGCCATGAGCTTTTTTTTTTTACATGTCACAGGGCTACCCACAGCGACTGGACTGGTTGGTGGTTGGACTGGTGTCTGCTTCCTTGCTCCTTAGGAGAAGTGGCCAAAGCATTTGGAATCCCGTTTTTTTTAAAGGAAGAGTGACTCCTGAGGGGCTCCAGCCTCCTTCAGAGATCTCAGTTCTTGCTTCTCACTTCTCACTTCCCTTGGCTCAGCTTGCATTTAGTCCCTGGGCTCTCATCCCAGGGCTGATATCTGGGTCCTGTTGGCCACAGTAGAGTCGGCTCATGCTTCGTACTTTGGCTTACAATTTCCCCTCATTTCTGGCCTCTGATGTTTTCTCCTTTTTTTTTTTTTTTTTTTGGTGTGTGTGTTTTCTCCTTCTTATTTGAGATTGCCGTGTTATTTATTTACTTATTTAAAAATTAAAAAAAAATTTGAGTAATCTCTCCCCTCAATGTGGGGCTCACGCCCACAACCCCGAGATCAAGAGTTGCACATTCCACTGATTGACCCAGCCAGACGCCCTGAGATTGTTGTGTTTAAAACAAAACCTGCTGACTTTGTGTTATATTTAACCCACCTTTTCTCTGTGTTTTTGTATAGTGTGTGGGGGCAGTTGTCCATATTACCGGAAATTCCTCCTTTATCATCCTTAATGTTATGATGTAAGTCAGACTTGCTAGATGTTAGTCTATTTTGCTGGTCTTTGTAAAGAATTAGCTCTTGCTTTTATCAATTTGCTAACTTTTCAAGGGGGAGGGGAGGAGGGGACAAGGGAGGAGGAGCCTTCTATTTATTTTTTCCCTCTTATCCTCATTAATTCTTTCCTTTAGGCTTACTGTTGTTTAGTTGTATTGACTATTTGTGTTAAACGCTTAGCTCATTTATTTTTAATCTCTATTGTTTTCCTATAAAGCCATAATTGTTCTTTGGATTACTAATTTGCTGCATCCTATAGGTGTTGATAGCTAGTGCTCACTTGACAATTTCCCCAATAATAGAAGAGCCATTGAGCAAACTGCTGTTAAGACATCCAATGACTGGACTTTGGGGGTGGGAGGGTGCTAATTTAGAGTGTTTTGACATTGAGATCAGAAATCACGCTCACATAAGATTTCTGCTGTGTGGAAAACTGTGAGCTTTCCTCTGCAGAGAAGGATGGAGAAAGTAGGAAGGATGAATTTGGAAAGGGAAGGAAGGGCAGGAAATCTGGGGGAGATGAGTATATCTGAGCTTCCTTTCTTCCTGGGATTTGGCAGGTGTGGAGACAGAGAGCCTCACAGGGAGATTTATCCCACGGGCTCAAGTGTCAGCGTCACCATGCAAGTGAGGGTGCCAAGTAGCTCTCCTACTCCCTCCCTTCCTTCTGAGGGTGGTACCTGTTTTCCCAGGCATGTGTCACTGGGAAAAGGCCTCTCTTCCTGCTGTGTTCCCTGCTTTGTCGCAGCAGGAGGGCTAATGAGGAGCGGACCAAGCATGCATTCAGCACACGCCCAGGTTCCAGGCTCTGCACCCTGGACGGGCCACCTCTGCCAGCCGCCGTGGGCCACACCTATGGTACGTGGCGAGCGAGGCCCTTCCCCAGGCCCACGGGGCTCTGCAGTGCTGAGACAGGCAGGCACACGTCAACAAGCCAAGCGAGGACTGAGAGGAGCCGCATGGCAAGGTGGGCCGCGCCTGGGTCCATATCCCCACCTATTAGGCATCGGGCATTGGTGGTGGGAGCCGGGGAGGGTCCTGAGCCTGGGTTTTCCCACCTGTAAGGATCTCTACCCGGTGATGTTGATGCAAGAGCAGGAAGCAGGAGTGTGGTTAGCACCCTGCTCAGGACCCAGTACGTGACTGACTGGGCCAGGTGCATCCTCCTCGACCTCCCTGCAGCGCTGAGCCCTCAGGCAGCTGCATCCCAGGGGAGCCTCCTGCGTCCCCAGGATGCTGCTCTCCCATCCTCTCCCGCCCCTGCGGAGCTCTCTCCAGGGTCCTGCCCTGGCCCTGCTGGTGGCTCTCCCATCCCTTAAGGGCAGCCTCTGCGGAAGATGTGCCCGGGCCCCCATCCCTTCCCTTGCCAGGGGTCTCCTGCTCCCCGTTTTAACTCGTGCACGTGGTCAGAGGACCCCCCAGGGGGTGTCTGACCCAGAGGCAGTGCCTCTGTTCCCCTTTCCTGCCTGGCACCTCCATTCCTGCTGTGTGAGCCCAGCTTCCTCCTGCTTTCCCAGGCAGGAAACCTCTGAGTCAGACACACTTAACTTCTCCCTCTTCACGTCTTCCACAGTCCCTCAGCTGTCACATCCTGTCAGGCCTGATTCTGGGGCCTCTCGCATCAGCTGTGGCATCTGGCCCCTCGTTTCCATTCCCATTACCGTCCCTGTAATGCAGACCCTCATCACCCTACCCGTGGCCCCAGGCAGCTGCCGGCGCCCCCGTCTCTGCCTTCCTTCCACCCTGCATGCTGCTCATGCGAATCCGGGTGAAGTCCAGCTCTGCGTCCATCCATGCCTCATGCATGGATTTCTAGTGGGTTTTCTCGGCCTCCTGGAAGTGGCCACATTGCACACCTGCCATTCAGGTCTTCTGGATTGGAAGTGATCGCTGACTCCAAGCTGTTGCTCCGTGCCATCCTTCCTGGGTCCGTGGTCCACTTAGACAGACTCCTCCCGGTTCTCCCAGATGGTCAACAATGGTCTGTGCCTTGACTGACTCTCCTCCACTCTCCACTTCCCTTCTCTCCCCTCCTCTTGTGACTCTCTCTCCAGTTGCCCCATGCAGTGACAGCACCCTCCTCAGGTCCTGCACCCATCCTGTCTTGCACCTCCAAGCAGACATCAAGCTGTAGAGCACCATCCATGCTCTAGGAAGCCACCATCTTCAAGTCTGTAACGCGCCTTTGTGCACATCTGGCTGTGGGAACTTGGAGGAGCTATTTTCCCTCACTGGATCTGTTTATTCACCAACAACACTGTTATTTCATAGTGCTGTGGAAAGGACTAAATAAGATAGCATCTAAACACGGGGGACCCAGAGGGTCAGGTTCTTTCCCTTAGGGAATCTTTTATTTTGTGCCTGATATTATCAGTCAGAGACATCTGGGTCTCTTCTAACTGGAGTGTGCATGCAAATGGCTTCGCCCAGAGTCTGCCGCATGCTCCACAAATTTTTTTTGTTGTGGTTATTGTTACTTGTGAAGGTTGTGCTTTATGTCCTCTGGGTAAGTGAGAGAGAAATTAGACCTTACTTGACAAATATAAAATGTTGGTAATGGTTAGGGATATATCAATGTTTTCAAATTTGAATATTTGTTTTTGAATTGCTAACTTTAACTCTGCCTGAATTCCTTGAAGTTTATTTTCCTTTAAAATCGTTGTGGTTGATGATGAGCCCAAGCTCGCCTGCAGTGCCATCATAGCATGAAGCCATAGCTGGGTCACTATCAAAGAAGGAGCAAGTGCATTACATAGTCACCAAATGGTCACGTATTATTTAAACAGCAATATCGATGTATGTAGGCTCAAAGGGATTTTTTATTTTGGTCCCCATGCACCAGATAGTTCTTACTCTTCTAAATTCTTGATTCCCTTGTTTAGAAGAGGGAGATCTAAACAAGTAATTGTTTGTGGTTTGAGCATACATATTATTTCAATCTCATTTTAAAACACCAAGAATTTGAGGGGGTAACTGTTGTTATTTTGCACAGGAGGCTCCCTTCTGTCCAACTCGTCATCCAGGACTCAAGGCAGCAGCCTCCGACTCAACCAATACTGAACCTGAGGTTGGCAAAATAATGGCCCTCCAAAGATGTCCACGTGATCCTTGGAAACCAAAGATAGGTTACCTAACGTGGCAAAGGGGAACTGAAGCTTCAGATGGAATTATGGTTGCTTGACAGTTGACCTTAAAAATATCCTGGATTACCAAAGTGAACCGAATATAACCACAAGATTAATTAAAACCCGAAGAGAGAGTCAGAGTCAGAGGAGAAGATGTGAGAATAATCTCAAGACCAGAGTCGTGTGCTTGCTGTCTTTGAAGGCAGAGGAGTCGGGTCATGCACGAAGGAATGCTGACATCCTCTAAAAGTTGGAAAAGACAAGAAAACAGATTCTCTGTCAGGGCTTCCAGGAGGAATTCAGCCCTGCAGACTTCTTTATTTTAGCTCAGTGAGACCCATTTCAGACTTCTGGCCTCTGGAACTATAAGCTAATACACTTGAGTTGCTTGAAGACCACAAATGTGAATTTGTTACAGCAGTGATAGAAAATTAATACAGTCTTTGATACCAGGAATGTGGTGCTGATGTAAAAAACGTGTATTTTTCTTTTTTAAGAACTGTAAATGGTTTTGGACTTGGCAGTGGGCCGAGGCTTGAAGAATTTTGAGGAGTGTGATACACCATTCATAGAGATATGGAAGTTTCAGAGTGCCAGCGAGGGCTCACAAGGGAGTGAGAAACTGGTGAAGAAGAAATGTAAATCGTGGCAAACAGACTGTTGGTAAAAATATGGGTGCTAGAGGTGCTGCAAGTGAGAACTCAGAAGGAACTGAGGAGCCTGTCCCAGGAAACTGGGGGAGCAGAGCCTTGCTGTGTGGTGGCACAAAGCTTGGTGGATTCTTGTCTTGTTCCCATAACAGAGTCTTTTGTGTGAAAAGTAGAATGAGTAAAGAACGAACTTGCAGATTTATTTATTTTTAAAGATTTCATTTATTTATTCATGAGAAACACACAGAGAGAGAGGCAGAAACACAGGCAGAGGGAGAAGCAGGCTCCCTGTGGGGAACCTGATGCAGGACTTGATCCTAGGACCCCGGAATCACGCCCTGAGCCAAAGGCAGATTCTCAACAACTGAGCCGCCCGGGTGCCCCAAACTTGTAGATTTAATGGAGGAGATCAACAAGCAAAGTGTTGAAAGTACAACTTGGCTTCTCCTTGCTGTTTAGGGTAAAATTCAAGATGAATGAGATAAATGGAGAGGAGACATGTTAAAGAGGAATCAGAACTCGTCGGTTTTGAACATTCTCATCCCCACAATGAAGATGATGCTAAAATGAAGGGATTTACTGTCAGGAAAACATGCTCTAGAAAAAGCTCAGGGAGTGGCTGCACGATCTTTTCCTGATGTCTTCCAAAAATCAAAAGATCCTAGTATTCAGTCGCACAAACATTTCTTTGAAGAGATTATGAGTGTGACTCACAGATTTCCTAGATAAATCAGAGGACTTCTGGGAAGCTTGGGAGCATGGCCTCATACTATCTCAAGTGGAAACCAGAGATGAGGTTATTCAGGAAGACTTGTGCACGACTCATGGAATTAGTCCCCATGATATAAATGGGAGACCCATAAAGTTCTTGAGAACTTAACTGCCAATTTGGACTAGAAAGGAAAGACAGGCTGAAAGTAGTGTTGTTGGCATTACAGGCAGGGGACAGCTTGCTAAAACCACTCATGATACTTTTCATGAAAGAGGAAGGATGCCACAAAGGTGGAGCCAGGATGGAACCAAGAGCCATGCAGGATTAGTCCCATGCTTCATACCCAGTGGAATTTGTCTGACTGGATTTCCAAGTCAATTGGGACCCATGACTCCTCTCTTCCCTCCATTTTTTCCCCCTTTGACCTGAGTGTCTATGGCTGGGGTCCTTGCGTGTCCCATCATTATCTATTGGAGCAGATCACTTGTTCTCTGGTTTTGTAGATCTACCGATGGAGGGGAATTTTGCTCTGGGATGAATTGCACCCAGAGTATCACCCATTCTTGATTTAAATAATGAAATTTGGGACTTCCCATCTGATGAGAGTTAGACAGGGTTTTGGACTTGGCGCTGATTCTGTGATGGGTTGAGACTTTTAGGGGCACTGGGATGGGGGTCAATGTACTTTTCACTGTAACAGAATTGTTATGATAAAACACGGGGCTGTGCAGTGTGAGATTATGGGTAGACGCCAGGGGAAAGGGTTCAGATTTCACTCTATGTAAAGTGGGAAGCCTCTGTAAGTGCAGCAGTACAAATGAGTGGGATATAGCTAAGCTGATGGAATTTGGGAGGAAACAATACTCTGTATCCAGACCTCAGTTTCAACCTTAGAAAGAAACAATCATTATTTAAAAGGAAGTGGCCAGCACGTTATCCCAAGCTCCTGGAATATTTGACTTCTTTAGGCTTTTCCTCCATCTAGTATAGATACTCTGGTCAAAAAGAAGAAGGTCTCCCAGACAATAAGCAAGAATGCTTTAGTCATGGATCTCAAGAAAGGAAGATAGTGTGATTTTGATAATGATTATCACATGACTCTAGTGAGGGTCTAGAAGGCAGGGAACTGGGCTGTGGGCTTCAGGTCCCTCAAACAAACATTCCTGTGTTTGGCATGGAGAGCCACCTTGCTGGTGTTCATCACCGCACGGATGGTGCATTTTTGCAAACTTCCCTGTCATGCCTCCCTAGGTGTCAATCCAGTTGATTCTTAGGACTGTAGTTAAACTTACAACTCCTGTATTGATCATGTGAGTGGAAACAGGCACCCCCTACAAGCCCCCAGTCTGTCTTCCACGCTGTATTGTCTCCACCTGTCCTTGTAGTTGCTCTAGCTCTGGTCCCAGCATCAACCCGTATGACCTGCCGAATTTCCATCTGGAGACCAGAAGATGCCATTCATATTTGAGGTGCCCCCAACCTGCACATATCACCTTCACCTGAAACCTGCTCTCATCTTTGTCCCCTGATTTCTCCTTAGTGACTTCTCCACCCATAGGAACTTCCACATTAGAAACCTGGGCACTCTCTTAGTCTTCCTTCCTCTTTCATGCAATTTGTTCAATCAGCCCAGGTACTGCTAATTCTGGTTCTTCAATGTCTCTCGATTCGGAGCTCCTCCTTCCTCTCAGCACTCCCTTTGTTCTAGTCTTCATCATGCCTTGCCTGGACACATACCCGCTCAGTGAGTGCCAGTTGCTGGATCTCCCCAACAGTCCGCATCCTGCTCCTTGTGGCTGCTCATTCCTGTGCACTGGTTCCAGTGGGGTAACCCATTGTCCGACTCTGGCCACATGGATTCTAACATGGTGAGAACATGTTCTGGATACTTTCTGTGTTTGAATGGATGGGTGAGTATCCATTGTTGAATGGCGGGGCTTGTAAGACACAAGCCCAGGAACATGCACAGGCAGCCATTCTTCCAGCCCTTGAAAAAGCAGGGGAGCAATCAAATGAGCCAGATCAAATGGGCCCAATCAAATGGGCCAGAGCTGACACAAAGAGAGAAACTGAGACCAGAGGGCCCAGAGAGGGGATCTGGCTCACTGAGTCCCCAGGTATTGGTGTCATGGCTGTGTCTTTGTTCTTCCTTTCCATGAGAGCCAATACATCGACCATGCCCTGCAAGGGTTTCGTTTGTGCTTCTGTCACAGTATTAATTTTGCTGTCCCTCTCTGTTTCTAAATGGCCCCTTTGTTTCTCATTACTAGTAGAGGAAGTTCCAGCTTGTTGGCATAGCTTTTTATCTCACCTCTGACTTCCTCTTTGCTCTGGCATCCTTTCACATCATTCACCTCTACTTTACATCAGAGGAAGAAAAACAAGCAGATTATGGGTGTTGCCTCACATCTGAGTATTTGTCAGTGCTCCCTCCCCACCTTCCTTGACACCTCCCTCACCTTCTGCCTGGGGTTCTTGGGGCCTGTTCCTCTGTTGGGAAATCCTTATTTCTTCAAATTATGGCTCTAATGTCTTCTTTAAGAAGCTTCCTCTGAGCAGGCCTTCCGATAAAATTATTTATTTCCGTCTGTGCAATCTCTGTGATGTGCATTTCCTTCCTTTGTTGGTTGGTTCACATTGTAAGTGAGCTCATGGGCTTAGCTGCCTGGTTCCCTGATGGGAATGGGAACTCCTTCAAGCAGAGGCCATCTTTGAGCACAATGCTTGGCACATGATGGGCGGTCAACAATTACTCAACTGAGAATTTAAATGAAAAAGAACTTAACAAAGGCACATGGGCATATTCCTGTGAATTCATGTTGATCCCAGGGATCAGGACTCTTTCCTAAGTTCCCTCAAAGCCAGTGTAACTGTGCCTCTCATAATCTGTCTGGTGATCAGAGTGAACCACACTCATCTGAAGCTTTCATCTGCTGTGGTCTGTCTCCTGACATCACCGGACTCAGCGGGATCACTCAAGTAGCCAGGGGGCTGTGATGGGCTGAATGTGTCCCCAAAATTTATATGTCAGAGTTCCGGCACCTCACAGGGTAACTGTATTTGGAGATGGGGTCTTTAGAGAGGTAAATGAGGTCACTAGTGTGGCCCTGCTCCATTCTGACTGGAATAAGAATAAGAAAATAAGATCCCTCTCTGTTTCTAAATGGCCCCTGAGTATTGAGTAATGACTGGGGTCCTTATCAGAAGAGGGGATCAAAGAGAGATGGTATGAGGACAGAGGGAGAAAGGATGGGGTCTACATGCCCAGGAGAGGCCTCAGGAGGAATCAGCCCTAGTGACCCTGCCCCCCCTCCCCCAACCTCAGTCATCTAGCCTCAGGACTATGAGAGAATAGAGGCATTTGGTTAAGCCCCCCTTCCATCTGCAGAACTCGTTATGGTGACCCAAGCTGACTACTACAGATGCCCTATGACTTCACCTCAATTTCAGGATCCTGGGTGGAGACTGGATAGGCTTGGGGATATGGCCCATTTCAGCAGTTCAGAGTCTCTAACTGAACCCCCACCTACTCTGAGCTTTTGCTCCCTGGGTGTCTTTATTTTATTATTTTTTATTTTTAAAATATTTTTATTTATTTATTCATGAAAGATACAGAGAGAGAAATTGAGAGATAGAGAGAGAGAGAGAGAGAGAGAGTGAGAGAGAGAAGCAGAGACACAGGCAGAGGGAGAAGCAGGCTCCATGCAGGGAGCCCGACATGGGACTTGATCCTGGGACTCCAGGATCATGCTCCCTGAGTGTCTTTAGTCTGCTGTTCTGGTTTAGCCGCAGCCACAGCTAACTCTATTGGGTTGCTCTTGTGGGCAAGCTCTGCCAAAGTGCATTATCTCATAAAATCTTCCCCACACTTTCTATGGCATAGATTCTATTATTGGCCTCAGTGTAAAGATGAGAAAATGAGATCCAAATAGAGCCAGTGACTTGCCTTAGGTCAGAAGAAGGAGCAGAGCTGAGCTCCAAACTAGGTACGAGCCCTTGTGTCTCTAATGGTTGATTCTCCTTGGAGCTCAATTCAGAAGGAAAGCTGGCATTGATTAATTGTATTTTTTACTCTGTCATTTTGTACTCTTATCCACGTAGCATGTGCCTATTCATCGTCCTCATGCATTTATTGAGTGCTTTCTACATGTCAGCACAAGCCTCGCCTATTCCTCCTGGATTTTCTCCTTGACCATCATGGCTTTATGAAAAACAATGGTCATCCTCAGAATGTTAACAAGTGCTCATTCTGCAGTGTTGTCCTTGGGGCATCACTCTTGCCTGAATGTCTCACACGTGTGGACCTTTCCTGGAATACTGAGCTGGTGTGGGATGCCTCCTTGATCTGTTGGATGTGGCTTTCACAATCTGTTTATCCAAGAGAGTGGGGCAGTGGTCACACATGCCTCTCACTCCTATAGGGACAGTCTGTGGCTGCTTCATTCAGCCTCTTCATCTCTTCAGAGGCTTTTCTCTGAGCTTTCATAGCATCTCTGCTGTCCCATTCTCTTGTAACTTCACTCACGACTCTGTGTTTCTCTTGTGCCCAGTAAGAAATTGCCAAGGCCTAATGTGTCTGTCCATCCAATGGCCATGGTGCCTTCTGTCGTTCTGGCTCTGGCAAACTCTTGCCAGGACTATTCACAATTTCTTCTATAATGATCACTTTTCCTTGCCATGTGGCCTCTTCAGTTAAACCGCAATCATGTTTGATGCATCATGTTCCCTCCTGTCCCAGGAACCTTGCACATGCTGTTTTCTCTGCCTGAAATGCTTTTGCCCCCTCTCTCCTACTCACTTATTTCCTGAGAGCACTGTTTCCAGATAACTTCAGACAATTGAGTTCCCCACATGCAATGAGTTGAATTGTGTCCCCCACATAAGTCATATGTTGAAGTTCTCACCCCTCTACCTCGGATTGTGATCTTATTTAGAAAGAAGGTCATTGCATTAGTTAACATGAGCTCGTGCTAGAGTTGGATGAGTCCCTAATCCACTCATATGACTGAGGTCCTTATAAAAAAGGGAAGTGTGGACACAGACACACACATGGGCAGAGAGGGAATGCCACATGAAGATGCAGGGAGAGATGGGGCAATGGTTTACAAGCCAAGGAACATATCAAAAGCTGGGGAAGAGGATGGAACAGATTCTCCCTTACATCCTCAGGAGGAGTCAGTCCTGCCCAGACTTTGGCTTCCAGCATCCAGAGCTGAGGGACAACACATTTCTCTTGGTCAAGCTGCTCAGTTTGCTGTCCTGTTACAGAACCCCGGGAAAGCAACACACCATTTACAGGTCTCTCTGTCAAACTATCCTTCTGCCTAAGCATGACCATCATTATAAGAATTTATTCAATGTTGATGCTTCCACCATCAAGTCAAGGATAACATCTATTGGCTACCATGTATTCATAGAACTCAGAACGAGGCATAGTGCGTGCTCAAGAGTTGTCCATTAAGATGTGAAAGAAAGAAAGAGAAGAAAATAAATGGCAGTAAAGTCTTTAAAAGTTATTTACTAGTCCAGTGGTTTTTCTTTGAATTAGGAAAAATGCTATTATATTTGAATTTAAAGATTATCATTCAATTCAGCTCAGAAGTCTGCAGTGTTCCAAGGGAGCAAAGTTTGAGGATCACTAATCTAAAAATGATGTAGTGTTTACTTTCCTTTAACCCCTTCCATTTCCATGTCTCTATCCACACTATTCCTTTTGCTGAGGGTTTTCATGATTCCTTCTTTCCGTACCAAATTTTACCCATCCTTCAGAACTCAGTCCAAATGTTCCTCTTTCCCACCATGATGTCTTCCTGGATGCGCCATTGGAATGATCTCGGATATATTTTGCCTCTAATGCACAGCACCATTGGAAGCAGAAGCTGGGAGACGCAGTCCTCCTATGCATTTAGAAGGAGAGAGAAATTGCTTTGGTAGGTAGTGTAGCCAGTCACAGTCCTAGTTGTTTCCAGATGACTCTGGCATGCCCACATGGTGGGGTTTCTCCCCACAATTGAGAATTACCGTCCTAAACTGAAAGTCATCTCTCCCTTCTTAAATTCCCAGATAAAGTTTTCTTAGCCATTGTCTGATAAGAACTTCCACTTCTAAACTTTGGCTATACTTGTTTATGTATGTGACATTTTTTCTCCAGTTTGAGAACAACAGGGCACATGTGAATGCTTTGTCGCTATAGGTTCTCTCAACACAGTAACCTTCATCTCTGCAGCCAGGGACGCATGGGGCCACATGTCACATTCACTTGCTTAGCCACTTAATATTTCAGATGTGTTTTCATGATCTGACTCAGATCATGTACTTAAACAGGGCCTTTTTTGGTGAGCTGGGACTGAGTGAAATTCTGGGAGACTGATGGGTGTGGTGGGTCAAACACAGGGAAATGATACCTTAGTTGTTAATGGGGAAGCATCTACAGAGAGGTCTGGTGCCTCTGCTCCCCTCTGCACCATGTCCTTTATGTCCTTATGTGCTGCTTAGCTTGCTTTTCTAAAAAAGTATTTCTAAGTACAGCAATACATTATTTCATTTTATTTCATTGAAGTTACTCTGCTGAGATTGTCATATTTATAATTACAATGTGTGCTTAGAGAGACAGAGAGAGGGTGTGTGCATGTAGGAGAAGAAAGAGATCCTTATATATTATTCTGCGAGTGTCTGCTGGCTGAGGTGAGGACGGCCCTGCTTCCATTATCAGCTAAGTTTTGACTGATGTGTGTCATTGAAGTCAGCCTGACTGATTATATACAGGAGATCTTGGTAACTACGGATTCATTAGGCTGGCCAAGAAGCCTGGATTGATAGTCAAAAGCTACGCCAATGCTTCTGGAAAAGTATTTTATTCCAAAAAGTGCTTTCTTCTGGGAAAACAGAAAGGAGATGACCTATAATCCTATTTCTATTTATTCTCTGAAAAGTATCATCTTTTATGTTGACCTTAGAATTACAAATTTGGACTGCATGTTTTCTGCTCTTAGGAAGTAAATGAATCTAATACTTAGTGTTTTTTATATACTTGCAGACCTGTTAGGACCAGTTGTGAGATCATATTACAATGTAGTCTGGAGTGTTGGTTAGACTTGGTGGATTGTATGCAATATTCATTGTGTGAGTTAGATTATCTATTACACATCATATTTATTGGATCCGTATGTAAAGGGTTAATGCATTCCTGATGGTTTTTAACTTCCATTTGTAAATACTTACTACAAAAAAAGTGATTTTTTAAAAAGATTTCATTTATTTATTTATCTATGAGACACACACACACACACACACACACACACACACAGAGGCAGAGACACAGGCAGAGGGAGAAGCAGGCTCCATCCAGGGAGCCCGATGCGGGACCCGATCCCAGGACCCCAGGATTGCCCCCTGGGCCAAAAGCAGGTGCCAAACCACTGAGCCACCCAGGGATCCCCCAAAACAGTGATTTCATATAAATAGTGAGTCTCAATTTTATAAAACAAGCTGGGTTTGTAGCAATGGGGTAGTGGCCGTGATATGTACTTGGAACAACATTGCTTCCTTTTGGCCCAATAGCGCCCTGATAAGGATCCTCCCCTCTCTTGTAGGAGACCAGGTTTGGTCGATGGCATCAGCTTCTCCTCCCAAGGTTGACAGACTGTGGAATTTGATGCTGGTGGTGCTTCCTGCCCTATGGGTAGAGGTGAGCTTGCATCCATGAGCTAGATCTCCTCCAGCTCATTAAGGTCCTGCCTCAAAGGGATCCCCTCTTTGTGTGCCAGAAGCAATATGGCTCCTCAGCAGAAAGATGTGGAAAGACAGTGAGAGAGACTTTGGAGAGACTTGTAACAGCCCCATGCATTCCTGGGTAAAAACCAAACGAAACAAAGTTGGTTTCTGTCCTCACCAGTTTGCAGCAGCAAAGCTAGACATGAAGGGGATTTTCTCATCTTTGGTCTTCTGGCTTCAGATAGGCCCACATGTCAATGATCACCCACACATTTACGTGGCTTGTTTTCAAAGAGCTGAAAGATCAGATTCTGTGATTGTTCCAGAGAGCAATGCACGTTATATATCTGCAGTGAAATGTTGGCTGGTTAATAGCACTGGCTGGCTCTGATCATAAGGGACTCAGCGTCTCACAGAAGTAAAAATAAGAAGTGACTGGTCTAGCTGATGACAAGAGAATTACTACATTAAAAGACATACATTAGAGGGTTTTTTTTCTTTTTTCTTTTTTTTGGTCATACTGAAGTCTGGGAGTTACATGTGAAAGCAAAAACAATAGAACAATTGAACATCAGTAGAGAAAGAGAAAGACACCAGACCATCCATATGATACTCTCAGTCATTTTATTTATTTATTTATTTATTTATTTATTTATTTATTTTATTTTATTTTAATTTATTTATTTTTACTCTCAGTCATTTTAAAGAGAAGTTTCGCTGCCTTTCCATATCATATACCTTTTTTTTTCTGGAAGTGGGCAAGTCCATAGATGCATAGATGTCCATACGTGTCCCCAAAGAATCTTACATGCTCCTCATCTCTTTCAGTGGAGCCAGTGGAAGGGCCCTGATGCTGTGAATGTGTGTTTTGCCTGAAAAATTTGGTGCAGGTGGGACTAGAGGTACCAGCCTCCTTCATGGATGGCTGAGACTGGCGGCAGGGGGCCATAGCCCAGGTGACGACTGGAATGCCTGTGAAACCAGACTTCTGTCTCAAATTGCCAAGAGCTACTGATGACTCTCAGAAACCCTAGCAAAGTCCAGCTGAAGGCTTGTGCTCTGTGCTCCAGCCTCTCTGGTCTGTCTGCTGCTTCTCAGACCCAATGCACACCCTTGTTTCTTCCTGTTTCCCACAGATTGTTCTGGCTTTCTCCCAGAAACACCTTCCTTACCTTGGACGTTTGACCAGATGTAAAATTCAACTCATGTAGATGTTCTGGGACATGTCCTTCTTGGTCACCTATGCCCCTTCCCCCAGCCTCATGTAAGATATATCACCCTCATATGGGTCCCAGGGCACCCTGTGTTTTCCCCATTGCAGCTCTTTCCCAGCCCTCTGCTGCTTGATGTTCTCTCTCCCAGGATGGAGCCTTTGTAGGCATTTCTACAGCAGAGCTTCTGGGTGCCAGAGGCGACTGGATGGTAGGGCGCAGCCCGGAGGCTATGTTCTGGCATGTGCACACATTATGTGATATATCGACTATTGCAATATGGAGATGTCTCTCTTACATGTGTGCTAAGCGGCACTCGTTAAATATGTGTCTTATCTGTTTGTCCTGACATTGGAATGTAGGTGTTAGGTGTGGACGAAGGACAGGGAATCTCAGAGAAAATTGTTTTGGAGTGGTTTCTGCTGTGCCCATCCAGGGAATGAAGTTCCAGAGGGAGAGGTTGTAGGAACTCAACACAGACCTGCAGACAGAGAAACGTGGCCTAGACACATAATTGTGGTTCTTCGTGATGAGTCATGTCACAAAAATGACTCCTGCACAAAAGAGCAGAAGTTTCCCAGTCATAGGAGAAAATGTGTCCCAAAAGCATTAAAGGACCTTTCAGGCCAGAAGTGATGGTGCTTCTTCTTTCAGTGGAAGAGAATAAACAACTCTAGGTTTTAGGGTCTGAACTTTACTCATTGGATTTGGAGTAACGCAAGCATCTTTCTCTCTTTGGTTGGAAGCTCCCAAGAGGACAGCTTGAATTTTATTATGCTTCTTAGAATGTTTACCCCCTTTCTTGGGAGCACTGGGGACTCATAGCCTACTGCGTCAGGGCACTGGACTAGCATCTGAGAGGAGAATTGGATTTCCTACTTGATGCAGCAGATGTGTAGAGCCAGGTGAGGTGGGTGGAGAGGTGGGGGTTTAGTGAGGCTGAATCCAACTATGTGCTATTAATGTCTGCCTAACATTCCTGCTTTGGGAGGAAATTGCTCCCTTATGATTAACTGTATTATTATAGGATATTACAGGTACCTGCTGGGCTGTCGGGCAGGGTACATGGTCCCCCTTTGGCCAGAAGAGATCACATTGCCCATGCTGAGTTGGTCACCTACTGCCACTTCTTAGATGCAGGGATTACTTAGCAAGAGAGTGAATTCTTCACTGAGGCTGATGCAATTAGAGTCCTGTGAATTTCTGAACCAAAGAAGAATGTTGTTCTAGGATCATGGCAACAACTCTCTGCCGTGGGAAGAGAGATTGCAGACAGAGAGCAGGGGAGACCAGCCAGTGTTAAAAATCAGTACAGGGAGGGAGCGCTGTGGTAGTGCTGAGTCCCAAGTCTAGCTTCCAGGTATACAAACTGAGTAACAACATTCTCTCCCTTACTCCTCCCTTCTCAAAGGTACCTGCTTTAGTCAGGATTCTCCAGAGAGCTAGATCTAATCAGACGTTTTTTTAAAAAAATTAATTAATTATTGGAATTGGCTCCTATGATTATAGAGACTGAAAGGTCCCAAGATCTGCAGGTGGCAAGTCAGCAATCCTGGAGAGCCCTGGTGTGGTTGCAGTCTGAAGGCAGGCAGGCTCGAGACCCAGGAAGAACCAGTGTTTATGTTTGAGTGTGAAGTAAGGAAAAAACCAATATCCCAGTTAGAAGATAGTCTGGTAGGAGGGGTTCCTTCTTTCTCATCCTTTTCCATCTATTTAATAGGCCTTCAATTGACAGGATGAGGCCTAGGTGCACTGGAGAGGGGACACTCAGCTTTACTCAGATCATCAACTGAAATGCAAATCTCATCCAGAAAACCCCTCACAGACACACCTAGAGTAGTGTTTGAGGAAATATTTAGATACTCTGTGGCTCAGTCAAGTTGACATGTGAAATTAATCATCCAAAGTCCACCCCTTGTCAACTTGGCACTCATCTGTGTCTCTTTAAACCATACTTACTTAATCTCCTAATATAAATGTAAACACACACAAATAACAAAATAAGGAAGAAATCCCCATGATAATTACAGTTCCCATTTCTGGAATTGATCACATGGTCTTAGCACCTCAGTGGGTTGTGGTTCTTTCTTTGCCTGCTGGAGTGACCCAAACCTTCATTTCCGAAGGGTCTGGGCCATTAGTAATCCTACTGGGTTGGGTCATTGTGGTTTTTCACTGACCTTAATTACAGGGCTTGGTAATACCAAGAAACACCCTAAAGCATCGCCTATATTCTGGACACACTCTTCCTTCTCTCCATTGTGGTAGGCAGGATCAGTTACCCCAGCAACACAGCACTCTCCTCTTTGCCTGTTGACTCAGAGGCACTAGGAGCCCAATGTGGCTGGCAGTCTCAACTTTCAGTTCAGTGGAATCATTGTTGTGTCTACTGGTGAAGGGAACATAAATTTGGATCAGATAAAATTTATCTATCTATCTATCTATCTATCTATCTATTATCTATCATCTATCTATTATCTATCTATCATCCATCTATCTACCTATCTTTCTATCATCTGTCTATTATCAAACTTATTGATAGGGACTCACCAAGCAGAGATTCTACAGTTAATGTTGCAGCTAATGGAGTTATAAAGGACCCTACCTTTCAAACCAGTTGGTTTGGTTGGTTGGCTGAAACATGGACCAAAATTTGGCCCACAGTAAACAAGTCAGAAAAACTTGGCCTACCTTGATTTGATGTAGAGGAAGGGATCCAAAGACCTGGGGGTATTGGAGAGTTGGACTGAATTTATCATTTAAGACCTACTCACCTGCCTTGGGGGACACATCTCTTTTTGTCACAGTTGTGAGAAATAAATTTGTGAAGGGGGCCTCAGTATCCTTGAAGAGCTCTCTGATTGTTCTTCTGTGCAGCCCAGACCTTGCATTGAGAAGGGCAGTCACAGGATTGGGAGGCCTAAATGCAGTGGGAGCAATTGGGTCCCAGAGTGGCGGGGGCCAAGAGGTGGCTCTCAGTGGCCAAAGGTAAGGTGAGCAGAGACCATAATGGACAGCTGAGTCAAAGCAGCAATCAGGCTAGTTTGACTCCCATGGGCCTTTGCCATTGATCATGGTGTTTCCAAAACTGAAATACAAAGCCTACTCAATCTTACTTAGTCTGCATTAGCAGAAAAATTCTAGGTTGAATGAACAAAAGCCTAACTTGAATCATAAAAGCAGAGATAGCCCTTCCATCAATTCCCACACTTAAGCCAATTTACAGACCCCAAAATGTGTATTACTCATCTTTCTCCTAGCCTTTCCCAAAGAGATCTATGGCCTTTAACTGCACATTGGTGAAGAGGATATAATCCTGACACTGATTCCAGGAGACCCAAAATGACTCTACGGCCCACTAGTTAGGGTAGGGGCTTGTGGAGGTTAGGTGATCAATGGAGTTTTGGCTTGGATCCATTTCACAGTGGGCCCAGGTGGTCTCTGAACCTGTCCTGTGGTTTTTTCCTCCAGTTCTGGAATGCACAATTAGAACAGATGTACTCAGCAGCTGGGAGAATCACCACACTGGTTCCCTCACCTGGGGAGTAAGGGAGGTTCTAGGAGCACCACTGAGGATTTAAAGGTTGCGGGGGTGGTGATTCCCATAACATCCCCATTCAGCTGGCCTCTTTGGCCTGTGCAGAAAACATATGGGTCCTGGAGATGGCAGCGGATGACCATAAACTCAACCAAGTGGAGGCTCCAATGGCAGCTCCTGTACCAGAGGTGGTGTCACTGCATGAGCAAATTTACACATCCCCTGGTCCTGGGTATAGAACTACTGATATGAAAGAAAAATGTTTCTTTTATTCATGCCTATTTATAAGGTCCACCAGAAGCTAGCAAGGCTAGCAATGAACCCCCACTGACCTACTTCAGGGGTCTATCAGCTCTCCAGCACTATGTCATTATTTAGTTCTCAGGGATCTTGACCCCCTTTCCCTGCCACAAGTTATCACTCTGGCCCATTTCATTGATGACATTATGCTGATTCGACCTAGTGAGCAAGAAGTAGCAACTACCCTAGACTTAGCAGTAGACATTTGTGGGTTTGAGGGTAGGAAATAAATTGGACAAAAATTTGTGGACCTTCTACCTCAGTGAAATTTCTAGGGGTCCAGTGGTGAAGGGCATCCCAAGATATCCCTTCTAGGTGAGGTATACATTGTTGCATCTGGCCTCTCTTACAACCAAAAAAAGAAGCACAAGTCCTAGTGGGTCTCTTTGGATTCTAGAGGCAACATATTCCTGGTTTAGGGATGCTGCTCTTGCCCATTTACCAAGTGACCCAAAGAGCTGCTAGTTTTGAGTGGGCCCCAAACAGAATTCTTAGTGGGTCCAGGCTGCTTTGCAGACTGCTCTGTCACTTGGACCATATGATCCAGCAGATTTGGTGGTGCTTGAATCATCAGTGGCAGGTAGTGATGCTATTTGTAGACTTTGTCAGGCCCCTATATGTGAATCAGTGCAGAACCTTAGGGTTTTGGAGCAAAGTCTTGCCATCTTGTACTGATAACTACTCTCCTTTTGAGAAACAGCTCCTTGCCTGCTAGTAGGCTTTAGTAGAGACTGAATGGTTAATGGTAGGCCATCAGATTACCGCAACATGACCCTCCTACCCCAAGGCATAGATTTGAGGATGTGCAACAGCACTCCATCATCAATGAAAGTGATATATATGCATGTTGGGGCCAAGAGGGCCCTGAAAGTACAGTAAGCTATATGAAGAGGTGGTCCAAATACCCATGGTCACCACTCCTGCTACACTGCTTTCTCTCTCCCAGTCTGCATCTGTGGCCTTGTGGGGAGTTCCCTGCAATTAACCGACAGAGGAAGAGAAAACTTGGGCCTGGTCTTCAGATTATTCTGCTTGCTATGCAGGTACTATCTGAAGGTGGATAGTTTCAGCATCATAGCCCCTTTGCAGGACATCCCCAAAGGGTAGTGATGAAGGGAAATCCACCCAGTGGGTAAACTTAGAGGAATGTACTTATCCATTCAGTTTACTTGAAGGAAGAAATGGCGGACATGTGATTACACGTTTATCATTGACTGTGGCCAATAGTTTGGCTGAGTGGTCAGGGACTTTGAAGGAATATGATTGGAAAATTGTTGACAAGGAAATTTGGGGAAGAGAAGTCTGGATAGACTTTTCTGAATGGGCAAAAACTATGAAGATATTAGTGTCCTATGTGAATACTTACCAAAGGGTAAGCTCAGCCAAAGAGGATTTTAATGATCAAGTGGATAGAATGACCCATTCTGTGACTACAAGCCAGCCTCTTTCCCTGTCCACCCCACCATCATCCATTGGCTTGTGAACAAAGTAGCCAGCTCAGGCCACAACTGTGTATCCCACAGACTGGGTAGTTTAAACAACAGAAATCTGTTTTCTCACAATTCTGGAACTGAGATGTCCAAATTCAAGATGTTGACTGATTTCAGACCTTGATGAGAGCTCTCCTGTTGGCTTGCAGATGACCATCTTCTTACAGTGTCCTCACATGGCTGAGATAAGAAGAGTTTTGGTGTTTCTTCCTCCTTTAACAAGGGCACCAGCCCTATTGGATTATGGACCCACTGTTATGATCTCATTTAACCTTTATTACCTCTTGACAGCCCAATTCTCCAAATACAGTCACATTGAGGATTAGGGATTCAAATATATGAATTTGGGAGGGGGCACATTTCAATCCAAAGCATTCTAATCTGGTTCCCCAAATTCCTGTCTTTCTCACATGCAGAATACATTCATTCCTCTGCAACAGCCCCCAAAAGTCTCAACATGATATCAACAACTCTAAAATCCAGAGTCTCATCTAAACATCATCTAAGCCAGATGTGGATGAGACTAAGGTACAAATCCCCCCGAGGCAAATTCCCCTTCAGTTGTGAAACCAGACAAGGGACATGTTTTGAACATACAACAGTGTAAAAATTATTGCAAAATTTTCAGCTCTTATTGTGTATTTACTCTTCCAGATGAAATTCAGGGTCATTTATTAAGTTAAAAACATTTTAAAAAGCATTTCAATTGGCACTGCATTGAATTTATAGAACAATTTAGGGAGACTGACATCTTTTTAGTATTCAATCATTTTATCTGAAAAATGTGTTTTTGTTTCTGTTTTTCAGTCACTAAAGTAATTTTTATAACCCTTAGATTATACAATTTTTTTCATGTAGGTTCAGCATGTTATTTGTAATGTTTCTGTCTGGGTATGTCATAATTTTAGATGAAAAGTATGAAGGAATTTTTCCTTTTCTAATATTTTCTAGTAATATATGGAAAATGTATATAGGAAATCTATTAATTTTACAAATGAACTTTGTGGACTTTTTCTAATTTATCTTTAATATTTTAATTTTTTTCTTTTGATTTTTCTCGGTGTAAAATAATATTCAACAATAATCATAATTATGTTTCCTCATTTGCAATGTTGATCTTCTTTTTATTTCTCTAGTTGCATTGATCAATATTTCTAGATCAAAGCTAAATAATAGTGGTTACGGTGGGAATCACTGCCAATCCCTAATGTTAAAGAGAGCACTTCCAGCGGTTCCCTAGATTACCAAAAAATATATGGTTGTGATAAAATATCATAAAATCATAAAATCATAAAATAGTCATCTTAACCATTTTTAAGTATACAGCTCAGGGGCATCAAGCACATTCACACTGTTGTGCAACCATCCCACCATCCACCTCCAGGACTCTATTTCTTCTCCAACTGAAATTCTCTCTCCATCAAATACTAACTCTCCATCCCCTTCCCTAGCTCCTGGGAACTACCATTTGGTTTCTGTTTCTGTGAATTTAACTATGCTAGAGACCTCATGTAAGTGGAATCATACAGTATTTCTCTTTTTGTGACTGGCTTATTTTACTCACATAATGTCTTCAAAATTAATCCATGTTGTAGCAGATGTCAGAAAATCCCTCTTTGTAAGACTCAATAATATTCCACTGTGTGGATAGATCACATTTTATGTATCCATTCCTCTTCAAGGAATGCTTGGTTTGTTTCCATCTTTGGTTACTGTGAATAATGCTTCTATGAATGTAGGTTTACGAAGGTTCCTCACTCTTTAATTTGAGATCTATATGGTCAGGAGAGGAGCGAGGGCCATGTGGACAGAATTGAGACTTGGTGTGTGTGGATCAGATTCAAGGTCACGTTTCCAAATTGGAGATCATGGAAGCACCTGAGGTTGGAGCTTTAATGAAAAATTTGAATGGGGCCATGCCCTTGTAGTGAAAATTAGAACATTGTGGGTTAAAAGCACTTAGACAAGCTAAAACCAGGACCTGATGAGTAGGAGGGAAGGATAAGGATAAGAGTAGAGCAATGAACGGGTTGAGATTCTTTCCCTCTGCTCCTCCCCCAACTCATGCTCACCCTCTCTCTCTCTCTCTCTCTCTCTCTCTCAAATAAATAAATAAAATCTTAAAAAAAAGCATAGAACAATGACTCCATCTGAAGGTCCAGATATACCATATGGTGATTAGATATACCATATGATATACCATACCAGAAGGTTAGATATACCATATGGAGACATCACCCCCTGCAAGACCTCAACCACTGCTTCGCTGCCAAGTTTTATAAAATGTCTCTGTGTCAAGAACAAAACCCTTAATAGCCAACGTAGGCATTGGAATTAGGACCAGGTAATTATTATTTTAAAGCTGAGAATGGTACTAACTACCAGTTATTGAACTCTTTCTGTGTAACAGTAATAAGAAGGGCTTTACGATCCTTATCCCATTTTAATAATCCAGGAAGCTCCTGCACAGAGAAGAGAGTTAAGAGCTAGGTTATGGTGATGAACTGACAAATAGTAGCCAGATTCAAGTCCAGTTTTACTCCTGAGCTGGGCTCATTCATAGCCACTGGGATCTTCTGCCTCAACTCCTGACCTGAAACTAATAGATCACTGGACATAAACTTAGTCAGCTGGGGTTGCTTGTTCAAACTGCAAATGTACATATATTTTTAAAGAAAGTTGGATTGGATCATTGGTTCATAAGCCTGGCTGTACACTGGGATCACTTGGGTACTTATCAAAATTCCACAAGCCTGGGTTATACCCCCAAACAACTTTGAGTCTCATAATTCTATAGATTGTTCTAATAGATATATGGGAAATATTTTTAAAAGATTTTATTTATTAAGACATTTATTTATTTATTTGAGAGAGAAAGGGAACACAAGCGAGGTGAGGGGAGAAGGAGAAGTAGACTCCCCACTGAGCAGGGAGATTGATGTGGGGCTTGATCCCAGGTCCCCAGGATCATGACCTGAGCTGAAGACAGATGCATAACTGATTAAGCCCCCCCAGGTGTCCCTATGGGAGGTATTTTTAAAAACACATTGTCAGTAAAAGACAGGTTCTAGTCTTACATGGGCAGATGTCATTGTTTTATGCTGGATCCTTGGTACTCTGGAAGTAAACATGAGAAAAGCCTGAGTCAGAGGCAGCCAACGTTGAGGATCTAGGCTGTGTCTCCTGGAAAGACCATTTAGTTAATGAAGTTTCACATCAAATTAATCAGAGTTTGTTTGACCTTTAACTATATATATATATATACATATATATATATATATAACTTAAAACAGATTCATGATTATGTGAAACCTTGAAATCAGGAGAAATACAGACAGATCTATCTATCTCAGTTACACACTCTTAGTTTTGCAGAGAAGTCTCCTCTCCCCACAATCTAGATTAAGTCATTTCCTGGGCATAATCACGAACATCAATGAAATACAAATAAGAAAGTCTCCTTTTGACTATATCTTTTATTATTCTTCTCTTTAAAGGAAGGAGAGAAGAAATTTTGGCCTTTTTTTTTTTTTACTTCTATGGAAAAATGATTTATTTATTGGAACATCAAGGGAAAATAACCTATGAGAAAGATTTTGTCCCTCAAAATAACAGACGTGTGAATCCTCTGAGCTTAAAGAGGTAAGAGTTTGTGCTCATAAGCCTAGATGTTGTGGTTCCCAGTTGGGAAGAAAATGGTTAATGTTTTGGTTTACCTCTATTCTCCCACTCTTTGTGAACAAATCTAAAAATGCTCCCACGTTGTTTAATTTAAATGCACCGCTCCCATTCCAGTCAGAGTGCTCATTCCCGAAGATAGTGGCCAAGTGGGTAATTCCTGGTTTAGGCCTTGAACATCTGGTGGCCTTTGAATTTGATGGCATGTAATTACAGCAGGGGTGGTGGGACAGTTGGGGATTAAAGGGATGTTGTTTAATCTTCCACCATATGTTCCCATTTAACCTCTCCTCCCTCTCCCCTGCACCTGGGTGCTCAGGAAGCATCTTGTGGCTGCCTCTGAAGCCTGACCCTTGGAGGTTTACAGTTTAAAGACAGGCCATCTCTTCCCTTCCAGTACTCAGTGGTTCTGATTTTACGGTCCCTTGTATTTCCATGCCCTGTTCACAAGTTCACTAATCTAAGCAGTATAATTGTGACCCAGAAAGCAAAGAATCTTAGAATTGATTAAGTCTCCCTGGGAAAAAGTACCAGTTCTGCTTTGTCACAGTAACTGCTACCTCATATGCTTCCAGACCTTGCTCACGTAACTTTGTACGTCTTCACGGATGGCGAGTGGGTGGATGGCTGTTAGAAGTTTTTCAGAGCCAGACATAAGCCATATGTTTTTGGGCTAAGATGTTGGAGCTACCTGGTTGGAGGCGTGATGTTCCCACCAGGATGAATGCCAGGGGGTGCATACAAGTGATCAGGCACAGGATGCTCTATTAGATGTCCAGACATCATAAGCACCTCTGAGTCATCTTCTTAGAGCTGTTCTTGGCACATGGTGGAGCTTATAAACGGTGGCTATTCTAGGTGTGTGGAAGCATGCGAGACTGAAGTGCAAACAGCTGCTTTGGGAAATAAAGGCAGGTACAAGAATATGAGTCAGCAAAGCAAAGACTTATGCCCACCGTCCTCTGACTTTTTTCCCATTCCACTACATGTCCTTGGCGCTGGGGAGTCCGGTAGCCAAAAACCACATGTGTTGGTTCTCAAGTAACAATGATTAATGATAATTCTTTTTTTTTTTTTTAATAACACTCTCAGGCTTTATATAGAACAAAGATCCTGGGAAAATTGAGTAATGAAACAAACACTCACAAAACTGTCAAGTAAACCAGACTGTTGCTCTATTCTCCATGGGCTCATAGTGTGAGCGCTGGGGGCAGCAGGTGTCACAGACTGAGCAGGAGTGCCCAGAGCTCTCTGGAATCCTGTCTCTGAGCTTGTCATGTAGTCTGTTGTCATGGCAGGGTTTCTAACCCAACCTGTCGGGCTCTGCCGACTGCTACCAAAAATGGCCTCACCTGTGCCCTTGGAAACTTCTGTTCTGATTCTGGTAGATTGTACAGTGATCCCTCAAGATGTCCACTCCCTAAACTCTGGAACCTGTGACTGTTCCCTTAGATGGCAGATTTTGCAGATATGATTCAATTAAGGCTTTTGAGATTGTCCTGGATTACCTGGGTGAGCCGTAAATGCAGCAGCAAGTGTCCTTATAAGAAAGAGGCAGATGCAGAGGCAGATTTGACACAGAGGAAGGAGGAGAGGCCCATACAACTGTGGAGACAGAAATAAGAGAGACGTAGCCACCAGCCAAGGAATGCTGGTGGCTGCTGGAAGCTGGAAGAAGCAAGAAATAGATTCTACTCTAGATATTCCCAAGGGAGCATAGCCCCGGCCACACTCTGGTTTCAGTTCAGTGATGTCAAGTCCAGTTCTGGCCTCTAGAGTTGTGGGAGAATAAATTTCTGCTCTTTAAAGCCATCAAACCTTTGATAATTTATTACAACAGCCACAAGAGGGGATCCCTGGGTGGCTCAGCGGTTTAGCACCACCTCTGGCCCAGGGCATGATCCTGGACACCCGGGATCGAGTCCCATATCGGGCTCCCTGCGTGGACCTGCTTCTTCCTCTGCCTGTGTCTCAGCCTCTCTCTCTCTCTCTTTCTCTCTCTGTGTCTCTCATGAATAAATAAATAAAATCTTAAAAAAAAAACAGCCACAAGAAATGAATACTCTAACAGAAGATTAGAGGGACTTGGGCAGTATTTTTTCTTTTTTTAGTATCACATATTTGGCTATGTAGTTTTTCTATAAAATATAAACTGAGGGCAGCCCGGGTGGCTCAGCGGTTTAGCGCCTGCCTTCAGCCTGGGACGTGATCCTGGAGTTCTGGGATCGAGACCCAAGTCGTGCTCCCTGCATGGAGCCTGCTTCTCCCTCTGCCTTGTGTCTCTGAGCCTCTCTCTCTCTCTGTGTCTCTCATGAATAAATAAATAAAATCTTTAAAATATATATATATATAAACTGAGAGTCTAGTATGGGCTAGATGCCAGGAGGTAGAGAAGCATGAAAATGACATAAAACAAATAATATGCTGAATCATATTATATTGCTAACATTCAACCATTTTGACCTACAAAGTGGTAGTTTTCTAAGACTAAGTTATCAGAGGCAACACAGCCACCACCTGGTTCTCTTAGACACTTACTTTGTAGCTCTGAGCCAACATGTAGAAAGTCTGAGGCTGCCATGCTGTGGGGAAGCCACATGTAGGTGTTCTGCTCAACATCTCCAGCTGAAATCCCAGGTGACAGTAAACAGTAACCTGCAGACACACGAGTGACGATGCCTCAGAAGAATCTTGCCGCCAGACGTTGAGTCACATCTGATCTTCTCGTTGCCCAGATGAGATCCAGACATTCTGGAGCCTGGACGCTCTATTTAAGCTCTATCCCTTCTTACTTCTTGAATCAAGAATGTGTGAGCATAATAAAATGATTTCTTAAAGCTGTAAAGTTTGGGGATAATTTGTTACACAGCAACAAATAACTAAACAGCTTATTTTTTTTCCCCCATGAAAAAAGGAAGCATGTCTACAACATTGTTTTCTGTTGAATAAGAAAGGAGAAAATGGGAATAAAAGCATCTAGGAGTATACTGACAGGGAACAATGACTCATCCTATCCTGGTTCTCTTTGCTTTGGCATCAAAGGTCTTATGATTTAAGGGATGAAATGGATATCACAAATAAGAGGCAGTATTAGGTAATGAGCCATCTAAGCAGTTGTAACAAAGAAATCCCCAAGTACAGTGGCTTAAAGAGAATAGAAGTTGACTTCCCTCTCACGTAACAGTCTAAGACATGGAATAGCTTTTCTCTATGTGATCATTCCTGGAAGCGAGCGATTCCTTTCATCTTGTTCTACTGTTCCCAATGGCTTTGTGCTCATCTGCAAGTTGATCATGTTCCAGCTTAAGGGGAGAGAGAGAGAAAGGGGCTAGTTGATTATTTTCCATTAAATGAGGCAGAAACCACATATTAGTTTTGCTCATAGATGCACATAGCCACACTTAGCTGCGAAGGAAATTGGGCACACATAGCTTCTAGAGGGGCCTCCACTGCCCCCTGTAACTCTAGTTCTATGGACAAAAGGGAGAATGAATTTCAATGGGCAAGACACAATTTTTGACATAGATAAAATGGAAAAGGTCTGTAACTGAAGTGAAAAGAAGATAGGACTTGTCACTAGTTTGGGCTTAAAATTTCGGATTCGGCTTTAAGTAGGAAGCACCAGTCACTTGAAGGAAGAGCAGGGTTTCAATGGTAGATATTCCCTTTAATAAGTATGCCAGTGTGAATGAACGACACGCTCCTCTGACTCATTTTGCCTTATTTTAATCATAGTGGTTCTTTTTTTTTTTTTTTTTTAATCATAGTGGTTCTTAAGCAATCAACCAGTTCCCAAGAGCTGACCCTCTCTGGTTCGTGATTCTTTGAGACTTGAAGTTCACTTGACATTGCTCTCAAAAGGATCCCCAGAAGCCAAGGGCACCACTGTTATGTGGCCCTCCTGAGATACACAACTACTGAAGAGTCATGGTGCCACAGTGACTTAACGACTCTGATGTCATTTGCCATGTCCCCAGATTTCAGAATCTGGCTTCACACTTTCATCACTCTTTCCAGAGAAGTCACCTGTGGTGATCAGAATAGGGAATACATAAATATATGATTATTGTCTACATAACTTGGATACTAACAAGGGAAAACTCCCAAAGCTACATGACATATAAGAGAAGGTTTCTTAGAGAATACAGCTTTCAGAGAGATTCTGGTAGTTTGTTAACATTTTAAAACACATGCACAATAACTGGAAGAGCAATTAATTGCTTTGGGTGGTGGTCGAAGAGTCTCTCTGCATGTTGGTGGAAGTTTGGATAGATTGCTCTGGTTGGAAGTGGATTCTCTGGTTCCTGGACTCCCCTGGAGTTTAGGACTGAGGTGAGCAGGCCTAGGATTGAGCTGCCTCAGGAGACAGGTGCAGATACCAGTTGGGGCTGGGCACTGCTTAGCTATGGGAACAATGGGAAACGGGACCCCTGGTTGATGAGATGAGAAGGGGAAAGGCATGGCTTGTTGAAGAGTGCCCTGTAGGTTTATAATATAAAAGTTCTCCCAGTCTGCCAATATTGTCTGGAAATTCTACGCTGCCCTTTAAAGTTAATGGAAAGTTCATTTATTTGCAGGAACCCGAAGAGGAGGGAGTGGGATTGATGTGCGCCAATCCCAAGGCTCAATCTCTGATTATTCTCAAGTATTAAGAAGCAGTTCCATATTCATTTCATCATGCATTTCATTTGGGAAACGAACACCTACTCTGTTAAAGGAAATGTGTTTTGGGCATGGAAAAGTAAATTTCAAGTACCTTCTACTTCTTATATTTCTTTGGGAGTTCTCCTTCGGAGACAGTGAGAGGAATTACTGAGGAAGGCTGGTTTAGCAAATGCTTTTGAGTTGTGTTCAACCTCAGAGGCACAGGCTCCACCCGTGAGAATGTCCAGTGTGCTGGTGTGTTGCTGTGGAGCCAAGAAAGGAACATTTCTAAGTTGCTTCCTAAGAGCTGAGCCATCGTAATGCTAATTTCTCCTTAATTTCATCATTTCTGAATCGGAGTCTCATGATTTCAAACTTACCTGGAGCTAAGTAAGCGTATATGCTTTTTTTCATTTATTTGCAACAGAGAGGCTGGAAGTGGGCTTGATAGAATGCTATTCTATCTGGTAAGCTAATTGTTAAAAGAAAAATAACTCCCACATCCCAGTGGCTTAACACAGGCTTATTTCTTGCTCTTGGGAGTCTGATGGGGTTCCATGGCTTTCCTGGGTGGTTTTCCTCCAGATGCTAATTGAAGGATGCAGGTTTCTATCATCAAATGGTTCTCAGAGTCCTTCATATTTGATGTCATGGCTGGGAGAGGTGGAATGTACATGACTATACGGGATTCTCTAGGGGCCAGGTGGAAGTGGTATTGCACCTTCATTAATTGACCAGAGCCTAGTAGGATGGTCCCAACCAAATTGCTAAGCAGGTTGGAAAATTGTGACTTCTGTGTGCCCAGGAAGGCACATAGGGATTTGGTGGGCAGCCAGCTAATACCTGACCTTCATAATTAAGGAAAGTTTTATTTTATTTATTTATTTATTTATTATTTATTTATTTTTAAAGATTTTATTTATTTATTCATGAGAGACACACACAGAGAGAGGCAGAGACACAAGCAGAGGGAGAAGCAGGCTCCATGCAAGAAGCCAAATGTTGGGCTCCATCCCAGGACCCCAGGATCACGCCCTGAGCCAAAGGCAGATGCCCAACTGCTGAGCCACCCAGGCATCCCTTAAGGAAACTTTTATGTCATTGATGATTACCAATGATGTGTGCAACCCCCCCACCCCGCCAGGGTAACGTATATATTGTCTTTTGTTCCTCTAGGGCAGAGTTGGGGGCACAATACAGAAGATCATGGTGCACTCCTCATTGCTGTGAGGCTCATCTTTATTTGCCTCACTCCCCTTCTTCTTCCTCTTTCTCCACTAGCCACCCACTCCAATGTGTCTACTATATGTTCGTGGATACTTGTGTATTCTGTAGAACAAGCAGTGTGGGACATCTTTTCCAACCCTTAATATCAGTATTCATTCTGTTTGTACCATGGTCTCTCACTATGGTTTATTTGTGTTATTTTGATCACTAGCGATTTTAATACCCATTTGTATATATTCATCTACAATTGCTTATTCAATTTCTCTCTAGGGTTTTAACTTTCTATGGGTTTTAAAAATTGATTTATAATGGTCCTTATGTATTCTTATATTCATTAATATGCTATTGACGGTTGATGTAGCAAGTGTTTCCTCTTAGTGTGTCTTTTCCCTGGGAACTTTGTGGTGCTCATCACTAGCAAGAAGCTTTAATTTTGATGCCATCAAGTTGGTCCATTAACATATTACTTTGAGGTTTATTCTTTTTGGTTCCTGTTTAAAAAGTCTTGTGCTGATTTTGAGTCATGAAGATGTATTCTTGAATCTTTGCAATTCTCTTTAACTTTCGGGGTTTTAAAGAGTCTGAAGATGACATTTTTACAGGGGATCAGTTGGGAATACAGCTTCATTTTCTCCACAGTAATTCAACTTCTTGCAAGTTATCTGCTAAAGAATTTCTTTTCCCCCATTGCTTTGTGGTGTTGCCTTTATCATACATAAAGCTGGCATGGGATGATCTCTGAGCTTCAGATGTTCCATTGGTCTATTTGTCCAAATCTGTACTAGAACCATCTTGCTTTTATTACAATGGTTTTCTCAAGTCAAGTCCTGACCTTGTTCTTTATTTTCAAGAAGCATTTTAGCGTTTTGTGGATCTTATCCCTTCATATAAATGTTAGAGTTCTTATGTTGAATTCATAAAAAAAATCTAGCTGGAATGTTCATTAAGATTGCTCTGAGTGTATATATGAATTTAGGAATAATTGGTATAGCTAGTATATTGAATTGGTTAATTGCTATATTTACTATATTAGGTTTACTGCATTGTGCTAATTTATACCAGAAAGACAACATAACATTTATTCAGATGATTAAATGAAAAATTTTCCATAAAGGCATTGTGTACTCACTCAAGCTAATTTTTTAAGACATGGATACCACTTTAACAAAATTTAATTGGGGACGTATTCACGTGAGGAGCTTCTATCATATTCCATCACAAATGTCTACGGAAACATGTCCCTTTAAGCCAGAGTTGGCACGCCCTACTTCCATCTCCAACCTCCCTCTCAGATGGAGCTCTTCAGAAAAGTTAAAAGCACCAATCAGTTCAAATACATTAACTGCATTCTGGGGATATAGATTTAAGACATGAACTCTGCCTGAGTAGAAAAATTTCAGCATGTTGGCAGCCCAACAAGACTTAAACAGCATGAACGCTCCGGGAGCTCTGAAACCTCTGTTTTGCTTATCAGAGTAATGCTCATTAAGAACCGAGAAAGCTGAGCGAGCTGTAATGAGTGCTCTTTTGAAGGAAGACTCAACACTCCTCAAACTTCTCCACCAGCATCCTTTGGAACAGAGAGAAAGGAGAATATACACCACAAATGGGCCTACACAGCCAAGGACGGTGTGAGGCCCGTGCAGATTTTCTCTTGAAGGTCTGGGTTTATAGAGTAAAATTTTATTGAAAATTTTAATTCTTCTCCAAAATATGATGATATGATGATTACAGGTTTTTCTAGGCATCATACAGTCTGAAGTAAAGTGGACTCTGGGGCAGGTAGTGCTGTGACTTTGGTTATTTCCAATCCTGCTGTCCAGGGGCCCAATTTGAAGGGAATGGCACTATAATTTTTTTGGTAAGAGTTTGCTTAGGGGTTGTTATGAGCTGAATTGTGTCCCCCTCCAAATTCATATGTTGAAGCTCTGACTCTAATACCATAGGATGTGGCCATATTTGGAGACGAGGCCTTTAAAGCAAATGAGGTCATTAGAATGGACCCTAATCCTCTCTGACTGAGTTCTTATGAGAAGAGAAGGACACGGATGCACACAGGGACCCTGTGAGGACACAGGGAGAGGATGGCATCTACATGCCCAGGAGAGAGGCCTCAGGAGGAAGCAGCCCTGCCCACACCTTGACCTCAGATGTCCAGCCTCCAGGACAATGAATAAAACAAGTCCCCTGTGCCAGCCCCCAGTCTGTGCTATTCATTATGGCCGCCTGAGCCCTCTGAACATCCGTATAGGGATGGAGGGCAGAATTACAGGAATGTGGGTTAGCTCAGATTTTTATGAGCTATGTTTCCAACTTGGTGGTTCTCTATCCTGGTTGTGTCCTTCTACAAATTACGGGCTCTTGGTATAAAGACAGTAGAGAGGTTGGCATGGGTCCAAGGAGAGAAGAAGGGTATGGGAAGATTAGTGGGTGGTGTAGGGTACATGATAATGGGGAGCTGGGAACTCTATCTAGAGGGGAAGTAGTGACTTTCTAGAGAATGCCGAGGAAAGAGGGTGCACTGCTCCCACCATGACCCATATGAAGCATTAGCATAATAAACAGGAAAGATTGTTCTGGTGGTGCCAGGGCCTGGGTGACCGATAGGACTTGGAGGCAGCACAGCTGGGGCCAAACAGAGCTGGGCTTTAAATGAACCAATCTGAGAGCCGCTGGCCGCCCAGGGGTGACAGCGAAGGGAAGTTCAGTGAAGCATGGTTTTCTCAGCATGGACTGGAAAGGAGGCCGGGTGTGGGTCATCGCTGGGAACCTGCCTGGCAGGGGGCTCAGAATCTAGGGTCTGGGGGTGGGAGGGCTGAGCAGCAGGGGCAGGAACCTCACTGACCTCACACACACAGCTCACAGGAAGCTGGGAAGGCACTCAAGCCAAGCAGGACATTGGCTGGTGCATTTTCAACAACCTTTACGAGGGCTTCCTCCTGACTCAGGGAAGGTTCTGGAAGGGAAATCGATCTGTGGTCCAGTCACATCAGCCACTGCACTGGGATGTGTTCACTTTGCCTCTCCTGGACACTGAGCTGCTCTGGGCGCTTGAGTGGGGCCTGGGCGACAGGCATGGGAAGCGGCGTCAGCTTCTGGAAGGTGAAGGATCAGGGAGAGGACAACAGGTGGTCATACAAGGAGGGACCCGGCAGCAGTTTTTGGGGTGATTTGCAGGGAGGACGGAGGCCTGTGACTGGACCGTAGAATCCGTCCACAGGGAGACGGGAGCCTGTCGGTGATATTACAGAACCCGAAGCTGTAAGATTTGAAAACAAACAATTATTTTAGCAGAAAATGAGAGACCAGCTTCAAGTTTTCTTGTTAAGGGCTTGTTTCTAAACAGCTGAATAATTACTGTCGTCTATTTAAGATTTCCAGATGGTTTCTAAAATTTTCTGCTTTCTTCAAAATTTCTCAGTCTTTTTACACTTGTCTCAAAGATTGCTATAACATTTCTAATTGGATCATTGCATTTACAACAAACATTTCTGGAAGGCCCACTCTGCTAAGCGCTGGTGAGTGAGATGCATAATAACTTCCAGGGTTTATTTTAAGAGGAGACGGTGCTTGTATGACTTGGTGTTCTTAGGATTTTGTTTTGTTCATAATATTCACTGTTAAATCGGCATTGACAAATCCAATAGTGATTTGATAAATTCTCTAGTTCTGGATAAAATGGAACACTTCATACTTTTGCCCTAAGAATGGTATTTTAAGTTGACCTTAAAACACAGTTTAGTAACAACTCACACTTTCTTACTCTACATGAGTAGTATGGATTTTTGTTTTCTTGCAGAAAAATTAAGTCTTTTTGAGGATTCTATAGTTTCTGATTTTTTTCGCTTAGAAAATTAAGCAAGTCTATCTCAAGTTCTTGGAGTGGTCACCGCAGACATGACCTTGTCTGTTATAAATATTTGTCATCGACGTTATGTTTTGGGACCATTAGGGACAGAGGGGATCCAGGGCTGCGGCCCCAACACCCTTCCCAGCCTCCCTCACCCGGTTCACGCAGCTGATTCCACAAGTCTGTGTCAGGGGCCGCTGAGCCTCCTGCCTTTTCCAAACACAGTCTTGCATTTCCTGCATTTTTCCATTCCCTTTCTACTGATTCTGTGAAGTCTTTCCTGAGAGTCCTCACGGAGTACATGTTTTCTTCCCTTTGTGTATTCACTACATTCTTAACTTTCTTTTGAGGGACCGTATTTCCGTTTTGAATTATAGATACGTTCCTATACAGATACGTTCCTACTGCTCTTGATAAATTACAATTTTTGAAGACTATGGCTGCTAAAGATAGACAGACACATGGTGAGAGATACGAATATAGAAAAAGATACAGAAATAAACATAAATACAGGTATAGATATTGCTCCTTCAGTAGAGCCTGTGCCCTATGAGGCCAGGGAGTTTTGTCTGCTTCGATCGTTGCAGCACTCCCAGCATCTAGAACACACCTGTTCTGGGTTGAATGCCCACCTGTGTGTCATTGGAGCGCCCAGAGCTCTCCTGCATGGGGTGCACGCGCACACTGAGATGCGATCACCTGTTCCCTGTCCCTTCCCCACTGCGTCCCGAGCTCCTTAAGGGCAGGCTTGGGCATCATTTATTGTTGTGTTCCTGTATTTTCTACTATGTGATTGACAATTATAAACATACAAGATGGAGATGTATCTGGAGTGTCCCCAAGAACTGAGAGATGGATGACATTGGTGATCGGATGCAAATCTCATGGCTCAGTCATACCTTCCTTCATGTCTTTACGCAATGTCACTTCAAGAGTGAGGTCTCCCTAGGGGTGTCGCCCTGAAAGTAAGACCAGTGTGCTCCCCCACTCCGCACTCCCTTTGCCCTTTTATTTTCCTCCAAAATACTTATGAGCACACCCTACGTTTGCAGGTTTTTCTTACCTGCCTCCATGAAGTCAGGGATTCTCTTTTCTCCCTGCACAGATAGCAGGTGCTCCAAATATTTGCTGCATGAATGGGAGGCTGAAGTATGTTATCAAAATATACCTTAGGAATCATTCAAGACTTTTTATGATTTTTAAAAATAAACATTTAAAATCAGCCATGAGGAAAGGACAGGCTTGTCTTTTCTCTGGATATGTTCCAGACCCATGTTTTTTTTTTTTTTTTCTGTTTGGGACTCAGCCTTCTGGTTTGAAGTTTCCATTGTTGGAGCAAACTTCCCCAGGTGGTGTGCCACTTGTGCCCCCCTCCCGAGCTTCACTTCTCCCCTGCTTGGAGCACCTCAGCCCTTCACCTAATCTCCTTGCTCCCACTACCAACCCCACCCCCCATGTACTGTGAGGATAAAGGAGTTGGATATAGAGGGTTCTTTTTTTTTTTTTTTAAAGATTTTATTTATTCGTGAGACACACACACACACACACACACACACACACACAGAGGCAGAGACACAGGCAGAGGGAGAAGCAGGCTCCATGCAGGGAGCCCGACGTGGGACTTGATCCTGGGTCTCCAGGATCAGGCCCTGGACTGAAGGTGGTGCTAAACCACTGAGCCACCCGGGCTGCCCCCAGATAGTTCTTTAAAGGCCTTGGTGGCTTCATTCTTGGGGATGCCATGAGTCTCTCTCATGCTCTGGAGAGGGTGAGGGGGTTAGATGGAGCGGAGGACCCCTGAGCCCCCGTGTCCGCCCCAGCCCCTCTGGGGCCTGGCCTCCTCTTCTTGGCTTCATCCCCTCCCCAGCCAGGGACCATCCCAGGGTGCTAGCTATGATCCCCTCTGTGGCCAGGGCCCGGGGACCCCACCAGCAGCACACAAGAGGCGTTCACGAAGATCAGGGACCATGGGTCACATATACTCAGAGGCCTGTGATGTGCTCTTCATTTCACTTGTTTTCACTGGCTCCATTTTGTGTTTGTTATTTTTTTTTATTGTGATGAAATACATGTAACATAAAATGCACTATTTGATCCATTCTTAAATGTATAATTCAGGGGCCCTGAGCACCTTCATGTTGCGCCCCCATCACACCGTCCTGTGTGTGTGCCATCTTTTGACATTTGCGTCCTAACCAATTATTTCCGGCTCTCTGTCAGTCATCGGGGACAGAGCTGGACAGTGAGGGGCATTCAATAAAAAATGAGGTTTAAGGAAAAATGGCTCTGCAGGAAACAGGTGCAACGCAGGGAGGCTCATTCCTCCTGGTCACTTCCACTCAGGGCCAGCAGAGGGGGCCGGTGGGCCAAGTCCCTGCGCATCCCGCCCGGAGGAGGAAGACGGGGCGGCAGGTGCCTGGGAGCCAGGCCAGCAGCCCCCACAGCAGAAGCTCCACACCGTGTAGGGAAACTGAGCCAAGCCACGTTGTAGTTGTTCAAAGTCAACTTTTCCCACCAATTTTCATCGTTTAAAGAAATAATCAAAGACGAACAAGGCAGGGGGGGGGGCTCCTTTCTTGGATTCCCAGGCTTTTTGCCCCAGGGGGTAGTTAGCAGCATCACTTGGGTATTTTTTTTCTTATTAATACAGTATTTATTTGTCTTCCTTCTGTCAAACCCTGAGCCGACCACTTTCCCCAGGCTGCCGGGGGACGTATAGGGAAAGGAACACACGGGGCAGACAAGACGTGGGAGCAAGACCTATGGGAGGTGGAGACGACTCCTTCACATGGCCAAGAGGATGAGAAAGGCCCCCATCAGGCAAAAGAGCCCCGTGGCCTCCGAGAGCGCAAAGCCCAGAATGGCGTTGAGAGGGGCTGTTGCTTCAGAGAGGGATTCCTGGCATAACCAATGAGGAGGCTCCCAAACACAGTCCCAGTTCCAGCCCCGGAGACAGCCGGCCCTACAGTGGCAGCCCCAGCCCCAGCCCCAATGGACTTGGCTGCTGTGTCCATGTCCCTTGAAATGGTGCTGGTTTGGAAGCTGCGGCTGGGAAGAAGTGAGGTCAGGGGACGTGGGGCTGCCCAGCTGCCGAGGCTTAATCTGTCCGTGTCTCCGGTGGTTTTAGCATCACTGCAGACAGGGATGGGCCCAACAGCTGAGAGGTGCTCCGGACCAAGAAGGGGGTGGAGATGAACTTTGCACAGGTGTGCATTTCCAGGGGATGAGGGGCTGTAGCAGGAGAGCTGCTCCTGGTGCAGAGACGAATGAGAGCCACTTGGGTATTTTAAACTGGACAGATCTTGGGTGTTCTAGTGCCACCTGAGTCGGGGAGAAAGACCCATGCTGGGCTGCCAATCTCAGTGTGAAATTTAAGGAGTAAGGGAAAGTGAGGATATGGAGCGGGCGTCTCTTGTGTCTGGAATGGTGTGGGGCATGTCTGTGAACGCCGGGGGCCGCCACGGAGTGTCACCGCGTGGCACCTGCAGCTGCTCACTATGTTCCTTGGAGAAGACGAAGAAGTCAGGACTCCCCGGCTCCTCGCTCCCGAAGTGAACTTGGCTGTGAGTAACAGAAGGCCAGTCCATCTGCCCGGAGCGTCTATGTGGGCCAGCCACGTTCCACGGTCCACACAGGCAGCTAGAACGTTTTTTTAGCAGATCACCCAAGGTAGAAAATAGAATCCTGGCGATTACAGCCACGGACAGATACGAATGGGTGGGGATTGTCAACAAAGAAAGTAAAGAAGACAACTCAATTCTGTTTAAACCTGATCACCTAGAATTAGTTGAGAAGAAAACTCAACACAAAGCTACAAAAAAATCCAAGCCAAAAAAAAAAAAAAAAAAAAAAAGAACCATTAATTCTTGACAAACCTTTACTAGAAAAACCTCATTATTTTACAGATGGAGAAGTACTTTCCTCCTTGACTATTCACTGTGCCTTATCTATGGACAATTTCAGAGTTAAAGGCAACAAAACAAAACAAAAAGCAGCGAACACCGAAAACCCACTCTGAGTTGCTTTTCATCATCCCAGTTTGGATTGCATTTTGTTTTTCCAGACCATCTTGCTTTGCAATTAGCAAACAGGCACTGAACGTTGCGACTCTCTTTCTTTCTTATCCCTCCCTGGAAAATGGAGTTCTCTATGCAAATTATTGCCCTATGTCTGACTGTCTTGGGTCCACGTAATGGGGTTGCTGACATTTCTCTGACCTCCTAGTGGAATAATTAGGTGCTCTAGTTACCAAGCAACAAAAAGTCGTATGACCCAGAGAGTCCTGAGCAGACTCAGTGGAGGGATGGAGTCTGCTTCCAGAAGAGCTTCCACCAGCCATGGGGGTGGTGATCTTCCTGCCAGGGTAGCCGACACTCTCAGGTGGCCAGGTCACCTCCGCTGTCCCCAGGCATGGCTCTGACAGGATGCCGGCCTGCCCATCAGCTGATTACCTGCTCTTCACACAGTAGTCCATGTGCAGGGTTCAGGGAACCCTTTTGAATTTTTATTGATTCATTTAACCTATTTTATTATAACAAATGCCATACACACAGAACCTGAGATCTACCCTCTTAACAAATATTTAAGTGTCAGGTAGAGCATCGTTGCTGTAAGGACGGTGATGTGCGGCATGTCTCTGGAACGTTTCCTTGCACGGCTGACAGGATGCACACTGCACAGCAGCTCCCCACTCTCCCTCCCCCAGCTCCTGGCCACCACCGTGTACTCTCTGCTTCTATGAGTTTGACCACCTTAGCTACCGTGCACAAGAGCAATCATGCTGTATTTGTCCTTCTGTGACTGGCTTATTTCACTTAGTGTCAGGGCTGCTCGGAGAGCTTGGTGCTGGGAGGAGACACCACCTGTTCGGGACTGACCCCGTGCACTGGCAGTGGTGGTAGGTATTTCTGAATGACAGGTTTTGTGATTCCGACTGCAAAACCCCTGAAAGGAAGAAGGGCAGCACCAGAAGATGTTGTCCCGTAAACCTAGTGACTCCTTACTGCGGCATATCAAGAACAGAGCTGAAAAGAAGAGCATCACGCAGTCATGTATATAGAGTACCTGTGTCTGAAAATGTGTGTTTCCTTAGGAAAAAACTTCCATAAAAGCTATGTCCCAGATATCAACTGTGATGATGTCATGTCAATGTGTTGACATTATAGGATCATGAGTAACTCTTACTTATGTGTATACTTTTCTATATTTTTCAAATGTCCCACAATCGACATTGCTTTTATATGAGCAAAATGTGTGTGTAATGTGTGTGTGTAATGACAGGGGTTTCCTGTCAAAAATGGGATTCTCTTTGTAAGAATGAGTTATTACCGCATAAATCTACTTATTCAGGGAGAGAAGTAAAAAATTCTATTTTGAGCAGTGACTCAAACTGCCTAGAAAACAGAGGGGAGGGACGCCGGGGTGGCTCAGAGGTTGGGCGGCTGCCTTTGGTCCAGGTTGTGATCTTGGGATCTGGGATTGAGTCCCGCATCGGGCTCCTGTGGGGAGCCTGCTTCTCCCTCTGCCTGTCTTTCTGTGTGTGTGTGTGTGTGTCTCTCATGAATAAATAGATAAATCTTCAAAAAAAAAAAAAAAAGGAAAAAAGAAAACAGAGGGGATTATCCACAAGAGTCAGACTCAAAAGACGGGAAACCTTGCTCATTTCAACCACCTTCCTGCGGCAGACTCTCCGGCCGTAATTCATACACATGAGACCCAAGGTTCCCTGAGCGCTCACCACGTTCCAGACCTGCTAACCATTGTCCCTGTTAATCCTACACCAAGCCCGAGAGGGAGGTTCTGTTATCATCCCCATTTTCCAGGTGAGAAAAGAGAGGCACAGAGTGGTCAGGTGACCTGGCGAAGCTGCGGGCAGTGAGCTGGGTCCAGGAAGGGGCCTCCAGAGCTCACACTCCCCCACTAGGCCGTGCTGCCTCTTCAAGATGGGGTGATGGGCCACAGGATGCCCCATCGGGATGTGTGGGGCTTACAAAGTCAGTGGCATTGGAGAGGCCCTTGGGAATGAAATGGCATAGCAAGAGGAGCTATTTACAATTCATTTAAGATGTTGATTCTTGTAGTAGAGTTCCTGTAGGTGGGACTTCCTAGGACTGGCGTGAGATGCTAGCCAGCTCTCTGGCCTCTTTAAATTAATTAATTAATTAATTAATTAATTCTTTTTAAAAATTTAAATTCAATAAATTAGCATATATAGTGTATTATTAGTTTCAGAGGTAGAGTTCAGGGATTCATCAGTTGCCTATAGCACTCAGTGTTCACACATCATGTGCCCTCCTTCATGCCCGTCATCCATATATCCCATCTCCCCACCCTCCTTCCCTCCAGTGACTCTCAGTTTGTTTCTTATGATTAAGAATCTCTTATGGTCTATCTCTCTGATTTTGTCTTGTTTTATTTTTCCCTCCTTTCCTCTATGCTCATCTGTTTTGTTTCTTAAATTCCACATATGAGTGAGATCATATGGTATTTGTCTTTCTCTGACTGACTTATTTGGCTCAGCATAATACCCTCTAGTTCCATCCATGTCATTGCAAATGGCAAGATTTCATTCCTTTCTGATGGCTGAGTAATATTCTGTTGTGTATATAAAGACCACATCTTTATCCATTCATCAGTGTGTATGTGTGTGTGTGTGTAAGGCTAAGAGGCAGCTCGGGTCAGGGTTTAACAGAACCATTTTTGGACTAAATGCATTTCACCAATGTCTTTGGAGCTGGCCTGGCTAAGCCAGAGCTGAGCACAAACAAGATCTGAATTACGTGCAATTAGAAACTTCCCTCCTCTTTGTCTGGCTTTGTCCTCATCAAATTCCATTTCTTGCTCTCATGGCCATCATCTACCCTGGCATCAGCTTAGCAGAACAACATTCATGAAATTAAATTCACAAAGGCCTTGGCAGCTTATTTTGAACCCAGCCCTGATAATAGTTTTGGCCCTGGTGACAAGGACATGAGGCAGGCGGCCAGCACCCCATCTGTAGACCTCCCTGTGAACGCTGTCTGGGGGGGTAGGGAGGGTGGCAGGAGGCTAGGTGATATACAGAGTAACTCTGGACATTACTGGAAACCCTGTTTCCTTCTTCTAAAACTCTAATCCTTGTGTTTTTAGTAAAGAAGTCCTGGAGAGAGTCTTTTCATCAAGTCACGCCGAAGGTTAATAAGTTGCTTCAAGACACCCAGTGCTAGGAACCTAGAATCCCAGAAGCTATTTCCATGACCATGTTTTAGGGCTTGAAAATCCCTACCATCCTATATTGTCCCCGCTTCTTTTCTCCAGCTGAATGATTTGGTGTAAAACAGAGGTACAAAAGGTGATTGTGTTGAGCCTTTTGGAGGATGGACTACACAACGGGCCTTTCAATTCCCAGGAACATAGCTTGTTTTATGCAAAATATATTGTACCATTCACTTCACAACTTAGCCATTTTGTTCTGATGCAGCCTCCTTTCAGATCCGACATACAGTATGTAGATGTGAGCCAACAACCAAAATCTCCTTTCTAAAACTGAAAATGTTCATATTTTTCTTTGAAGATCGTCACCTCTCTTCGGCAGGGAATTACTGTCAACTTTCTTGCTGCCTGGCGGCAGTTAACTGAGCTTTTTCTCCAATTTTTTTTTCCAAAGGAAATATTGTGCCAAGGACCATTTCTAGAAATACGTCTATATTTAAAAATCATTATCTTTGAAAACTAGCATCAGGAGTCATTGATGGTGCTGTATTCACATCAAGGAGCCAGAGTCCAGGTTAAACATCTTTTCATTGTATGTGAACTTGGTAACTCTTGGTCTATTTTAGAATGCTTTAGTTCAGTGTAATTACTACGGCTTCTGAAGGCGTATCTGTGTAATTACCATGTAGTTTATTTCATGGTAACTATGCAATTAACTTGTCCCACTTCCCTAAATGGAAAATACTATAATTCAGATAAGAATGGTTTGGATGCTAGTTTTCTCAACCGTACTTTAAAAATATCTATATTTTAAATACTTTTCTTCATAATCTCCCTTCCCTTTCTTCAAATAACCTATCTGGTCTAGTTAATTATTTTTTGCTTCTTTAGGCCAAAAAAAAAGTCAGGAGTGCTAAAATTTTGTGAGGCAGCCCTGCATTATCAAGAAATCTTTTGAGGTATATATAAAAAAATAACAATGAGAGTTAAATTATCCACATAGATGAGTACTGGGTTGGGGTCATTGAAGAGTCTGTTGAGGTCTGGGAGAAATTAGGTTGTGAGCCCCAAGAAAACATCTACATTTGTCTCTATTTTTCATTATGTCAGAATTAGCTTTGGGAGGATGTTTGCTTGATTTGGGTCCTTTGTATTTTCTGGCATGAAGGTGAGAGTGGCCTTTGAAGAATGTCTCAGGGGGCATTCCTTCTTGTTTAAGGCACACGTTAGAGTGATGGACCAGGGCACTAATATGAAGCTTTAGGAAAGTGAATGTAACCCCTAGGTTGCTAATTACAACTTAGGAGAAGATGGGAAGTGTCAACACATAGATTTTTTTTTTCAAAACATCATTTTGCTTGTTGCTGTCTGTATGACCAGCTTGGATGGCATTTATATTGAGATGATTGAGGAATTAACTCCAAAAAGCAAATCCTCTTACCTATCAAAATGTGGGCCCCAGGGCCAGTCATGGGCATAATTCTTATTCTCCTAATCTAATAAATCCACCTGCCCATCCAGATATCCAAATATCTAATATATATGGACTACCTAGATGCTGGGGTTAAAAAAAGACATGCCTCTCCCCTTGAGGACCTCACAGCCCATTTAGGGAGGCAGTGGGGCCACAGTGATTAGAGTATAGATAGCAACAGGGCACCATGATAGCAAAAGTAGATGTTCGAAGAGTACACAGTCACCCATGTTGCAAATATTCTACGAATGTGCTAAGTGCCTCCTATGTGCTGGGCACTATTCTCAATCATGGAGATACAGCAAAGAATGAATCTCATAAGATCCTGGTCCTAATGGTACTTCTATTTTAGTAGAGAGGCAGAAAATAAACAGGTCAACAAGTAAAATGAGCACCAATTGCCGGCAATGCCATATTCTACAAGGGGATGACAAAAGGATGGAGAAAGGAAGGTTGTGCTGGATACGATGGTCTTCGGAAGGTTCTCTAAGAAAGTGACATTTGAGCAGAGATGTACATAAAGTCGGGGCATGAATCTTGTGGAGGTGTGAAGGAGCCAGTCTCTGAGGTGGGATCCAAAAGTGCCAAAGCAGAGGAGGCTTTTGCTTGAGGAGTGGGGAGGCTGGAGAGCAGTGAGCCAGCATACATGCCACTAGAAATGAGGTCAGAGAGAGGCTGCGTATCAGCATATGGGGCACATGGACACTGCAGGGAATTTGGGTTTTTATTTGTTGTTTTTCATTTGTTTGGTTTTTGCATGGGATAGGAAGTCATGGGAAGATTTTGTGCAAGGATCAGACAAGATCTGATTTTTTTTTAAAAAGTTAAATTCAATTTGCCAACATATAGTATTACACCTAGTGCTCATCCCATCAAGTGTGATTTTTTTTTTTTAAAGAAAAGCACCACTCTTTGGCTCCCACATTAAAACCAGACTGAAGGAGGATCAAGAGAGGATGACAATGCCAGTCTGTAGAGCATTCTGGGTGAAGGGTGATGGCAGCTTAGGTTTGAGTGGTTGTGGGGTGCTGTACAAAGTACAAAGGCCCTGGATATGTTTTAAATATACACCAAATGCTGAGTTGGGTGGAAGGGGACAGAGAATGAAGGAGGCAAAGATGGCATCTAGGATTTTGGCTTGAGACATCAGAAGAATGGATTTGCTAAAGTGGGGAAGACTTTGGGAGTGGTGGGGTTGGAGTTGATGAACCAGGGTTCATTCTTGGACATGCTGTGTTTGTGATGTCTGGTTGACATCAAAATGGAGATATTGGATAGACCACTGAACACATGAATCTAGAGTTGGGGAGGGAGTTTGGGTCAGGAATATAAATTAGGGAACTGTGAGCATGCAGGAGGCATTTAGGTAATGCTTAAATGGCAGCAGGACTGGATAAGCTCAGCAAGAGAGTAGGTGAAGGAAGAGAAGGGTCTGAAGTCTGAACATGGAGCCTGCTATGTTGACATGCTGGCAAGAGAAGGAAGAGCAAGAATCAGCAAGTGAGGCTGAGAAGAGGCAGACATGGAGATAGGAAGAAAACTAGGAGGGCTTGAAGTCAAGGGAAGCAAGGAAAGGAAGTGTTCAAAAGGAAGAAGATGAAAACCTATGTGAAATGCACAGAGAGGTCAAAGGAGGATGAGTGAACCACCCACTAGGTTTGACAAGATGGAGGTCACTGTCATTCTTGACAATGAGGATTCAGAGGCATGTTTGGGAACAAAAATCTAAGAGTAGGAGTAAGTAATAGTAGAGAGGTGGTGGAAACAGCCAGTACCCATTACCCTTTTGGGAAATTTAGCTATGAAGAGGAGAAGAGGAGGAGAGGTGTGATATGGTAGATGGAGGTAAGCATGGGGCCTAGGGAGATCTTCTTAAGGGTATTGCAGCACATTTGTGGGTTAAGGAAATCACTCCATGGAGGATGGAGGACTTGACAATGTACAGGGTGGGGAGGTGAGCTCAGAAGGCAAGGTGAGTCCCAGAGCAAGTCTGAGCAGAAACAGCTCTCATGGCAGAGGAGACCGAGTATGTGGGTACAGAGGCAGAGAGGGCACACGGAGGCTGGAGGAGAAAGCAGCAGCAAGCTCAGAAAGGCAGGTGACCTGAGACTCACTCATCCAGGGTCACACAGAAGGTGGCAGCCGAGCCACCTACAACCTGCTTTTCCTGGCTCCAGGCTGGCGCTCCTCATTCAAGTGCTCTCTATTGTCAAGGTGGGGAGCCTCTACCTCTCTCCTTCTTCTCCAGGCCAGTAGGACTTTTAACCAGCCTCCATTTCTGGACAATCTTCATTCTTGCCCTTCATTCAAAGCCCTTGCTGGTGTGTGCATGGTAGGCAGAACAATGGCCACTCAAAAATGTCTGTGCCCTAATCCCTAAAACCCGTGAATGTTACTTTAAGTGACAAAAGGGACTTTGCAGATGTAACTGAGTTAAGGATTTTGAATTGGGGAGATTATCCTGGATTATCTGGGTGGGCGGACACAGCGTCCTTTTATTTTTATTTTTTTATTTTTTTATTTTTTAAAATTTTTATTTATTTATGATAGTCACAGAGAGAGGGAGAGAGGCAGAGACACAGGCAGAGGGAGAAGCAGGCTCCATACACTAGGAGCCCGATGTGGGATTCGATCCCGGGTCTCCAGGATCGCGCCCTGGGCCAAAGGCAGGCGCCAAACCGCTGCGCCACCCAGGGATCCCCACAGTGTCCTTTTAGGAGGCAAGCAGGAGGGTCAGAGTCATAAAAGAAGACATGACAATGGAAGCAGAGGTTGGAGAGATGCACTTTGAGGTCTGAGAACGGGGCCACAAACCAAGGAGTGTAGGCTGACTCTAGAACCCTGGACAAGGCAAGGAAATTGATTTTCTTCTGGATAGTCCAGAAGGAACACCACCCTGCAGAAACCTCGATTTTAGTCTTATAAGATTCGTTTCAAACTTCTGCCTCTCCAACAGAAAGAGAATTGATTTGTGTTGTTTTAAGCCACTAAGTCTGGGGGTGTGTGCTACAGTGGCAACAGGACACTTGTCCATCTTTGATGAGAGTTACCCAGGTCTGAGATCCGCACTTTTGGAGCCCTGTTCCCACACACACGGTGCGCTAATCTTTGTGAAGGCATTGAACCTACGGATGGCCACTCCTCTTTTGGAGATGAAGACAGGCTGCTAAGAGAGCAAAGGTGAGTGAACAGCTTCTGGCATGCATCATATCAAGAGGCTAGTCAGGCCACAGGCATAGCTACATGGGCCCCATCTGTGACTTCTGCTTTGACAATGCTCACAATAAAGTGAGTCATTTCAGTAACATTGCGGCCACGACAAGGGGAAGGGAACAATCTCAGCTCTGCACTCTATCCCGTGCTCCAGAGGCCAAGACACTGATCCTATCTTTCTTGCCACTTTCACAAACAGAAAGTCTGTGGGGTCTGTGGATGCCTTAGGCTTCAGGGTGGCATATGGATGTCCTCCCACTTCAACTCATTGGGATTTACATCATTTTTCTCTATTCATAAAGTTGAGACTTCTCCAAGGCCATGTCAAGAAGGCTGCCATTGGGTGGCTGTATGTCCCTGCTGCTGTTCTTAAACTAGTTTAAGTTATTAATCACCTTCCTTCCCTAATGCTTTTATTACTAAAATTAATGTGTTTGTTTTCTCCGTGTGTACCCTTGGATGATTTTGTCTTGGGTGGAATTTTAGAAACCAGAGATTCACGTGTATTGTGATCATCAGTGGGAGCATGAATGATCTGGCCACAGAGACAATGCGATGTTTCCCATAATACTCCGGGAGTGGGTGTTTTCATTCTTCCTTTGAACTTTCTATTTCCAGTGCTGCTGCCCTTTGTGGTTAGAAACGGGAAAACAATAGCATTCCACGTTCTCTCACTCATAAGGGATGGGAAACTGTAGTCCTAAAGTGAGAGTCAAAATATTGTCCAATCACAGCTCAGCCAGTCCTGAGACATCGCTAAATATTATGAAATGAGATACATTTTCAATCTGAATTGCAACACTAGAGTGCTTCAAGTGAGTCTATAAATTAAAACAAACAGCATGCATGCAATATGAGAGAACCTGAAGATGACTCTGGGTAACTCAAGAGTCAGGTGTTTGGAGACAAAGGAGGAGGGAAAGAACTCTGGTCAGCTAAACCCATATTCTTCAGTTTTTCAGGCTCTGGTGAGTAAGGGGGTCAAGCTCGTGGTTCAAGCCATTGAGGATGAGGCATTTCAGAGCTTCAGCTCCTTTGTCTATGAGCATAGGAGCTCCAGAGAGGGATGCACAACTTCCAGAGATGACCATGGTGGGAAGCCCCAATTGTGGGAGACAGGATGGGCTACCCCAGGACTGTTGGCAGGGCATGGAGGTGGCCTCTACTGAAAACAACGGTTTTTCAGTGGATTAGCACCTTGGGGACCTCTTCAGTGAAAGTTTTTTGTTTTGTTTTGTTTTTTTTAACACCCTCCAGTCCCATCCCAGAGGAGAAATTGATCACTGCTTCTGGGTTTCCATGGTACACCTCCCACACTTCCCTGGGTCTGCTGTTTGAACGTCTCTGTCCTCGTTAGAGGACAAGCTTCTTAAGAGCTGAGTCAATGCGTTATAAATCCCATAACCACAGTGTGCCTCCCAATGCCTGGCTCATTGTTGATGCTCAGCAAATGTTGTTTGCGTGAACAAGGGGGATCCTTTAAGTCAGGGGTTGATATGCTCTGGGCCTTGGATCAAATCTGGCTTCTAACTTGATTTTATAAATAAAGTTTTATTGAGACACAACTGCATTCATTCATTTACATTTTGTCCATGGCACCCTACAACGGCAGTTTTGGGTAGGTGCTACTCTATCACCCATAATGCCCAAAATCGTTGCTTTCTGGCCATTTACATGAATGGTTTACTGACCCACACTGAGTAATTGCATCTTCTCTCAGTGACTGTATCTTTCTCGCTTTCTTTTTTTATTTTTTTTTAAGATTTTATTTATTTACTTGAGAGACAGAATGAGCGTGAGGGAGAGCCCATGATCAGGGACAGAGGAAGAGAGAAAAGCAGACTCCCCACTGAGCAGGGAGCCCGATGTTGGGCTGGATCCCAGGAGCCTGGGATTATGACCTGAGTCGAAAGCAGACACTTAACCAACTAAGCCATCCAGGAGCCCCTTAGTGGTTGTATCTTAAAGCAAATTACAATGATATACTGAGAATCTTTTGGAACTTTCCTAATTTATCATTCCCACTAATCAGAGACAGCCTGATCTCGATACACTGGGGGCTGAGAATGAACACTGTTTCCTTTGTTCAGAGATGGACTGTCCTTGGACTCTGAAGGACTCCCTGTCCCCCAAGGTCTTGAGAGGGTTCATCTGGGCTAGTCTTATACAGGAAATCCTGAAAACAGCTTTCTGACTCTAAATTATTTCCTTGTTCACTTGTGCACATCACCTAAAATTTCATCAAACACCCCCATGAATATTAAGGATAATATTGTTTTATTTTTCAGTCCAAGTGCTTTCCTCTCCCCTCTGGTCTGAGGTTGGTAACACTGTGAAATGCTGTGAGAGGCGTATGTGGTGGTGGGAGGGTGGGAAACGAGGAGGATTGCAGTTACTTTGGAGGTGGAATCTCTGGAGGGAGGAGGGCCTGAGCAGTTCCACGGAGTTGGGACTTTGAATGAAGAGAGGCCAACCTGTGCTGGGGGCCTGGAGAGGTGGGAGGAGACATGCAGAGGAGGACCGTGGGGACAAGGGGCGTGTCATGCATCTCTGCTTCCTTCAGTGTGTCCTGTGTTAACGGCTGCAAACGGACCGTTTTACCAGCTGGGCAAATACATCTAATCCAGTGGCTCCCAACAGGGAGTGATTCTGCCCCCCTGGAGCATATTTGGCAACGTCTAGAAACATTTTGGTTGTCAAAACCGTAGGTGGATGAGAGCACTTGTCCTCTAGTGAGTAAAAATCGGGGATGCCTCTAAAGATCCTACAAGACTCAGGGAAGTCTTTCCCCTCCGTCCCTACACACACACATACACAGGCGCACACACACGCACACAGAGCAAAAAATCATCTGGCTCTACCTGTCGGTGGTGCTGCGGTTGAGAACCCCGGTCACATCCTTGGCGTGTTCACACAGTTCCTCCGACACCATGAGAGACACTTGGAGGGGAGTTGTGTGTGAAAAGGTACATGCTTGGCTGGGGCCGAGTGAAATTTTTTGCCTAGAAGATTGCGAAGTAATTAGATGGGGCATCTACATTCTGTTTTGGGAGAAAAGGAAGAATTATCTTGTCATCACAGGGCAATTATCCTGTGAATATTTTGGCAGCACATTATGTTTTGCTATGTAATTGCAATTAACATGTAAGTGATCTAGTGCTTCTGGTGTGTGTCATCCCTACTGTGGAAAATATATGAGTAATGTCACGGTGACAGCTACACATGGGAGACATATGTCTAAAGAAGAGGTGGCATGGAAATCAGGCACATTGTTGGCTTCTTACCCAGCCCCCCAAGTGCTCATATGGTCATGTTTTTAGATGAATTTTACGTAAGAATGTACAGAAGGGGCTTGAAAAGCAGTAGTAAGTTATCCACATTGAGAGTGGTTGTGTGATTTTTCTGTCTCTGAGAAACACGTTCAGGTTCAACACTGTTTGTCGGCTTCTTGGAAGGCCAGCATATTCTTGATGGCACGGAATATTCTATCCCTTGTACCAAAAGAATATCATTTCTCTTCCCATACCTTTAAATGTTCCTATCTGGATTAAATCCCCTCCCCCTGAATATAGACTTCAATTTTCCATTAGAATTCTTTTTTTTTTAATAAAGATTTTATTTATTTATTCACGAGAGATACAGAGAGAGAGAGGCAGGGACACAGGCAGAGGGAGAAGCAGGCTCCATGCAGGGAGCCCGACGTGGGACTCCATCCAGGGTCTCCAAGATCACACCCCAGGCTGAAGGTGGTGCTAAACCGCTGGGCCACCGGGGCTGCCCGGAAAGTGTTTTATTTTGAATTGGATTTCTTTCCTCCTCTGTCCTGATTTCCAGCAGAAAGTTACAGAGGGTGTTTGGGTGCTGAGGGGCACTCTGGCTACACCCTGGCATGCTGCTCACTCTAAGTGGAGTGTCTGGGCTTGGCATGCATTCCCAGCTCCCTGTGGGCAGCTGGTTGGCATTAGGGAGGAGGCCTTGCCTTATGCTAAGCCTGGTTGTCTCCTCTTGCATGTAGCTGAGAGTTAGGCTGGTGGGGACACCCCAGCTCTGCTGCCCATCCTTCTGGATCTAGAAACACAATTTCATCAGAGCCTGTGAGGATCCTCAGGCCTTTGGAAACCTTCCTCACAGGGGCTAACCTGCACAAGGTAGATGCATAAGCACTCAGGCCAAGATGGTGATTTCAATGATTCTAGCACTTGGGTTCCTCCAAGGAGACAGAGTTGGTTATGGTCCCCTGTCCCACTGCATATATACCCTTACCGGGCCTCCCTTCCTAACTACCCATTTTTTTTTTTCAAGGACAGTGGTATCTTTTAAGTCATCCGGGCTCACTTTTGTTGGTTTCTGATGCCTGAGGTCTTTATCTCCCATATACAACCAGCCACCTGGTGATGCGCTCACTGCTACTTTGTGGTGCTCTGTGTCTCTGCGTGTGCTCTTGGCTCCCACAGCCTCATAATCTAGGTCAGGCCAGTGCCATTGCCAGCACCTCCTGGACACAGCCGGGTATATCCTCCATAGCCCAAACACGCAAATCACGAAACTCAAGGGAAAAGCATCACTCTTCACTTATAAAAGAGATAATCATTGTTTATTTTACTATCATTGTGATTGTACATATTAAGTTTTTAAAAAATCAGTGTAGACGTACAGTCACAGATAAGCTTTGCAGACCTTGTTATCACTAATCACTGCTATTTTTGTGCTTTAAACATTTTCTGAACATTCATATATGCATGATCTCCCTGGGTACCTTTAAAGGATAATTCAATTTTCCAAAAAGAAATTTGCACACAGCCCTCAGAAATGTACACAATATACCTACTACGATTGCACAAAGCCGTAAGTGGGGACTGTATGTGGGTTTGAAAATGTGGTCTTCATCACGCAGTTTTATGGTCAAGCACAGGACCAGACATGAGGCTTCACTCTGAATCCAAACCCCTTCCCTGGATCCATTTGCTGGTTTCGGATACCCATCGGGCTCCCCGTATCCTGTCTAATTAGGCTCCAGCCCTGCAATATCCGTTCCGTACAATCATTTCATAATGGTTGCATCGAAGCTGCTAGTTTAATAATCTAGATAATAACACACTTTGTGCAGAATCATTGATAATAGCTGTGCATTTATAATCCATGCTGTGAATGCTTTCATCTTTTGAAACACGATAGTGTATTTCTCATACCAATTTTGAATCCCCACATGATCTTATTTTCTTCTCAACTGCTGATTTCATCTTGTTGCTGTTGCTGTTGTCATCCGGACTAGTGCTACCGGGGACACCCCTCTGGTCTCTCGCCCGCACACCTGCAACACTTTGCCTCCGTCTCTTCAAATGTCCTTGACGTCCATTCACTGATTCAGTACTTGCTGCATTTAGGGAACACTCCAGTGTCTCTGGTTTTATTTTATACACTCTAACTGTTGGAATCAAAAAATTAACAGTCCATGTCCTGCTTATGAGTGCTTTAAAGTTGTTTTTTTTTTTTTTTTTTTTTTTTGTAGGATGCCTTGTGCTTTCCCTCAGCTCTGAGGAGGTGACACACCTGCTCATGGGGTTGGGAGGGCGCCCTAGCCATCCTGCTGATTTGGCCTGAACAGCCATGTTCTGATTTTTCGTGGCTCCATCCAGGAGAGTAGTGGTGAGCACGGCTGATCGGCTGGCTCTTGGGTGGCGGGGGGACCGCTGGCTTTGTCCCCTTTGCACTTGCTGATCTCACCAGTCACACTTTGAGTCATTTATCAAAACATTGTAACTGTGGTTTCTATTTAGTTCTATGCAAAGGTGGTGTAAAATGTTTATAAAGAAAATTTTGATAGCTTTTTTTAAAAAAGATTTTATTTAGTTATTTGACAGAGAGAGAGCAAGAGAGCACAGGCAGGGGGAGTGGCAGAGGGAGAGGGAGAAACAGACTCCCCACTGAACAGAGAGCTCTAAGTTCAGGTGTTTTGGGGTTTGTTTGGGATTTTTTAGATTTTATTTGTTTATTTGACAGAGAGAGCAAGAGTACAAGCAGGGGGAGCAAGGAGAGGGAGAAAAAGACTCTCCACTGAGCAGGGAGCTTGATGCAGAGCTTGATCCCAGGACCCTGGGATCATGACCTGAGCCAGGCAGATGCTTAACTGAGCCACCCAGGTGGCCCACATTTTGATATCTTTGAAGGAAAAAAAGCACAACAGCTTGGACAAGCCCACCGTGAGCTCATAATAGGTAAAAAGTCTGAGTTTAGCTGTTTTTTTTTCTTTGAAGCTAATGAGACATGAATCAGAAAAAGCCAAGAACTTGTATAAGAGCTGGATAACAGCTGGCTTGTAAATACATTGATAAAGGAGTGTCTGTCCCCAGGAACTGAAGGGATTTGCTCCATACAAATCAAAGATGGAGACCAGTTAGCTGAGCTCAGCACAGAACATGCAAACCACATCCTGTGTCCTGCAGACTTCCTCCTAACCCATGTTCACTTTGGTTAAATGTCATTGCACGTATTTCTGTTAAGTGCTATTGCTATTTAAAATTGTGAAAACTTAATGGAAATAAGGAATTAAAACCAAGGCCAAGTTATAAACCAAGTCCTGTGTTGTGCTTTAAAACATGAACTTAGGGGTGCCTGGGTGGCTCAGTCGGTTAAGCGTCTGCTTTTAGCTCGGGTCATGATCTCAGGGTCCTGGGATCAAGCTCTGCATCAGGCTCCCTGCTCAGTGGACTGTCTGTTTCTCCCTCTCCTTGCTCCCCCTGCTTGTACTCTTGCTCTCTCTGTCAAATAAACAAATAAAATCTAAAAAATCCCAAACAAACCCCAAAACACCTGAACTTAGAGCATGTACCATTGGCAAAGGGTCTGGAGGAACAGTGAAGAGAATGGAAATTGAAACATTTGCTTTATAGATGTTTATTTGTGTTTCACCATCGAAATACATGTCCATTGTAGGATATTTCAAAAGTAGAAAAAGTGCAGAGATGCCAAAAACCCACCACCTCAGAACAAGCTCTGTTGAGATTTGGTGTATTTCCTTCCAGCAGGTTTTTATATGCTTTTTCTTTTTTTAAGGTAGTTGAGAAAAATGTGGGTATTAATCCTCACAGGCAAAAAATATTGGGCAGAGGCCCACAAAATAAATTCAAATACGGATGAATGGAAATTCTGATATTTTGTTCAGTAAGCATTTTTTACAGATACAAGTTTAGGGAGGCTTGGCTTCACATCAATTTAAGTGCTGAATATCTTGTTTTTCTTTGTTTGTTTTTAGTAGACAGCAAACTGAATATGGGGAAATATTGCCAACATAATCTTAAAATTAACTGAAGAAAGTACTGTGTCCAGATCAAGGGAGATAATCAAGGGCATTTTTGATTATGTACTACTATTTGGAAACAATTTTGAGTGTGTGCTGTGCCTTAATGGAGATATATTTATGGGTATATATTTATTTACTAACTATACACATGCAACTATAGTAATGTATTTTACCTCTATGTATGATCATTTTTACCCACTGCATATACATATATACACGCATATATACACACATATCTAATTACACACATGTAACTACGGTAATATATGAGTGTATAATAATATATATTCATGTTGGAACTCATATATTTTTTTTTAATTTATTTATTTATGAGAGACACAGAGAGAGAGAGAGAGAGAAAGAGAGGCAGAGACAGCTGCAGGCTCCATGCAGGGAGCCTGATGCGGGACTCGATCCTCGGACTCCAGGATCATGCCCTGGGCCCAAGGCAGGCGCTAAACCACTGAGCCACCCAGGGATCCCCTGGAACTCATGTATTTAAAATAGTGTGGCTTGCTCTGGGCATCCCAGATCATGGGTAACTCTTACTAAAGACCGTTGCCAGGGACTGCAAGGGTCTGTAGCCCCGTCAGAGACTTGAGACCCTATGGGTCACTGAAAGTCCCTGTGTTCTGGTACCAAGGGGATGAGTCGGCTTCATCCCTCCCTCTGTACCTTTTTACCTCTTCTGTGACCATCCCACTGTGTACAATGCGAAACTTACATCATATCCTAGCGTTTCCAGAATATGAGCAGGAGGCTTGGTCAGCTATTTTTTTAAAAAGATTTTATTTATTTATTCATGAGAGATACCGAGAGAGGCAGAGACACAGGCAGAGGGAGAAGCAGGCTCCCTGTAGGGAGCCCGATGGGGACTTGATCCCCAGACCTGGGACCATGCCCTGAGCCGAAGGCAGACGCCCAACTGCTGAGCCACCTAGACGTCCCGGTCAGCTATTCTTAACACTCAAAAGGCCAACTGGACACACTGCATGGTTGTAAAGGTGGCCCCAATCAGCCAATCATTCTTTTTTTTTTTTTTTTTTTTTTTTTGCCAATCATTCATGTTAGCACTCACAGTCATATCCCATCCCCATGATCAAGATGCTTATTTTTTAAAAAATCGCATTCTCATTTCTGGAAATTTTAGGCATGATAAGGATGGGGGAAGTGATATGAAAGACCTTTGATATTCTTAAAAGATATGTCTTGAGATCTTAATACCTACTCCAGTTCTCAAATGCAATAGTAACATAATTCCATCCATGGAAAAGCATATGGTGGGCTTGCCAGAGACCCAAGCATAGCTGAATTGCCACCTCACTCCTCAGTATGTGCTGTGTCCACACTCTGAGACAGAATGCTTCCTGAGGCTGCCTTTCTCTTCAGTCCCACCACCAGCCCTAGCCAATGGCTTGCCTTTGGGGTCATTTATTCCTCTAGGAAGAGGAAGGGTTCCATCAATTCATAAGAGCTACTCGCTGTGACAGGAAGCAGAGAACCACCTGGGTTTCTGCAAATGGGGATGCTGGGTGGTCAGCAGGCTCCTTCCCCAGCCAAATGGTTTCCTCCAACATGCCAGCTCCCTAACTGGCATCCAGATCCGAGCCTTAGCAGAGTCACAGGTTACCGTATGCCATGGACTCTGGGGACGGGAAAGAACGGTGAATGCCATTCTTGAATGTGGAAGGAAAGTGTGACCCCTGCTGTTTCTCCTTTACTTAACTGGAGGTGTCCTCAGCCTTCTTGAGAAGTAGTCATACGGTAGCAGAGGCTTAAGGTATCTTAAAAATGATCTTCTTAGCCATCTCATTTGGCAGAAGAGGAATTCTGGGCTGGAGGTTGTCACAGAGAGCTGGTAGGAGAACCCCAACCCGCAGTTCCCTAACCGTCCATTCCCCCCACCTGCACAATGGCATGGTCAGAGAGGGTTGGAGCTAATTTGCATCATGTGCTCGGAATTAATAAGACAATCGATGGAAATGATCCCTTCTAAATCAGCATTAAAATCCACAATTCCAGAGTCATGACCCTGGTGCTTCTTCCAAGCCGCAGCTATGGCGTTGCCATCTGTCCAAAGCTATCGGCTTGACCCATGGCCGTGGAAATGCTGTCTACAACTCTTAATGACGCAGGGGCATTATCTTTCCCAAAATCACCATTTTTTCCATTTCATTTCTTTCTGCATGGTCATTTGTGGGAACCCTATGTTCGGAGGGAATAATGTCATGGATGAGTTATGTAACTCAGTACAAAATTTCCCTTCACTAAGATATGAATGAAAATCTCTCCGTAATAAACAAAAAGTATTGTGTATAATTTCCCACCGGTCTTTTTTGTTAATTGGGCTCTTGCTGTTGAAGCCTTTAATGTGGAGAATAAATGAATAACTGGCTTTTATGCACAGACTCCTTTCATTATGTACAAGGGCTCAAAATTTAAAGTGAACTATTTTTAGATCTTACATTATGATATAAAAGATTGTTTATTGCTGGTAATGCAGGAAGCAAATTGCATTTCTGCTTCTGCCTGGTTTTTTCCCGTGGCGGGTTGTGTGAGCTTCCATTCTTGCTGATTCATTCGTTATGTCCAAAAATGACTTGAGGAAAGTCCCATCCTTTTTAATGTGGAATGTGGTTCTCAAACATTTCTGGCACAATTCAAGTTCAAATTCTGCTTTGGCCCATCAGGGTGGTGGTCCTTAGATGAATCAAATTAAAATTTTCTTCTGTGAGCCCTGTTGGGGTAAAAACATAAGAAGTGGGATGAGGAAGGAACAAAATCCTCATGATGGCTCTGGCCCCAAATACGGGTTCTCAATGCCTCTCTCTCCCTTCTTCTCCTCCCCCAAACCCTTATTCCTCTGCAGTTTTCCTTCTCTTCCTTCTGTCTCATGTTGCAAAATTACAGATCTTCTTCATGTGACAAAATGTCATGGAACCTCACTGGTGGCTCTCGTACTTGTAGTCCCCGACATTGGTAGATGCAGAGCATACAAGAAACACTGTCACGCTCAACAACCTCTTATGATGAATCTTATTGAATTCATCACAATGGTTTCTATATACATTTTTAACATGTTACACATTCATATACGAAAAATCATGTTTTTGATTTGTGAGCCAACACGGACCCCAGGACATGTCACAGCACAGCAGCAGTGGCCCATGGGTTGGGAGCCAGTGGGCCTATTGGACATACCTTTTCATATTTATTTATTCACTGCTTACTGGCTCCCAGTTATTCACTGGGCACTACGGGGAGATAGATGGCCAAGAGACGACTCTTGCCTGCAGGTAGACGTGTGTGAACCAGTGAGAAGCTGGGTGTGCGGTGCCCAGCTGGAGCACCTCCCCAGTGCATGGTCGCTGCCTCACATTGCATGGGTTGGTTCATCTCTTTGTGCATCAGTTTTCTCATCCATAAAATGGAGATAGCATTCCTCCTTCATTGGGCCGTGGCAAGAATTTAATGAGTGACGGCACATAAAGCATTTGGAGTGGCTGGTGCCTAAGTACTGTGCATGGCTGTCATTATTTGTTCCTGGGGAAGGGGGTGGCTGTGTGCCCCAGCCCCTCCAGCCTGTATGTGCCTATGAGGACCTTGCTGTTGGATGTATGATGACTCTCAGCCCCTTCTCCTCAGCAGGTGTGCCCCTTTTGTCTTCTGGGAAGAGGTTACCAAGGTTGAATAGGAAGGGCAAGAGGGTTACTGGGTAGTCAGACAGAGGAGCAGGGTTTTGGTCCTGGGTCTCAAGAGTGGCTCCTCATGCCCAAAGTCTCTCCAAACAGGTCCCTGGTGAGCACAGCCATCAACTCCCAGTCCAACCCCTCTGCTCAGGGCAGGCACGGGTACCAGCCCTTCCTTTGGTCTCTCCATCTCTAGCTCCTCTTCCATTCCCAGGCGTCTCTGCCTCCACAAGCTAGCAGGGCCCGCTGCTCCCCCTTTCCACCTAACCCTGCTCCCTCCATGCCTACTCGGGCCACTGTGGATGTTCCACTAGCCCTCAGCCACCTCGGCGGGGTTCAGGGCTCCCAGGGAAGGCTTCCTCCCAGAGGGAGCCCCTTCCTGAAGGATGGATGGGAGATAGTGGCAGGTGGTGGGGGAGGCAGGTGCACTCCAGAGAGGGCCTGTGGGACCAAGGAACAGAACCTCCTACCCCTTCACTTCTCTGTCATGCATGTGGCCATCCTAGCCTCTGCCTTTAGGGAGCAAGTGAGGCCTTCCTACTGCGGGGGCAAGGCAGCTAGCTTGCTATTTCTCCTGGACAAAGACTCGCGCCTTGAGGAACAAAAAGATTGTTTTTGGAGCACCTTCTCTGTTTTCTCTGTGGGTAGTGTTAGTGTCGCACAGTGGGAACAGGGCAAGGAAATCCAGTAGCTGTTTTTCCCCAAAGTAACACTTGCTAAGAGCACAGGTGCATGCTCAGTGGTTCTCTGACTTGGGGGGGCCTTCAAGTCACCTGGAGGGCTTGTTGAAACCCAGGGGGCTGTGTGCCACCCAGAGCTTCTCATTCAGTGGGTCTGGGGTAGGGCTCAAGAACCTGCTGTCTTTCTTCATTTTATTATATTTTTTAAGGTTTTATTTATTTATTCATGAGAGACACAGAGAGAGGCAGAGACACAGGCAGAGGGAGAAGCAACTTCTGATGTAGGATTAGATCCCGGGACTCCAGGATCACGCCCTGAGCCAAAGGCAGATGCTCAACCACTGAGCCACCTAGGCGTCCCAAGAACCTGCTTTCTTAACAAGTTCCCAGGTGAGGCTGATATCACTGGTCTGGGGACCACAGTTTGAGAACCACCGTGTCCACCATAACCCAGCCATCGTGTGGACTGGGGGCTTTCCATATCCTGACTCTCTGAGGCGACTGCCTCCCCGATGACACCAAAATGTTACTGCCTCCTTGACGAGGGCTGACAGTTACTGATTTATAGAGAGCCCCTTTAGGTATGTCTTGAAGATGCTCCTTTCTTAGCCAACTATCCCTTTCCTGGGTCAATGTAAATGATTTAATTTTCCTCTTATCTTGGACTATAACAGCAAAGGTCATTATTGCCTTTTCATTTCCCATTTTGTCAAATTGTATTTCCAGATTCAGGGTGTTGATGGATGGAGACAAACCAATCAATGTCTCCCAGTTGCTGCCCACCCCCCACTGCCCAGGCTGGAGCCCCCGGCTGTACCCCTCCTGCTCACAACAGCTAATTCCACCAACTTGCTGATCAAGACACAGCAAACAAGATTAGTCGGGTTAATTGGATAAGACTCGAAGCCTAACTTCTCAGGTCTGGGAGCCCACTGGTGCATCTGGGAAGGTGCAGGCAACCCGCCCTCCTGCCTTCTCCAACCCCCAGTCCTGCTGCCTGTTTCTAGAACATACAGCTGCTAGCCCCAAGGGTTAGTGCTATGGCCAGAGGGCCGTTCTTTGGGTAAGATCCCTCCAGTTACAAGAATAATCTGTGAGCGACCGAAGCACTGAGCTTTTTGGACACCGAAACATTCCCTGACCCAGACAACAGCAGCACTTTCTGCTGTTTCTAGAAAGTGAAGTTTATTTCTGGAATTTGGTTGGAGATCTCACTCAAAATCACCGCAGCACTGACGTCATCCATTCCATAACCCTCCGCTCTAGCACACAACCCAGAACTACCTGCAGGGATGTAGATAATTTTAAGGGTGAAGTATGTGATGTGAAACATTTAGCCCGACTTGGAGTCATTTCTGTACCACATTTTGATTTCCAAACAAAAGGAAGTAAAGTGGAATTTGGGCATCGGTGCCCTGCGGATGGCCAGGTGCGCCCTGCATGTCGGGGGTGGGGGGGGGGGTGGGGGACCTGCCAGCAGGTGGGAGGGGAGTGTGGCTCCCTCCTGCTGCATACAGGGAGCAGAGAGAGAGAGAGAGCAGCGAGGTGCCTCTGCTGGAGAGCAAGCTGCGGGGGGATGCAGAGACTATCCCAGGGTCGGTGCAGTGCGGTGACTTCATGCGAGGCTCTCACTCCCGTGGTGGTTCTCGGGGCGCTGACTCCCAGCCCCTGGCCTAGGGCGTGCCAGGCCCAGGCCATTCATCCACAGGCACGGCTCTCCTGCTCCGTCACTGTCCCCTGGAACCTGCCCTCCTTCCAGTCGACCCGTGTGTAACAGAATAAGTTCTCTTTCTGCTCACCCTGCCTCTGTCCATGTTCCATCCTACTTCTACCTTCATTAAAATTTGAGTATCAAATATCCATAAAATAACACAACTGCCTTTAGGAGGGAAGATGTTGTGACTGAGTTTTTATTTGTACCTGACTTGCGGTCGTGGGATCATTATGAAAAGACCCTGAGCCAGCACAAGCAATTAACATGTGCCTTGTTGCAAAGGCACCCCGTGGGGTTGACCTACTTAGGGTCTGTCCATGGCTCCATTATGATGGCCCTTCTCAAGGGGCTGACCCCATCAACTGGTCATTGCCACCCACTCTGGGCTGTGAGGTAATTGGTCACAGTTTTGGATCTTTGGAGTTTCTTTAATTTTTAAATGCTAGTATTTGTCTTTTTAGAAGCATGTGATGAAAGGCAGTACTTTTTTTTAATAGGGGCATAAGATGATTAAAAAGTTATTGCTACCGGATGTATCCCATTGCTCATGCTCGTGAGAAGTGCCTCTTCCTGCACGACCCACTGCTCCAGCTCCTGCCAGCTGCCCTGCCTCCCATGAGTCTTAGGAAGCAAACCACAGCTACAGTTTGCACAATTAGGATTATGCAATTGCCTCACCATATGGGCAGAAATTGGTCTTAAAAAAAAGAATTCTGTATGAGGTTCAACTCCATTCCCATATTCCTTTTTGTGTCAGACCTGCATTGGAGATTTAAAGTATTTTTGACTCTGTTAAATAGAGGACTGGTAAGGAGACATGAACAATTTTTTAATCTGGGGGATAAGCCTAGATGTTTTGAGGAGCCAACCACTTCCTTCTCCCAACACATTTAATTTCTGGAGATACGCAGATAGTGGGTCGTTGTCTGTGTTCTCCTCTGCTCTGAGGCCACAGTTTGTTGGAATCAGAGTCCTGCCCCCTATTTCTCCATCTGCAGGTGGTTTGTCTGGTATTTTCTCTATTTGGCTCCATGCCTGAGCCTCACAAATCTGGTTGTGAAATTCCAGACACTGTATTTGTTCGTCTACACGTGGGCCTCCTTCTGCATATTATTTTCACCTGTGTCCGCTGCTCTTTGCCTTGCTGCCCATACCTTATCCCTTCTAGAAGTATTTCCTTAGCTCCTTCCACCTCTCCATTAGGTAAACTCCTACTGTAGGTTCATGGCACCTCTGTGAGGCTTTCTCCAACCCTCCAGGGCAGAACTAATGGCCAACTCTCTCTATTTGGGTATTTACCTGTTATAACCAGTCATGTCTTCCTTTCTTGAGCAACTGTACCCCTTGGGTCAAAGAGCTGCTTGCCTTAGGAAAGTTCCACAGAGGAGAGGCTGGGTGATTTTATTTAAAAATAAAAATTGGGGCACGTGGGTGGCTCAGTCTGCTAAGCATCTGCCTTCAGCTCAGGTCATGATCTTAGGATCCTGGAATAGAGCCCAGTGTCCTTGCTCAACAGGGAGTCTGCTTCTCCTTCTGCCCCTCTTCCATGCCCGTGCATGCACACGTGCTCTCTCTGTCTCTCAAATAAACAAATAAAATCTTTTTAAAAATAAAAATAAAAGGGAAAGATAAGGAAAAAGGAAAGGAACTTGAAAGCTGCATAAGAGTGAAGGGAGTGGCTGGAAAGAAAACAGACACAGGTAATGACAGGTAACTAATAAGAACCTAGGCTCCCAGAGCACGAAAGTGCCTTAGAAACGGGGCAGTGAGGTCCTTAGCAGGTTGGGCAGGGTTTCTCGCAGGCACTGTGCTCCTTGGTGTGCATCTGCATGTAGACCCTGCAAGTTGGGCTTCCCAGCCATTTCTCTTCACAGAGGACTTTTGGGATGATCACTGTCAGCTCAGGGGCCATGGATTAATATGATCCATACCCTCAGAGATGCTTCTACTGAACTGTGGGAGCAAAACTGGCATGCGTGGGGAAATATATTAACACAAGAGGAAGAGGAGGCCTGGTCAGCATGTGCTGTCTGGGGGAGACCAAGGACAGAGTCCTTATTCTGGCCATGGTTCACATGAATTGCTACTTTCTTTGTACATTATTTACATGTTTCTCAACATCAGGATGGGTACACTGGACCTAGCAAGGCTGGAGGAACATAGGTCATAGGATCACCCTAGAGTATTGGACAGAGCACATAGGTTTCCTTTTCAGGTCCAGAGTGTACACCTTGTGCTGACGTGTGTGGGGCCTGGGATGTGACCCGTTTGAATGGCTTGTCCATTTGTATCTCCTGGCAGGAGCCTCTCTGCATATTTTTTGCCCAGTTATAATCCCCTCTCTTTTGACACTGATGTAACTATTGACCTAACCTTCATAACTAATCAGTCCATAAACACATAAACATGATGCAATGACAGGATAGTTTGCAGAATGAGAAGTCTGTCATGAGCGTCAGTCTTCTCACCCATTAAATGGGGTGGTTGGGAAGATCAAATGACCTGATAGGAGTAAAGCTTTTAGCTCAGTGCCAGGCACATAATAGATGCTCATTTCATGTTTGCTCTGCTGATGGTGGTGACAGTGATAGTGACAATGAAGAAGAAGAGAGGGAGAAAACAGAAGAAGAAGGGAGGGTGGGGGAAGAGACACACAATTCTTAACACAAATATGTGTGTGCATATATGCTTATACTTGTACACACATACACGTGTAATATCACCTTCAATTTTATTTTCTTATCAAAACTTTACATGTATATACAGCATCACTGTGTATCACAGGAAACCCAATATTGGACTTATTGGGGGTATTTTCAATGGTATATACTTTTTTAAAGATTAATTTATTTATTTTAGAGAGAGAGAGCAAGAGAGTACAAGCAGGAGGGACAGAGGGAGAGAGAGAGAATCTCAAGCAGACTCCCCAATGAGCACGGAGCCTGATACAAACTCGATCCCATGACCCTGAGATCATAAACTGAGCTGAAACCAAAAGTGGGATGCTGAACTGACTGAGCCCCCCAGGTGTCCTTGTTATGTGCTTTTTTTTTTTAAATGATTTTTTAAATCATTATTGTCTTTGGGAAAGCCTGTACTACAGAATGAATAATTAAAGTAGAAATATTTTTAGAGAATCTCAAATATAAAGCATTTGACGTACCCACTGCCCTGCCACCACGGTGACGAGGAGTATACTTCTGTCTGACAACCTTCTGGGCAGGGGGTATACCATGGAAATCATGTAGCCCTGATGCACTGACTCCACCAGCCCTTTGCCCAGCCCTCACTTCAATCTGCTGTATGTCTCACGAGTGAATTGTGGGTGCAGGTAAAAAATGTGCACTGATTCTTTGCAGCCTCCCCCACTAAGAGGCAGAGTCCATCCCTCAACTCTTGAGTCTGGGATGGCCCCTTCACTTGTTTCCACCAGTAGGAAGCAGCAGAAATAATGCTGTAGGAGTTCCGCGTCTGGGCCGGGGTGGGGGGGTAGGGGGTGGGGGGCTTTGCAGCTCCTCCTGTCACTCCATGAGAGGAGTGACTGCCATGTCCAGAAGCCTGGGCTAGCCAGCTGGAGAGCTCCTCTGCTGAGTTTGTGGGTGCCTTCCTCATGGACCACCATCCCTGTTGAACTGTCAGGTGACCTCACACCAGACCAGCAGAAGAACTGCTGGACCACAGAATTGAGAGCAAATAAAATGATTGCCATTGAGATATGGGTTTGAGGCTCCCTGTGCTTTGCCCATGGTCATCATGGACCCCATCTCTTGTGGGGTTTCTCAGACTTTCCACTGGGAACCAAAGTGCTGGTCCTGGGATGTGGGCTCACCCATGAACCTCTCTCAGTTTCTGCGTCCATGGTGCCCCTCCACCCTCCTCTGCTGACCTTGTCTCACCCCTGGCTGGGGAGCACTCTTGGGCAAGCCATTTGAAAAGATGCTGCAGCGAACGCATAGCAGATCCTGTCTTTTGGGTCATCATCTTAGTAATAACACCTGTGACCCTGTCCCATGGTGGCCAGATGACAAATGCCCCTGCGTTCTCATTCCTCGGGTGGGCAGTTGAAGTGGGTTCCTTGCCGTGTCTCTGAGGATCCTCAGCAGGCACTTACAAAAGTGAGTTGTTCAGACTCCCTGTACCTCCCCTTGGCACTTTTACTGACAGCCTTCCTCCCTTTCCTACACACACTCCCCACAGTCACCTCTCATATAAACACCTGTGTCTCTGGGTCCACTCTGAAGGATGCTTAATGTGAGAGGAGACACATCTACACTCCTCTTTGGTGGAAGCATGATTAGCTCCCATAGTGGCCACCATACTTGTTCAGCTGCTGGAGTCTCCCACCCACACACCTCCCAGCTCCCAGACACTGGGCTCCCTGGGTCAAGGGACAAACGATAAGATCCCTGAGGTCCTCTTGGGGCTCTCCTTTGGGCTCTGAAGCTATAGGACAACAGAGTGTCCCACCCCTTCCTCACGGGGTGTGGGATAAGGAAAGAGCAACGGTATTGCAAAATCTTTGCTCACAAAGAAAAGTTCTTTGGAGCAGAGTTTTGTGTTAAGTGTATAGTCATCTGTTTATGAGATGAGAGAGAGGGAGGGAGGGAGGGAGGGAGAAAGATGATAAGGAATCAGCTCATGTGATTGTGGAGGCTGACAAGTCCCAAATCTGTAGAGCTGGTGTCCCAGTTGGAGTCTGAAGGCTGGAAGCTGCTGTAGAACCAGAAGAGCTGATGCTTCAGTACAAGAGCAGCCAGGAGAAGGTCAGCCTTCCTTCTCTCCAGGTTGTCAGTCGCTTGGATGGGGACCACCCACACTGAGGAGGGCACCCTACTTCATTCAATGTTGGTGTCCCACTGAAACGTCCTTGCAGACACACCCAGGACGTGTGTCCACGTACCCAGGCACCCTGTGGCTGAGAGTCAAGCTGACATGTAAAATCAACCACCACAACTACCAAATTTTTAAAAACCAGCTAAATCTGGGATCATCGGCGAATGATTAAAACCCAGATCAAACTTTTATGAAGGATTCTGATGAGAAGGATGGACCATCTACTGCGCCTGAGCATTTTCTTATAACTTCTTGTTGAATGCTGTGCACAGACCTGTGCATGAGGATTATCATTGCCAATTCACCCTGGGGGGGGGTGGCGGGGGGCTGGGAACCAAGGCTCAGAGAGGTGGAAGGACCTTCCCAAGCCCATGTGATTGTGATCTGCAAGAAGGACAGGACAAGGCAATGATTTTGGAACGGGGCCTTGTCATCTTTCCAGAGCAAATACCCTTTGCAGCCAACCTGTGATGACACGTGGGTTTAGTTTCCTAGCGCGGCCATCAGATTACTGCAAACCAGATGCCTTAAAATAATATATTATTTTCTTACAGTTCAGGCCAGAAATCCAAAATCAAGGTGACAGCCGAGCAGTGTTCCCTCTGAAGGCTCTGGGGGTGTGTGGTGGGGAAGCTTCCTTGTCTTTTCCTAGCTTGGGGGGTGGGCGCCATCTCTAGCATTCCTTGGCTTAGAGGTGCAATACTCTGATCACATGATGGACTCTGTGCCTTTACATCATCTTCCCTCTGTGTCTGTGTCCAATTTGCTCCTTCTTACAGGGACACCAGCCACTGGGGATTTAGGGCTCACCATAGCCCAGGGTGACCTCATCCTGACTTGGATTGCATCTGCAAAGACCCAATATCCAAGTAAGGTCATATTCACAGGTACCAGGGTGGTGGTGGTTAGGAGTTCAACTTTTTGTGGGGGAATCAGTCCTACTCACTGCCTACATTGACAGGCAGTTTCTCCCTGAGATTAGGATTTGCTGCTGGAGGAGACGGGATTGGAAGGCAAGCAAAGGGGAAGGTTTGGGTGGCCATGTGGTTTGAAGCCGCAGAGCTGAGGATCACCAGGTCAGACTATTTGGGAAAGGTCTGGAGCCTCACCCTCCTAGGCACTGCTGTTCTGATAGTGTGCATGAGTGTAAGTAAGTGATGTCCTAGCAGACCCTTATGATCTTTTATTTTTTTTTTTTAGATTTTATCTTACTTATTTGAGAAAGAGAGAAACAAAGGGAGAGGGAGAAGCAGACTCCCCACTGAGCAGGGATCCCAGTGTGGGGCTCGATCCCAGGACCCCGAGATCATGACCTGAGCTGAAGACAGCAGCTTAACTGACTGAAGCCCCCAGGCACCCTCCCTTACACACCGCCTTTATCTCTGTCTGGGTCACAGCGTTCCCCAGTTGCAGTCCGAACAAAATAGCCCCCCACGTGTGATCCCAACATCCTTGCTTACACACTGGCCAATTTTAAAACTGGGTCACTGTCAGATCTGGGGCTGTTCAAAGGGGTCTAATTTAAAGAGCTGATGAGAATTCTCCAAAATAGCAAGAGCAATTTTCCGAATAGTCTGTGCACTAAGGAACAAAGTTTGTGTTCAGTTTGTAATTGATTAGCTCTGTCTTAACTTGGACTCCATCCTTTTGTGTCAACTCATCTTGAGGCGCCGTGATGTGTCTCATAGGCCCTGTTCTCTGTGCTCACGACATTTCGTATCCCTTAATAGCTGTAGTGAACAAGCATATGCTAGAAAAATAATGAAGCGCTGTGAGCCATGAATACAAAGTTTGCCTCTTTGGTGCAAATAAATTCAGAGGTATCTGTGATCTTGGGTGACTAAGTAAGGAGTAAGACTTGGTTAGTTCGCCTTCATCAAGTTTCTTCTTGTCTGAATTCACTTTGGAAACAGTCCCTTTAGGATAAGTACCAGATTCTTAAAAATTTATTGTCTAAAGGTAAATGTGTTGGAAGGTTTTCAATAATTCAAAATATGGGCTTATGATGGAATCAGGTCTGGAAACTCCACAAGCCCCGTGGGACCGCGCCTGTGGAGCTGGGCTGTGCTGATCACAGGTGCTGGGGAAAAAGTGAACGGGGTGACCAAGCTTCCCGTCGGCGCTTCTGCTGGAACGCGAGTGCGGAGCAGGTCATCTGTGATACCTCCTAAGGGGTGTGAAAGCGGGATGACCCTTTCAGGTAGGACCTTTGTGAAAAAGGGGAGTTCCCACGAATATGATCTTCTTCTTACCCGAACATGAAAACTGCTGTGTTGGATTAAGTGAGTTTCCATGGTATCACAGAAAGGATATTTTCTGCTTCCTAGCTTGGATCCAGTATTTAACTTGTCAATATAACTCCTCATTTTTGTCAAATCATTTTGAAATCTTGAGCATGCTTTACTAGGTAGTCGCCGGATGTTTCGAACCGTTGCTACATGGTTTATGGACTCTCAGCCTATGTTGGGACTTCGGCAATTACTCATGTCGAGCCAAGTCCCGGGTATGCAGTGAGTGCTTAATAGGAGACGTGTAATTAATTCATGAACAGGTAAATGAAGGAGTGGATGGCCTGTTCTGCACAGGACTGGGTGCCAGGGGGGTGTCCTGCTCAGCAGCACTGGGATGGGATGTGGCTCAGGGTATTTCGGGGCTCAAGGTTCGTTGCTGGAACACCAGTACATGTGATATAGCCAGTGTTTATAAGGCACCCACTATGTGCAGGGCCCTGCGTGTTGGCAGAGAGGGGAGTTTTGTGGGACATGCTAACTGCCTTTGAGCCAGGCACTCCTCCGCCACATCTGAAAAAGGACATGAAAATAACACGAGTCACAAAAATACACTCAAAGGGGAGTTTGCAAGGCAAGTGAGCCTGCATGCCACACGCCGCTCATGCTGAATTTCCTCAGTAAAATCGATGTGAATCATACTCAGCCTGCAAAATGCATCTCTGAGGGTGAAGATGGCCCCATTCGTAATTGCTCCCCAAGTTCCTTAGCACCCAATGCAATACTTACCTGGTGCTTTATTTACTTGGGTGCATGTCTGAGTCCACCATAATGTTGCACGAAGTGCAAGGAGTGCAGAAGTCCCTATCAGCTGTCCTTTCACACCTCTGGTGTCAGGGCACGTGGTAGGGATACATGAAACAGAACCGTGTAGGGAGAGCTGGTGACTTGAAAGAAGGCAGGCAGTGACTTTTCCAGGGCTGGCATGAGGGCGTTTGTGTGTCATTTCATGCCCCAGCCAGAGTGTCTCCCCTTCACACACCGTGTAACCTCTCATCTGACAGCCCTTTGTTTTTGTATAATAATTATTTTTACATTGTGCTAAATAAAATACACATATAAATTTTTACAATTTCAACTGTTTTAAGCATACAGGTCAGTGGCATTGAGGACATTCACACTGTTGTGCAACCATCCCCATCATCCATCTCCAGAACCTTTCTCATCCTGCAAACAGAAAACTCTATCTGTTAAACGATACCTTCCCATTCCCCCCTCCCCAGCCCCTGGAAACCACAAGTTTTTATACCTGAGATGAAAAATACAAATAGTGAGGCATGTAAAATGCATAAATATTATGTGAATAGCTGGATGGAATTTTACACATCTGTAAACTGTGTAAAACTGTCAAGGTTGAGATAGAGAATATGCTCATCATCCCAGAAAGCTCCAGAATGATCCTTCCCACTCAATACTCTCCCAAGAGATAACCACTACTGTGAATTCAAACCCCATTGATTAGCTCCATCTGTTTGTGAACTTTAAAATAAGTAGAATCATGGGGTGGCCACTCTTTTGATTACGACTTTTTTTTTTTTTAACTCACTATAATGTCTATGAGATCTCGCCAGGCTTTTTTTGTGTATCAATAAATTAGTTTTTTCTTATGGAATGATATTCCAACGAATGGATGGGAAGGGTCTGTAAAAGGCATCTTTCTATTTTTAAAATCTGATATTTTGCCTTTTTAAATTTGACTTGTAGATAACCCATAAATGTTGTGACACGGGTCCTTTGTTGGACCTATGCCTCATGAATATTGCCTCTGACTCTGTGGTGTGTTTTTCACTTTTTAAACGAAGTCATTTGATGGAACTGAAATTCTCAACTGAATTGAAGTCCAATGTACCAATGATTTATTTTTTTAGTTTGTGCGCATTGGGTCAAATTTCAGGAATTTTTGCCAAAGTTATGAAGATCTTGTTGTAGATTTTCTTCTAGAAGCCTTAGTGTTTTGCTTTCATAATTTCCCATCTCAAATTAAAGTTGATGTATAATATGAGGTAGGAGTTCAAGGCTCATTTCCCCCCACGTTGGTATCTTATTACTCTGGTACCATTTATGGAGAAGATCATTATTTCTTCCCTGGATTGCATGGGTGCCTGTGTTGTAAACCAGGAGACTGTGTGGGGCAGTTTCTGGACTCTCTATTCTGTTCCATTGATCTATTTGTCTCTCTTTGGGCCAATACCAAAATGCTCCAATTGATGAGTTTTTGTAGAAAGTCTTGAAATCTGGTCATGGAAGTCCTCCGATATTGTTCTTTTTCCAGGTTATGCAGACCATTCTTGGTCCTTTGCTCTTTCACAGACTTTTTGGAAGCACTTTGTCAACTTACACACATACGCATGCACACACCTGTTGGGATTTTAACCAGAATTGTGTTGAATTTGTAGATTGGTTTGGGGAGAATAGACATCTTTACAACATTAAGCGTTCCTGTTTGTGATCAAAGTGTACTTCTCCACATATTATGTCTTCTTTAATTTCTTAGTAGTTATTTTAGCTTTCATTTCAATGGTTTTGTCTAGATTTTGCTAGACTGATTCTTAAGCATTTGATGTTTTTGAATGCTATTGTATATAGTATTTTTTAAAATTTATTTTAAAATTATTTTTTGCTTTAGAAGCCTAGGGTTGAGTATGGATGCTCCCATTTACTAGCTTTGTGTCTTTGGACACAATCCCTTATCTGCCTCAGTTTCCCCACTTATAAAGATGTTATAACAGTTTCTCCAATACTGTATTGTCACAAGGATCTGCTAAGATGCCAGTGCCAGACCAAGAGATACTCAAATCCTGCTCTGCTGAGAAGATATGTTGGGCAAGTCAGTTGTGGGCCTTTCTGAGGTTCAAGCTTTAGGAAAACTCAAGAATTACTAGTTCCTTCCTACATGCCCCCTTGTAAAGTGAGAGGTTCTCTCTCTATGAGAGAATAAAATTGTCAAATCTTTAGAGAGGGAGAGGCCCTGTCCAAGTGCTGCGTGAATGAGTCCATGTTATTGGTTTTAAGCCTTTGAATTTTGCGAGGGGAGAGAGTACCTTTCTTGAATTATCACTTTTGCAATTCCTTTCAAAGATGCCGTTTTAAGAGCTCGCTGGTGGCCTTCTGCAGAGCATTCTGTCTCATGACCACCGTTTAGAACATACTTAATGCCCAAATCTACCGAGCAAATGTTCTGCATGAGTTATTTTTCTAAGTAGATGGTTTTCCTTTGATCATAGTAATTGAAACTCCAATCCCTTAAGGGGTTTCTGGAAAGTGTGCATTTGGTGGACAATTGCTCACAGAGCAGGGGGAAATTATCCGAGAGGCTGTGCTTCCTGGTGGCTTGTTGATTATGGAAAATAAGCTTCCTGAAAATAGGTTCATCAGCTTAGCTGCCACTTTGATCCCCCACTACCCATATTTTTGTCCAGGTCTGGTAGGGCCCTCACTCGTTCCCTCCATTTTCTTTGCCATATCTTTTGGGCTTTAACTTCCCTGTATACCATTCAGGGATGTGCAGTTCATTAGGGGGATGCCATATGAAGACTTACATTTTCCTCCTTCCAGGAGTATTCTTTCCTTGTCCACACTCAGACCCACTCTGCCACTGGGAGATGCCCTCTGCTACAGAAGCTCTTGTCCCCCCGGATCCCCACCCCCAGAAGGCAGCTTAGGAACTGCCAGAGGGCCCTCTGCCTTTGGCTTGATGGAGCATTCCTAGTCTCACATTATCTTTTTTCCCCTTGGCCTTACTCTCTCTCCATGCTACTTACTACCTCTCCAGCCACTACATGTAGAATCAGAGCCTTGCCACACTGCCTTCATCCCACCTTACACAGGCACCTTTTATGGACACTGTTCCAGATGTTAATCCAGGGTCCCACCATTCTAGATGTAACTCTAGATGTAAATAGAGGAGAAAAGGTAAATTATTCAAATTTGAAGTTTGACAACTCAGAATATAACTGTCAATCACATTAAATTGTGCCTCATTCCCAGAAAAAAAAAATTTAGAAAACGTTCCTTGTTATTTGTAAAACCTAGAGTCACCAAAGTTCTGGGGATGCTTGTGACGCTTGGAGCAGGGGGCTTGCATTCCATTTCAGAAACCAGATGCAGTTTTCCCCATATTTTGAGCCTGCGGTTAATGGTGGGTAATGACTCTAGTGGCATGCAGGCACTCAGGCATGCACGGTGCCCTAGGCCTGCGTGTCCCAACAGCTCATAAACCTCAGGCAGATTTTAGCTGTGTCAGTTCCTTTGGATCCCATGGCTAATCTGGACCTTCACTGAGAAGTATCTCCAGAATTTCCCTCCAGAGTAGGAATACTTGGTGAGAAGAGGAGCCTCTGGGAGTAGAATGTTTGTTCTTTTGTGTAATAGGAAAGAAGGAAATCTGCCTTATTTCAGGGCTCCTCTGAATCCTTTGTCACAGGGACACCGGTACACACTGAGAAACATTTGGACTTTGCGCACAGAAGACAACTTGATTATCTTTAATTCCTAGCACATGGTTGACTCTTAGCAAATGGTTGTTGAATAAAATCACATGTGCTGGAGCTGACAGGGGATCTTTGAGGCTAGTTTCTAGATTAAAAAAAAACAAAAAACAAAAAACAGAGCCTCAGATTGGCTCCCCAGTTGCAGAGTAGTTCAATAATGACATCTAGGCTTTGGGTCTTCTCCCCACAATCACCCCTTTGCCAGCTAGGCCACGGGGCCTCCTAGAGTCTCAAACAGAAGGAAGTCATCCAGGGGTGGCTCAGCATGAGCCAAATCTGCACACCTTTTGTGCTCACTTACTTTGCATAGAAAAGCAGTAACTGCTCCCCAACCCCATCCTACCCCCCTGCTGCTAGCAGCGGCATGGGGCAGTGGTGGGCAGCTAAGCTGCCTGCAGGAAGTTAGGCTAAAGGGTTTGTAGCAACATTCACAGGACCATGTGCATCCACGGGCCCCTTTTCAAAAAATAGGGGTGCTGCTGCAATTTCTCCAGTGTACTGAAGAGAGCAGACGTAAAAGGCTTCCTCGTGCCTATGCCTCCGGGTCTTTATCTACCACGGGGATGACATGAATACCTGCTCCCTGGGTTTTTATAAGGATGTATGGCTTTCATCAGTGGCTTACTTGGAAGATATGAGGGGTATTTATTATTCTTGGTTATAGAAAGGCTTGGTCTGCTGACCAAGCATATAGCAGGGCGGTGGAAACGGGGGTCCTCCACCTGATCGGAGGGTCAGGAGACCTCCTCTTTGTCAAGGACACTGGAAGACATTCCATATCTAACTGCTTGCAAATGGCTACACGGCAGCTCTGGGTTTCTATGGGTCTCCCTGTTTAAGATAATCTGTAAAATGTTTTAAAGATAAAGGAGAGAGAAAGATTATGTTGTCAGGGATTTTCAATATATATATATTTTAATCGGATGCTATGTGGCAAATAAATGAGACTCTCTGTTCTCTCATATCAGGGATATTTTGAAAGCTAAAATAACTCCAACTCCTGATTTCCTTTAAAAAACCCTAAAAAACCCTTCATCTCAGTTTATACTCTCTCTTTTTTTCTTTTTTTGCTAACGCTAAATTTTAAATCGTAGACTCAGATTATCAATGTTCACCCAGAGGATTGTAGCAGAGTCATTAAATCTTATTACAAAGCGAAGTGCAGAAAGTAATTGCACATATTTGTAAGAAGCTTAGAATTGATTAAAAATGCATAAAGAAAAGCTGCAAAATTCTCTGCAGGCCCAAGGATGCTACCCCCTCAGGGAGACCATCCCAGCTGCTCATTCTCTGAGTGGCCTTCACGGTTTCCCTGTGAACAGGCAGGAAGGCAGCCCCCGGCCCTTCAGAGAAGAGAGGTTGCTATGGCTTGGAAAGCCTGGGGAGAGTGGAATTCATATTCCTTTTGGGAGGCATGAGGAAAGCTCATCACACGGGATTGATGGAGTCTTACCCCCTCATCGTCCCGACCTCAAAGGCTGTGTTTTTGCAAGGTAGCATTTGCTCCAAGGGCGTATTGCAAGGGGGAGAAATGGAGACAAAGTGCGAGGGGGAGGGTCCATCCACATGCGTGCGGAAGGCACAGCAGTTTTGCTGATGTTTTTCACGGGGTTGCAGCAACACTGTAAGAAAATGCCCCGATATTTGTCAGTCCCATTTATAGGCTCTTGGCAATCACTTCCTGCAGCCATCAATCAACCGTCATGTGGGTTCAGGGCCCGCTGTACACACCCCACTGCTTGGCACAGGAGGGTGAGACAGGACGTCACTCAACATACATTTGATGAACACCTGTGATGAACCAACAACTGTTCTTTTCTTCATTTTATTAATTGGAGTATCATCGACACACATTGTTATATTAGCTTCAGGTGTACAGCATAGCGACTCGACAATTCTGTGTCCATTACATGACGCTCGTGTGGTCGGTGTGGTCACTATCTGTCACCAAACAGTTATCACACTATTGTTGACTACATTTCCCGTGTTGTACATTTCATCTCCCTGACTTATCTACTCAAGAACTGTGTAGGGTGTAGGGTATGAAGAAACACCACCATCATTAAGAAGTCCACACTATGGGGGAAGGAGGGGCATTGTTATCGACGGCTGTCTATGTCATGGTATTAGACACGTCTTTAAAAAGAATGATTTTTGAGGTATTCTTTTTTCTTTTTGTTTCTTCATTTTTAAAAAATAGATATGTATCAAACTGTATACTACAAACCCCATGAATCCAGCAAGAGGACATTTCCTAAAGTAGAAACACCTCTGTCAATAGCACCCAGATCAAGAAAGAAAACATTTGCTACTCAAAGTCCTGGTTTGTACCCCCATCAGTCATTATGGTCCCTAACTCGTGTTATAGACTATTTTTTTTTGTGTTTTGATCTTTACCTATAAAAGCATATTTTCTACAGAAGAAGATGACAATGTGCTTTGAATTGTACATAAGTTTTAAGAATGACCAAACATATCTGAATGCACCTAGGTATGGGTTTTGGCACAACAGTCTAATTTGGCTGCAAAATCACAACTAAAGGTAGGCACACTACCTCCCTTACACTGTGTTTGACTCATTTAAAAGCCGTGAATTCTCTTGGTTTACTTAGAGTTCAAGGCCTCTACCCCTGGAAGGCCACTTCTCTTCCTTTACAGCCCTTTGGCCATTCTTTTTTTTTTTTTTTTTCCTGGCAATTCACATATGATTCTTTTTTCTTACTCTCAAAACCCTATGGAAAAGAGAGTTAGAGAATGAAAAATGGATTAGCTTACAACCATAAAGAGAATTGGAAGGGAGCTGACGATGAATGACAGCTAGCTCTGGGTTTCCCGCAGGTGAAAGCAGGTGGAGTGGTGGTGATGAATAATCAATCAGGGGTGGAGGGTCCAGAGGGAAATGTAACTGGGAGGGACCCTACCCTTTACACCTTACCAACACCCTGCAGAACCCCACGGAGGCCTGCAGTTCAGAGACACTATGGAGGATGGGAGTAAGATTTGGCAGGGATGAACCAGGACCTGAGTCCTGACAAGTCTCTTCCTCACCTTTGAGCACAGAACAGCCAACAGGCAGATGTTTACCCCTCAGGCAAAAAAGCAAAGGATTCTCCACTAAGCAAACAGCAAATTGAGCAGTAGCAGCGCAGTGAGCGAGCAGGCGCCAGGAGCAGCGTGCTCTGAGGCCTGGGAGGTAGGGCTGTTCCCATCCTGCTCAGGCTGCAGTGAAACCTTCCATGAGGGGCATCATTTGCAGACACTGAGCTCCCAGCTGCTGCTTATTTAAAATATAAATAGGGGTGCATGGGTGGCTCAGTGGTGTAGGCCTCTGACTCTTGATTCTGGCTCAGGTCATGATTTCAGGGTTGTGAGATCAAGCCTTATCTTGGGCTTCATGCTCAGCAGGAAATCTGCTTGAGATTCTCTCTCTGCCTCTCCTGCCACTCATGCTTGCATGTCTCTCTCTCTAAAATAAATAAATAAATCGTAAACAAATAAAATGGGTAGCAGGGGGTCATGGACATTTAAGGAAAGCCTGTAATGTAAAGGAAAAAGGCAAAGATAAACAACCAGAAGAAAGTGATCCAGGAGGAAACAAATAATTCAAGGGGTGAAAGTGTACTTTAAAAAATCCTAATTGGTGTCCTCTGAGAGAGCAATTTGAGAAGGTATAAAAGCCATAACATATCAATGGGATTTAACAAAGAAAGACTCCTAGAGAACAAGAATGATCTCTTAGAAAGCCAAAAATTATTTTCAAACTACAAAACTCAACACAAATTTCCACAATGAAATCCAGAAAGCCTCCTATAAAGTAAAACAAAAACATAGCACAAAAACAGGGTAGAAATGTGTGCGAGTGCCCGAGATGACAAATACCAGTGTAAAAGTCCAAGGTAATCAAGAGAATTTTTAGAAACAGAGACAAAAGAAAACACAATTTTCAGAGGAATAATACTAGATGATTTTCTAGAAGTGAGGAAAGCACACATTCCTGGACAGAAATCATCCTCTGACCCCAGCAGAAGGGGACATTGAGGCACATTGACAAAAGGTCATAGTATACCAGTCAGTACGAGGTTCTGAAAGCCTCCAGAGAGTATGAAACTATTTCCTTACCAAGACTTAGAGTCAGACTGCCTGTGGATTTCTTACAAGCTCGGTGTTACCAGACAAGGAGGAATGTCTTCTCAGTTCTAAGGGATTTATAGCCTGGAATTATATATATGCAACAAAATTATCAACTAAGTGTGAAGACAGATTGTGCAAGAACCCAGATTTTTTCCCCCAAGGGAAACATTGTGACAAAGCTATTCTAGGATGTACTCCAGCAAAACAGGCACTGTACCAAAAGAGGAAGACTTAAGGTCCAAGAGGAAGAGATTTTATCCAGGATGATAACTCTACAACAGAGCTGGGGAGAGATTAGTCTAGGGCCAAAGAGCTCAGTAAAGATAAGTGGAGGAAGAGAGTTCTGTATATCTGGAAATGTCCTTGAGATAGATAATGGTAAGGATATGATAAAAGCAGACATTACAAGACATGTTTAAGTTGATTGACAGATAGACAATAGATTATTAAGTATTTCAGGAAAAATAAAATCCATCAAAAAGGGGAAATTACTTATAATGTTATTTTTGACGTTACTGATTTTTACCTTTTAGAAGACCAATCATTGGACCAGAGACTAATCACGAGAATGGTTATAGAACAAAAGGTATATAGCGTTAACCTTGGCAATGAGAAAAGCAAAAGTTTAAAAGTCTGGGAAGTGTGTAAACCTGGATTTAAAATCAATCATGTATTTCTAAGTTTCCCCCTCGAGTATTCCAGAGTAAGGAGATAAGGTGTTCTGACCCCTGCATTTTCTTAGATGCTTCCATTGTGTGCCAGTGAATGTTACACAATGAGGATAGAGGCACCTGCACTTATACCATCCTTCTCTCTTCTCTCTCTCTCTCTCTCTCTCTCTCTCTCTCTCTCTCGTCTTTTAGAGGGGGAAGGGCAGAAGGAGAGGGAGAAAGAGAATCTCAAGCCGACTACCCAACATGGGGCTCAATCTCACAACCCAGAGATCATGACCCGAGCTGAAATCAAGAGTCGGATGCCTAACCATGAGCCACCCAGGCACCCCTATATCATCTTTCTCTTTGGGATTCAGCACATTCAAGGTGGGACTCAAAGAGGTGATAATCCAGGTGTATGCAATAATCTAGATGAATGCAATTATTATTCCTGCAGTGGTAATGGGGCTGGGTGGGTGTGACTGGGTTTTATTGCCTCCTTATTTTATTCATCTGCATTATTAGTGTTTTTTCTTAGTGTTTGAAACTGGCTTTTGCCAGGCTAAACACATGTATAGGCCTATAGCACAGAGCATCATGTGCATATTTCTGTTTTTTGCAAGTAGTAGAAACAGGCATCTCTATATCCATCCATTCAGACCATGTAGTAGGTGGGGATTTGTCTCAATTTGTTCAACTTCCTGCGTAGGACATGACCATGGTAAGAGTGTGGGGGGGAGAAGGAGGTCCTAGACTTGATGTCAGTTAAGTGGCACTTGGTCTGACCTTCAGGAGGAGGGGCAGTCTCTTGCTGATGCGGGTCATGCCCCTTCCTCTGATGGCACAACTCGGGGGGACCCCCAGCACCTGGAGCAGCGCCCACCCTTCCCTTTCTCTTATTGACATCTGGGCACAAGCACTGACATGCAGGTGTACAAGGGATGTGTGGAAGGTGTGTTGATGAACTAGAGGCAGGGTGTGGCCTGTACTCCGTTATATGCGTGTAAATATATATATATATATATATATATTTTCTATTAATTTTCGAAATATGCATGTTCATTGTAAAATGACAAACCCTTCAGAGGTACATTTGAATGCCACGTACGGAAGGTCAGTGTATCTCCCCTGGACAGTTTGCTCTTCTTGTTCTGAAATTCCTTTTTCTTTTGTCCTGTGGCATTTCTGCCATTGACAAACACGTCTAAATCTGAAGGTGGCTGGTCCCCAACATTCTCTCCATGCGCGCTGAAGACTGCCTGTCCACTTAGCTACCTTTGCCAGCACCCCGTGTGGCTCTTCAGTGCTGTGTTCCATCGCTCCTGAGCTCTGGCTGGCATCCCGACAATCCACCACGATCAGCAGTGTGCGGGGCTGTGCCCAAAGGGGACATCTGGTTACCTCACTGTGGGCGGCTCATTGTCCTGCTGCCCAGGCTTCAAACCACACTGAATAATTTCCTTGCATCAGCTTTCTTAAAGGAAGGAGGCTGTGCTGTGTGTGTGTGTGTGCTTGTGTGTGTGTGTGCGTGTTTACATGATGAGTTTGGAAACATTTAAAATAGAATTTCACTTACATACACACACAGATAATTCTGAAGAAAGGCATCAGCTCTCTAAATACTGAGGTCTCAGACGGGCTTTTGGGGGTGCAAATACCATACATTATGCTCAAGACAGATGCTCACTTGATTTCCAAAATACTCTTACCCTTCCTAGAACGCCCCACATTTTATTCCTAGTGTCTAGCATGCCCATACCCGTTCTGTAGTCACTGGAGTGAGGACGTCTGTCTGTGGCTCACGTTCAGAGCATGATCATTTATGGAGATACAGCTCTTACTTTTCCCTCTCCTCCTCTTTATGCAGGCAATAAATGCTGGGAGGCATAGGGACAAAATAGAACTGTTTTTTCATCTACTTGGGGGTTGAGCAAGTTTGGGCCAAACAGCATGATATCTACCATTTTTTGGGAAAAGCCTATTTTCTCCAGCTGCCTGGGTTTAATACATGGTGCATTAGCCAGTCCGCTGGATGCAGGAGCACCCAGCAGTGGGTTGGCGCTCAGTGAATGCCATTGCTGAGAGAACTAACCAGGGTGGGCCTGGACGTCACAGTAGTGACGCCCGTGATGACCATGGTGATGGCGGTTACCCAGCTGGAACCTGAATAAAGTGGGTGAAGGAGTCCACTAGGAGTACATTTTTCTCTCGTTCCTCACAGTGGGCATTAGGGAAATATAGGAGAACCAAGAACTTGCTCAACTTGCTCAGTCACTTTTCTCCTGCCTATTATTATAGTTTAACATGCTTAGCATTGTAAACAGGCTGATTAGATGTGCTACATTTTTGGGGGGACATTAAAGAATTTAATGTTTTCCCTTCTACAAAAAGAATGCATTTTTTAACAGAAAAAAAAAATCAGAAAATAAAAACAAAGTAAAATAACCACACTTGTTACCTCCCGCATCCCCAAGGGACTCTGGTTTATAGAATTCTCAATTTTCATCCATTTAACAAATCACAAAAAATTACATGCCACTGCACAGTTTTGTAGACTTTTTTTTTTTCCACTTAAAATTGGCACCCTGGTGTCCCTGGATGTTGTGCTACAACAGTGGTGAGACCTGCAATCATTTTAGGGATAGTCCGTAGTTTAATTAGTTCCTTGGTATGATATTTAGTTTTCTTAATGTGAAAAATGGATTAGATAAGCATTATTACCGTTTTATGAATGATCCAGCCTGAATTCTGCTTTGACTTTAACGATTCAAACGAGGGAGGGAAGAAAATGGAAGTAGTCTAGTGTAGTGTGCGGGTGTGGGGGGTGGAGGTCACAGCCTCTTTTCTGGGTAAGTGGTTGAGGTTCCGCTTCTCACATCACCTGGTCTAATTGCCAGTTACCTGGCTGCCTTCTGTTCGTCCCACCTGGAGGGGGCACCACAGGGAAGCACCCATCAGGCTGTATTGGCAGGTTCACGTTCTAGAAACCCCACGGTCAGGTTTTCCATCACCTAAGATGCTGTTAAGTCAACACTGCCCCTCAGCCAGAATCCAAGCACAACCGTCCTCAGGAACAGAACAAACACATCTTCATGAAAAATCATGACTTCAGGGGAGACTTTGAGCCCTGGGATACCCTAACCTTTATAGCTGGTGTAGGTACACAGTTGTGCGGTTTAGCTCAATAAAACCTTCATGATATCTCAGGATGAGGCCAGAGGTTTCCACGGCAACTGAAATGCTACGCGAGCCCTCAGAACAGGGTGTCTCAGCACCTTCACCACCTTCCTGCATCTCATCTCCTCTGTGCCCCCTTGTCCTCTCTCAGCTCCACCCTGTTGGAGCATCCTGGGGATCTCCACCTGGCCCCTGAGCCAGGGAGCATGTCACAGAGCATCCTTTCTGTCCTTCCTTACCTGGCACAGGCTCTTTCTCTGCCACCTCTTTAAGGACTGGTAGTGCTGACCTGGAGGCACTACCATGCCAGAGGTCGTGGAGGGTAAATAATTTGTTGTCGATGAGATGTCCTTAACAATATCTTGCATTAATAGGCTGCTTCGCCTGGGGATTGGCAAATAGGTTTCCTTGGGAGTGGAGATCCATCCTTGATTGTTGACTATGGTGTCAGGAGTGATGAGCCCGTGGGCAGGCTGGGAGGGAAGTGTGTCGTGATCAAGTAGTGACACCTGCCACGTGTGTGGGAAGGAAGCTGATGATGGGTGAGCCACCTACCTGGTTCCCCTCCTTTAACCCAACTGTGGAATATCAGTAGGAAGCCTGGGGATAGGGATAAAAATACACTGGTTGAGGGACTCTGATCCGTTGGCACGGGAGCGTTCTTGTTCACACAACAGTGTAAATACCCTTCCCCCATTACACATCCTCACATCATCTGAGTCCTGGGGCGTAGTGACAAATCAGATGATGAGAAAAAAGGAACCAACAAGCTGTCTCCCCTGTTAACGTCCATATATAAACTTGGGTCTGAAAAGATGTTTTTTTTTTTCTTATTTCTAGTCATCTTGACAATCCCCTCAAGTCATAAGAAAATACGTTCTAGAACTTGAGTCCTTGGAAGGAAAAAGTCTCCTCTCACTTTGGCAAGAGAAATGCCTGGTCTCATGAAAATGGTTTATACACGCTTCAAAGTTTGCTTCTCGTTCGCACAGACACTTGGAAGTTAGGGCCAAATACCTCCCCCAGTGAGACTCACATGTGATGTCTAGAATATGGTCTGTTAGAAGCTTAAAACTGTCCTCAAATTTAGTTTCTATCTAGTTATACCGCAGCCAAAAATGGAGCACAGGCCTCCAGAATACCAATCACATTTCAAGATTGTATTGTTTGGGGTGAAAAGCTGAAAGTCTGGGAAGGCAGAGTCAGCCATGGCAGCACGTGGGGGAGCGAGTGTCTCTCATGTGTCCAAGTGGCAGGGACAGCGAGCCCCCACGGAGGAGGCAGCCGATGCCAACAGGGGTGGCAAGGGCCCTGGTGCTTTCTCAGGATCTCCAAATGCGCTATTTTCCTGGAGCTGTTGTAACAAACCAGCACCAAGCCAGTGACTTCAAACAACACACACTGACTGTCTTGCAGTTTTGGAGGTCAGGAGTCCTGGCATCAAGGTGTCGGTAGGGCCGGTTCCTTCTCATGTCTCAGTGGGGGTGGGGGTGAGAGAGGGGAGCTGTTAACAGTCTTTCCCAGCTTTTTGGAATCATCTTTGTTTTGGTCTCGTGGCTTTTCCCTCCACCTTTAAAGCCCACTGTGTAGCATCTTCCAGGCTCTCCCTTCTCTAGGACTCAGACCTCTGGTCCCATTGTCCCATCCCTCTGTGTCTCTGACCCTCCTGCCCCCGTCTTGTAGCCATTGCTGTGATTAATTACATCAGGGCCAACTCAGATCACACAGGAAAGTCTCCATCTCAATGTTCCTAATCGTATCTGCAAATTCACTTCTGCCATGAAAGGTAGCAACGTCCCAGGCCCCAGGGACTAGGATGTGAGCATCCTTAGGGGGCCATCATTCTGCTACCACACCAAGGGGCAGGGATTGTCCCCTGCGGCCCGATCCCAGCCCGGTTGAGCAGCCCAGCTGACATGTTGCCAGTTCTGTGTCGTCAGTGGCTGAGCTCCCGTGAAATTGTGCCTTGATGACCTACTTTCACCTTGAAGACAGCAACAGAAAACCCTATGATAAAAAAAAAAAAAAAAAAAACAAAGAAAAAGAAAACCCTATGATATGTTAAAGAGCATTAATTCTGTAATTAAAATGTAAATAATTTCTATCCTAAGTACTATCCGTGGCTCTTTACATATTACAGCAATTGGATCTTTAGAAACAAAACCAAGGCTCTCAAAACAGGTGACTCCTCCCCTTCCCCCAAATACAGTCCGTGGTAACATTTACATGAGTTTCCAGGCTCTTCTGGCTTCAGAGGGAGGTGCATTTGTCTTGATGAGAGCCAAGTGATGCTTGTGTTTTGTTTTTTCTCTTCAGAATTCCACCCCTGATATCAAGAGGTCTAATCTGGAAACTCAGTGAACTGGTCACTGCAGAGGCACCCCCATTGATTCTATGCTCTTGTCCGCTGTTGCCTTTCCGCCCCCAGCTCCGCTCGAATCCTTTTTCAACAAAACAGTAAGAGAGGTTTGATTGCCTTCGGAAGGAGCGGGCTCAGGTATGTAATCAGGCCTTAATTGGAAGCGCTGAGTGCTGAGTCTGGCCTGTCAGATGAGCAGATGCCCTCCAGGGGGAAGGATGAGTGCAGACCTCTTGAAGCCCCTCTGTGCTAAATAATAGAAACGGAAGGCTCCCTGAATGGGCCCATCTAGGCAATCAACACAGCTGTTTTCCGCTGCATAAAACAATTTCAACCAACTCAGTAAACTCAATTAATCCTCTTTAGAAGATACTGAGTGGGAGAAAAGAGATTTATTTTGAATATCCTCCCTAGAGCTGTCAGCACTGGGGCTCAGCAGGGCAAATATGAGCTGGAGATAGAAGGACCCACGCAGGCGTGGACTCAACCACAAATCGTAGTCTACAGATGTGGAGAGGCCACCCAGTGAGACTCTCCAAGTTTGGGTCGGGGCCAGAGGGAAGCTCTCTGGTTTCTGTCAAGGGACCTCTTTTTCCTTCCCTGTGATGTGACCCCTCAGGTATGGTCTCTGCCTAACTTTGAGTGGGGCGCCCCGCTTGTCCCCAGGGCAGCCTTGAGAGGGGCCCACCAGTGCTCCTCTCTGACATTCCCTCTTCTGGACACAGCTGTGGGTTTTTTGAGTGTCCACACTCTTCCTAGATCTGCCCCAAGCCATGGCTTCCAACCTTGAGACAGAGACGAAGTTCCCACTCTCTCCTGGTTGCCCTGTGTGAACTCTTGGAGGAACTCAGATTCTCTCACTTAAGACAGAACAAGTTGTGACTTTCAGTAGCTTCTGTCTTCTGACTGAGACAAGGAAATACTAAGACCAGTCATCTTCCTGAAATAGAGGAGGGGAAAGGGGGGGTGGAATCCATGTTTACATTTCAGGTGATTCTGCTACAAGATGGACATTGTGGATGCTGAGGATGTGAGAGGTCCTCTGTGATGTGAGAGGTCCAGGTGGGCAGTTTCAGCCCTGATGGATGGGAGGATGGTGTGGTGTGGAGTGAGGAGAATGAGTGGGTCAGGGCCAGCCACTAGGGCCAGGCACTTGGTCCTGCAGGACTTGAGATCCTGAGAGGGTTGGTTGGGAGAAGGCTGGGCTCAGGTGCCCAGAAGTAGGACCCAGCAGGAACTGGGCTCACTGAGACCCAGACCCTGGCCCTGAGGCATATGAGGGAGATTTGGTCAGAAGCTCTAGACAATAAAACGGAGATACAGGGTCCAACAGAACAATCAGAAGTTCAAGGGTGCTGAGCTTCTACCTATGAGTTCCTTAAATCCTTGATGACAAGAGTCATGGTTCCCAAGCCGGGGGCAGGGTTTCCTCATCACTGTATCCTATTCATGTTCACCTCTACTCTGCATGGGCAACAGCTTGCTTGAGTGGCTGATGAATAGTGTCACATTGGTTGGACTATGAGTTGGCTTGCCTGGTAGATTGGACCGCCCTGACTGCTGAATTAGCAAACCTCAGCACCCTTCCCTACTTGCTGGGGTGGTGAGCACTCCTGCTGGGTCCATCCCCCTCCCACCTGCATGGTTCTTGATATAAACAGCCATGTCTTGCTATAACCAAGGCTCATCCCTCAAGACTTTGCTCAAATACCACCCACTTTATGAAGCCCATGCAGTTCAATCACGTCATAGTTCTCTCCATATCTGTGGTTGTTCCCAACTTCCTAATAGATATTAATCTTTGGGGTTTGAGAATGAGAAATCTTAATTTGGGGGAATTTTCAGGAATGCCCATGATCATAAGCTATTTTTTTTAAAGACTTTATTTATTTATTCATGAGAGACACAGAGAGGGAGAGAGGCAGAGACATAGCAGAGGGAGAAGCAGGCTCCATGCAGGGAGCCCGATGCGGGACCCGATCCTGGGTCTCCAGGATCACACCCTGGGCCGAAGGCAGGTGCTAAACCGCTGAGCCACCCAGGGATCCCTCATAAGTTACTTTTAAAATACTTCCAATGTTCTTCATACTCTGCTCACTGTTAATGATACCTAAAATATTCTCATAAATAAGGAATATCAGGGGTGCCTGGGTGACTCAGTCAGTTATGCATCTGCCTTCAGCTCAGGTCAGGATCCCAGGGTCTTGGGATAGAGCCCAGAGTCAGGCTACCTGCTTGGTAGGGGAGTAGGCTTCTCCCTCTCCCCCACACCCTCCTAATTGTTCTCTCTAACTAAGTAAGTAAGTAAGTAAATAAATAAATAAATACATAAATAAATAAATAAATAAATAAATAAATAAATAAATAAAATCTTTAAAAAATAAGAAATATCAAATTCAGCAGTATTTTCAAAGAATTGCAGCCTACAGCAAATATTCAAATCCCAGGAAATGCTAGTGAAGATAAGTAAAACTATGGAAAATTTGGACTCCTACCCAGATTGATAGTGCTTCATAGAATGGATAATTTAAGGACTTATTTCACTTTCAGCATTTATTATTCCTTGGCACACCACTTATAAGATTTGTAGAAAGTAAATATATGATAAACCAGTTTCCAGGAGCGCCTCACTATTAGCATCCAGGAACACATGCTGCTACAAAATGGCAGCAGGTGCAGGCTTGAGGGACAGCTGAGGACATGACCATTTATCTCCCGCCTACTCCTGCCCCAGTTACCCGAAATGTGGATCTTAGCTGTCAACTCCTTGTGTCAAGGTTTCCTGCTCCTGCCTTCAATGTGATGTCAACAGATGCCTTCAAAATAGTCACATCTCTCTCTCTTTTTTTTTTTTTTAAGATTTTATTTATTTATTCATGAGAGACACAGAGAGAGAGGCAGAGACACAGGCAGAAGGAGAAGCAGGGTCCCTGCGGGGAGCCCGATGTGAGACTCCATCCCTGGACCTTGGGATCATGACATGAGCCAAAGGCAGATGCTCAAGCACTGAGCCACCCAGGGGTCCCCAAACAGTCACATCTTTCTGTTGATCGTTCAACTTATAGTCACAGAAGAATTCTGATACTTATTTCTGGTTTCCTGTTTCTTGACCTAATTTTTCTGAACTTGGGGATTTGGAAAAATAAATTTCCAGAGAAACTTTAGGAAGGAATTCCTGAAGCACTTGGCATGTGTATCTGTGTTAGTGTTGTACAGTACAGTTAGTGCAGGACAGTAGATGTGTATCTGTCTACAGTATCGGATATTCTTCCCCTTAGTCGTTTATGAACTTAACCGGGAGCAAACCAATGTCCGATGATGTCAACAACTGTGATGTTCTCATGTTATTGAGCTGTTATTAAATAAGTTTTGTTGCCAAATAAATATTTTTAAAAGCCTCTTTATTTATTTAGGTCATCTCTACATCCAGCCTGGGGCTCGAACTCAAAACCCCAAGAGTCACATGCTCTTCCAGCCAAGCACACCACCAAATAAACATTTTTATGAAATAAACTTAATAATCATAACTTCTTCTTCCTCTTTTTTCTTCTTCTCCTCTTCTTTTCCTCCTCATCTCCTCCTCATTCCTTAGGCATTTGCTATGTGGCAGATGCACACACTGCGGTGTAATTTATATCTGTAAAATGCACTCTTTGAGGTATACAGCTCAAGAGATTTTTTAAAAAGATTTTATTTATTTATTTTTAGGAGGAAAGGGGCAGAGGAAGAGGGAGCAGGAGAAGCAGGTTTCTCTCTGAGCGTGAAGCCCACTGCCAGGGTTGATCCCATGACCGTGAGATCATGACCTGAGTTGAAATCAAGAGTTGGATGCTTAACTGACTGAGCCACCCAAGAACCCCTAGTTCAAGAGATTTGACAAGTTTTTAAGCCATGTCACGGCCACTACAATCTTGACATTGAACATTTTCAACACTTCTGAAAGTTCCCTTCTTCTGTTGCAGCCCAGGTAGGCAATGCCCTGCTTTCTGACACTGTAAATTAGGTTTGCTTTTCTAGAAACTCAGGTGTATGGGTTTATCGAAATGGACTCTTTGAGGTCTTACTTCTTTTGCTGACCATGCCTCTGAGATTCATCCAAGCTGCTGAATGTACCAGTAAGCCATTCCATTCCTTTCTTCTCCCTCCCTTCCTTCTTACTGAGTCATATCCATTGTGTATGTAGACTATAATTGGTTTATCTACTCAACTTATTTTGGACATTTGAGTTGTTTCCAGTTTTGAGCTACTATGAATAAAGCTGCTGTAAACGTCCATGTATAAGATTTTATGTGGACACACATTTTTATCTGGATAAATACTTAGGATTGGAATTGTGGGTTGTATGCTAAATATATGTTTAACTTTGTATGAAATAGCAAAACTGTTTTCAAAAGTGGTAAAACCATTTTACTTTACCATCAGCAATGTAGGAGACTTCCAAATGCTTTACAACCTTGCCAATTTGGCATTGTCTGTCTTTTTAATTTTGGACATTAAGGGATCTGTAATGGTATCTGAGTGTGGTTTTATTCGCATTTTCCTAATGGCTAATGATCTTGAACATTTTTCAACACATTTAGAGGCCATTCCTATATCTGCTTTTGTAATACAGCTGTTCAAATCCTATGCTCGTGTTTTCATTGGGGTGTTTGCCTTATTATTGATTTGTGCACTTTTTAAAAAATATTTCTGGATATAAATTCTTCCTCATATACATGTGTTATGAGAACTTATTCCCAAACTATGGTTTATCTTCTCATTTTTTTTCTTTCTTTCTTTCTTTCTTCTTTCTTTCTTTCTTTCTTTCTTTCTTTCTTTCTTTCTTTCTTCTTTCTTTCTTTCTTTTCTTTCTTCTTTCTTTCTTTCTTTCTTTCTTTCTTTCTTTCTTTCTTCTTTCTTCTTTTTTTTTTTTTTAGGTTTATTTACTTGGGAGAGAGAGAGCACACGAGTGACAGGGCAGGGAGAGGGAAAGCATCTCAAGCAGATTCTGGGCTGAGCTTGGAGCCCAAGGCCAGGCTTATGACCCTGAGATCATGACCTGAGCTGAAATCAAGAGTTGCTTTAACCACCTGGGCCACCCAGTTTCCTTTAGTCATTTTCTGAATAGGAACAGAAGATTTTAAATTTGATTAAGTCCAATTTATATATTTTTTTCCTTTTGTTTGTGCTTTTTCTGCTTGGCTAAAAAAAATCCACTGCAAGAGCACAAATCTGCCCCCCCACCCCCACCCCATATTCTTCTACAAGATTTAAAATAGTAATTTTAGGTTTAGATCTAGAATCTATTTCAAGCACATTCCTGGTGGTTTTGTTGTTGTTGTTGTTTTCTTTTTTTTTTTTTTTTTTTTTTTGGTAAGAGTGGAGCTTCTCCCACCATCGCCCACCATCATGGATATCCAAATGTTCTGGTGCCAATTGTTGCAAGACTCTCCTTTTTTCAGTGAGTTGTCTTGATGCCTTTTGGAAAGTCAGTTGACTGTATATTCATGGGTTTATTTCTTAACTTTCTCTCTCTCTCTCTCTCACTGAGCTTGCGATTTCCTGATAAAGCCCAACACAGTGCCTGGCCTAAAAGGTAAGTCAAGATTCGTTGAAGTGATATCAGCATATACAATTGCTGTCATAAGGGCCTCAGCTTATGTGGGGGGAGGCTCTCACTTCCTTACTAACCCTCTCAGCCCACTTTATAGTTTCCCTGCTCATGCAGCTTTGGCTTGGTTGTTTCCCATAACATGGAACTTGTTATCACTCAAGGCAGCACATCCCATTTTGGAAGTCTAATTAACTGCAAAATTCCCCAGCTAGGACACAAGTGGATACTAGGCAGGTAAAAGAGTACAGAGATTTCCTGCAGAGGAGAAAAGGTGCAGAGCAGGGAGCTTGGGAGCATGAAGATAAATTTCACTGAGCCTCTTTCCCAGCACTGGCTCAGTCTCAGTGGTTATCTTCAGGTGTTGGGTCCCTCCCTCTGTGTCCTTATGCAGTGGCTGGTGACAGCTCATCAGAGATGCTGTGTCAGGAATTTATGTGTGCTGCTTGAGTAGTGGACTGGGGCTGGGCTGCACTGGGTGACCCCACCGTGTCTCCTGACTTTGAAGAGCCTTCAACTCTACTTCCTTTTTCCACTTCTCTTCAGAAGTGTTATTTACAGCCAGGCCTAAAAAGTCAGAAAAGCTCATCCAGTAAGTACGTCGTCCTGTATATCTTTTGGCTAGAACATATGAAGGGTTTATTTAAAGCGTCTTCAGGATTGTTCTCTGTGCTGGATGATCTAATTTCATCTGGCCTGTTTCCACATCTTCCTCGTATAACTCTGAGTCCTTGCTTCCACCTCCAAATTATCTTGTGCAGTTGATCTGGAATCTCAGAGTCAACAAGACTGTTCCCAGTAGCAAAGACTCTAGAAATCCATGTCCCATTGTCTCTGCTTGGGCCTTGGACAGGCATCCAGCAAGTCAGGTCTGCCATGTATATGTTTGTAAACTGAGGAGTTTCTTAAGAAAGTTTTATTTATTTTAATAAAATATTTTAATTTTCCTTCGAAGAAAACAAAAAAAATCTAATTGAAAATAAAGAATAAGATTACCCTATGAATAACATTCCTCTATCATAGTGATTTCTGGCTTTGAATAACCTTGTTAATTCAATTCAACTGTGTGCCTGGGCTAGCTGAGCTGACGCTTAATCCAAGGAGACAATGGAGTAAATTGGATTGCTCGTAGCTAAAGCACACTTCCTGTCCTGCTGGCCTGCTTCTCTCAAAGGACAACAGATGATGCAAACCTTTCAGCTTTAGCCATGAGTGCACCACCTGCTCGACTAATAGAGAAATATATTTAACTGTGGGTATGGACATTTAGAATAAAATATGATTGTAAGATTACTTCTCATGTAAATATTTCAAATGCAATGTATGTGACATAAATATTGATTGCCAGGACTGGCAGTATTGAACATCAAATGAGCCTTTGCCACGCCTAACCTAATTCATTCATCCAGCCAGACTAACCTCTATGAGGCCTCATTTGCAAGTGTCCAGCCAAGGATTTGCAAGGCTATCAGTGATTGTGGTCGAAAGTCCAAATTTCTGGAACATATAGTCTGACTTTCAAAATGTGCTATGATCTGATATTGAAATGCATGACCTCTGTTTGGTTGGAAAACACACATAGTTTCCCCACTAATAGTCTTTCTGCTTAATTTAACTACTTTGGCCATTTGCACCTCTCATTAACCAAACAGGCATCTTAACCCTTGATATCAGGAAATTGATTTTCCAAGAAATTCTCTTGACATGGCCTTGCATGAATAGTACCAATTATTTTTGCTCTTTATATTCCCCCCCACCAAGCCACATCCTGACCTTTTATCTTTTTTTTTTTCCCTCCAAAGAATTAACCCTGTACATGAAAACAAATGTACTTTTTGAAGGGGGAAGATAGCTTTGGAGATCACCCAGTTTATTGTTTTTTTTTGCTTTTTAAAATCTCGTGTTATAAAACATGGGAGATCCAGGAAGCCACATAGGACATGCATAGCCAATTCATCACTGTGATGTGAACACAGTCATAATCAATGCCCACATCAAAAACAGCACTTTGCCAACAACCCAGAAGCTTCCCCATGTGCCCCATTTCAATCATACCAAATGCCTCCAAAGTAATCACCATCCTGACTTTTGTGGTGATAACTTTCTTACATTTCTTTCTAGTTTGTGAATCCCTAAATAGTAGAGTTTAATCTCAACTGTTTCTTTTCTCTAGTTTGACAGACTCTTGTTATTCACAGGTTTCTCCTCCACCCTTCCATCCCCTTTCTTGTCCTTCCAATTTACCTGTTGAGACTACTGAGCTCTTTGAACTGTGGTGTTTCCTAGTCTTGATTTTCTTGGATGTACACACATGGTGCGGTCCTGCATAATGTTCTTCCCTCCCTGCACTTTGGGAGCTGGATCTTAGGGTTTGATTACACGTAGACTTTCAGATTTGGTCCCTTTGGCAAGACGGGAAGAAGTGGTGGAGTGTTCTTTCATCAGGAGGCACATGGTGTCTGCTTATCTTTTCCTTATTTATTTATTTATTTATTATTTTTTTTCTTTATTTTTTTTAAATGAATGTTTGTAGTCATTGGTGCTCATTGCCTCAATCTGTTAATTCATGGGCTTTTTCATTTGTTTTATTTTCTTTTGTGGTGGGAGAAGTTTGCAAATTGGTGATTTCTTTTTCATTTGTTAGCTGGGATACTTTAATAGAGACACTTCCTACTTTGCTATTTGGCTACCCAATAGTTTAGTTGATATATATAAACAGCAATAAATACTATATTTTTCCCTTGTTTGCCAGTTTTCAAGATAAATGCTGTAATCTTCCTCCTTTACCAGTTATAAAAATAATTAATTGGCTCCTTGTCATTGTTCAAAGGTGACCAAGTAGCTTTATAAGAAATATCATTAGGAAAGAATAGATTTTTAGTATATTTACTAGGTTTTGATGCCTGGTAATTGCTTTTGTGTTTCTTAAAAATATTTTATTTATTTTAGAGGGTGAAGAGAGCACACAGAGGGAGAGGGAAAAGCAGACTCCCTGCTGCGCAGTGAGCCTGATTTGGGACCCTGGGATCATGACCTGAGCCACTTAACCAACTGAGTTATCCAGATGCCTCTTGTTTTGCTTTTGTTTTTGTTTTAATTGAAGTTGAAATTGCTCTATCTTTGGTCAGTGGGAGCTTTTCATGATATTCTTTGACGTGATCTATACTTTATGATGTGAAAAGATATTTTAGGCTCATCTTGTGCATTTCCTATGCCAAACCACCATCACCCATTTCTTTTAGAAGTCTTTGTTTCTTTTAATGGAAAACGTTATTTCTCATCACAGTAACCAATGTGGTTTGAGGGATGTGGATGCTGCTGGAGTTGGTCATTGTTTCAAGCCTTAAGCCATTTTAGTGGAAATGTGTAGGACGCACACACACACACACATATAATCTTATGAATGTAATTTGACGCTTTTATTAAAAATAAAATTACAACATGCTCTTACAATCCAGCTATCATTCTCCTTGGTATTTACCAAAGGAGTTGAAAACTTATATCCACACAGAAACGTGCACATGGATGCTTGTAGCAGCTTTATTCATAGTTGTTCAAAACTTGGAAGAAATCAGAATGTCCTTTAGTAGGTGAATGGATAAATAAACTGTGGCCCATCAAGAGAGTGGCATATTATTCAGTGATGGAAAGAAATGAGCCATGAAAAGATATAAAGGGATTTTAAGTGCATATTACTATAAGTGAAAGAAGCCATCTGAAAAGGCTGTGTACTGTATGACTCCAACTATATGGCATTCTGAGAAAAAAACTATGGAGACAGTAAAAAGTTGCCAGGAGTTGGGGAGGGGGAGGAATAAATAGACACATTACAGAGGATTTTTAGGGCATTTATCCAAAAACTATAAAATGTACAACATCAAGAGTGATGTAAAGGTAAACTATGGACATCGGCTCATTAATTGTGACAATTGTACCACTCTGGTGGAGAATGTTTATGTGTGTGTGGGTGCTGTGTGTGTGTGTGTGTGGGGGCAGATGAACTCTCTGTACCTTCCCCTCAATTTTTATGTGAACCTAAAACTGCTCCAAAAAAATAAAGTCTCATTAAAAAATATAAGCAAATAAATAAACAAAAAAGAGACAACCTAACCTCTCCTCTACCACATCTATCTATATCTCCTTTCTTCCAAACTAAGAATACTAGTTTCCAATGACAAGGGGAATGATAGACTCAGAGCACCCATAATTGTTTGTTTATCCCACTTTGCACACACAAAATCTCAGAAAACCAATACTGTCACCATCAGTATGATTGCTGGAAGCATGAAACTTCTTGTTGGCACATTTTTTTCCTATTTGTCCTTGATACTAGGTCTACATTGTCAGAACAGCCAATTCACACCACACTCTCTCCCTCGAACCCACGTTAAGACCTCGCTCTAGAAGTCATTATACATTTAATGCTTGTCAATAGTAGTTGCATCAAGTAATCATTTTGATTTCTGAAGTTGTTTTCTTAGCAAGTTCCCCAAGAAGAGCTCATGCATGCGGAAAACAGTGTTTTTGTGCCTTTGATACTTGGAAATCAGCTTGTTGACTATAAACCTTGGACTCACATTTTTTTTTTTTAAATCTTAAATGTGAAAAATCAGCAAATAGATACTACACCCAGCAGAAGAAGAGAGTTAATTAAGATTTGAGCAGAACTCAACAAAATCGAGACCAGAAGAACTGTGGAACAGTTCAACAAAACCAGGAGTTGGTTCTTTGAAAGAATTAACAAGATAGATAAACCATTAGCCAGCCTTATTAAAAAGAAGAGAGAGAAGACTCAAATTAATAAAATCATGAATGAGAAAGGAGAGATCACTACCAACACCAAGGAAATACAAACGATTTTAAAAACATACTATGAACAGCTATATGCCAATAAATTAGGCAATCTAGAAGAAATGGACGCATTCCTGGAAAGCCACAAACTACCAAAACTGGAACAGGAAGAAATAGAAAACCTGTACATGGCCAATAACCAGGGAGGAAATTGAAGCAGTCATCAAAAACCTCCCAAGACACAAGAGTCCAGGGCCAGATGGCTTCCCAGGGGAATTCTATCAAACGTTTAAAGAAGAAACCATACCTATTCTCCTAAGGCTGTTTGGAAAGATAGAAAGAGATGGAGTACTTCCAAATTCGTTCTATGAGGCCAGCATCACCTTAATTCCAAAACCAGAAAAGACCCCACCAAAAAAGAGAATTACAGACCAATATCCCTGATGAACATAGATGCAAAAATTCTCAACAAGATACTAGCCAATAGGATCCAACAGTATATTAAGAAAATTATTCACCATGACCAAGTAGGATTTATCCCCGGGACTCAAGGCTGGTTCAACACTTGTAAAACAATCAATGTGATTCATCATATCAGTAAGAGAAAGACCAAGAACCATATGACCCTCTCATTAGATGCAGAGAAAACATTTGACAAAATACAACATCCATTCCTGATCAAAACTCTTCAGAGTGGAGGGATAGAGGGAACATTCCTCAACATCTTAAAAGCCAACTACGAAAAGCCCACAGCAAATATTATTCTCAATGGGGAAGTAGTGGGAGCCTTTCCCCAAAGATCTGGAACAAGACAGGGATGTCCACTCTCACCACTGCTATTCAACATAGTACTGGAAGTCCTAGCCTCAGCAATCAGACAACAAAAAGACATTAAAGGCATTCAAATTGGCAAAGAAGAAGTCAAACTCTCCCTCTTCACTGATGACATGATACTCTACATAGAAAACCCAAAAGCCCCACCCCAAGATTGCTAGAACTCATACAGCAATTTGGTAGCGTGGCAGGATACAAAATCAGTGCCCAGAAATCAATGGCATTTCTATATACTAACAATGAGACTGAAGAAAGAGAAATTAAGGAGTCAATCCCATTTACAATTGCACCCAAAAGCATAAGATACCTAGGAATAAACCTAACCAAAGGATCTATACCCTAAAAACTATAGAACACTTCTGAAAGAAATTGAGGAAGACACAAAGAGATGGAAAAATATTCCATGCTCGTGGATTGGCAGAATTAATATTGTGAAAATGTCAATGTTACCCAGGGCAATGTACACGTTTAACGCAATCCCTATCAAAATACCATGGACTTTCTTCAGAGAGTTAGAACAAATTATTTTAAGATTTGTGTGGAATCAGAAAAGACCCCGAATTGCCAGGGGAATTTTAAAAAAGAAAACCATAGCTGGGGACATCACAATGCCAGATTTCAGGTTGTACTACAAAGCTGTGGTCATCAAGACAGTGTGGTACTGGCACAAAAACAGACACATAGATCAGTGGAACAGAATAGAGAACCCAGAAGTGGACCCTGAACTTTATGGTCAACTAATACTCGATAAAGGAGGAAAGACTATCCATTGGAAGAAAGACAGTCTCTTCAATAAATGGTGCTGGGAAAATTGGACATCCACATGCAGAAGAATGAAACTGGACCACTCTCTTTCACCATACACAAAGATAAACTCAAAATGGATGAAAGATATAAATGTGAGACAAGATTCCATCAAAATCCTAGAGGAAAACACAGGCAACACCCTTTCTGAACTTGGCCACAGTAACTTCTTGCAAGATACATCCACGAAGGCAAAAGAAACAAAAGCAAAAATGAACTACTGGGACTTCATCAAGATAAGAAGCTTTTGCACAGCAAAGGATACAGTCAACAAAACTCAAAGACAACCTACAGAATGGGAGAAGATATTTGCAAATGACGTATCAGATAAAGGGCTAGTTTCCAAGATCTATAAAGAACTTATTAAACTCAACAGCAAAGAAACAAACAATCCAATCATGAAATGGGCAAAACACATGAAGAGAAATATCACAGAGGAAGACATAGACATGGCCAACATGCACATGAGAAAATGCTCTGCATCACTTGCCATCAGGGAAATACAAATCAAAACCACAATGAGATACCACCTCACACCAGTGAGAATGAGGAAAATTAACAAGGCAGGAAACCACAAATGTTGGAGAGGATGCAGAGAAAGGGGAACCCTCTTACACTGTTGGTGGGAATGTGAACTGGTGCAGCCACTCTGGAAAACTGTGTGGAGGTTCCTCAAAGAGTTAAAAATAGACCTGCCCTACGACCCAGCAATTGCACTGCTGGGGATTTACCCCAAAGATTCAGATGGAATGAAACGCAGGGACACCTGCACCCCTATGTTTCTAGCAGCAATGGCCACAATAGCCAAACTGTGGAAGGAGCCTCAGTGTCCATCGAAAGATGAATGGATAAAGAAGATGTGGTTTATGTATACAATGGAATATTCCTCAGCCATTAGAAATGACAAATACCCACCATTTGCTTCGACGTGGATGGAACTGAGGGTACTATGCTGAGTGAAGTAAGTCAATCGGAGAAGGACAAATATTATATGTTCTCATTCATTTGGGGAATATAAATAATAGTGAAAGGGAATATAAGGGAAGGGAGAAGAAATGTGTGGGAAATATCAGAAAGGGAGACAGAACATAAAGATTCCTAACTCTGGGAAACGAACTAGGGGTGGTAGAAGGGGAGGAGGGCGGGGGGTGGGTGTGAATGGGTGACGGGCACTGAGGGGGCACTTGACGGGATGAGCACTGGGTGTTATTCTGTATGTTGGCAAATTGAACACCAATAAAAAAATAAATTTATTATTAAAAAAATCTTAAATGTTATGCCATTTTCTTAGGGCATAAACAATCGCTCTCAAAAAGCCCGTTAATAATCTTATTTCCCCCCCTTGTGAAGCACTTGTTCCTTTTGCCTACATTCCAAATAACCTTTTATTTGGGGGAAGGGAGGGGCAGAGGGAGAGGGAATGAATGAACCTCAGGTGGATTCCGTGCTGAGCACAGAGCACAACACAGGGCTTCATCTCACTACCCTGACTGAGATCACGACCTGAGCCAGAACCAAGAGTCCGATGCTCAACCGACTGAGCCACCCGTGTGGTGTGCAGCAACTAATTTCCTGAAGTTCAGTAATCTTGGTATATGTATTGGTAGGATAGGATGTGTCTTGGTCATTCTGGGTCAATATGGTCAGATACACAATATTGTCATGTTTCCACGTGTAACTTCCATGTGTAGTGTGTGTACATAACTGTTTATGGAAGCAATATTTTTATGTGCATAACCACCTATCAACATTTAGTGGGACGGTAGCATTAGATTCTGGAATTTTGCGCACAAAGTTTGGGGAAGTTTCTAGAGCAAGAGTCATCTAATTGCAGCCTCTGAGCCAAATTCCTTGAGGCCTACAAACTAAGAATGATTTTTACATTTTTATTTTTTATTTTTATTTATTTATTTATTTTTTTGATTTTTACATTTTTTAAATAGTTAAATTTGAAATGGTTACGTAAGTTCCTACTTGATATTTTCCATATTCCCTTTTGGCCCTCAAAGCCTAAAGTATTTACTATCTGGCCCTTTAAAAAAAGTATTTGACCTCTGTTTTATAAGAACTGTTGCAATAAATGAGGGAAAGTATCCAGGGGACATGATGGAGCCTCTCAAACCATGAAATGAAGTACATTTGTCTCAGACACTGCAGGCTGGTGTCTCCTAGCTTCTGCCTAAGACATCCTGCAGGGACCCCGAACCCTTACTCCCTGATTCTTTCTACATCTCTAGAAAGCTCCTCTCACTATGGGGACTTAGGATTTCATTCACACTCAGGTGTAAAAACACACTGGGAAATATTGCCCATTCAGAGAATTTTCATCTTAACAAAAGGGAACAATAGCTTTAAGAAAAAAGGAACAGGTGCTTGATTATTTTTAATTGCAGGATTCAACCTGTGTGTGTATGTGTGTGTATGGGGGGCACTCACATATGCACAGTGGCCATGGTGTAGCAAAATTAAATGATTACATGTGGGAGAAAAAGCCTGAAAATTACCTGGAAAATAATTAGAACAGTAGTGGGGAAATTTATACTACATTTATTTAGCATAATCAAATCAATATTGTTTTAGCCTGGGAACACATGAATTAATGTCATAGAACAGGATCTCGAAGTCAATTCTCATATGCAGGAAAATTTAATTTATGATAAAGATAGAATTGATATTTATTTGGAAAACTGGCTTACTCGAAAAATGATTCTGGAGAAACTTATTGACTGTCCATCTGGAAAACAGTAACATTGTTAAGTCAGATCAGACCCCAAAATAAACTGCAGATTGATTAAAGAAATATGATTTTTTAAAGAACCAACAAAAATCGTGGAAGGAATTCTAAGAGTAGAGAGCATTTGTTAACCAAGAAAACGGAAAAGCAATGGAATAAAGATACTCATATTTTCTATATACAGACTCATGTGGTAGGAAGATGCCATGAATAAAATAAAAAGTGAATCATTTGGCAAAATGTTTGCAACGGAGATGCTACATTAAGCTCTGGTGTTTTATAAAGATGAACAGAGAAAAGGGAACAATGCAACAGGATGGTGGGTTGTGTATGAAATAAGACAGGGAGTGTCCCAAAGCAGGACTAGGCATGAGGAGGTTTGCACAGTGGGGCTCATGGTGGAAATCATCATTACTCACTTCGAGGGCTCCTTTCAATGTCTCCAAACCCCTGCCCACCGCTTGTCTTCCCCCAGGGACTGAGCTCCTGCCTTTCCTCCGGGACGCTGACCTGTAGCCCTGCCAGGTGTCCCAGCCAGCTCCGAGGTTTCCTGCACTGATGCATTTCTCTCTCCCCTCTAGATGTGAAGCTCTAGAAGCTTCTAGAAACTCCGTGGTAATAGAAACCATGACTTTTCAGCATTTTGTGCCAAGACATCACAAGGAGATCAATTGAGTGCTGTCGCTTGGGGGATACATGTCAACATGTATGAGTTTTACTTGCCCCCTTTTTAGTCAATTGGGGCCAACATTTAAAATGATCTTTTATTAGATTATTAATAATAATCTTTTATTATTTTATTATTATCTATTATCGTTTTTCATAGATGAAAAAGGCCCTTTACAAAAGGCGCACCTGGCCGCGTGTGCCCGCATGGCCGGGCGCTGCAGCGTCAGTGCTGGAGCTGCCGAGTCCCCCCTCCCTGGGCCAGGCTCCCTCCCTGGTGGCTGGCACCGGAGTCTGATGGCTTGGGGTCTGGCTTCACACCCGCTTCCTCACATATACCCTAGCTGTTAGCCTGCTGCGGGAGGGCTCCCCGGAGGTTTCTGGAATGAGTCTTTACCTGACCCTACCATGAATTTTGATTTTGCTTAAACCTAAGTTTGCTTTGGTTGGTTTTTGCCTTTAGACTCAGTAGACCAGGCTCCTGTATTCCCAGCTTCTGAAAATGTCAAGTTTTATGGCGTGTGTCTGTCTTCCGGCCTGTCCATCTATCTATCCGCCATCCATTCATCTACCTACTTTTTTTTAAATTTATCCATCATCCATCCATCCACACATGTGTACATACATACATGGCTACACATACATTTATATGTAGGTACAAATAGATGTGTGTGTACACATACGCGTGCACGTGGGCACACCCATACATATACTTTAACTTTTCTGTACATAGGTACATGCTCTCACACACATAGCTGTACCCATACACCTATGCCCTAGACCCATATTTCTATGTGTCTATACAATAGCTTTTAGGCTATTTCTCTCCAGGCATCAGGACTTATTTTCCTGCTGCAGAAAGACCTTCCTGCCCTTCATTCAGGGGACATTTGTGCCTCCTCCCCGTGCTCTCCTAGTTGGGAGCTCTGCCCTCCCAAGCAGCAGCGCTGCGGACCCCAGGTGGGGGCGGGAGCAAAGCCTCAGGAGAGCCCCCAGCCTGCCAGCTCCGGGGAGAGTCTCCAGTCTTAAGAGCTCTTATAGAAACCAGAACCAAAAAGCAAAAGTAAAACAAAACAAAGCTTTGAAACTCATACGAAAAACTTAGGCTTCTGTTAAAAAAACAAAGTCTTCTTTCCTCTCATGATACATCACCCTCCCAAGCTGCATTTTCATATCCCTCATTTATAGAATAATTAGAAAAGAAAATTATGAGGTAAAGTGCAGGGAGACTGAGCTGATAATTTTTAGGCATTTGCAAAATCAGTGTCCAGGTTGCATTTTTTTCATTAGCCAGTGCCCCCTCCCCCTTTCTTTTCTGGTTTGTTTTTACTGAACTCAGGTTTCGCTTGTGCCCGGTGCCTATTTTTCACAAACCCCAGACGTCCAGATTACGAGCATGTACATTGTAATGCTGCTGAGTTCCCGAAGTCACGTCTGCGGACCTGGAGGTTCATTACCCACAAGGTAATTACCTTGCATTTGCGGGAGCTAGAACTTTCGAGAAGCAGCACTCATTTTTATAGTGAACACATACTTCCCCTGGGGATGAAGGAGTCTTTGTGGCCCATCCTCTGTCTTGTCTTGTCTTGTCTGGGGCAGTCATGGCTGGAATAGGCAGTCAGAGAGGGTGGGGTCTCTGACTTGCTCCTTAATTACGGGGGTGGTGTCTAAGCCCCTGCAGAGGCTGTACTGTCTTGAGGCCTCCTCCCCTGGCTCTGGTTCTCTTGCCCCCCATCTCCCAGGCTATGCTGGGTTTCCACTCTTGGGGTACACCCAGATGCCCAGGTCAATGATGAGAAGACTGGTGCTGTGCCTCTCCTGCCTTCTCGTAGGCTCTCTTGGGAACATCTATCCTTCTGGGCGTCTCCAGTTCTCAGGCCCACATGCCTCTGGTTTTGTTGGGCAGTCTCATGTGCCAAATTGTGTCCCCCATCTCCCTCAAAATGCATATGCTGAAACTCTAACCCTTTAAGTGACTGTATTTGGAGACCAGAGACTTTACAGAGGTAATTAAGGTAAAACGAGATCATTAGACTGGGTCCCAATTCAATAGGACTGGTGTCTCTAGAAAAACAGCAGACGACCACTGAAACCTGGGGAAGACGGCCGTCCACAAGCCCAGGAGGGAGGCCTCAGGAGTAACCGGCTCTGTCCACACCTTGACCTCAGACTTCCAGCCCCCGGGACAGAGAGACAGTAGGTTTCTGTAGTTTGAGGCACCAGGGTGTGAAACCTCGATGTGGCCACCCGAGCAGACTAAAATAGGCATGAAATGCAAGGGGCCAAAAATCAGTTTTGACTCTCCCTCACTTTGAGTAAGCAGAGTAATAAATGCAGAACTGTCAGCAAGCATCTGCTCTACTCTGGAGACTTGAGGTGGATACTGTACTTTTAGGGGGAGCAGGGGAGGGACAAGTGTATATATAGCACAGTGACCCAGGATATTCTTGCAATGAGTGATCCACTCCATACACTCCAAATTACATAACTACAATTACATTTAAATAAGTGATTTTAATAGGAAACATAGTACTTCCTTTTAATTAATTAATTAATTAATTAAGCATTTTCACTCTCGGTTTTCTTTCTTTTGTTTGTTTGTTTGTTTTTTAACTCTGGGAAACGAACTAGGGGTGGTGGAAGGGGAGGAGGGCGGGGGGTGGGGGTGAATGAGTGACGGGCACTGAGGGGGGCACTTGACGGGATGAGCACTGGGTGTTATTCTGTATGTTGGCAAATTGAACACCAATAAAAAATAAATTTATTATAAAAAAAAAGTAAGAGAGATATTCAGAGTTCTGGCAATAAATTACAAGAATCCTCGTTGGTACCTTTTGTTCTTACCTCCTGTCTTTTGAGAATGAATTAACCACAGGAAAGATGTACACAGAAGACAACTGAAGTAAGAAGGAAGATTTCTTTAACATTCACAGATTACTTTTATTTTATTGTTATATTTTAAGATTTTTAAAAAAGATTTTATTTATTTATTCATGATAGATCCAGAGAGAGGCAGAGACACAGGCAGAGGGAGAAGCAGGCTCCATGCCGGGAGCCCGACGTGGGACTCGATCCTGGGACCCCGGGATCATGCCCTGAGTTGAAGGTAGACGCTCAAACGCTGAGCCACCCAGGTGTTCTAAGATTTTATTTATTTATTCATTTTAGAAAGAGAGTATGCATGAGGAGGGGCAGAGGGAAAGGGAGAAGAGGAGGGAAAGAATCTCAAGCATAACTGGTGAACTCAGAGCCAGACACGGGGTTTGATCTCATGACCCTGAGATCACAGTCCGAAATGAAACCAAGAGTTGGACGCTTAACTGACTGAGCCACCCAGGTGCCCCACAGATTTTTTTCTTTAAAAAGAACCAAGTGACACCATGTTAATTTATTTTATCTGAGAAAGAAAATACCTTTCTGTAAAATATCCCACCGGGTTCTCCTGGAACATGACATGTATTTCCAGGCTGCCTATATATGTTCAAATCTCCAAACATGGAGTTCCTTCCTGAATATCCTAGGGCTTTGGACAAGGATGGGCAAACAGATGACATCCACCTCTCTCGGGTGCCAACCACAGTCCCATACACACAGCACGGGGCCTCCACACATGCACTTTTCTGGGTGGCACATGAATGAAGTCAGGTTGGCTTTCATTTTCTTACTGCCCTGAACATGCCAAGATGCAAAATAGCAGCACAGAGAATCAGGTGGTTTAAGCCCCGTTGTCCATGTGATGGAGTCCAGTGAATGTAGTTGCCCTTAGAAACCCAAGTTCATTATCAATGCCTGTCCTCCACTTATCTTCCCATGAAAATATAAATCTGAGAACAACACTGTCGTGCTTTAAACCCCTCAGAGACGCTGTTTTGCACAGAGAATAAAATCCGGATGTCTCAGCAAGGCCAAGGGGGTCCTCAGGGATTCCCCCTTGTTGGTGTCTTAGGCTTGACTTAGACTGTTTGTCTTCTCTGAAGACCATTGTCGAGTTTTTCATACATGCGAAACCCTTTACAGCTTGGGAGTTCTTCTGTCCAGAGACCACACGGAGGTCCCTCCAACTTTCCAACCTGAACCATGAGCCCTGTTCAGTCACTTCACAGTTTCCTATACTTTTCCTTTATGTCGCCTGTCTTGGTTACGAAAATACCTAATTTTGTGTGATCCTGGAATATCTAAGCTCTAAGTAGCATGAAGGAGGAGCCCTGTCTATTTTGTTCAGTTTCCCTCTGAGCTACTTGTGGTCCATCCTCGTGGTCTCATTACGTCCTCACAATATAGGAATTAAGGAAGCGCAGCCCTATTACCTGGCACCTGACTGTCATTTTAATGAAAGTGTGTCCAGACTTCCTGAGCCTTTCTTCTTTACGAAAAGAATGCTATCTTGGGATACTCCATATTTTGCTGATTTTCATTAGCAGCTGGGAATGAATTTTCAAGCAGTTTGAATACGGTGACGTATTCATCACCAGATGGGAGGGATTACTCCTTCCTAGTCTTTTATTTATTTCTTATTTTCTATTTTTTCTTTTTAAAAAATTTAGTTAAATTCTATCAATTAACATATAGTGTATCATTAGTTTTAGAGGTAGAGTAAAATGATTCATCTGTTGCATATAACACCCAGTGCTCATCACATTGCGTGCCCCTCCTTCATGCCCATCACCCAGTTACCCCATCCTCCCAAACCCCTGCCTTCCAGCCACCCTCAGTTTGTTTCCTAGAGTTCAGAGTCTCTCATGGTTTATCTCCCTCTCTGGTTTCATCTTATTTCATTTTTCCCTCCCTTGCCCTATGATCCTCTGTTTTGTTTCTTAAATTCCACAAATGACTGAAATCCTATGATAATTGTCCTTCTCTGACTGCCTTATTTTGCTCAGCATAATACCCTCTAGTTCCTTCCATGTCAATGCAAATGGTATGATTTCATTCTTTGGATGGCTGAGTAATACTCCACTGTATGTATATACCACATCCTTCCTAGTCTTTTTTTTTTTTTTTCCTTCCTAGTCTTAAACGAGGTCTCCTAAGGACGGTTTGATCTTAGACAGCTCCCTTGACCTTGGGCAACTGTGAATTACCTCCCACGCAAAAGATGTCACGTTGATCCCCTTTTCTGGGCCCCAGCCTTAACATTTGATGAGACCATAAACAACGATAAGAGAATGCCTTTGTGTAGCGTTTCATCATTTACAAAAGGGCAGTTTCATTTTGCAGCACATTTTCCTGGGGAGAAACTGTTCCCATGGAGACTTCACTGTATCCAGGCCTCAATCTTGGGGGTCCCCACTGATCACTACTGCCCATGACCTCCTTGGTTCACCCCAAGGGTCTGTAAACTCCAGGCCATGGACCAGATCTGGTCTGCTGTCCTGCTGTCTGTCTGTATAACCTGTGAGCTGACAATGGAGTCTACATTTTCAGCTGGCAGAGAAAAAGCGTCGAAGGATGAATACTTTGTGACACAAGAAAATTCTATGGAGTTCAGATTTCAGCATCCACAAATAAATTTTTGGGGAAGTGCATCCTCTCTTATTTGTTTACTTGTCCGTGGCTTGTGCTATATCACAGCAGAGTTGAGTCGTTGGGACAGGCAGGGCCTGCAAAGCTGAAGATATTTTCCAGGTGGTCCTTTGTAAAGAGAGTTTGCCAGCACCTCACTCATGTGGGGGTTTTCTATAAGGTTTTTGCCTCGCCTGCCTGTCATCTGAGCTTCTCTCTCACCCTTCAGCATCTCGGGGTCACTGTCATTGCTTCTGGGAAGCCCCTCGACCCCTGTTTACTTGAGGAGGTCCCCATTCTTTATTTTCTTGTGATCCCCTCCCCTTCCCCTGCCTGCGCTAAGTCTTCCGTCTTTCCATCCTAACACTTGCTGTGGTTAATACCGGTGGGATTAGGGGATTCAAATCCATATTCCTCCACCAGCAGAGCTTTGTGACAGGGGGTCCGCGTCTGGTTTTGTGCAGCATTATATCAGCAATGCTCAGCAAAGCACAGAGAGATATTGATAGACCATATGACTGAGGTTTTAAGGCCATCTCACATCAAAGAAAACAACTTCATATACAAGAAAAGGAGCTTTGAGAACTCAGACAATCAGAACCCATCCTTATATCAGCAATTATTTCTGATCATGGGCCACAAGACACGGCTAATCAGATCCACAGGCAGAAACCTCCTACTTAAACTCAGGAAATCTCCCAGAGATTACTAATCAGAAGCAGATCAACCCATGTTTATACTGCTTGGCAGAAATTTTACCAAACCACGGAGCAGAAATTTTATCAAACCAAGCAACCCAAATGGGGATTTCACTTTGATTGGGCACTTATGCTACACGTTAGGGCTAATTCTATGGGCATCAGTAGTCCACTAGACCCATTTTATAGATGCGAAATGCAGGCAGAGGAGTCACATTGAGTTAGGGACAAACGGGGCTAGGCAGGGCTAGGCCACAGAAGCAGGCTCACAAAAATCCTAAAAATGCTGAGGTGTAAGAAAAGCAGAGATAAATGAACAAGCCAGACTGCTCTGCCCTAGGGTGTGGGTGGGGAAGGTGTCTTGTTATAACAGCTACTTGAGACCAACAAAGAATAACCAGACCCTAAAGAAGAAGTAAGCCATTAAAGATGTTACCAATAGTCCTTACTCAATGGTGATACCAATGGAGATGTTAAAAGTATTTAGGTTCCCTGATTAGGCTCTCAATGAAAGGCCAACCCTACAAGCCCTCAGTGGCCAACCCTGTCGGAACCCCTCTCACTCCTGAGAGCTTTCTCTGTATCTTTGCTTAATAAACTTCTATCCCTTTACTCACTCTCCTGGGTCCCCAAGATTAATTCGACTCTGTGAGACAAGAACCAAGCTCTCCCAGATCAATATCCTTGTCCAGAGTCTGTATTAAAATCTAGATCCACTTATCCCATGGCCCGATAAATGCGATAGGGTTGAGCATAAGTGTCCTTCACCACATGTTAATTGCAAAAGCTTGCCAACACTTTGGCATCCCTTGGGGCTATCAGGTGCTGTCAGACATGTGGAAAGTGGGCTCCAAAGGGCAGCTGAGGGATCCAGTAGCTGCTGATGGCTGCAGGGTACCTTACCTGGGGCTAAGGGTATGTTGACCACACAGTGCTGTGAAAATTATCCATTTAGAAGGTATTTGTCTCAAGATTTCCCTTGGGTAATCCTGAAGGGCAAAGTCATTTCGAACCTGGAAGCCCGAGATGTTGACTGCACCACCTTGTAATGTAAATCATGTCGGTCTAACTGGTTGGGGCCTCTGAGTTCAAAATCAAGTGAAAGGGTACGTGTAATAGATTGTCGTCTTCGTTGTCGTCTTCTTCTTCTTTTCTTTTTCTTTTCTTTTCTTCTTCTTCTTCTTCTTCTTTTCTTTTTTTCTTCTTCTTCTTTTCTTTTTCTTTCTTCTTCTTCTTTCTTCTTCTTTTCTTCTTCTTCTTCTTCTTCTTCTTCTTCTTCTTCTTCTTCTTCTTCTTCTTCTTCTTTTCCTCTTCTTCTTCATTGTTTTCTTCTAACGCTGGGTGATGCTTACAAACCACACATATTGAACATGGTGAACACAACACAACTTTTGGCCATCATCAGCTACACCACTCCCATCAGTAAGTTTATTGTCACCTCCATATCCAACCCGATGGGAAGCCTGGATGTTTTGTGTTTTATTTATTTATTTATTTATTTATTTATTTATTTATTTATTTATTTATTTATTTATTTTGCCTTCAACATGCAAAGAGCTTGGAAGTCATCTTTACAACAAGACAAAAGCTAAGAATCAACACCTTTGTTTGGCCTCATCAGAGAAGGGAAACCGGACACTGCAGAGTCTGGAGAGATGATGCCTTTGGGGAGAGAGACAGCCACAGAGGTGTGCTTACCTGGAGCAGAATCGCCGCAGCGGCCACACGGGGGCAGGAGCACTTGAACAGTATTTCTGATGAATTGCTGGAGGCTGAGTGTGGATAGTCTGAGGGGAGCAAAGTCCCAGGAGACCCTGTCCTTGGGGCCCCCACATTGAAGAGCCACCGATGATCCTCTTGGGTGTCTGGCAAGGGGAGGGGCAAAGTAGCTATATTGCAATGTGCCGAGGGCGTTCCCCAAAACGCAGGTCCCAGGAAAGACTTAATCAAAACCTTATTCCAACATCCATCCCCTTTAGCCTTTTGGGTCTCCTAGAAGGGCGGCGGGGAGCAGCTAGGCAACCCTTGCGAAGATCACAGGTCCACCCAAACACTAGGCTGCGATCGCAGGTTCTGTGACCCGCACGGTCCCCATCCCAGGACAGCACCGTCCTCCCTTCCACACACACAGCTGTGCAGTCATCTCTCGGCCTTCACTCACAAGCAGGGCAGCGAACCTCAGGTGTGTGTCTTACACTCCACATCTGGATCTGCTCTGCTCCCCCCCTCCACTGGTCTGGTATGTCCTTTCGAAGCTTGCAAATAATGTGAAGGGGATGGTCATAGGATTGCTGTGACTTCGGCAAGACGATGAAATCCGTGCCTGACACAGAGTAGACTTGCTGGGAATCTTAGCTGCAGCCGATAAAGGTGCTGGGTTTGGCTGTTTGGCTCCTGAGCGGGGCCTGGCGTCGTTCTCGTGATGCATGTCACTGTGCATGACCTCCCCCTCAGCAAAGGTGATTTCTCCGTCTTCCTGGGACGCTCAGCCAGCAGGGGTCCTGTGTTTTCTTGATGACGAAGAGATCTTTCTGGTTCTCCGGAGGCCACATGACCACTGGGCAAGGCCGCAGGGGCTACATTTGCTGCAATAATGCAGAGAAAGTGCAACAGGACTGCCAGGTGTGTGGCAGGCCCACACCCTTCATATGAAGCAGCTGTGATCACAGTATTGTTTTTATTCTTTTTTAAGATTTTATTTACTTATTCATGAGAGACACAGAGAGAGAGGCAGAGACACAGGCAGAGGGAGAAGCAGGCTCCATGCAGGGAGCCCGACGCAGGAGGACTCGATCCTGGGACCCTGGGACCACACCCTGAGCCGAAGGCACTGAGCCGCCCCTGACAGTATTGCATTTAATCACACAGAGAGTGTGTCATTCACTTGCAAAAAAGTAGATGACGCTATCCACTATGTTCTCCTACACTAACAACACTGTTTCTGGACTTTTCCCTTCATTCCAATCCGTGCCACGAGGCATCTATGTAAAATATCACCGGCGTGAAATAGGAGGGAAATGTTCCTATTTCATCCGTGCGTTCCATAGCCAGCTTCCATCTCCTTCCCGCCGAGGAAGATCTGAGGGCCTGGTGGATGAGCCTCAGCACCTTCTACCGGCTCCTCACAGAAGGCAGGGCATACAGGACTTCCCCAGCGTGGCTCTTTTTAGAAGAAAATTAGTTGGTTTTTTTTTTAAGGGAGGTGTGCAAAAGCTGAATCTTCTGATGCGCACGTGCATCATGCACTGTGTCCCCCGGTTTGGAATAATGCTCTGGAAACACATGCTTTCCCCCCCCATAAAAAAGCCCCCAGGGAGTACGCGATGTGACTGTTTAGGTAGGGTTACCTGTACGCGTGGTCAGTGACAAGCTGGGAGAGATGCTTTCACCTGGACAAGGGGACCCCTGGGACCCCTGGGACCCCAGCCGAGCGGGGCTGGAATAGTGAAGTGCTTTCTAAGAAAAGCAATGAGAGTGGGACCCCTGGGTGGCTCAGCAGTTGAGGGTCTGCCTTTGGCTCAGGGCGTGATCCCAGGGTCCTGGGATTGAGTCCCGCATCAGGCTACCTGCAGGGAGCCTGCTTCTTCCTCTGCCTCTCTCTCTCTCTCTCTCTCTCTCTCTCTCTGTGTCTCCTGAATAAATAAGGAAAATCTTAAAAAAAAAAAAAAAAAAAAAAGAAAGAAAGAAAAAAGCAATGAGAGCCTGACAGAAACCACTTTCTTGCCTCTCGCCATGCATCGGTGTGGCCAGCACCCCAGAGTCCTGTCTGTCGTCTCCTCCTTCTGTCTGTTTTCATGCCCAGCCCCATCCCAAGCAGACCAGACGTCAGCGGGTGCTGTGGGCCAGAAGGGGGAGGCTGCTTGCCTTTGCACTGACCTATGGTTGTGACCTCACTGTCCGAATACTTTGGCAACCAAGGGGCCACGTGAGGTTTCAAGAAATGCTCGGCCTTCAAATTCCTGCCTTGTTACAAGTTACAAAACGCTTGGTTGTCACATTGCGGTCCCTCCGGAGGTGAGTCAGGCTTCCCGCTCCTCGCTACTCACAGGTGGAGAGCTTCCCAGGCCCCCTGCCTCTCCGGGTTTGCTCTGTGACAGGCTGGTGGGCACTGCACACGCAGATGCATGTGTAACAGCCCGCTACCCACACTGTCTCACTCCTGGCGATGCCATTTCATTGGGGAGGGCCTGGGAGAGGTTTGGCTGTCAGAAGGGGGGTGCAACAGGGCCTGGGAGAGGTTTGGCTGTCAGAAGGGGGGTGGGCCTGGGGTCCCAGGCACCTACTGGGTGCTGTGCAACATGTGTGCGGTGTGTGTGCACGTGTGTGAGATGCATATGCGGTGTGTGATATGTGTGTTGCATGGACTGTATGTTGGGTATTAATGTGTGTTGTATGTGCACATGTGTGAGCATGTGTGATGTATGTGTGGTGTGTGATGTGTGTGGTGTGTGTGCACCTGTGCGATATGTGTGTGGTGTACGTCTGTGCATGTGCATGTGTGTGTTACACTCTCGCCCTTCCCAGGTGAGGGTCGGGGGCTTCAAGGGAATGACTCATATACACTGGGAAAGGGAGCAGAGGATAGCGACAGAGCCCCGCACTCTTTCCCCCAAATACTTAAGGTGCCAGTGTCTTCCTCTTGCTCCTGAACTAAGGCTGGTCACTCAGATTGTCTCGTAATCACAGAAGTTTTTTCTACAAAGTAACACTGACACATACACATTCAATGGAGGATCACTTAAGTGAAAAAGCAATTTTGTCTGTTTTTATTGGAGAAAAGTGTTTGATGTTGCACTATAAAAACTTCAAATAGAATAGGCAAATTCTACTGAATACAAACAACAAATTAAAGAAGCTACCTTATGAGTTACTATGCTTATTTTTTTATTTTATGTTTTTAAAAGATTTTATTTATTTATTTGAGAGAGAAAGATCACAGAAGGAGAGGGAGAAGCAGACTTCACATTGACCAGGGAGCCCCAGGTGGGGCTGGATCCCAGGACCCCAAGACCATGACCCAACTTGAAGGCAGACACTTAACCGGCTGAGCTGAGCCACCCAGGCGCCCCAACCATATTATGTTTAGAAGAGGGGTAGGAGATCCTAAAATGGAGATCCGAAGAAAGATGGGAAGGAAGGTCAACTGTGAGTTTGCACGGGCTCCAGGAAACTACCCTCTAACTAATTCTCATTTACAAATTCTACAAGTATATTCCATTCCAGTGGGTGACACTCGACTGGTCTAACTGGTCTACCCATGAGGTGCTATCCCACTGCCTTAATTCCTGTACTTCTATCATGAGGCTTAAAATCTGGTAGTATCATCTTCCAACTTTGCTCTTCTTTTTCATGATTTTCTTCAATATTCCAGGTCCTTTGAATTTCTCAGTCCATTAAAATTTTGAATTCGGATTGTTAATTTTTCCCAAAAATATTTGCTGGGATTTTGACAGGAATTTTACTGATATTACTACAAAATGTGAGGACCTTAAAATATTCCAATTGAGTTATATATTTCATTAAAAAACTTCTGTAGTGTCTGGTTTGCAGTATAGAGTTCATGCATATCATTGGTTAGATTTGTTCTCAAGCATTGTTATTTTCTAATATGATTTGCAATGATATTTAAATTTTTCATGTTGTGATTCTTTGTTGATAGTATCTAGACAAACACTTGATACTTCTATATTTATCATTTGTTCAGCAAATTTGGTAAATTCACTTTTTAATGCTGTTACTTCTGCAGATTCACTTTGCTTTTTAAATATACAATCATGTCATCTGTGAATAATGACAGTTTTATTTGGTTCCTTCTAACATTTAGACATTTTATTCTTTATCTTGCTTTTTTGCACTGTGTAGGGTCTCAAGCACAATGTTGGATGGAAGTGATGACAGTAGAATCCTTTTTTTTTTCTAAATTTTAGAGAAGGATTTTAATATTTCATCACTAAGTATTATATTAGCTGTTGGGTATTTTTGGTAAACATCTTCAACAGACTAAAGAAGATTCCTTCCATTTCTAGTTTGCAGAAAGTTTTTTTTTTTTTTAATATCATGAATGTTGTTGGATCCTATCGATGGCTTTTCTGCATCCACCGAGATGAACTTATCATTTTTCTCCTTTATTCTTTTAACGTAGTGCATTAAACAGATCAATTGTCAATGTTAACGCATCCTTTTATTCCTAGAATAACCTTCCTGTGACCATGATATTTTGTCTTTTATATATAGGACTGGATTTTATTTTATTTTATTTAACAACAAGTTTATACTTCAATTCCAGTTATTTAACATAAAGTGGAATTTTCGCTTCGGTGTTAATGTGGTAATTTTAAAAAAGACTTTTGCATCTATAGACAAAAGAGAGGTTGGCCCATAACTTTCCTTCCTTGAAATGACCATGTCTGGTTTTATCATCAAGATTTGGGGCACTTGGTTAGTCCAGTTGGTTAAGTGTCTGACTCTTGGTTTCAGCTTAGGTCATGACCTCAGGGTATTGCAGTGAGCCTTGTGTTGGGCTTAGTGCAGGGTCTGCTTAAGATTCTCTCCCCCTCTCGCTCTGCCCCCACCCTGTACATGCTCATTTTCTCTCTAAAGATAAATAAATAATTTAAAAAATCTTATAAAATTATTTGGGATGAGTTCCTCAGTCCTGTATTTTCTAAAACTGGTTTGTAAAAAAAAAAAAAACAAAACTTTTATTTATTCCTTAAATATTTTGAAGAGTTCACCCATGAGGTCACCTTAGTTTGAAATTTTTGGTGGAAAATTTTTAATGAGATCAACTCTTTAGAAAATACTGAATTTTTCAGGTTTTCTGATTTTTTCTGACAGTTTTAGTAGTATGTGTTTTAAAAATCTTGTCCATTTAATTTTTGAAAGAATTGGCATAAAATCATTAATAATACTTTCTTCTTATTTTTTAAAGCCCATTGGATTTGTAGTAATGTTCTTTTTAAAATATTGATACTGGTTATTTTTGTCTTTTTTCATTTTTCTTGGATGGTCTTATAGGTGGTTTAACAATACCATTAATCTTTGCAAAGTATCTACTGGCTTTATTGATTTTCTCTATTAAATGTTTGCTTTCTATTAAATTGATTTCTGTTCTTAATTTTACTCTTTCTGTCTTTTGACTTTTGTTGGGTTTAATTTTCTTTTCTTTTTTTTTTTTTAGCTTATTCAGATGCAATTTTAGATAATTAATTATTTTAAAACACATTTATTCAAAGCCATAAATTTTCTCCTGTTTCTTTGGCATTATTCTACAAGATTGGAAATGTTAAATCTTCATTATTATTTCGTTGAAAACATTTTCTAATTTCCATTTTGGTTCCTTATTTGACTCAGTGTTATTTAGACATGTGCTGTTTAATTTTCAAGTGCTTGAGAATATTTTAGTTACCTGTCATTGATAGTCCAAGTTGATCCTACTGGGGCAGAGAATGAATAGGCTTTGTATGATTTTGACTCTTTGGAATTTGCTGAGATCTACTTTATGGCCCACCCTATTCATTTATTTTGCTGAATGTTCTATATGAACTGGAAACATATGTATTTGGTATGTCAGGATTAGTTTTCCATAATGTTGATTGGGTCAATGCAATTAATCATCTTGTTTAATTCTTCTGTAGCCTATTTCCCCCCCCGGTTGTTGTCTATTCTATCAGTTACCAGGAGAGATTTGGTAAAATCTTTTTTTTTTTTTTTTTGAGATTTGGTAAAATCTTGATAGCACATTGTTTATTTTTCTTTTTACTTCTGCAAAGGTCTGTATTAGGTACATTTTAGTTGTGTTATTAAGTGCATACACATTTAGGATTAGTTTTATCTTCTGGCTCACTGGATCCTTATATTATTATGGTAGGTCCTTCCTAGTCTCTTAAACAAGAATGTTAGTACTATAGAATATGGCCGCAACAGCCTCTCCTGGTTCTGTTTGAGCATTGTAGTCACTTTCATCTTTTTACTTTTCCATGACAATATTCATATATTATTGTCTTTTGCAACCACTAAATTATTGGTGCTTGTTTTTTAATAAATTATTTGTCATTTAATTAGATTGTATAGTCCTTTTGTAGGGAATGTAATTAATAATATAGTTGATTTTAATTTTATCATCTTTTCGTTGTTTTCTATCCATCCCATCTGTTGTTGGTTTTTTAAAATTTATCCTTTCCTGATTTTTTCAAAGTTTTTCACTCTTTTAGATTTTTGTTTATATATTCTTACTATTGTTATAGCCGTACTTTAGGAAATTAATGATCATTCCAGATAAATACTTACCTTTACCACTTCTGGAATAATGGAAGAGTCCTATCCCAGTATGATTCTACCCATGCTCAGCACCTGTGTGCTTGTCCTCATACATTTGTGCTTCTGCATATGCTAGAAACCACAGAAAATACTATCATCACTTTTTGGATTAATTCGTTATTAAGATTAAGTTATTTTCGTTAAACAGTTAACATCATTTGTGTTTACCCTTGTATCGACTCCTGCCAAGACTCTTCAAAGTTCTATTCTTTTATCAAGGTTCATTTGCCTTCAGCCTGAAGAACTGCCTTTAGTATTGTTATTTATCATTCCAATCTCTGGCAGCAAATTGATTTAGCATTTACTTTCCTAAATATATCTTTATTTCATGCATTTTTGAAGGACACTTATGAATTTATGATGGAATAAAATTCTAGGTTGGAAGGTCTTTTTTTCTTCCCTCAGCAATTTAAAGACATCACCTGTTGTTTCTGGCTTCCACATATTGCTTTTTGGAAGGTTATATGTCTTTTCTTGTTGGAAAGATTTTCTTCCTGTATCTGGTTTTCACTATTTTAAATAAACCTGTTCTGGTATGATTTTTTTTTTTTTTAGAGGGAATAATTATCCTGCTGATGTCTTACTGAGTTTCTATAATATGTGGATTGAGACCTTTTATCAGTTTTGAGAAATTCTTAGCCATTATCCCTTCAAATATTTTTCTGCCCACCCTCTCTCCTCCTCGCTTTCTGGAACTCCAATTACACATTTATTAGAACTTTGAACTATGTCTTGATTTGTCCATGCTTTGAATTGTTTTTCCATTCTTTTAATGTGTTTCAGTCTAGATATTTTCCGTGTACCATCACTGAATTCATTACTGCTGTTTTCTGCTATGTTGAGTCTTCTGTTAAGTCTATACAACCTCAGATATTTATTTTTTCCATTCTATTTTATTTTATTAAAAATTTCTTTTTATTTAAATTCAATTTGCCAGCATAAGCCTCAGATATTTAAAAAAAATTCCAGAATGTCCACTTGATTATGTTGTATACTCCTACTTTACAGTAATACTCTCTATCCTTTCATTAATTTTACTAATATTTTTCTTTCTATGACTTAACATATTAATTATAGTTATTTTAAAGTCCTTGTCAACTGTGTTCAATATCTGGATCTTCTGTGTGTGTGCCTCTATTTTTTGAATATTTATCATCTTCTTTAAAATAAACTTTTTATTTTAGAATAGTTTTATGGTTACAAAAAGGTATGAAAATAATGCCAAGATTTTCTATGTGTTCTGAACCCAGTTTCCCTTATTACCATTATAATTCTTGAAAGATTTTACTTATTTATTTATTAGATAGATAGATAGATAGATAGATAGATAGATAGATAGATAGAGATTGAGAGAGAGAGAGAGAGAGAACAAGCAGGAAGGAGCAGCAGAGGAAGAGGGAGAAGCAGATGCCCCCTGAGCAAGGAGCCTGATGTGGGGCTCCATCCCAGGACCCTGGGATCATGACCTGAGCCAAAGGCAGACACTTAACCAACTGATCCACCCAGGCATCCCATTCTCATGCACATATCTAGGATACATATCGTCAATGTGACTTCATGATTGGTGTTAACCTTAGTCCTCAGCTGTGTTCTACAGACTCCTCCATATTGCACTTTTTTGGAAGGAAAATACTAAGCACAGTCCATGCTTAAGTAGGAGTTATGCTCTGCTTTCCTAAAGATAAAGTATCTACATAAATTATTTGGGATTCTTCTGCATGGGAGATTTGTCTGTTCTCTACTCACTTTTCAATCATTTGTTAATATTTGGTATAGACTAATGGGTATATATGTTATATTTTATAATCCAATATTACTTTATTTTTATGCCTAAATTATTCTAGCTTTGACCAGTTGATTCATCAGTTCCTTTGACATATCCTACAATTTCTTTTTTTTTTTTTTTGAGCATTTCTTTACATTCTGTTAACACAAAAAGCTGCAGGCTTATCTTCAGGATTTTCTGCTCTGATCCTAGAATCAGACATTTCTCCAGGGAGTCTTGGTTGCTTTGATTAGAAAGTGGTATTAGAAACCAAGTTTTGGGGCTAGATATGCTACTTGACAACTTATCGACAAACATTTCCATACATAACTGTGTCTGTATTCAGCTAAATGTGAGTTTATACTGGTGGCTCTAACTTTAATCCATTATTACCTGGATCATTCTAGCCCCCTCCTTGCTTATCTGTAACCTCCCACTGCAACAGTGGGACACCTGCCACTCTTGCTGAGTTGTGTTAGTTCTGGTATGCACCTGTAGTGTCTTCAGAATTAACCCATAGTCCTGGGGGGGAACAAGATTACCAGCCAGAGCACTGGGCCTATGTGCTATTTCTTTTACTTTTAGACTTACCAGTTTCACTCACTCCCAAAGCTTAGGTTAGTATATTTTTTCACCCTTCTCTTCACTGAGTTTGTTTCATACAGTTTAATATAGCTCGGTCCTTTTGTTATATTCTACATTCCATGCTGGGATCACTGAGCTCCTAAGTGACTTAAAATTTGTATACATTAAGTTTCCCTCTTTGTGTGATAAAGTTTAATGGGTTTTGGCAAGTACATAGTACCATGTATCCAACAATACAGTATCAGAGAGAATTGTTTCACCAAGTCCAAATGTAGGGCTACTCCACATATACTAAACTGTATGTTGAATTTCATCAAGGCCAGCACTACTTAAGTATTCGACATGGTATAAAGTTCCTAGGTGCCCCTTCCAGACATGACAACATCTAATGTGTATTTTTTTGCGTCTCGTTTGAAGTGTATAATATCAGAGGATATTTTGCTTATATAGAATTATAAGTTGATTCTTTTTTCCCCAAATTTTAATATTTAATTTCACATTCTTCTTACTTAACGCTGTTTCTGATGAGACACCTGCTGTAATTTTATCCTTGTTCCACTGTAAGTTAGATGATTTCTTTTCCCCTGGCTTTTTTTCAAGATTTTTTTCTCTTTCTTTTTCTTTTCTTTCTTTCTTTTCTTTTCTTTTTTTTTTTTTGTGGTTTGAATTCAGTGTGTTTGGTATTTTGGGGAGAGGGGTGGTGTTATCTCACTAGGTGTTCTTTGATCTTCCTGGGTCTGTGGCTTAGCATCTGCTATTTATTTTGGAAAATTCTTGGCCATTATTATGTCAAATGTTCTCTATTTCTTCTGGTGTACCAATTGCACATATGGTACAACTTTGAAATCATTCCACAGTTTTTGGATATTCTATTTCTGGATTGCTTTCTTTCATTCCTTTTTTTCTTTTTGAATTTCAGTTTGGGAAGTTTTTCTTGATTTGTCTTCAAGTTCACGAGTGCCTTGGCTCTCTTGCATCGACAGATGAGCCCATCCACATAGCCTTCGTTTCTCTTACAGTATTATTCCTAACATTTGTCTTTTTATTCTTAGAGTTTCCAACTCTGTGCTTACATCACTCATCTGTTTTTTTGCATGTTGTCTGCATTTTTCTCCTATACACATTAGCAGAGAAATCATATTTTAAATATCCATCTTTTCAGATTTTGCTTCTTCTTGCTTTTTTTGGACTCCTGGTAATTTATTGTGGAGAGCTGGATATAGCATGTCAGCTGGCTGTAACAGGTACTAAAGTATATGGTGCTAGGTGTTATGTTAATCTGGACAAGAGTGCTTGATACTTGTTGCACTAGGTGCCAGAAACTTCCTACGCCTTCAGTGTCATTGTTTTCTCCTCCCATACTGACTTAGAGCTTCCCTAGTTACTCTTCCCTATATAAAGTCTGTGTTCTGCAGCCCTTTCATCTTTAACCCACTGTTTTTTCATACTGTAGCCCTGCTAGTATGGAGGTAAGGTATGGGGGATGGGAAGCATTTTATAATCTCATGGTTTAGTCTCGCTGTTTAGTGGGGCTGTGACCTTCACAGGTGTTTCTCTAGCAGCCTAGTTTCTCCCTTTGGCCCTTGCTTCCTGCTCTGTTCTGTAGCTACAGCAATTCCCAATCTACTTCTTTGAAGTCTTGTGCCTTGATGACTGGGTTTTTCCACTTAGATGAGACAGGAAGGCTACATGGGGCTTGACTGGAAGGAATACCCTTCTGCAGCTGAGCTACAGTTCTGACAAGGTCTTTCCCACTGGACAGTAGTCCTGTCTTATGGATAAGATTGCCACATTTTGCAATGATTGCCTTTCTCTACCAGAGCCAGGAGGACGTCTTTCTCAAATCTTCACCATGAAAACCTGGTGTGGTTCCTAGAAGGAACGCTCACAAATGTATCCCCTTCAACCCCAACACACACACACATGCACACTAAGACGATGGCCCCCAGGAATTTCTCAGTCTTGTGCTAGCCTCTACTTCAGCCTCTAGCAATTCATCAAAATTGCCAATTAAACATTTCTAGCAGTCTGCAGCTCCAGTGGCTTCTGCTCCGGAGAAGCAGATTTCAGCTGTGATTCTCATATTTGCCCGTCTCTCTAGATTTTTGTGGTAGTGGCTTAACCTGTGACCTCTATTTCTCGTCAGTTCAAGGAAAAGCATTGATTTTAAGTTTGTCCAGATTTTTGTTGGTGGTGATAAGTATAGAATGATGATTTCCAGATTCTTTGCATGCTTGAGCTAAAATCATATACCTCTAATTAAAAAAACTTTTTCTCTTGATTGTTGATCCAATCATTTATCCAATGATATTTTTTGCTATATCCCAAACATGGCATATAAATAGATCATGTGTGCTCTAGATAATATCTTTAGCCAGTGAGGGTTCCCTTTTCCTCTTGTGGGCATATAGAATGAGAAGCTCATGACTGCAATCCAATTGAGATTATCTTGGGTTGGGGCTGGGTTGGAATTTTATCAAGATTTGTTCATATTTGGTAAATCCTTGTTTCTTGGGTTGTGGTGCTTCCCAGTTTTTTTTTGTTTGTTTGTTTGTTTTTAATCTCTTCAGCCTTACCAGAATGCTCTACCCTTCAGAGTTTTTTAGCTTAGTTCTTGCTTCACGTAAGTTCAAGTATGGCTAATGACTGCAAAGGAAGACTGGCTTTGTGTTTGCTGCAGAACTTCTCTCTCTAATGGGACTTAGTTTCTTAAACACTGTATGAAATTTCAGTCTGTGTTTTTGTCTACGTCCTCAGTTTCCAGCAGTGCAGTAGAGTTCAGCAAATGTCTCAAGGGGAAGACATGCTTCTTGGGGAATATCCTTTCAATACATCACTTCATCCACAGATGTCCACCCAAAGTCTTCCAGAAGCATCCCTCCATTTGGGCCAAGCTTAATCTTCATCTCATATTCAGAATTGGCAAATGCATCAAGAGAAGAAAACAGTCAGCAATTAGCATCTCCTCTAGGAAAAGCTCTTGTATCTCTCTGGCTTAAGTTCTTTTGGTCTTCATCACTTTTGGACCTCTCCAATCCTTTAAAAATATGAGATGTATAATTTCTCCAATTAAAAAAATTATTAAAATCAGATAATACAGATAATACAGATCTGCATGTCTACAGTATCTATTTGGAATCAGATGATATAGATCACATTTTTTTCAGAGGAAAAATTAGGATTCTTTCATTGGCATTTGCCTGTATGTACCATGCTAGTAGTAGGTATCAGCAAAGCTACCTAATTCTACCCATTGACTCACAAATTAGCTAGATATCTGCAATCATCTCCACATGTTTAGTGTTGGACTGTCAACAAGAGTAGGCATCCAATATCTGTGTTTCAAACTTTGAGAAGTATAATAAGCATGTACCTATGGTTCTGATGGGAATTCAAGGCAGCACAGTGGAGGAGAGTTCTGCATCTGTAAAGAGGAGCAGAAAGCATAATAGACAAAATTGCACAATATTACATGAAGCAGAAGAAAACAGGGGTATCCTGAGGGACACTTTAATTAAAGCCCAGAAAATTGCAATTTCTTTAGAAAGAACACAAAGAACAGGAAACATCCGGTATAGATTCACAAAGGACTACTTAGAGGTATACCAAAAAAATTATACTGGAAATGATGAACAGAGGAGGGAAACTCAGAAATAAAAGAAAAAAAAAAAGAAACATGAGCTTCAAAAAAAAAAAAATCTCAAACTGTTTCAACATTGTATAATGCCAATGAGGTCAGTGTGCTGCAGAAAACTACCACATTAATTTCTCAATGTCTCTGGCAAGGATATGAGCTGTCAAGTCCTTAGGAAAATGTGAAACAAATAATCTATATTGAATTCAACTTGGTTGGAATGCAGGATAGATGGTGGAGGTTAGTGAAGGTATAAGTTTCCAACTGCAAAGAGATCTTTGTTCGTTTTTGGCATTCCCCAAGATTGAAAGGTCTGCCTGTGCAAAATGTAGAGGAGCATTATACACATGTATTTGTGGTGTGTGTATGTGTGCAGTAGGGTAAAGGCTGAAGAATTGTGTGTCATCAATTTCCCCCATAAATATGAGAACTCTCCTTTCCAAACGCAAATGAAAAACAATCTGACAAGTGGCACATGTACTTACGGTTCAAGGGACACAGTATTTAAAATCAATGATGTTCTATAAAACTCAAGGCACTTTGGGATGCCATACTGGAGTGGTAGACTGAGGGTAGATTCTGGAGTCAGACTCAGGTGCAAATCCTGACACCACACTGAACAAATAAGTGAGCATGGGAAGGTCATTAACTTCTCTGAGCTCGTCTTTTCACATGTAGAGTGGAGATAACATCTACTTCCTAGGGTTTCTGTGGTGATTAAGCAATACACAGTGAACGCTAAGCATAATGCCAGGTACCACCAGATAGACACCCAAGAAATGACACCACTCGTGAGTATGCAGTGCAGTGCATGTGGGAGAAGAAAATATCAAGTTGAGGTGGCAAGGGCATTACTAGAAGGAACGTTTCAGGTTAAGAGGGAGGGACAGTCGTGGCTGTGTCCTAAATGAAGTCACTAGGAGATTAGAGGTGGGGGAGCAGAGGTAGAGGGTGAAGGATTCTGGTACTGATATTATCAGAAAACAGGAGTTCTAGGGAGGCAAGAAATAAAAATGATAAAATGCAAAACACAGGTGGGAAGGCCCCAGATGCAATTTCCTGAGTCTGGCCTGTTTCAAGATTCTTCTGAGCTATGGTTCAGTTGTGAGCCTGTCTCCATGAGGTCACAACAAATCTGGTAATCCAAGGATTCTATACTGTGACTGTGTCTTCATGGTTGCCCTCCCATGAAGCCACTACAGTGTCTGCTAATTTCAGGATCCTGTGTGATCTGATCCTTCTCTCAGTAAAGTCATCACAGGGCCCCTGGCAGGTCACTCGACTGCAGCATTCCCGCTAGCCACATTGGCAGGACAAGGGGTTGATATCTTTGAAAGTTTTTTCAAAGCTAAAATCCATGATCCATAAGTTGAAATACCTTGTAATTTTTTTAAAAAGATCAAAATAAGAAGCATATAAGTGTAATATGCAAGAAGAGATAAAATCAGTTATAAATGACTTCTGTGAGAATAAGAGGAAAACAATGCAGAGGTTATTGTGGGGGTACAAGCCACGCACATATCTTTATCTGTGGTCTTGCTGAAGAATGGAGATTAATCAGAGGCAGGGGATGGGGAGAAGGAGCGATTCCGACTGGTGCAATCTGGTTGAATCACACTCCTTAGAGCCCAGTGCTTCTAGGTAGAGAAAGGGGGGCTACCTCTTCCTTGACAAGGAGTCATCCATAGAGAGGTTTAGAATGTGATTCATCTTTGCTTCTGTGGCTTGAAAGACTTCCTCTCCTTCTATTTTTAGCCTTCAGCCCAGGTGTGATTGGGCTCACTGAGTGACTGGCCTCTTAATTAATTTACCTGATAAAGGAAACATTTTGTGCTTTGTCAAACAGTGGGTGAGGACTGGGTCTGAAAACACACCATCGGGATGGAACAAACCTACTTCTAATGAGGTCAGGAAAGAATAAGGATTAAGAGAAATTGACCAGAGTGGATGAGGGCAGCACCAATCAGATTTCCAGGAGCAGAAGATTGTGAATGTGACCCTTCATTAAAAAAGATGTTGGCTCTGACAAAGCTTCAGGTAAAGGGCTCTGGTCTTGCCCAGGGATGGGAAAGAGGGAGGGTCAGTGTGATTTCAGTTTTCCTGCCAGGAAACAGTGCACCAAAAGTTTACACATTTACTCATCAGCATTCCAAACCTGGGTTTCTGTAGTGATAGACTTTCTCCCCCTTCCCCTAACTCCACTCTGTTTAGGCAGCAGGTCACAGTCATGAATGAGATGGGACCAGAGACCTATCACAGTAAGAGCTGCTGCATGGAAAAGGAAACTCATCCCACAGTTCAGTTTTCCCCTTATCTTTCCCATAAGTGGGGGGAATGTCAGAATTGTGGCAAAGTGATGGTAACCATGTTCCTGGTGCACAACTGCTGGGAAGAGTTGTTACAATTAGATTTTATTATGATTTTCCCTCCTGTGGTGAATAGATACTAAGGTAATCCCCAGTGAGCCCTGCCTCCTGGTGTTCCCGGCTTTGTGAAATGCTCCTTTCACTGAGTTTAGGTGGGATCCATGGCTTGTTTTTAATCAATAGAATATGGCAAAGGTGGCAGGAGGTGTGTCCTGTGATTGTACTGTGTTGTGTAAGACTCTGTCTCACTAACAAACTCACTGTTGCTCTCCTGCAGGCCCCAGAGAAGCAATATACCATGCTGTGGACTGCCTGTGGAGAGAGAATTGTGGGCACCTGTAGCGGCTAAGGGCAACCTCTGGCCAACACCCATCGAGGAATTCTGCTAACCTGTGCAAGCTTGGAAGTGAAGTCCTCCTCCACTCAACTTCCAGATGAGAACACAGCCCAGCAGATTGGGCTACTTAATTGTAGCCTTGTGAGACCGTGAGCAGAGGGCCAGGTAAGCTGTGCTTGGAAGTCCTGAACTTCAGAAACTGAGATAGTGAACAGATAAGCCACTAAAGCACTAAGGTTGTGGTAATCTGTTATGCACCATAGAAAATGACTATGTCTCCTTAGACCGTATTTTGCCTGGGGATTTTGACATCTTCATGTTGAGAGTCCTTGAGGTCTTGGGTGATGGTGCCCAACCCTCCCCTTCTGTTGGCTGTCTACGCTGGCAACTAGGAATGGCTTTCCGTGATTGGATGTCCTTCTGAAACACATCTTCGATCTTGAGGCACAGCCACCAGCAGTGGTAGATATGCTAAACAAAGCTTTATTAACACAGTGCTTCCCTTTGGCATGGATTCCCCTATTTTATGATCCTCCTATTATGTCAGACCCTGGGTCAGGCACCTCAGCAAAAATATTCATGGTGAAGCCCAGAACTGCCTACAGAATTCTAGAATCCTGTAGAAGAGAGGCGTGTTGAGATAAATGCCTGTTGTCCAGGCAATAAGGCAATCGTAAGGAAGATATGAACCCCACCACTTTGAGCATTTCCTTCCTCATTTTGGTTGCACTGTCTAGGCAGCCAGTCCTCCCATGCTCACATGTTCTCATTTGAGCTGCTTTTCTGCCCATTGCTTCCTGTCTTAACAAAGGGGGTGCAAGTGGGCCTCCCTTCCCTTGGGAGAGCCCACTGGGCTTTTATGATGTTCTTGAATGCTGTGTGTTTTGTTTTCTAAGTGATTCCATATTCAGTGGTGTTCATTCTTTGCAAAATTTTGTATGGGGTGAACGTAGTCTTTAGCACCATTGCTCTTCGGTTTCTACAACTTTCCTCTATTTTCGCTAGTTCCTCTTTCTCCTTCAGGACTCTGATCCTTCCCTTTCTATCAAATGCTGATCTCAAAAAGAGGACCAGCTGTATTAGTCATCCAGCCTGGCAGTCTCTTCCAAGCAGACTATACAGCGGTGGTACCTTTCACAGGGATGTTTGCAGATTTGGCTTAATCACTGTGGGTGAAAGAGGTTGGCTATCATTTGAATGGATTAATTATGTGGGTGTCTAGGAAGATCTCTTCAGACAAGGAGGAAATAATCTGGTTGGCTTGTGCATAAAAACAGTTATCATCTCACTTGTGACCAGTACCATGTGAAATGTATGGATATGTGGTGTCACGTGTGCATTTACAATAGTGGTTCTCAACTGGAGCGATTTTGCCCCCTACTGGACATTTGGCAATGTCTGGGGACATTTTTTGGTTGTCACAAGCCCGGGGGAGGGGATGTGTCTACTGGTATCGGGTTTCAGAGGCCAGGATTGCTGCTAAATCACCTCCAATGCATAGGACAGTCCCCAAGATAAGGAGTTATCTAGCCCAACTTGATAGCAGGGTTGAGGTAGGGAACCCCTGATTTAACAGACTCAAATTCAATGCCATATATTGTGGCAAAGAAAAAAAGCAAAAGCAACAAATGCAGATAAAGTAAGAATTCCCTCCACTCACCCCATTTTTACCCTTCAGAACGGTTTTTCCCTCCCCTTGACCAGCCACAAGTGAAGCCCACAGAGAAATAAAGTAGGCTATCTTCTTTGCTTTGAACTGCTGTTAAGATTTAACATTCATCTTTATTAACTTTATCCTGAAAGTGTACATGAGAATGTGTATTCTGGATTAGAGACAGGTGATCATTATTCATTTAGAAAGCAAATAACGTCTGCAGGGTTCCTGTGCCTTGATTCTCACCCCCGGGGTGAGGTGGGGAGAAGTAGGCCAATGCCATACACAGACATAAACACAAAATCTGCATCTGAGCAAAGAATGAATTTTCTCTCCTGATGCACAGGAGAAAGAGGCAGCTGCCTCCTGTCCCCTCCCAGGAGGAGGGAGGAAAACCTTTGCTCCTAGAGATGGAGCCCTAGAGCATCCTGGGTTCTCATTCTATCTAGAGTGTAAATACATCCCTTCCAAGGCTAGGTGAGCTCTGGAGTCTAGTTTTGAAGGCCTAGAGATATTTCTGTCTCTAGACTTGAAACGTCAACAGCCAGACAGAGTTAGTACATCTCTTTGGGGTTTTCTTACTCGCTGCAGTTGTACATTAACTTCTTCCTGAGGCTTTCTCTGAGCCCCCATTTGCAGGCAAAGTTATTCAGAAAGCCCCAACACCACCAGAACACACACATATTTCTTCACACCCAGCCATCCCCAGGGCTTCTGAGGACTTAAGGATCTCACTGATGACCTGCTTTTCCTTTTGTGGCTGCCCCAAGTAGGGTAGGAACTCTCCTGTCATGAAGAAGACTGCACCCTTGAGCAGAGTCCTCCCTTGCCACATTCCATGAAGGTTCTTTCCACAAATCTGATCAGAAAGCTCTACTGGATTAGTAGAGCACTGACCTTTCTGCAGATGGTATGTTTACAGTTGAGAAGGAGCCTTGTGGAGACGATATTCCACCCAAAGATTGTGTCAGGGCAGGAATGTGGCCCTGGAACTAACTGGTGCTGGGAATGCTTCTAAGATCCCCTGAAAATAGTCTAAGGGAGTTGTCATTTGCACCCAAGTGATTGGCATTTTTTTGATTCCTTTAGCCATTGCCACGCACACAGCTCACACAGTCAGCAGCCTGTTCAAGGACAGTCGTAACACACTCTTGGCCTTTGGGGATTTTTAGAAACAGTGCTAAAAATGAAGGGAAAGTCATTTTAAGATTCCTTCAAATTGCACTATTTGGGGGTAAATGTGTTCTAAATGATTCCCAAGGGAAAAAAATAATGCTGTTAAGTTGCTACTCCATACCTAGAATACAAGATACTGAATAGCACATACTAGGAAGCAGGTGCTTATCGTTTATGAAATAAAGCCTGAAGGTGAAACATTCAGTATATTACTTACACTTTGTTTTGGAGGTTTAAGTATTCGCTGGGGAGAAATTGATAAGAAGCCAGAAGCTGAGCTTGGATCCTGTCATCCATGCTTGACCTCCCAAGTGTGAGGGGCCGTTCAGCTCAAGTTCATTTCAGGAGGTGGGTGGCAAACCAGGCTGTCTGACTCCAGAGGTGCGCCAAGCCTCATTTTACCCAGAGAGCAAGAGACAATGGTAGTGAGTTGTAAATATTAGCTGTTGAGCTCTGTATTCCGTGATCCCATCATTCTGAAACTCATTCTGTTTTTTTTTTTTTTTTAAGTAATAAGTAGATATTTTCAAAGAGGCTCAGTTAGCACCGAAACTCAGGAAGGACCTACACCAGTTGCCATCCAAAGGTATCCATTCAGCTTGTAATTGTCCTAGGGTGATGCAAGTTAAGACTACCTGAGTCCTGCTTCCTAGGAACTTCCAATCCATAGTGGGGAGAAGAGCTACTGAACAGGAAATTGGGCATCTGCCTGTGGGTTTATCTCCAACTAGAGATCTTCCCCTGCTTTAGGTTGGAGGGTGAGGTGTATTCTCTGGAAAAATTTAACAGACTAAAGGTTCCATTTCTCCAAGATCAGCATCAACATGGACCTCTGTGAAGTTACTATTAGATGAGATGGTTTCAAGACTCTTCCATTTTACCTGAGTTAAATAAATGGCACTTGGAGCCCAGGGTTTTGAAGACCATTGAGGCCAGGAAGCCAAGGAAACTCTTCCTGGATTGGTTGGTCACTGCTCTTTTCTCAAGAAGCCAATCAAGCCATGTTTTCAAAATCTCAGTACATGCTCAACCCAGGAAGAAAGTAAGAAAGGGCACAATATCCTCTGGTTTCAGGAGAACACAGAACCCATCACCTGCATCTAAGTGAGCCTGAAAATATTTAATGAGGCACCCGGAGCTCACTGATTCAACTGTTTAGTGACCAGGAGGCTCAGGGAATTAGATTAGGAACATGGCCGATATAATCCTTTTCCCCACAGAGTTTATAATTTAATAGTGAAAGTGAAAGAGGGTGGCAACCACAATGTGTAGTTGAGGGAAAGAGCCAGCTTGTTTCAGGAGTCGTGGGAGGTCTCCCTAAGAAACAGTGCCAGAAGAAGGCCTACCCATGGCCAACAGACACATGAGAAAATGTTCCATATCATTTGGCATCAGGGAAATACAAATCAAAGCCACAATGAGATTCCACCCCACACCAGTGAGAATGGCTAAAATTAACAAGACAGGAAACAACAAATGTTGACGAGGATGCAGAGAAAGGGGAACCCTCTTACACTGTTGGTGGGAATGCAAGTTGGTGCAACCACTCTGGAAAACAGTGTAGAGGTTCCTCAAGAAGTTAAAAATGGAGCTACCCTATGGCCCAGCAATTGCACTGCTGGGGATTTACCCCAAGGATACAGATGTAGTGAAAGGAAGGGGCACCTGCACCCCAATGATCATAACAGCAGTGTCCACAATAGCCACCTGGCGGAGGAGCTGAGATGTCCTTTGACAGATGAATGGATAAAGAAGATGTGGTGTCTATATACAATGGGATATTACTCAGCCATCAGAAAGGACAAATACTCACCATTTACTTCGATATGGATGAACTGGAGGGTATTATGCTGAGTGAAATAAGTCAATCAGAGAAGGACAATAATCATGTGGTTTCACTCATATGAGGAATATAAGAAATAGTGTAAGGGACTATAAGGGAAAGGAGGAAACTGAGTGGAGAAAATTAGAGGGAGACAAACCATGATAGACTCCTAACTCTGGGAAACAAACTGAGGGTGTAGAAGGGCTGGGAGTGGAGTAATTAGGTGGAAGGCATTAAGGGGGGCACTTTTGGGATGGGCACTGGCTGTTATACTATAAGTTGGAAAATTGAATTTGTTTTATTTTAATTTTTTAAAGATTTTATTTATTTATTCATGAAAGACACACAGAGAGAGGTAGAGACACAGGCAGAGGGAGAAGCAGACTCCTCACAGGGAACCTGATGTGGGGCTTGATTCCAGGACCCCAGGATCATGCCCTGAGCCAAAGGCAGACTCTCAATCAGGGAGCCACCCAGGTGCCCTGGCAAATAGAACTTAAATAAAATATTAAAAAAAGAAGCAGTGCCAGAACGCAGGGTGAGTCTGGGGCAACCCTGCCAAGCAGATGGCCTGCAATGCTGGCTGCTGCCCTGGGACATGCCCCACAGAGTGCAGGGTTCTGAGCAACCAGGGACTCTTGAGGTAACATAGCTGAAGATTTATTCTTCTGTCTCCTCTAATTGGAGAAACACCACACCTCTCCTGCTGCAACTGTGGAGACCATGTTATAGGAAACACTGTTTTTTGTTTGCTTTTTTTTTTTTTAATTTCTCTCTTCCTCCTTTCCTCCAGTCTCATTCCTTCTCTCTTGTCTCTCAGTACAAAATATAAGCCAAGCTCATTCATACCTATGAGGGCATGTCTCTGTGGTGTTTCAGCATCTGCTCAGAACTGCTCAGCAACCAGATGTCCTGCTGGAGAAGTGGTTGTAGAGAGGTGTAGAGATTGAAATTTTGGCACTGGAGGATGAAATCACTAGGTGAGAGGGATGGACCACCAGAAGCAAACTCTGGTTGTGCATATATCTGATGGTGCTTAGCAGCTGTTGGCAAACAATTTTATAAAACATTAAAAACATATTTATTTATCTATTCCTGAAAGAGAGAGAGAGGAGAGAGGAGAGAGGAGAGAGGAGAGAGGAGAGAGGAGAGAGAGAGAGAGAGAGAGAGAGAGAGAGAGAGAGAATTCCAAGCAGACACCCCACACTGAGTATAGAGTCCAATGCAGGGCTCGATCTCATACCCTGAGATCATGACCTGAGCTGGAACCAAGAGTCAGACACTTAACCAACTAAGCCTAAGCCACCCAGGAGCCTCATGATCTTTGATGTATATTTGGCTCTTCTCTGTTAATGTTTGTGCTTTGTCTTTATAAAATCTGATGACGCAGCCCATCCCTGCTCATGTAGAATGGGATGGATGAATGAGAACTGGATCTGGTGTGAGAGCCACTGGTCCAGTGTCCAGGGAAACAGCCTTCATTACAAAATGGCACCTTAATGGAAGACCAGGAGACTTCTTTCCATTACAGGCTCCCAGCATGAGTTTCCTAGGGAGAAAGAACCAGGCATGATGGCCTCTTTCTTCTTCTTGCTCTGAGAACTTTGGGCCTGTGGAATGGAGCTTTGCCAGGCTCTGGGCTTTCCTGGATATGAAGGAGGAAAGTCCTCCAGTCCTTGCAGAGACAGCAGGACATCTCTGGAGGTGCTCACAATGTATCAGGGTCAGGTGAAACAAAACATGGCCCCATTTCACCATGACTCATTAATTAGGGGATGAAAAATAGGTCACAATGATGTTTCAACATATGGTGGCTCATAGAAATTCAAATAACATACAAATAAGAATTTTGTGCCACAAGATAATCTTTTCATGTACGTCAGGTGTGCTGACCTGGACAGTTATGGTGACATAAATGCTATTAGTGAGCATAATCTTTGAGCCTTGAGGTGTGACTTAATGGTCCCAGGCTCAGACTTTCAATCAGTAATTTTGTAAGTCTCTTTTTCCTTTTTTTGAGAAAGGTAAATGTGGGCCATTATTCCTATGGCCCCACATTAACGCTGGCGTGCCTGGCAAGAAATCTCATTACATTACTGATTTCAGAGTCAAAGTGCTTATGTTATAAAGAAGCTAAAATTTCACCTGTAGGAAAATTGGCACAATTTCTTATTTTACCATCCTCAGTGCCAAGCATAAAAAATGCACTTTCTGTTTGGGTAATTTTGCACAGCAGGAACTTTAAATTATTTACAGCTTTCCTTGTCTGGAAGCAGAGGAAACACACCATTTTCCAGGCCACAATTTATACTGTGAAATGTTCTTAGAAAAAAAAAAAGGGAGTAAATTACTGATGTGTGCAAGAATCAGAGAAAGAACACGGGAGTGTCAAAAAACAAGGGGTGTCTTTCTCTTGCTATAACCAAGGTGGATCTGAGGGACCTGCAGGGCAGTTAAACATCAAGATGCCTGGAAATTGCACTGTTCTTGGAGGCTTCTGCAAAATGATTCCAAAACTATCGTGAATGACCAAAAACTGGAATGAAATGATGAAAACCTGGCTGTGAAAGCAGTGCTGGACAGAGGAGAGCACTGGTGGCTAAGAACTCATGAAGGTTGGTCCATGTCTCATGGGAGCCAGCCAGGGATATGCATTTTGGGAACTCAGTCCCCTAATTTTCAGGCAGAGCGTTTGCATGCCTGGGGAGGTAAATGAAGGACCCAAAGTCATTTTTCTTTCTTCTCTTGCCAGCCTTCTGTGTCCCACCAGCCTCGTGCTCAATAGCCTCGTGCTATTCCTACTGAATAGCTGGTGTGCCTGGAGCATCCTCCACACAGCATCACTAAGCATTGCCATCTGCTCATCAGTATTAGTCCCCATTGCTGATGAAGAGCTTCACATCTTGGTTTTGAACTGATCACCTGCCAACTTAATTAGTGAAAATGAGTCCATTAAGGTTAAGGTTCTGGACCTGCATGGTTAGAGACCTCACCTGGTGGTGGAGAGAGGGGTCTGTCCACATGCCATTCTTCTTGGGCTTCCCTTCTAATTCTATTAATTGACTTGAGTCCAACTAAACAAAATAACAATAATGCTTTACATTCATTGAGCAGCATTATGATGAGTATCGTGGGATTAACCTCCCTTAATCCTTATCTCAAATACACAGACTAATTCCAACTTTATAGTTGTGTAAACTGATTCTCGCATAGATAGGAAGAGGTGTTGGTGGGATTCAGACTAGACACTCTGCCTGTAGAGACCACCCTCTCCACTGCCCTGCTGTCCTGAGTAGCAAGCAAACCCTCCTCAGCTGGAAGTTAGCATTGGATGTAACTCATGAAACATTTACTTACCATCCATTTATCACAATGGCACATTCAGAAACATGCCTAGTAAGGGTCAGGTACAAGCAAAATAAATATATCTTTTCTTTCGACAGTCTTACTGCTTCTGTTCTCCGTTGGCTGGGGAGAAACAAAGGCTAAAATAATTAATCCATGTTCATAGATAAGAAGGAACATTCCTCCTGCTTGGAACATGATCTGGACCCCTCCTCCACAGACAGTTCCCAGGTGGTTCAAGAAGAACTCACTTCATTCAGGATGACTAGTCAAAAGTAAACCACTGTAGGATCTATTTAAAGGCCCTTCAAGGAAGAGCCAGAAGACGTGGCAGTTCAAGAATACTCACTCGGCAACATTTGTTGTTTCCTGCCTTATTAATTTTCCCATTCTCACTGGTGTGAGGTGGTATCTTATTGTGGTTTTGATTTGTATTTCCCTGATGACGAGTGATGCAGAGCATTTTCTCATGTTCTTGTTGGCCATGTCTATGTCTTCCTCTGTGAGATTTCTGCTCATGTCTTTTGCCTATTTCATGATTCAATGTCCACAATAATCAAACTGTGGAAGGAGCCTCGGTGTCCATCGAAAGATGAATGGATAAAGAAGCTGTGGTCTATGTATACAATGGAATATTACTCAGCCATTAGAAACGACAAATACCCACCATTTGCTTCGACGTGAATGGAACTGGAGGGTATTATGCTGAGTGAAATAAGTCAATAGGAGAAGAACAAACATTACATGGTCTCATTCATTTGGGGAATATAAAAAATAGTGAAAGGGAATAAAGGGGAAAGGAGAAAAAAATGAGTGGGAAATATCAGAAAGGAAGACAGAACATGAGAGACTCCTAACTCTGGGAAACGAACTAGGGGTGGTAGAAAGGGAGGTGGGTGGGGGGGGGGGGTGACTGGGTGATGGGCACTGAGGGGGTACTTGATGGGATGAACACTGGGTGTTATTCTATATGTTGGCAAATAGAACACCAATAAAAATAAATTTATTAAAAAAAAAGAATACTCACTCAGTCAATACTTTCAGGTCAAGAAGAAAGTGACCATAGAACAGGCTCAACCTATCTTCAGAAAATCTTTGAAATCTTAATTAAGCTATCACCATCAAACAACATGAAGTGAAAGAGAAAAAAACCCAGACATTCAAGAGCTCAGGGAACACCTAGAGAGAGTGAAAGCTAAGATAGGGAGCTAAGAGAGAGAGAAGGTGAAAGATGGAAGTTGCTCTCTTGCAGAGCAGAGAGCAACCTGAGTTACAGCCCCAGTGTGTGCAGGTATCACAGCAGGAGAGCTGGTTTGTAGGGGGAGCACTCACCCTCTTGCTAGCAGAACTGCCTCCAGCACTATTTAAACTATTTCAAGACATAGAAAAAGAAAGAACATCTTCCTTTTCAAAAAAATTGAAGCAAACGGGGTGCTTAGGTGGCACTGTTAAGTGTCAGACTCTTGGTTTTGGTTCAGGGTGTGACCTCAGGGTTGTGAGATCAAGCTCTGCGTTCAGAGCAGAGTCTGCTTGAGGTTCTCTCTCCCTCTCACTTTGCCCCTTCTGCTCATGCTTTCTCATTCTCTCTCTCTCTTTCTAAGATAAATAAATAAATCTTTTAAAAAATTGAAGCAAATACAGCTTTGTTATCAAAGGTTAAAAAGAAAAAGCAACGTGAGAAACAAAAACCACAGGCAAATCTTACTGAATAATAGTTTCTAGTAACACATTGGAAAAAATCATATTAAGAGAATTTTGTTCTCAGAATACAAACTTCCTTCAATATTAGGAAACCTTTTAGTAATAACTCACCACATTAATAGAGCAAAAGAGAAAAGGTTCCCATTAGATGCTGGAAAAACAGCTGATAATGCTACATCTAAGTTATGAATGGAAAAGAGTAAGAATTGCTTTCTCAGCAATATGAAATATATTCAACACAAGATATAACAAGCCAAATGAAATTTGTGATTTTTGATTGTTTCTTGCCATAAAATCCATTTTGTGGTCAATTGGACGCATTTGAAAAAATGTGGGTATTATTATAATAAAGCTAGATTTTATACTAATTACTAATTTTGTTTTGTTTAATAATGATTGGTGTCCATATAGAGGAATAGCTTACTTTTTTGGATTTTCATGATTTCTGTTATTTACTTGAAATCAGTCAGCAATGTGTGTGTATACACATGGTGTGTGTGTAAAGCAAGTAACAAAGAATGTTAGCAACCGTTGAATCTAGATTCTTTGGTTTATCATGTTTACTTTCTAGTAAACATCTATACTTTCTAATTTTATTTATATTTTAAGTGTTCATGATAAAATATTTTTAAAATCGTCATCTCAATCTGAAAGGCACCTTAATGCTTTGTAGGGCAACACTGAAAGCATCTCCATCAGGTTGAGAGTAAGACAAAAGGACATGAAATGTTATCTGGTTCATCACTACAACTAGAAAGGAAAAGGAAATTAGAGTGGATGAAGTATTGTTGTCCTTACAGAAAAAAGTGGAAAAAGCAAGAAGAAACAGTTGAAAAGCAATTATACACAAGAGAATCCAGAAAGGGTCAGAATAGAACAATTAATATACAGATACTAATTGCTGTCTTACACTCAGCAGAGGGAGGTTACGGTCAGAGAGAAATCCATTTATAACATCGACAAAAAACATGACATAGCTGAGGGTGAGCTTACCAGGAAATGGTGAAGATCGTGCTGAAGAAAACATTAAAACATTATGAAAGGACAAGACAGACTTGATAAATGGGAAAGCACTCTGCTTGGACAGGACTCAGCTTCTTGGAATGACCAACTCTCCCTTGGTGAATCTATACATTTAATATAATGGCATTTTTTAAAGGGAGGAATAAACAACCTTTCTGAAAATAATTTTAAAATAAAATTGCAATAATTAAATCAATGTGATGCTGTGTGATTAGGAAAGACAGACAAATGGAAAAGAGACACAGTACAGGCCCAATTAGGTAAAGAATTTAAAGATGTGATTTTAAATTAGAGAGGAAAATATTAATTAATTATTAAATAATGATTGTATTTGGAAAAACTAAATAGTATCTGGAAAAAATAAATTGTAGAAAACAAATTTTCAATAGCTCAAACTATATATATAAAGAATATATATAAAGTGTGTCTATGCATATATATGTATATATAAACCATAAAAGCACTATAAGAAAGCATAGGAATGAAGAATTTCTCTTCAGCTATTACACCAGAACTAGACTGATAAATTTGACTGCATATAGCCCTGAATTGGGAAAAACTTTATCACAAACAAACTCAAAACGAAAGCAACAATCTTGCAAAAAAATGCAGTTTATATCATGATCAAAGGGTTGGTTTTTCTAACAAACTAATAAGAAAATATTTAAAATAAAATAGAAATTGAGTGGAGGGAATACGCAGATAGTTTCCACCATTTTACCCAATACAATATAGAAAGCTCCTAGACACTTGGAGATGTGTTCTGAGTCACACGAGTCAGGATTCATGCATATCTAAATGTTACCCTGACTCTGTTGTTCACCTGTCAGGTTGACATGGACCAGAGACAACAGCACTTGGGGAAGTTAGGGGGAGACGGACATGCTCTTGTTTTGTGGCTAGAAATTGTCACTTGGTACATCTCTCGAAGATAAATTTGGAAATTTTTATTATAAATTTTAATTATGTTTAATTAATCACATTTTCTTATCAGGATACATTTATAATATTTGATGATCCGGCAATAGCATTATTTACTAATTGTAAATATTTATATATAAATATGTAATATTTATATATGACTATATTATACAAATATAAATATAACATGAATATAAAATATTACTAATCAATCATATATAATTAGTAATATTTTATATTTATGTTATATTTGTATTTGTATAACATCTTTATTAGGAAGCCTGTATGTAAATCCATGATGACATATTCATTTAGTGGCAGCTCTTACAAAGGATGAGAGAAGTCTTTGGTGCTTGCATTGAAACATCTGCAAAATAAATGTGAAGTGAAAAACAGCAAACTCAGGAATATGGTGATGAGCAGGCTATTATGTGTATATTTTCCACTCGTATGATTGTCTTGCCCAAGTACAGGATATCCACCTCTGTGAGGCTCTGCAAACAGCTGGTAGCAGTGCTCGCCTCGGGGGCCAGGCTGTGGAAAGAGGATTGGTGGTCAGAAGCCTACATCCCGCCATATAACACTTTTATCCTAACTTTGGTGTCATTTGCACATAGTATTTATGCAAATCATGACTACGATTTTGAAGACAATAACTTTAAGAGCAAGCACATGCATTCACCACGGGCCAGGTGCCCCTCAGACGGGCTTAGACTTCTCGGGTCACACCAGCCTCACAGCCGCAGGAGGCAAGCGCAGTTGTAATGGATGATAAATGCAGTGCAAGGCGCATGGTGCTCAGGGGACAGTGACACTGGGATCCTTCCAGCCATTTGCTTTGGAGTCTCTGCTGCATCAGATGTTTGTGGAGGAACCCCAGTAGAACAGGGTTTTTACTCTGGCTTGTGACACTAGTTACAGAGGATGGAAAGGAAGCCCCTTTCCAGAGGTGTGAGTGAATGGGGCCCAGACTCAAGGCTGGGTGGAGCTGGCTCAGAAAGAAGGACCCTGCTCTTTTAAGAAGTGAGGGATCTGGTGAGGATCGATGCCATCAGCACGTGATTTGCATGGCTGGTGGTCAGATGCTTCAAGGTCAGCTCCAATGACCTACCTCATTCTTTATAACAGCTGTTCCTAAATAAACGCATCGTGATGGATTTACACATTTCATAACATAAGCATTTGGTTTGTTTGTTTACTAGCCTTCTATTACAGTCGTATTGCATTTTATATGTTATGTATTTCCATTATATTTTTATTTATGCTCTATGCAATATACACATCTGTAAATATCATCATATTATATGTACTATGACCGTATGAAATCAGTAGTGACGTAAGAGGGTTCAAGTCCCTGAGGACTAAGCCTTACTAATCAAAGCCACAGTGAAGTAAAGATTCACCCCAATCAGGATGGCTAGAATCCAAAAGAGAGACAATAACGGGTGTGGGTCAGGATGTAGAGAAACTGGAAGCCTCTCCGTGCAGGTGGGAATGTAAAATGGTGCAACCACTTTGGAAAACAGTCTGGCTGTTTTTCAAATGGCTAAACACACAGTCACCATATGACCCAACAATCTCACTCCTAGGTGTATATGCAAGACAAATAAAAACATCTGTCTACACAAAAACTTGTACAAGAATGTTTATAGCAGCCCATCCCCATAATAGCCAAAAAGTGAAATAACCCAAATGTCTTCTGTCAACTGAGAATGGGTAAAGTGTGGTGCACCCACGTGATGGAGTCATTGAGAACCTGACGCAACATGGATGCACCTTGAAAAACATTCTGTCATGCGAAAAACAGCCAGTCATAAAGGCCACATATATGATCCTATTTTTATGAAATAGGCAAATATACAGAGATATAAAGTAGATGAGTAGTCACTTAGACTGGGGATGGGGACAGTGGAGAATGGGGAGCGAGTGCTTCACAGGTATAGGGTTTCTTTTTTTTTAATTTTTATTTATTTATGATAGTCACACAGGGAGAGAGAGAGGCAGAGACACAGGCAGAGGGAGAAGCAGGCTCCATGCACCGGGAACCCGACGTGGGATTCGATCCCGGGTCTCCAGGATCGCGCCCTGGGCCAAAGGCAGGCGCCAGACCGCTGCGCCACCCAGGGATCCCTAGGGTTTCTTTTGGGATGATGGAAAGGTCCTGTGATTGACAGACTTGACAGTTGCCTAATTCCGTGAATATAGTAAAATCATAGAACTGGACACGTCAAACCAGGATTGTGCAGTATATGCATCACATCGCTATGAGGCAATTTCTGAGTTCTTTGTGAAATAGTGAAGTTGTCTCCTCTAAGAATGCAGGCCAGGCAGCAAGGAGCAGCCTTAGGGAGGGAATGAGGTTTGAAGCAGCTTTTGTGGCCATGAATGGGGACTCTGACCAGCGACCAGAGAAGGATACAGGGCTGCAGGCTGGGGTCTCAGAAGCAGTCAGCATCCTAGGATTCATAGGACACCAGTCCTCAAAGATGTGTGATTTCCCCAGCAGCCCCAGTGGACAAGGTGCAGGAGTGTCCTCCTGGTTTTAAACAGAAGCTCCAAGAATGCAGGACTTTACTTGCTGAACATTGTATGTCCCCTGGGGTGGGTGGGACTCATTTGCAGGGACACTGGGTGGAGCGGTGCCTGACAGCCCTGTGCCCTGATAACACAGACATCACCAGCCACATGCTCCCAGGAGGCCACTGCACCCCCACTCTGCCCATCAGCCCAGATTCCTTCCCAGCAGTAATCACCATGTTTGAAAAACAAATACAGTGTGCCCTTAGTTGGTTCCAGCAGCTATGAGAGCACCTTTGCACAGATGGCTTTTGATTTCTGCAGCAAGAAGAATGTTATCACAGCCCTGTATGGATGGTGGCCAAGACTCAGGGGTGGTGGGTGACATATACTCAGACCCCTCCTCTTGCAAGCTTTGAGGTTTGAGTCTGACGTGGGTCCCACGTCCCAGTGGGTAAGATTTCCACCATCCCAAGCCACATCTTAATTTGTTCCATGAGTATTAAGTTTCCATGCATGCCAGGCCCCCAGCTTGGCGGTGAGAATATAGAGATGGCCTCCAGGAACTCACAGACCAGCTGGGGAGACTGCCCTCCCACGTGGTACCCCTTGCAGCCCCGCCACTGGTAGGAAGCAGACCTAGGTAGGCAAGCGTTTGACTTGCTGGACATATTGATGCCACGGGTTGACATTAGTTGGGTCATGATGACTCTGTCAACATGTAAAATCACAGCTCTTTAAAATACCAAAACACTGCTTGCAACAGCTCAGCGGTTGAGCATCTGCCTTTGGCTCAGGTTATGATCCAGAGAACCCAGGATTGAGTCCCACATCGAGCTCCCTGCAGGGAGCCTGCTTCTCCCTCTGCCTGTGTTTCTGCCTTTCTCTCTCTCTGAGTCTCTCATGAATAAATTTAAAAAATATATTAAAAAAAACACACACACACAAAAAAAACAGCCATTCCTGGGCCTGACTACATCCCGAACTCCCACCCTCGCCAAAATCTGTTTCCATTTGCTGTGGTAGCAATTTCTAGAGAGTACTTCTCTCTCTCTCTCTCTTTTTTTTCCTTGACAAGGTATTGCTTTTATGATCAGAAAAGTAATAAGGATTTTTTAAAGTTTATTAGAACTAGACTCACTTCTAAGCCCAGTTGCCCCAAATCATACTTTTAAAAGGGATTTTATGATACTAAATATATTACAGAGACTATAGAAAGGACATTCAGTTATTGAATTGAGGATTTTCTGTGATAGCTGGACTCAGAATAAAGGATAATTTTGTGGCACTGATTCCCTTTCCTTGTGACTCAACAGCCCAGTGGCTAAAGTAGGTGTAGTCAATCAGGAGGGGAGCGGATTGTGAGCCAGCGCAGAGCAGGGTCTGCAGTGGGGATGACTGCTTGTTTCTGTTTTTAATAATATTTTATTTTAGATGATACATTTTTACAACTTTTAGATTATACATTTATTTGCACAGTGGTCACAAAATAGAAAAGAGGTGAAATTTTTCTTCCAGGCCACCCAGTTCTCTTCCCTAGAGGCAACAGAGGTTCCAGAATCCTGGCCGAGCAATTACCCACACAAACCAGCCAATGGTTAGGTGTGAGTGAGTCTAGACACATGGATATACAGATATGCATGTGAACATATATGCATATAAGTGCATATAACACATGTGTCCCTAGCACAGATGTGGTGTAGACTACAGATAGAGATGATATATTTCTACATGAATTGGAGCAACAGTACACATTGTTTCCTGCTTTGCTTTCATCGCTTCTCCCAAAACCTGCTGTAATGGACAGTCTTCTACAAACTGAGTTCGGCTAAACTAAGATGCCTCGATATTAAGACATCCTATTATTTTAGGTGCCATGGACAAAGAAAAAAAACACCGCTAATTAAAACATGCCACAGCATTGAGAGTCAAACTCACCCAATTTCCAAAATGCATCTTAAAAATCGATAAACTATAGCCTATTGTCACTCAAGGCTGTCGGGTAAACTCCCAGGAGTGGAACTGCAAGGTCAAAATGTAAGTTTATTTGTAATCTTTAAATATCTGGTTGTGACCACTGAGGCTCTCCCAATTTACACCTGAATGTGTGAAAATGCCCGACTGCCCACTTCTTCTCAAATTTAGTATCCAAACAAGCTCTTAAAATTTTTTTTCTAATAGATGAAAAAATGGTGTAGTTTCATTTTTGCTCTTTTTTCTTATGTGTGATGTTGAACTTCACTTAAGAGCTGTTTGAGTTTTCTGTTCTGAGAGCCATTAAAGTTCTTTGCTCATTTTTTCTATTGACTTGTTGCTTTTCATATGGTTTTGTGGGTGTTTTTTTCTCATATTAGGAAGTTAGCCCTTTGTGTTATGAATTACACATTTTTCCCCCAGAGTCTTCTATTTGTCTTTTACTTTAATTATGGTGTTTTGCTTTGTAGATTTTTTTTTCTTTTTCTTTTTTTCTTTGTTTTTTTTAGAGAGAGAGAGAGAGAACAGTGGGGGAGGGCATGCAGAGAGAGAAGGAAAGAATCTCAAGCAGACTCCAATGTGGGGCTCTATCTCAGGACCCTGAGGTCATGACCTAGCTGAAACCAAGAGCCAGACAGTTAACCAATTGAACCAGCCAGGCCCGCTGCTTTGTAGATCTTTTAAAAATTTTTTCTCATGTTGTCCAATGCATCTGTCTTCTCTTTTGTGGCTTCTAGGTTTTGTGTCACACTCAGGGGCCTTTTGAGTTGTGAGATAATTAAACACAATCCATCCATACTTATTTATGATGCTTTTATAATTTCTTTTAAAAGCTTTTTCCTGGAATTTGTTTAGATTTATGGTTTTAAGTACAAATTCATAATATTTTTTTTTCTGATTGGTTATCAAATTGTCCTGGTGACATGACATGCTGCCCTAAACATGTAATAGCATCCCCTGTGCATTTGGATCTGTTTTTGGAATCCTCCCAAATTCTTATGATATTATCACTTGCTATCTCTCTTGAATCTTGTATCTTTCTACTGGATTCTATCCCTTGGCTTCTGCATTGGATGCAGTTTATTTCCCACAAAATAATAGCCCCTCTCAATACTACATTACCCCACATTGGAATCTATGCTTTTTCACTTTATATAGCCAAGCTTCCAGAAAGAAAACAATTTCATATTTTCTCTCTCTAATTTCCTGACTTTTGCTTTACTTTTCTGTTCTCTGTGATTCCACCCAATGACACATTAAAATTGTTCTTATTAAAGTCAACAATAACCTTGGGTTCTCATCATACTTGAATCACTTAGAAGCTTTCAATGGTGCTGACAGCTTTTTGCACCTTGGCCTCTTCGGTGGCGCCATGTATGGAATCACTCATCCTTTGAGTGGACTGTCCTCGATTCCATTTGCAGGCTTGTTCTTCTCTGGCCATTCAATGGTGCTTCTCAAGCCTGGGCCCAGCTCCTCCTCCTCTTTCACTTTTTACTCTCCCCAGAGAATCTGAGGCCCATCACTTTTTACTATCCACCCACTGATGACTTTTCTTTCTTTCTTCTTCCCTGGGGTTCCTCTGAGCTCTGGGCTTATGTTTCCAGTTGCTAATTGGCCATCTCCACATGGAAGTTTTTTTGACATGTCAAACTTGACATGCCTGATTCTAATTCCATGATCCCAACTGCATGCCTCCACTGTCTATGCTGTGTCCCCTTTCTGAATGAACGACAGGCCATCTATCCAATTGTGCAAACCAAGTTTCTAGCATCCTTCCTGGAATGACTCTTTCTGTGCTAGTTGTGTGATGAATTGGTCTGTATTCAACTCATTACAAGTGATTGTTAAATTTTCCAGAATTTTGTGAACTGGTTGTTAAAAGCCAGGTGATGGGATCCCTGGGTGGCGCAGCGTTTGGCGCCTGCCTTTGGCCCAGGGCACGATCCTGGAGACCCGGGATCGAATCCCACGTCGGGCTCCCGGTGCATGGAGCCTGCTTATCCCTCTGCCTGTGTCTCTGCCTCTCTCTCTCTCTCTCTCTGTGACTATCATAAATAAATAAAAATTAAAAAAAAAATAAAAGCCAGGTGACAAAAAATTAATTATTAAAAATAAATGATACTGACTTACAAGTAAGCAAATTGTACTGAAACAAAGGTAATAAATATTTGCAACCATCACTTCCTAACTATTTTATTGCATTTTATGATCATCTTTGTTCTAGAGATTATTGCCTGGTGGGAATCCTGTATCCTTCATGCACCTCTTCTCAATCCTGCCTTCAGTGACGTCACATTGGCGGCCTGAAATATGTCACGGTGGGAGTATTTTCACCATAGAAATTGGTAAATGTTAGAACCAGAGCTGGATTTATTGCTTTGTTAGTTGTGCAGACTTAAGGTATTGGAGAAAATGTCAATGATGTGGATCACACTTTGAAGGGTGGCACACCTTTTAGTCATTATGATGCTAATAACTCAAACACTTGAGGAAACCAGCTTTCAGTATTCAAAAATTACTAGCCTGCCCAGCAAAGAACTAGGTCAGGTCTTTGGCTAATGATAGCAAGTTCTGACCTACATCGTCATTATTCCACTTTGTGTTTCTTCTAAATGAAAGTAGCAACCAGTATTTATATCAGAAACTTTATCAGTTGGAACATAGGTTCTCTCGAGATTTAAGAGTTCTGCCAAAATAAATAAAACATATTGTGAAGATCACTTTACTATGTGGAATTGACAATAATAAATATTAGGCACATTGTTATTATTTGTAAATTGTGTGCTGTAGTCTCTTATGACTATAAAATTCCCTGCCTTAGCCCAATCACTGTCTCCTCTCAGATGAATTACAGTGCTGACCCCACGGCCTCCTGGCAGCCACTTTTGCTCCACCTCTTCTTCTGGAAATCCGAATGTGATCGTTCATCTTTCTTGCAGTCAGTACTGCGAGAAAATACTCTTTAATATAAAGAAGGCCTACTATGTGTGCTTCTTTAGGGGCTAGCCATCAGTGGATAAAATAAACATCAGTCCTTGTCCTCATGGATTTTGTATTCTAGAAAATTAAAATTTAGTAAGTGCTATAGAGACAAATTGAGCAGGGGTGGCCATGAAGGAGAGCACATAGCAGGTTTGCAGAAAAAATAATGAGAATCACACAAGAATATGGCTGCATACCAGTGATCCAGAGACCCACTCGGGCTCTGCCCCAGTGTCACCCCTGAAACCCGCTGTACCATCCTGCTTGGCCTCCATGGCCTTCTCCCCAAGCCCCACACATTGGGGGCTTTCCCTAGTCCCTTGTTCCCACTGAGCCATTGAGAAGCCTGCCTGGTGAAAGCCTCAGGCTTAAGAGTTTGCCTGAGATAAGAATTTGAATAAAAATCTGGAGCCTTATTCTTACTTCAAGTATGATTTGTTACCCAACAGTGATTGCTAGAGGGGAAATGTCTAGGGTGAACAAATGTGTCATAGGAAGTGCACATATTTTAAATGAAGGAGGTGGAATTGCATTGTTACTGCAGGAAGACTGTGTCACAGAAGCTGTGTCCTATACAGATGAGCCTTACTCTCTGGACTCTACCTCTATTGTCAATGGGGAACACTGGCCAGGGCACCTGTATTTGTCTTGTTGAGTGGGAAGAAGAGACTCTCCCTTCACAGTGGCTGAGCAAGTGCATTCATTTCCTATTGCTGCTCTAACAAATCACCACTAACTCTGTGGCTTATAACACAAATTTCATATATCACATTTCTGTGGATCAGAGGCCCAACACGGTGTAGCTTGGTTCTCTTCCCAGGGCCTTGCAAGGCCAGAGTTGAGGAGTCGAGGTATTGGCTAGGCTGTTTTTTTTTTTTTAAGATTTTATTTATTTATTCATGAGAGACACACAGAGAGAGGCAGAGACACAGGCAGAGGGAGAAGCAGGCTCCCTGAGGGGACCTGATGTGGGACTCGATCCCAGGACCCTGGGATCATGACCTGAGCTGAAGGCAGACGCTCAACCACTGAGCCACCCAGGAGCTCCAGATAGGCTGCGTTTATCTGGAGGCTCTGTGGAAGAATCGTCTTCCAAGCTTCCAAGCTTGCTCAGGTATTGCAAGAATTCAGTTCCATGCATCTGCAAGACAGAAGTCCCTGTTCCCTTGCTGGCTGGTGGCCTCCACATTCTTTGGCTTATGGCTCCTCCATCTTCAAAGCCAGTGATGGTCTATCAAATACTTCTCCTGATGCAAATCCTTCTGCTTCTTCTCCCTCTTCTTCTTCTTCTTTTAAGGGCTCATGTGATGACATTGGGCCCCCCAGGATAATCCAGCATAATCTTGCTATCTCAAGGTCTTCTTATTAGTAGCCTTAATTACATCTGAGAAGTCCCTTTTGCCAAGTTATTTGTGGGCATAGCACCAGGGGTCAAAGTCATGGGGATCAAATTCAACCTACCCCGGTCGGCCTTGGGTTCTCAAGACCTCATGCATCCTAGAGCCCTCAAAGTCCCCACCCCATCACAGGATCAGCCCAAGGTCCAAAATCTCATCTAAATCTCATTGATTCTGGAGACCAGCATTCACCACCTGAATCAGGTGCAGCTCCTGGGAACATTCCTCCCCATCTACAGGCCAGTGACTGAGGACAAATTACGCGTCTCCAACACAGAGTGGTGGCACATGCACAAGTTAACAGTTGCAGATATTCCTCTTCAAAATCGTGCAACACGGACGGTGAGGTGAAGTCTTGGGTCCAAAGCAATTTTGAAACCCAACCAGGTGAAGTCTCTTAGATTTCCAGGCCTGGGGATAACCTGTGGCTCTCAGCTCTGCCTCTGGGCTCTTTGTCTTGCTCTGAGTCACCTTCCCTTTTTTATGAAAGCCAGCATATTTTTTAGCTCAACAGTTTTATCAGCCTGCTTCCTGCCAATAGAGTTGTTGGGTGGGGGTGGGGGGGTGGTTAGGGTCCAACAGCTTCCTCTCAACTCATCCTCTTTCTGTCCCTTCTGGTCCAAACTGGCATCACTTCCGCTGATCTAAAATTCTCGAGAACTGTGTGGGCCTGTTGGGAATGTCCCAGAGTTAACACCGTGGAACAAAAGCCTCATTCATGGGTCCCTCATCTTAAAATGCCAGTGTCATCGCAAAATCATCATCATGGAATTTCTTCTTTATGATGTCTTCATTCCCACCTGCCATTAATTTTGGCAAATTAATCAAGGAGTGAAATGAGAGCACAGTGTTCATTTGTTTTAAGTGAACTTGATTTCTGAAAATCTGATTTTAGGAAAGTAATAAAGCGGGGAAGTAACTTGGTTCTCCTTAACCTTGTGGTTACAGAATTTGGCACTACTACAGCCATGAGCCCTGTGGGTGATTTGTTTTTTTGTTTTCTACAACTGTGGATTATTTCATATCATGAATAAGAATATGACAAAATAGCACTCAAAATTGCATTTTGAGAACACCTGGTTGGAGATAAATAACAAAATAACACATATGTAAATTAGACAGGCATGGTTTAGGTGTATTCATGGTTGTCCCTTGAAAAGGTGAGTAATTTGGCACAGGCAGCCACCGAGCCATTCACCAAACACAGAATATTGTGAATGAGAAACATCAGATTGAGGATCAAGGAAACAAGGAATCAAGGAAACACACTGTCATTATCAAGAACGAAGTGTTAGGGATGCCTGGGTGGCTCAGGGCGTGACTCCGGGGTCCTGGGATCGAGTCCCGCATCGGGCCCCCTGCAGGGAGCCTAATTCTCCCTCTGCCTGTGTCTTTGCTTCTCTCTCTGTCCCTCATGAATAAATAAATAAAATTTCTAAAAAGAAGAATGAAACACCAAAATTCAACAGAATTAATACGGAAGCAGGAAGTTTAACAAATAATCGGAGAAACATTACAGAAGCATCTTGATTGGGGTGTGTGCAAAGGCGTTTAAAGAGTGTCTCACTCCTCAGTGTGACCCTTAATGAGACTCTCTGAGAGTAGAAAGGATTAGAGAATGAAGTAATTGGAAGGTTAAGAGAACATAAGCCCAAATACAGGAAACATTCAAGAAGACACTTTGGGATTTCTGGTAATGCTGTGTGTGTGTGTGTGTGTGTGTGTGTGTGTGTACAGGTATCTTCCATTTTTCAAAAGCTTAAGTTAAACAACTTTGCTTTTACAAAAGACCTACATTAGTACCTGTCCTCACTACTCAAAAGAAATCCAGAGGGGATTTTCACTTTTATAAAAATGGTGAAAAGTGAAAACAGTGTCCAGCAGCAGGTTTGCAGTGAGTTGCAGGGAAGGTAGTGTGCACCCCATGCAGTGAGCAATGACCCCCTGGACTTCCTGCCCCACACACCACCTGCAGCATCTCAGCTTCTGGTCCTCAGGGCTCTGAACGGTGTCTGTTAGCATCTGGGCATGATCTCAACTGCTTCTGTGTATTCATTAGCTAAATGTGCTCTGGGAATCAGAAAAACCTAAAAGAGGTGATATTTTTGGGGGTCTGGGAAAGCTCAAAAGTTTTCCATGTAAACTAATGTTAATTGCTCCTTTGCTTTACATCATTTTGCATGGTGGGGGCAACCTCTATATGGATGCACACACACACACACACACACACACACACACACACACACTCCAAATATTTGATTCTGTTATTTCTCTAACGCACCTGAGCTGAAATCTGAACATGGCCACAAAATACAGGAAAGTTCATCATTTAGCAGGTTGACCTTCATCTCTGCATTTCAAGAATCAGGAAAGGTTTTCAAATTAAACCCCTAGGACCATCCCAAAGATGGTAATTCCTAAGAAGAACCTGATATTCAAATGTAGAGGTTCCCAGTCTTGGTAACAGATGGAAAATACTGTGTCAGTGGGGCTAAGGAGTATTTCCTGTCCTCAGTACAAGAAAAGATACTCTTCTGAATTACTTATTTATCAGTTTATGTGGGAAAAAATGCCACTGATAGCATCGAATGGGTTTCCACTGCTTTTCCTTTCCTTAACCTGTTAAGCAGATTTCTTTCTAAGCCTGCTGCAGAAGAGGGGCAATTGTTAGGAGTCCAGATGCTCTGCATCAATTCACATAGGACAGAAAACGAGATTAGTTGGGGAAGAGGAAAAGAAGAAAAAAAAGAATCAGGGTGGGCTGCATTAGGAAGAATATGGTGGATGTCATGGGGACACGCCAGGACCATGCTCTATTTTTCTGATGGATATCAAGTGTGATGGGGTTACATGGTGACCCCCAAAGGATACATCCAACTGAGGCCTGTGAGAGTGGTCTTGTTTGGAAAAAGGGTCTTTGCAGATGTAATTAAGGATCTTGGATAGGATCATCCTGACTCAGGATGGACCCCGGATGAGTGGCAAGTGTTCTTATCAGAGAACAGAAGGGAGAAAACAGACAGGGAGAAGATGGTGAAGGTGATGAAGGAGGAGAGACAAGGATTTGGCTACAAATCAAAGAACACCATGGGCCGCCGCAGCCACGGGAAGTTGCAGGAGTCGTGGAACAGATTCTCCTCACAGCCCGGTGAAGAAACCAACCCAACTCACACCTTGATTTCAGACTTGTACCCTCCAGAACTGTGGGAGGACACCTTTCTCTTGCGGTAAGCCACCCTGCTTGTGGTAAATTGTTTTGGCAGCTACTGGAAACCAATGCATTGTGATGCCATGGGGTGGGGGCAGGGAAGAGAGTGAGAGTGAGTGGGAAGGCGGGCAGGGGGAGAAAAAAGAAAAAAACATATAATGGAGATTTCATCCTTTTTTTAAAAAAGATTTTATTCATTTATTCATAGAGACACACACACACAGAGAAAGAGAGAGAGAGAGAGGCAGAGACACATGCCAGAGGGAGAAGCAGGCTCCATGCAGGAAGCCTGACGTGGGACTCGATCCCGGGTCTCCAGGACCACGCCCTGGACCGAAAGCGGTGCTAAACTGTTGAGCCACCCGGGCTGCCCGAGATTTCATCCTTTATGGGAATTTAGTAAGTATATTTCTTATCAATAGTTTAGATTCATTTAATAAATATTTCTGAAGTCCCTACTTGATGCCTGGGACTCTTCCAGGCACTTGGATTTTAATAGCTCATGGGATAGGTGCAGACACTTGCCCTCTTGGAACTTATGTTCTGGGTTGTTTTTGTTTATTTTTGTGGAGGGAAGGGAGAGAGGTTGAGCAGTGAAGGGGGGCAGAGGAGAGAGAGAGATTGAGAATCTCAAGCAGACTCCATGCTGAGTGCAGAGCCTGACACAGGGCTCGATCTCATGACCCTGACATCATGACCTGAGCTGAAATCAAAATAGGATGCTTCAGTGACTGAGCCACCTAGGAGCCACCTCCATTTTTTTATTAAATGTCACATCATCTTAAGGTAAGGACTAAGATATGCACCTTCATGAGTCGTATATTCTGGGGGTCCACCTGTGAATGGATTTGAGGCACACCCCAACCCTGAGTTACCAGCAGCCTGGAGGCAGGCACGACCATGTGGTGGGCTGGTGAGGCGGGTGACACGGGTGAGTGGTGGAGGTTTGTGTCCCCCAGCGGAGCTAGCAGAAAACCACGAAAGAGATCGAGATAGTCATGGCAATGCATCAGAGGACACACGAGATGGATCTGAAGGAGAACCCAGACTTCACTGTGTTACACAAATCCCTGAGCTGAGGAGGGTTGAGAAACTTCTTGTGGAGTTGCTAGCTGGAATTAGTAGTTATCCTGGTCTCCATGGACAGCCAGTTTCTTGAGAAATTTGAGTCTTTTCTGGACAGAGAGAGGAGACTTGCAGGGACCAAGGCTTGGTTTCCTCCCGTGGAATCACTGATAGATGTAGTTACCAGCAGGGAGCTGGGAAATCCACTGGGAGCAGGGCACAGGTGAGGGGCATGGAAGCAGGGGTGGATGAAGGCAGGGACTGAATTAGAGGCCACAGAGGCCACGGGGCTGTTGTTCATGGTCTCAGAGCCATAGGTCTTCTGTTGTCATAGCAGATGGCATCCCCGCCAGGGAATAGGCACAAGGAGAGGAGAACCCAGGATCATCAGGGAGACATCATCATACAGAATGTTCAGGTGGGGGAAGCACAGGACTGACCCTGATCACAAGGAATGTTGGGAACACAGGGTCAGGTGAGACCAGGAAGGTCAACCAGCAGTTGGAAACCAAGGTGTGGGCAGAGTGGGCTCCTTCTTGGGGGTTCTGAGAGAGAATAGGTCTGGGCATCTCTCCCGGTTTCTGGCCCTAGGCAATCCTCGGGGTTCCTTAGCTTGTAGATGAATCAATCTAGTCTCTAGATTGAGACCGCCTAGTCTCTAGATTGTGGACACCGTCTCCACATGGTGTCCTCCTTGTGTGAATGTCCACCTGGCTTCTCTTCTTAATAGGATGCCAATCATTGGATTTAGAGCCCTCCCTAATCCAGGATGACCTCATCTCAAGACCCTTAGCTTGAAAAAAAAAAATAAGTACACATTCATAGGAATGGAGGTTAGCAAATCTTTGTTAGAGTAGCAATGGAACCTAGTAGTTTGGCCTGATGCCCACTCCAGCCTGCCTTCTCAACAGGGTGGGGGAAATGAGCTGTTGGGGGTGGGCCTGGAGGGAGTGTAGGACAGGTCCAGTGGTGCCAGGCTTGAGAGAGCCTGGACGAGAGAGAGGAGAGGATATTGAGAGATCTGGGGGTGAGAAATGCAGAAAGAGCCTCAGGGAAAGGGAAGATCTGAAGGTATCAACATTGCGCACCTCACACCACGAGTGGATCCTTCCTTTGTCAAGTTTTAAAGACTCGCTGAAAGATTTAAATTGCATTTCAATAATCATCTGGTAGCCAGACTGAGGATTCTTTGACACTGTCCCCACTATATAGAAGTGGTCCTTCAGGTGGAGCAAGAGGGCCTGGTTTTATATTCAGCTACATTTGGAGCAGACCTAAAACGATGTCCCCCCCCATCCACTCCCCACTTAGGGTAGTAGTCCAAAAACCTTGTATTGATTTACGTGTGTTTTTCCTACAGGCCAGAAAGAGTTCATTCCAAGGAGTCAAGAGATGTTGCCCAATAATCCAGAGACTGAATCCTAAAGCCTGAGCTAGGAAGATTCTCCCCCTGCTTCCTCTGTGTCTGGGCTGCCACGCTACACCTGGTAGCATCTCTTCATACGGAGAAACACATTTTCTGGAAGACTCACGCTTCCATCCTCCATCTTCCTCTGAGGAGCACCCATGTTTGTCGGTCTCTGGTTCCCTTCTGGAAACCTCCTCAGTAAATCTGGTTCGCAACTGAGCAGAGAGCATGAGCCTGCCTTAAAAGCCATGACCTGACTGGCAAAGAGAATAGCCGCATCTCAGTTTCAGCTACATTACAAATAATAAGCTCTTGTTGCATGGGACTGGGGATCCACAATTTCTCTCTCTGTCTTTTTTTTTTTTTTTGATCCACCACAATATCTTAATGAATCCTTATTTTTTATTTATTTATTTTTTTTTATTGGTGTTCAATTTACTAACATACAGAATAACCCCCAGTGCCCGTCACCCATTCACTCCCACCCCCCGCCCTCCTCCCCTTCCAACACCCCTAGTTCGTTTCCCAGAGTTAGCAGTCTTTACGTTCTGTCTCCCTTTCTGATATTTCCCACACATTTCTTCCCCCTTCCCTTATATTCCCTTTCACTATTATTTATTTTTATTTTCTTTTTTTCCATGGAAGCAAATGTTGCCTGGAAAAATAGTAATCAGAAATGTATCCCATGGATATGTCATTTCTTCTATCTCCTAGCCTTGATTTAGTTGGTTTTCATTCATTCATTCAGCAAATAAATTTTCTTGAATCCCTACTGTGTGCCAAGCTTGGCTGAGCTGGTCGACCCAACACGTCATTTCTCATGCTTCTGGCAGCTGAATCCGTATTTCAGGGCTCGCTGTTTCTCGTGTTTCATCACGGTGCATGGCCTCGTTTAGCTTCCTGTTGCTCAAGATGTATATTGTTAAAATCTGAATTCCCTTCTCCCACTTTTCTAAAGCAGTAGTAATAATGGTCACAGTCAGAGGAGGTCAAGCCTATTTACTATATTAAAATATTAACTTGCTAGCCAATTTCAACGCCAACCGATTTAAAACCGCGCATATAAAAAGGGTTAAATGTGACAAGAAAAATAGAAAACTCAGGTACATTGTGCCCATCAATGACCTTGGGAGCCTGTCAGAAAATCTCTCAGATTTTGAAAGGATAAAATAAATGGTTGGAGGGAGACATTTAAAGAAATCATATGCAGTTGTAACAATACATCCCACCAACAATGGGGGCCTGTTTGCAGTAATGAACCAACCTGACGTCCATCAGCCATGCATCGGTTCAGTGGTAACAATGGTGACATTGTGTGCTCGTGGCACACAGAAGGTTGTGATGTGAAAATTATCCTTCATTCGGCTCCTTCCACCCTGGTTCCAAATTGAACCCTTAGAGAAATATTTGGTTGGGCCTGTGCTTTCAAAATAAAGCAAATGCACTTTAAAAACATTAAAATAAGTCAGAGACAATGGCTTTACCAGAACCATGTGGATTAGGTGGATTTAGCTGTAATTTTAGACGAAACAAGGTTAGCTTCAGGAAAGGCTCCAACCGTAGTTTTGAAAAGTTAAACAAAACATGCCAGTAGGTTGGAATTCCATGCTGGCTGCCCGGGGATAGGATGAAGGAGTGGCCTCAGACAGAACCAGCTCAGAACTATAATAAATGACTTATTAAGACCCAGGGAAATGAACAGGTGTAGGGTATACCTAGAGTGTTTAAAGGAGTTTAATGCTTTTGACTGAAATTGCCTAATATCAGTAGACAAAGATGAATTTGCACCGGGTCTTCCAGTGGTGGGTCAAAGCAAGCATTAGACAAGGCAGCTCAAGAGGAACACTTCTCTGAAATGAAACAAAACCCAACCTGTCTGATAGGGAAGCAGAAAGGGGGTCGTTCTGCCCAGAGTGTGGAGATTAACTACGGGTACCGACCTCCCCGATGTCACCTCATCCCACACAGGGCCTGGAAGGTCTGGATGGCGAGGCTGGCTCATTACAGCGGGTCTGCTCTTCTCCCAACAGCCTCCTGACATCCGTGCTCGTGTGGCCAGTTGTCTCTTCCAGCCTGAGTGTCGCTGATGGCGAGGCTCCCTCTTGCCTCTTCCCTTTTCTTTCCAAACCTTCTGTCTTTCCTCTCGGCCCAGCAGCCCCCATGTTCATTAAGACCATGAGTCCTTGGCGCTCGTTAACTCTGAAAACCCCTGTCCTCTCTGTATGGGCCTGACGTTTCTACTGTTTTCCTGTGGCTGGTGTAACGAATGCCTACAGATGTTGTAGCTCCAGACAGCAAGAATTTGTTCTCTGGTGGTTCTGGAAGTCAGGCATCCAAGAGGGGTCTCATGGGGCTAATATCAAGGTGCACCAGGCCTGGTTGCTTCTGGAGACTCCAGGGGGAGACTCTACCCCTTTGCTGCTCTTATGGTCTACGTGTCTGTGTCCCTCCAAATTCATACACTGAAATCCTAGCCTCCAGTGTGATGGAGCCTCCCAGGCTTTTGGGAGGTGATTAATAATGAGTGTGGGGCCCCACGATGGGATCAGTGCCCTTATGAAAGGGATCCCCGAGGTCTCTCACCTCCCCTTCCACGGCAGGGTGGATGGGGTGGGGGTCACAGGGAGACACTTGCCATCTGCAACCCATAAGAGGACATGGCCCAGATCACCACCAAACAGGTGCCGGATCATAGAGGGCCGGCCTCCAGACCTGTGAGAAATACATGTTTGTGTTGTGGGTCCTCTGGTCTGTGGGGCCCTGTCACAGCAGCCCTAACTGAGGAAGGCACTGGCCTTTCTTTGGTGCGGGCCCTCCTCTTCACATGACCTGACCTTGGCTCCCCTCTCTACTGCCTCCTTTTTATAAAAATCCTTGTGCTCACATTGGACCCACCCCGATAACCCAAGATAAGCTCCCCATCACAACTTTAACCACATCTGCAAGTCTTCCCCCCACCCTCCCCAGTAAGGAAGGTAGCCTCATCACTGGGATTAGGATGTGGACAACATCAGAGGCCATCTCTCTGCCCTCCACGGGGCTCACCAAATTCTCCACCACAAAGCATGTCTTATCTCCTCCAGCAGCTGTGACTGGATGTCTGCCTGAGAAGTTCCCGGCCCTCACACTGCGTGTTGGCCGCCCTCTGCTCCTCACTGCAGTGGGGCTGGTCTCAGGCTGGCTTCCTGCAGGGGGAGGGAGAGACAGCCCAGGGCATCTCACATCTCTCTAGGTGGGTGAAGCTCCTGGCATCAGCTGCATGCCCTCCACGGTTTCCGTCCTGCTGGTGGACCCACCCCTGCCTTTGCCTCCTGCCCTTGGACTCCACCCCAGGGGTGGCACTGGCTCCGTGGTGCTGCTAATCTCTGCAATGCCTCACAGCCCTGTGCTCTATTTCAATTCTTCTAAGCACCTTTGTATTTATTTTTTTATTTTTTATTTATTAATTTTTTTGCACCTTTGTATTTAATTCTCCAAGTTACAGTCCCTCTCTTTAATTTATCTGGTAGGGATTTGGCTTCTTGGCTAGACCCTGATGGACGCACTATTTCCACAGTGTGGGGGAGGTAGAGCTACAAAGTGGCTTGACCTTTGCTCCCAGAAGTTGACAGTATGGCCAAGGACACAGAACAAACGGCGTTGTGCAAATCGGGGTGAGTGAGGCCACAATCCTGCATCAACAGGACGCTGTGGGGCATAGAGACAGGGCCCTTCTGGAGACGTGAAGCTGAATGTGCGCTTGATTTTCGAGGATGGAGAGAATTCCAAGACAGTAAAGTGGGGTAGGACGTTTCAGGAAGAGGGAGGAGGTAGGCAGGACCCCAGAGGCAGGACTGGGCAGGGGTACTGGGGAGTGGAGGGGAGCCCAGTGTGGCACGCACCCCTGGTGGAGGATGACGGTGGGAGGGAAGTGGTAGTGAAAGGTCGCAGGGCTGTCACTCAGTGTCCTGGGGCTGCTGCAGTAAGTCACTCCGAACCTGAACTGGTGGCTTAAACCAACAGGAATCTATTGTCTCACATTTTGCAAAGCCAGAGTCCCATGTGAAGATGCTGGCTTGCTCTGCTCCGAGCGCTTCTCCAGCTTCTGGTGGCTGCCGGCAGCACTCGGGGTTCCCCTGGCTTGTGGCTGCCTCTCTCCTGTCTCTACCTGGGTGTCACAAGTCACCCCCAGCAGGTGTGTCTCTATGTTCTTGCCCAAATCCCCCTCTTCTCACAAGGACACCAGCCATTGGAGTCAGGGCCACCCAGCTCCAGTCTTGACCTCCCCCTACATGCATGACATCTGGAAAGTTGACTTATGAACTGCACAGGTTTAAAATTCATGGATCCACTTAGATGCATAATTTTTACATTTTGGGGTAAATATGGCTTAACATTCTAAATGTATTTTCTTTTATGATTTTCTTAATAACATTGTCTTTTCTCTAGCTTACTTTATTGTAGGGACACCATGTATAATATGTATGACATACAAAATATGTGCTAATCTACCTTTTTATGTTATCTGTGGGGTCAACAGTAGGCTATTAGAGGTTTTGGGATAGTCAAAAGTTATGCATAGAATTTTAGCTGCACCAGGGGTCTGGGGGTTTTTCAAGGGACAGTGCATTTCTAAATAACATCACACCCACAAATACTGGGGGGGTCAGGCCCTCACCATATCTTTTTAGGGGACACAATTCAGTCCACAGCAGGCTGGTTTGTGGAGACCCCCCAGTGCCTTGCTGAGGCATGCATATTTGATGACAAGCTATGGCTTTATTGGTGCAGGAACACAAGGGAACTCTTGTCTGCTGGCCCATTTTCATGAACTTTTCAACCAACCCAGTCTTTTATTAGCAAAACCAAAACAAAACAGTAACCTTCCCAACCCCACAAGTCCACATGTCTCTCTTCCTCTCAAGAGACAACTTGTGCACACTTGGTGCCTCCCCCAACCTCCCCGCCCTGTTCACCTCCCATCTACTCCTTTACCTGCTGGTTCTGCTTCCCGTGCTCTCCGTGTCATCACCCACCATCTCTCCATGTGCTTGCGGATGGCCCTCCACCCTGCTAAACAGTGCTGCTTACCTGTCCTGCCCCCACCTGCAACTCAACTTCTCCAAAACAGAACCACCTACCTCCCCGGCCTTGAGTCCCCCTTGGTAATGACTGACCCTGCTAATCCCCCAGCTTTCCAGCCAGCCCTGTGGTCACTGCCAATGCCCTCCTCTCACCCAAGCCATGTGTCCCCTCGTCCTTGAAACTCATCATCTCCGGTGGGCATTGCTCAACCGTCTCCTAAATGATTCCTGTTCCTCAGACTGTCCCTAAATGATCCCCAAACTCCCCAGAGCAGCCCCAGTGATTTTTCCTGAATGTGAATCTGCCAGCTGTCTCAGGCTGCCTATAAGGCGCAGACCGGCTGCCTGTCCTGTGGAGAAGGCTGCAGGGGCTGAGCCTGTCCCGCTTCCTTTTCTCACCACGCGGGTGTGTGCTGCCTGAGTGCAGCCACTCAGATGCTGCGCTACTCACCTTTCCATCCCCTAAATATGCTGCTTCTTGCTTCCTTACTGCAAGGCTTTTGTCTAACAGAGGAACTTTCTTTCCTCTTCACCCAGCCAAAGCCTACTTATTTCATTTTAATGAGGCGGTAAGCAGAGAGAGCAAGTCAGAAACAGAAGATTGCAATTATCTTCCTGTGACTACGTACTCCTTCCTAGTCTCTCCACTTTGGACAAACCCCAGGTGGCCTCTCTGCTAACATCACAGGACCAAGCCTGACGCAAATGCAGAACCAGCTGCTGGCCCATCTCCACTGTGCACACCGAGAGACGCTTTCCTCAATGATGGGAGCATTTCAAATACTTGTCGGATCCCAGGTGGAGGAGGAAGAGCTGGCGGTTCAAATAACTCTCTGATTTCCAAGCCAAGAAGATGGAATTTACATAAATGACAGAAAATGCATGCTCCTTTACATCAAAGCCCTGTGCAGTTGTGCATGGACCCGACCATCTGTGAAGGGTTTGGCTAACAGAATCCACTTCTGAAAGCGCATCCCAGGGAAATTCACTGATTTATATTTGGGGAGAGACCAATAATATCCCTGCTGAAAGGGGCCTTGGCTATCACCTGTGCAGCCATGCTGCTCTCTATAGGCGAGAGCAGATGGGTGCAGGGACAGATGACTCACTCAAGGTGACTCAGCTCGTCAAGGGAACAGGGGACACAGGTGCTGGGTGTCACTTTCCCAGGCACTTGTTCTTCCTGACACTTCTGGCCCCCATCACAGCATAGAGAAGAAGTCAACAGAGGCCTGGAATCTAATCCCAAGAGTTGCTCTCCATCTCTGTGATCCTGGGGAAGCTACCTGTGTAAGCACAGGTATCCCAAGGGGATAGAGATCTCTTTCCTGCCAACCTCAGGAGCTGTTCAGCCAGTCATTATTGGTCTATTCCAACATTTATTCATTATGTTGTTTGAGCATTGGGTACCATGCTGTGTGCTGTAATTCCAACCAGATAAAATGTGGTCCCAAAAGGAACCTCCAGATCTATCCCCCCAGCTCGTGGAAACTTGGATTGCTCCTGACACACATAGGAAGCATCGTGGCTACGGCCTGCTTGTGAAGATATTCTTGGCTGTACTTCTGACATCAGGCCCTGGTCCCAGTACTCTCCAGGTGCTTCACGCCAAGGCTGCTGTGATGGCAGGTGCCAGTCTGCTTGGGCTGCCGTAACAAAACACTGTGGCCTAGGGGCTTAAACAACAGACATTTATTTCATCAGAGTGCTGGAGGCTAAAAGTGCAAGATCAAGGTGCTGGCTGATTAGATTTCTGGCGAGGCCTCTCTTCTTGGCTTGCAGACGGCCACCTTCCCACTTTGTCCTCACATGACCTTTCCTCATGCATGTCAGGGAAAGAAAGAGAGAGAGAGAGATCCCTGGTGTCTTCCTCATAAGGACACTCATCCTATGGAATCAGGGCCTTCTCTGTGACCTCATTCAGCCTTAATTACCTTCTGAGGCCCCATTTCCAAATGAAGCCATTTTGGGGTTTAGGGTTTCAACAAACAAATTGAGGGAAGGAGTGCAGTCCATGCACCCAGGGGCAGGAGCTATTCTGCTCCATGAGGCGAATGCTCCTCTGCTGCCCAAGTAGCTTGTACTGTGACACACATACAGTGCTCCTTTGGTGTTCCCAGAGAAATGCACAGCTCTTACAGACTTTATGCTTCATTTGTTCAGGAGAGCAGGAGAGCAATCTTCAAGATGTTGGTTTGTTTCTCTGGAATGGAAATTACTGTCCTCCTATTAGCTGAATTGACATGGTAGGGGTGGGACAGCTTTGCTGGCCACCTCCCAGGATTTTCCTCCTCTTCCTCGGTGGCAGTTGGGTGCATCATGTCCTGAGTAAAGACTGCATTTCTCAGCCTTCTGTGCAGAGTTGACTCCCACTGTGGATCCTGGATGGCTGAAAGGTCAGCAGTGAAATGTATATGGAAAAAAACAAAACTGACCTGGGAGAGATGGGTGCAAGGAAAGGATGGTGGGCACAGTGCAAAAATGCACAGCTACACCGAATTCAGACTGAACTGCAAAAACAACATAAAAATATTTTATGTTGATCAATATGGACTTCAAACTAGGCAACAATAGTAAGAGGAAATCAGCTTCATCATATGATTGGGTAGGATTGAGCTACTGAAATAAGAAAAATTAATTCTATACCCTGTTAGAATTATAATGAAGTTTAGGTATTAACAATTTCATTTATTTATTTTCTTCAAGATTTATTTATTTATTTGAGAGAGAGAGAGGGAAGGAGAGAGTGCATGAATGGGGGCAGGACCGAGGAAGAAGGAGAGAGAATCCTCAGGCAAACTCCATGTGAGCACAGAGCATGATGTGAGGCTCGATCTCACAACCCTGAGATCTTGACCTGAGCCAAAATCAAGAGTTGGATGCTCAACCGACTGAGCCACCAGAGAGCCCATAGGTGATAACAATTATGGAGCAACAATCGAAGAACAGAAAAAAATTTTGACTTCCTAATTGAAGAGGATAAGTGCTGGTGAAGAAAACTTAAAGAAATCAATGCAACAAAAGGCAAAAAAAATAATCAAAGGGGAAAAGGATAAAAAGCATAACATGGCAGAAATAAATAAAATTATGTCACAGAAAATATTAGGTTGAATGTCATGAGATTGTCATTTTTTTCAGTAAGAATATTTAAATATTAGTAATTGCTTATGGCTTAACCTATTATAAAGCATGACTGTGTTTCCTCATGAATAAAAGACAACAAATAAGGGAATGGATTTTTAAAAATTCAACTTGATGATGTTAAAAAAAGGTGTGCTTAAACAGACCACGGGAGAAAGGCTGGAAGCGCAGCTCAGGAACAGATGCACAGTCAGTACTGACCAAAATGAAGCTGATGCAGCTGCCATCATGCCACCGAAATTGACTTTAAGGCAGAAAGCATCATTTAGGGATGAACAGAGATGCAGTAATAATAAACCCTACATTTTCCTGAGAACGTGCCACAACCACAAGCCTGTGCACATCTGAAAAATATGTGGCTTACTGTATATAGAGGAGGCAAACTATAAGCCTAAGTCACTGATTCATCTATCTATCTATCTATCTATCTATCTATCTATCTATCATCTGTCATCTATCATCTGTCTATCTCAGAAAAGCACAAGAGGAAGCAGACCTATGCATAATCTCACTGAGAAAATTTAATACAACTCTACCAGAAATTGATAGAACAGAAGAATATATCACAATGTTGTGAAAGAGGTGAAAAATACCATTCTGCACAATTGATTGGAAAAAAAATATATCCCTGCACTGAAAAAGTGGAAGATAGACATTCTTTTCAAGTTCAAGTTATGTAGTTTATTAAACTCAGCCTGAATCACACAGAGGGAAGCAAGGGGAGAGAGGAAGGGTAAGTTAACACACTTGAGAGCTGGTGAACTCCTTGAATCCTAGGTATGTGGTACTTATGGGAATTCTCATCCTGCTGGATCAGCCTTCCCCCTGAGGACGTGGTTATGAGGACAGAACTGAGGTTTGAATAAGCAGCTCCACAAACAGAAAGTTCCCTGGGTCACTAACACCTGATACCTGCCTCATGGGAGAGACACAGAGGCAAGGAAGGCTGGCGTGGCCACAGCTCACTAGGTAGTCTGCTGATTAGCTGTGGTTTTCATCTGAGCTTCTTGGGCAGAGCACCGGGGCTGTGGAGAGACCATAAAGGGTGTCATTGGTGGCTGGCTGAATCTGAGGGACACACCATCACTTGCCTAGAGGTGGCACCATCATGACCTGTTCTCCAGGCCTTCCCTGCTTTATGCCAGCATCTACTTTATTACATCATATTTTAAGGATTTGTTCTATCTAATCTTGATACGTCATACAGGCCACTAACTTAACTTTCTCTATGTAACATATCTATCAATTTTACTGTTTCACGAGCTACTTAAAATATTCATTATCTATATTTAACTTACACTATGATTTTAATAAATATCATAAAACTAATAGCTTATTTAAGATCTAGGCTTAACTCTTCTTGTGAGTTTTGTAAGAAAATCCACATGGTCTCTGGACTGCCTGAATGATCCCTTTCTTCAAAGCACTCAAAGGTTTTAGTATGGGTACAGACCCAAGGGACTCATTCCTGCTCATAGAAACACACACACACACACACACACATGCATTTCTTTATAGATGAATTGGATATTCTCTGATAACACAGCAAACACACATTATACTTTTCCTAAATAATTTTTTTGCTAATGGAAAAAATATCAGTGGAAATTGTGAAGTAGTTAGAACAACAATGGAACACTGCTTGATATGACTTGTGGGATGCAGCTAAAGCAGTACTTAGGTGTACATTTATAGCCCCAGCTACTTTATTGAAAATAAGACTAGCAAATGTGAATTGAGCATTCAATTAAAGAAGCTAGATAAAGAAAAACAGAGAAAAAGTAAAGAAGTCAAATAGAGAAGGCTTTGATTAATAAGAAAGCCTAGGTAGTTTTAGTTAATGGAAATCTCCATGGCCCTAATGGGGGCTGAATTAAACAAAGGCAGTCTGAAGCTTAATATAAATAAAATGCTGTATGTGAAAGGCAGTGATTGCTATAGAATTTCCTACATTGCTCAGTTCGTCTCCAGGGCTTTCAGTTAATATACTGGCACATGAAAAATAGTGAATTGTTCAGGAGTTACAGTGGAAACTGGGAATGTTTAGCCTGTTTAAAAGATCTATGGGAGAATCTGTAAGAGGATGGATTAGACTCAAGTTGTTCGGTAATTTAGGAATAATTTAACTGTTTGGAATTATAGAAAGTCAAATGTCAGGTTGTCATAAGTAAAGACATTTATCTAACAATGAGGAGTGTTTGAAATGGTGTAGGTTGCCATGTAGAGCAGCTCTTTTCAGTTCTTTTCTGATGGAATTCGAGGGGCTGAACCCTCTTGTGAGTAATGGAGAGAAGCAGTGTAGTCTCCCACCTTGGGAGACATGGGGTCATTTTCAGTCCAAAGAGTTTATTAATCTAGAATAATAATAGCATGCTGGCATGGAGGCAGCCCTGTATTTAAACACTGGTTTCTTCCAACCAAACTCTTGTAAATTATAAAAGTTAGACAACTCTCATATCACAACATGTTCCTGGGTTATGAGTCACCTTGGATTAAGTGACTTTCTTATGCACCCATCATGATCATAAATGATCTTGTTTCTTATTTGCTTATTCAAATACTCTATTTATTCTCCTCCCTGAAGGCAGGGACTGGTGTATCGCGGATTTTGAAATACCTGGCACATGGAAATGAGCTGGGACATAGTACATATTTGATAAATATTTGCTCAAAGAATGTATCTAGGTTTGTTAATTCCAAATTATCAGTAGATCTTCTTCAAGGGATTCACAAACTCACAAACTTTCCAAATTTGTGTCTGAATTGGGTCTATGGGGAAAGAAGGTCCATAGATTTACGAGGAGCTTAAATGGGCCCTACATCTAAGCAAGGTTGAGAACTATCAATTTAGTGAGGCCAAGAAGAGACAAAGAGGGGTTTATTTGTCTTCTAAACATTATGGAAAATATAGATTTCATGGAGTTTCAGTTGACTGTTAATATGCTTGCCTTATTGGAAAATTATATGAATTTTCTAGAAGTTGATAATCTTTATAGGATGTAAATTTGATAACTCATCCTTAACCACAATATTTGATTAGATAAATTCCTTCTCCTGCCACATCAGATTTGTTATAGATTCTTTTCAATTTTCAAGAATATTTGTATAACATATTTGTTTAATATCTTAATAGCATAGAAAATTTAAAAGATCTCTGGAGCATCTGAATTGCCTTTTTCTTTAAAGCACTCAAAGATTTTAGCCTGGGTTCACTCCTGGGACAGAATTGCTGTCAGACAGATAGGCAGACAGACAGACACACAGAAAACACACATACATACACAGAATCAGTACACCAAAGAGGGAAAGAAAAAAAGGGAAAGAAAGTGACTTTGGGCAGTTTAGATGGTTAATCTGCATCATTTTTGTTCCTGAATAGGTAATTTATCATTATGTGATTATGAGGATGATTATGGCGAGCCCCATTCTGTTAGCAGTTAAGAACACACAATGAATCCTACTGTCAGCTGTGACTGGAATGTAAAAATAAAGTATTTTATAATATTTATATCCTACTATTATAAATATTTGTATTATATTATTTTTATCATTATCATATTGTAATATTGATAGGATATCCTACAATCTTATGGGCTTTTTCCCTGCAACTGTCCTATGTGTGTTACTCTATGCCTGAAGATCACGCATTCTCCCTTCCCTCATGCTTATTATTTGCATTACCGTAAAATCACAGAAAATTACAATCCAACTCAAGAATATTATGTTGGCCCTAAAATGCTCATCTTCTTGCTCTGGCACCGGTTTTCTTCTTAGAAGGTTGGTTTGACACACAACAAAATGAATCAGGCACATCTCCTCATTCTTCCGAAAGATAAGCCCTTGTCTAATCCTGAACTGCAAATACAAGAACCCCACCTGAGATGCTTGTGAATAGTCTCACATGCAGGAAAAGAGAGTGTCCCCCTACCTGTCCACACAGGTGAATGTGGGAGCCTCCTTACTGTCCAACATGGCATTCATTCAAGAATGGATAAGAATTTTAAAAATGTAAAAATAGGATCTCATACTGCTTTTTCCATTTTGTCCTTTGGTAAGAAGATAATAAATTAGTAAGAGTGACTTTTTTTTATTCCGAGGGCAGGGGTGGGATGGGGGAGGGGGACAAACATCTTGCTTTCTGCTTCCAAAATGGAGAAACACTTCCCAATTGGTTAGAAGAACAAACTCTGTTTAAGTAAAAAACTTAGACTATGAATTGGAGAGAGATTGCTTTTTCATAGGCCTTGCCTCTGTCCAAGCATATGTGAATCTCTTTATATGTGGAGCATCTGGGATTTTCAATGATTATAAGGAAGCTCAGAGCCAGATCCTTCCTTGAGGAGCCCAAAGAGATTTAGGCTGCAGGTTCTGTGCAAGCCCTGGCATTCAGTAACATTTCCAATACATTGGTCTAACTCTGGCATTTTAGATTTATATGTTGGCAAGGAATGGCAAGGCAAATGCAAGAGGAATAAATAAATAAAGGTGTGAGTGAAGAGGGTTGACAGGTCTCAGGTACTCCCCCCCCCCCCCCAGGACAATGTTTTTTGCAGTTCTTTATACAAACAACCATCAGACATACAGGTCAAGCGTCTAGCTCCATCATTTGTTCTGGGCAGCCCCTGTGCTGCTGCCCCTTCCCCCACCTGCCGTGCCTTTCTCAGTAAGATCCAGATGGCATTCCCTGGCCTCACATGGGGATAAGCTTCACCAGTGCCTGCTGCCTCTCCTCCCTACCTTTGTGATTGAATAGCATCTTTTTCTTGTTGTCTTCCTTTTTTTTTTTTTTTCCACATGCCCCAACTCTTGTTGCCTCCTATGTCCTCTAATGAATGAAGTCTGTGAGTTCATGATCTCCTGGGGCAAGTGGAAATTCCTCTCCCACTTTCCAATACCACATTTGAAGGGAGTTCAACTTCCCTCGGTTCTAATTCATAGAATGGACTTGACTATTCAAAGCATCCTAGTGTGAAAAGGCAGCAAATGTGGTCACCTAGACACTGAGCTAAAGGATGGTGTGTGCATAAAACTGCACCAATGCACCATAGCAAAATGGCATCTCTAGTGTGCAGGGCAGTCCTGTAAGTAGGGTGCAAGCATGCTTTGAAGCTATCGCTGTGCATGTCAATTATACTTCCCCCAGGAAATCCACCGTGCCGGATCCAAGGGCAGGGACTCCCACCCCTCTCACACCAGGCTTCCTTCAGTACTTACCAGCTGGAAGTGTCAGGCAAGGACAGCCACAGACCCTCCTCCTTGGTTCCTTCTGGCATTTACATCTTTACTTCCCAACAAACATATACTTACATCCCTTTTCTTATACGACAACGAGGCAGCTGGTCAACCTGACCACTGACAGTAGGTTAAGGCAAAGAGGGAAAATAATGAGAACGGGAAACATTCTTCAGAGCCCCAAAGCAAGAAGCTTATTTATTTTTTTGCATTTCTGTAGACATTCAAAACAATTCCTGAACGTTAAAAATCGTGCACCCATTTGGAATAATTGAAATTGAAATGCGGAAGGTGTTACGTTGCGCTAATCCATTTACAGTGGTGTGAATTGCTTCTCATAGCCAACTGCCAGATGAGCTGCTTTATTTAATAACTTGAATGCTAAAGTTCCCTCGGGTGAGGAGACAGTTTTGCCACCAACTGTGGAATTTTTCCCCTTTTTCCGTTGTCCTGAGGTGGCCTGGCTGTGGTCCAGGCTCTCCCGAGATCTCAGCCAGCAGGAGCGGTACCTGCACAGCCTCTTCCCAGCACGGCCCATGCTTCATCCTGTACCTGCAGAGTCTTGAGGAGACAAAAAGGGGATAACGAACACGTCCTGTTTTGTGATGGCTCAGTTCTCATAATTTATAGGAATAAAATATGCATGGCTGTTATACCTGAAGAGAAGGAACAGGAATCGTTAGCAATTTGTCCATAGATATCATCATCAGAGAAAGCTTCAGAACCAGGGACCCCTGGGGGAACTGGTGTCAGGAAGACAGCTGAGGCTGAGCAGCACCAGGCTCTGGGGATTGCTTCTCCTAAGAAAGCATTCAGGGGCCCAACCAGGATGGCCCTCCTGATTTGATAGCGAGTCCATTTGTTTGCCTTGTCATGAAGGTTTGAGATTACAGAAATGTCCGGGGAAGGTGTGAGGACGGCAGTTCTCTCCAGGTGTGGGCCATGGGCCTCTGGGAATATCAGAACTCAAAATACTTTCACAGTGCAGTATCACATCATCAAAATGATTTTCTTAATGTGATACAAGGAGGCTATTTGCCTTTTTTTTTCTGAATTGACTTTAATGATGCAGATGCATTAATAGATATATTACAGTCTCCAGAGAAACAGAACCAATAGGATGTGTGTGTGTGTGTGTGTGTGTGTGTGTGTGTGTGTAGAGAGAGAGAGAAACAGTGTTATTTGGTGAGATAATACAAATATATGTAATGTAGATTAGATAGATAGGTATAGATAATACACAAATGAGAGAGAGAGAGAGAGAGAGAGAGAGATTTTAAGGAATTGGCTCACATGATTATGGGAACTAACATGTTCAAAATCTGCAGGGCAGGCCAGCAGGCTGGAGACCCAGGGAAGAGTGAAGAAAGGAAGGAAGAAAGAAAGGAAGGAAAGAAAATAAGGAAGGAAGGAAGAAATGAAAAAAGGAAGAAAAGAAGGAAGGGAAGTTAGTTTCATTTGAGAATATCCTTGGGATCCCTGGGTGGCGCAGCGGTTTGGTGCCTGCCTTTGGCCCAGAGCGCGATCCTGGAGACCCGGGATCGAATCCCACATCAGGCTCCCGGTGCATGGAGCCTGCTTCTCCCTCTGCCTATGTCTCTGCCTCTCTCTCTCTCTCTCTGTGACTATCATAAATAAATAAAAATTAAAAAAAAAAGAATATCCTTGATGAAATACTAAAACTAACTGATTTTATTAAATCCCAACACTCGAGTTCACATCTCTTACTATTACGCCGCTTCTACCTGAAGGAACACCTGACAGGTACACTGCAGCTTCAGACTTGGGTGTTCAGCAGACATTGTCAAATAAATGAATATACCGAGCCTGTCATTTCAAAGAACAACTGACAGTATTTGTTGTTAATTACAAAATTCATTTTTTTTCTTTTTTTTTATAAATTTATTTTTTATTGGTGTAAATTTACCAACATATAGAATAACACCCAGTGCTCATCCCGTCAAGTGCCCACCTCAGTGCCCGTCAAAATTCATTTTTTTGAGTAAAAGTGAGAATTTAAAAAATATGAGCTTAACACTCTCCCAATATATAGACTTTCCTGACGTTATACTAGTAATTGTGATTTTTTTGGTATTGTATCATGCATGCTTTGGCGAAGCAGTATTTTCCAATGACCAGTGCACGATGTTGCACGGGGGCCCGTGGCAGTGTAAGTGAGTATGGCAAGGCCACTGCTTCTGATCTCTTCCCACAGGGAAGGGATGGCACCACTCCTGGGAGATGGATGTGAGGACAGGACTGCAGAGTGGAGGGTCCCTCCCAGGAGACAAACCAGGTACTAGGATGTACCACCCAGGACTGTTACAAGAGACCTGGTTTGGATTAGAGAGAAAGTTCTTGAGATGATGTTGGGTTGTCCTTTTACCAAATCCCAGGAAAGGCTAGAGAGCATCTGAGTCTCCAGGAGCCATGGAAATGATGTTTCACACAGCCGTGGCGCCTGTGTGTTCTCTCTGCTTCTCCCTGTGTCACCCTCCCGCCTGTCTTCCTTCCCTGTTGGCTTTCTTCACACTGTGCCCACGTGGCTGCTGACACTCCACATCACTTGCCATGCTAGAATATGCTTCCATAGCTCCAGTTTGAAAAATTCTAGAGAAAAATTTGATTCACCCTGTTTAGGTCTGATGGTAGTCCCTGGATGGATCATTTAAATACAAAGGTGTGGGGGATAGGATCATGGAATACGGACGTGGTCCCTGGTGCCCATCTGTGTTGAAGCATCCTTTCCAGAGAAGGAGATGCGCAGAGGGCAGGGCAGTGCCTACTTGCTGTGGGCTAAGAATGGGAGAGGTCTCTGAGCGTCAGGGAGCTGATCTGTCTCATAAGATAGATTTGGTGTCATGTCACCACGTGTGGCAGTCCCTTCATATTATCTCTTGTTGCCAAATTCCAGTTAGTAATCAACTGAGCTATGTGGAATTAAGCAGAAGACTCCACGTCCAATTGAAGTAGGAGCATGGTGGGGAACTCTTGTATCCCTTGAGAGTGCAGTGGTGGCCATGGCTGTTAGAGAGAGACCCCACTGAAAGGTCAAGGGCAAGAGTCCATGGTTCAACTGTCCTCCACCCTACCCCAACCTGGGGCATCTCTCTGCATAGGCAATCTTTCATTTTGTCATGGAAGAATGAGGGAGGAAGGGGTTCCTTCACTTGGGCATGGGTGGACACGAGTAGAAGACCCTTTGCCGTCATTGGTAGGGTTTGGAGGCCAGCTGATGGAGACTGGTAGGTGGGAAGAAGTGTGTGTCTGAGTGGGCCCTGATTCCTGCACTGAGTCACTCGCTGACTGGCTGGAGGCTCCTTTGCATGAAATATAGAGGAAGAGATGTGTTTGAAGGGAGAATTGTAAGTTCAATGTAGGGCATGTCTTGTCTCAGGGATGTGTGACATCCACGTGGAGATGTCGTATGTGCAGTTGGAAATTTGAGGGGAAGCTCCAAAGAGAGGTCTTCCTGGAGATCATGTCAAGACAGCAGCGCATTCTGGGAGCTGAAGCCATTGGCATTGAGCCACTTCTTGCAGCTCACCAGTGTCAACCTGGTGACAACCACTAGCGAGCAGGCAGGTAGATTCCAGAAGCTTTCATCCTTGCCATGGGGCCCCCTTAATCAATAAAAAATACTCTAATTTTATGTCCCCCCCTATCTCATTCTAGCCACATTTACCCAGAAATCTTCTAGATTTCTTATTTTGGCTCCTATGATCACTCATTTTGCCCCACTGGTGAGCAAGCTACCTCTTTGGCCAACCCAGCTGAGATCACCATGCGCCGTGCCACATCTGTGCCATCTGCCCACCATGCCTCGGACCCTAGGCCCCTTTCCTGGACAATCTCATCCTTTTCTATTATTTTAATCATCACCTCTCTGCTGACCACTCTGGAATCACTGGTTCCTGGCCAGCTCGCTCTTCCGGCCCTTCATTAGACCCTCAGCACCCCTTACTCAGGCTAGGCACACGTGAATCCAGCTCAGAGCCTTCCCACATGTTTCTTCTGTCAGGAGCCTTCTTGTGTTTAGATAGTTCAGGCTCTCCCTTCCCTCCTCATGTATCCTCATCTCTGGGACCCTCCCTGGACTCCCTGTGGAAAGGGACACTAGGCCATTCACTGTCCTTTCCTTCATGGTGTCCCATCACGTGCCATCAGGCTTCTCACGTTCTTCTTCCTTATTCATTCTTTTCCTCTTCCCCTAGAAGATGAGCCCAGGGAGTGCAGACATTTGCCTGTTTCATTCATAGACTTCTCAGCTTTCCCGAAAATGGTGCCTGGCACAGGGCAGGGGCTCAGGAAATGCTTGTTGACCAAGTGAATTCACTCATAAAAGTCTAATTCTAGAAATATGATCCTAGTGGCTTTATGGCATGCAGTCCCATGGATATAGTGGAGCTAACTGACCAGCTCCAGCCAGTGAACATGTAGTTTGCTGGTGTTTCCCCACCACCAGGACTCCCCTCCATTCCCTGGCCCTCCGTGTGAAACCTCACATGTGAGCGCATCCCCTTGGCCTCCACAGAAGCTTTGACCTCCGCCGCTCTAGTCCCATGGGGACCATGAGGAGCAGCAAGGAGTGACTGGCATCACTGATGGCTTTCATGTATTTGCAATTTCTGTGGCCCTATTACATCCGAGTCTGAGTAGGATCTTGCACCAGCGCCAACGACGGCAAAGTCAGAGCTCGGTCACTTGACATTCGTGGATCGGTGCTTGTCCTCTCCATCCATGCCTGATTGTCCGCACCAGTGAGGGTGAGGTGCAGTCTACACAGGAAGACACCAATGTTACCAGTCCTGCCCCCTTCCCCAACCCTCCATCGGAGCATGCACAGTCTTACTTGTCTGTTGTGCAATCCTCAGGAGAGACCGCCGCTGCTTGCGTGCATTTTGCAGATAACAGAAGCTCACTCCTTTGGCTGCCATGACCTGGAGCACTTGTGGCCGCTTCTAATGTGAATATGCTCTAATTCAGCTTATACAGGGCAGGGATTTGGTTGTCCCAATATTCCCAGGGTTTAGAAGACTACGTGGCCTATGGTTAGGCACTGAACACACAGCAGTTTGTTCAACAAACACAGGATAGTGGTTAAGTTTGCTTCAGGCTGCTGCAAAGCGAAGCTGCCTTAGGCCTTTTGCATGGCTCAGGATGATGCTTCTCAACCACCGCCAACCCTGCCTGGGCTGATGACACGGGGTGACCCACGTCTGCTCCTGCAGTGGGAAGCCTCAGCTCTCCTTCCTTGGGTTTGCTCCTTCTTCTGGTGGCTTTTCCCTCTCTCCCCACTGCCTTTTCCTGCCCTTTCACCATTGCTTATGTCTTGTCGGCAGCAGCTTCTCATCTGATGGGAGCCGATCATTACCAATGGATGCTCAAATGCTCGTGAATAGTAAGGTTGGGAAAGTGCTTCTTGCATACACGGTGGAGAAGAACAGGCAAGGAAGCTTATTAATGTTTTAAGGGCATTTCCTGTGATGTCTGAGGAGCTCTTTGGCACAGAGCAGGGGCTCAGGAAATGCTTATTGCCCACCGAGAACAAAATGCTTTGCCCTCCGAGGACAAACCTGTGGCCTGTAGAGCTGTCCGGAGGGGCCGGCCAAGCCACAGGGGTCATGAGGACTGGCCGAGGACCGCGCATCTGGCTCCATTTTCAGATGCACATAGACGCTTGTTCCAATTCATACTGTGCCTTGAATGGTGGTATTGGCGCTTCTAAAGAAAGAGCGCATTTATCAGAATGGGAGCAGGAGAGGAACAGCGGCCAGAAAGGAAGACAGTCTCACACATTGCCTGCGGAGGGGGTGGCTTCTGGAAGCCTGATGCAAACATAGAGAAAGAGGGGCTTCTCTGTTTTAGGTGATCCCACCTGCTGGGTGCTTGGCGCAGCTTGGTGCCTCAAAGCTTCCAGTCTTCCCTGGTCCTTGTGTGGTTCAGGATCCTCCAGGAAGCTGTGTCTAGAGCGATGAGACGAGTAAGAGGCTTACTGGAGGATATCTGCATGGGATGAACTGGAGAAGGAGCACGAGCAGGTGGGGTGGGCTCCCCGGGTGCAGGGCAGGGCTGCCCCTCCTGCACACAGAGCGAGAAGACCGGGGACCATGTGGGGAGGGCCTCACCCTGAGCCACGGCACCAAGAAAGTCTTGGCGAGGCTGACAGAGCACCTTAGTGTAGAAACAGCCTGAGGGCAGCGATGTGTTGGGCGAAAATGGCCTGGCTCTTGCACCCAACCAAGGCCATCCCAGTGAGCATGTGGCCTCAGAGCCACATGGGGGGGGGGCGGTGGCTGGGCACTGCCTACTATATGCCTTGCGGCTGGTTTCTCTTGAACAGCGAGCTGATTGGGGCCTGCCTGCAGCTGCCTTCATGACCTCACAGGCATAGGTGCCCCGGGGAGGGGGACTTCAGGGGTGGCCCTCTTTCCCTGCCCTCTGACTGGTCCGGAGCTGTCATCATATGGCTGGCCCTGGCTGTGTGCAGATCCTGTCCAGGCTCCCCTAGGACCAATCAGAGAGGGGGCCACAGTGAGAAGAAGATGTGGCTAATTTAAGAGTCATCAGGAAGGTGCCACGGAGGAAAGCATAGGATCATGACATTATTTGCAAACAGTTACTGGAGAAGGGCCTTAGACTATAACCGAGTGATTGAGGGAGAGTGAGTCCTTGGACACAAACCATAGTAGGGTTGGTGAAAGAAACACACAGAGGAGGGGATACAAAGCCCTGGGGCTTGGGGGGGTAGAGCTGGCATGATTGAAAAGCTGCGGCCGGGTGAGTCATTATATATGGCTAATAGCTTTGGTTGCTTTTCTTTTCCAAGAGCATTGGTCAAATTTATAATGTCTTGCACAGAAAGGTACTTTTTCGATGCTAGCTGGGATGAGGCCACTACTCTATACTGCGGTTCCTCCTGCCGTGATGCAGTGCACAACCTGGAGCACTGTGCCCTGCTGCCCTGGGCCCTGGGCAGCTGGGGCCTGAGCTGAGATTAGCAGTCACAGCTATGGTGGCACCTTCTAGCGAGAAGCATGAGGACACATGCTGAGAGCCATGGCAGCAGCTGCATCTTTCCAGAAAAGGGAGGTAGCTCTAGATAGGTGAACCTACAGCACTTACATTTCTGGGCTGTCCCTGCCCTTGTCTCTTAGCTCCTGGGCTTTCACCTGTTTTGGGTCCTGGGTGTTACCGTTACATTCGGCCTTGCTGGGCCCTATGTTCCCACCTGGAATCTGACCTTGCATCTGGTTCTGCTCTGGTTCACGGACCCCCTGGATCCCTACAGATATATTCAATATGTATTCATTTATGTAGTTACCTAAAGATTTATATTTATTGGGTTCAAATTTATTTATTTAAGCTTAGTGAGCATCAGATGTTTACTTCTTTTACATTCGAAACATAATTTCACGTTAAGACATGTTCACTGGTTCCTAGGAGTGTTTCAAGCACAATGGTTTTCCTGATACGCCACGGATTGCTTCCTACGGCCTTAGGGTTTGAGCCTGGGAGCATTCTATAACCAAAATGCTTATTTACCCAACGATGGCATATATTTCTTTTTTTTTTTTATTTTTTATTAAACACAACACAGTCACTTAGGAGTTTATTTAGGATTATTACCTAAATACTGTTTTTTTTCTTTCACAACACTGTTTTCTTTTTCTTTGATCTTCTTTTTTTATTTTCTTTTTAAAAAATTTTTTAAAATTTAAATTCAATTTGCCAACATATAGTATAACGCACGGTGCTCATCCCATCAAGTGCCCTCCTCAGGGCCCATCACCCAGTTACCCTGTGCCCACCCCCCCCCCTTTCACACCCCTTTGTTTGTTTCAGGTAAACTGTTTATCACATGATCAACCTTTGATGTGCACATTTCTTACAGTCCCACTACTGGGGGTTTAATCATGGGGGCGGGGGCCCTGGTGAAACACCTCTCCAAGGAGGCTCTGTAACCAGGGAAAAATGGGAACTGGAAATGTTTCAGGAAGATTTTCATCCTCCAGTTGCTGTTAGCCAGGTCAGTGAGGAGACATGAGGAATTCTTACCAAGTATAGAGACCAACTAGGTGCCAAATGAGAGGCAGTAACATTAAATTCAATGCAAGGGGTGAGAGTCTCTGGCAATCACATCTGGCTTCTTGCTGTCCTCATGCAGCAGACATTGCATCTAATTACTGTGATAGTGTCTGAGTGGAGTATTGTGGGCAAAGGCTCCCCAGACGGAGAGGGTATGAAGAAGTGACAAGGAGCCACATGGAACTCTGGGCAGGGAACCACACCGAGAAGTGCCAGGTGGCTGAGGGTGGCGCTCTGACCCATTTGGTTGAAGCAAAGGGTTCATTAAGGTGGGGCAGGTGAGAAACGAGTTTGGAAATGAAAGCAGACACCTCCGGGCTGCTAGTTCCAAGATGAACAATAAATTCTCCAAGTGGTGTGCTGCATTTCAGCAGAGGTGGCCAGCCTAGCCATAGCCCGTGACTCATTAGTGTCTCTGCCATAATTTTATGCAAAGAGTTGTAATCCGATGTGCCCACTGATCCTTTGATTTGGAGTTTCAGCGGCCCAAGTTTTCAGCCAAAAATAAGGGGTGGTGCCTAACGGGAAAAGATGCATGTTCTAGAGGCGTGTACAGTGCGAGCGGGGGACTCTCGGGACTTGAAATGCTTAACACGTGCTGGGCATGAGTTTCTGTTTTATGAGCATCTTCTAAAGTCTATGTCTTAGTCCGTTTCAGCTGCGGTGACAGACTGGGTGACCTAAAACTACAGAAATTTATTGCTCACAGTGATGGAGCCTGGAGGTCTGCGATCAGGGTGCCTATGTGTGGTCGGATGAGGGTGGCTGACTTCTCGTGTGTCCTCACAGGGGGAGAGAGGTAGGGAGGACTGTGGGACCTCTTTGGTGAGAGCATGGATCCCACTCACGGAGGCTCTGACCCCCCTGACCTGGTCATGCTCAGAGGCACCAGCCCCTGGAGTCCCCACATTTGAGCGTCAGGATGGCAGCGTATGAATTTTGTCTGGACACAGAGGTTTACTGTCATTGCCAGAGTTGTTCTTTTCCCACCACGTATTAAAACGATTTCCTTTCTTTCACTCTTCCACTTCCACTTACTTTCCTCGCCGGCCATATCCGAGTTAAAGCTGGTGGCTGGAAAAGCCATTTTTTTTCAGCAAATTGGTTTCATTTCCTATAATATCTTGCTTCATGACCATTCAGTGAAGAAGTGGACATAACGTTGTTAGAAGCTCGGGTGTGGGACTTGCTGCTCCGATCAAGTCCCATTGGGGAAAATGAGAAAGTCCCTGTGCCCGCTGAGATTGGCCCATCCCAGGTTCTCTGCTCTGCTGCACCTGGAGGCTGACCCCCATGGAGCGTCCCCCCAGCACCTTTGCCCTCTGGCTTCTGATGGGGTCACCAGTGGGAGGTGGGCCAAAGGACTTGAGGGTAGAAGGGGAGAGAGAGACTTGCAAATGCCTTCCAGTGGTCATCCCCAGGTACTTGGCATCCTCCTTGGCTGCTGCCTCTCAGAAGATGGTTCTTCTATTGAACTATCTTCCAAGAGACCTAGGAGAAGCTGAAGACATTTCCCCCCTTAATCTCCAGTGGGGAGGGACTTCCAAAAAAAAAAAAAAAGGCCAATCCTTTCTCCGTGCCATGGATCAGGTACTAAGCCATGAGCACCTCAGCATTACACACATTATCTTATTTCCTTCTCACAGCAACCCCTTGGGTTTTGAGGCCATTTGGCAGAATGGGCAGGGGAGGCTGAAACCTGGGGTATCGGAATCTGCAGACCACATCCATCCGTACCTATATTTCTCTCTATAATCCTTCCATGTCCTGAATTTTCTTCGGTTTCCTCCTAGAGATTTCCTACTTTCTTCATATCCATTCATAGCTAAATGGAGCATCATTTTGAAATCTTGAACTATTTATTCCAGTTCAGAAATGTGGGAACAAGAATGTCACTTTGGTCATTTATTTCTGGATTTTTTTTCAGTTCTTTTAACTTGTGTATTAAATTGTTCAAAGGAAAGGCATCTGGGTGGCTCAGTAACTTACTTAAGTGTCTGCCTTCGGCTCAGGACATGATCTCAGGGTCCTGGGGTTGAGCCCAGCATCAGGCTCCCTGCTTGTGAGGAGCCTGCTCCTCCCTCTCCCTCTGACCCTCCTCCCCACTTGTGCTTTCTCTCTCTCTGTCTCAAATAAATAAATAAAATCTTAAAAAAAATAAATTGTTCAAAGGACTCTGCTTCATTTGTCACAGTAGCAGACTTCGTTCTGTGATGTGTGCCAATAACAAGGTAGTGTTTCTAAATCTCATGGAGGCATTTGGATAAAAGTTGTTATGCAAAGTTAAGCAAACAGATTCAGAATATAATATCCAGTGAAAGACATGCATAACAGGGCCATACGTATGGTCAAACGTGTAAGCCGACTTCACTCATATGCTTTGTTAGTGTGATTTATTTGTAAAGATTATTTTTATAAATAAATTGGTCAATCATAAATGCTTTTAATACTGGGTTCTCTTTTTGGTTTAAACCACAGATATTTATTTACATTCTTTTGTATTAAAAGATAATACTTTCCCCCCGCCCTAAAATTGGGTTCTTACTCGAATGTGTTGCTTATACTGAAATGATGGCTTACACTCTCCTCTTCACAGGTCCCCTTCCCTGAACTTGAAACCAGCACAAAAAGGAAATGAAATGTCCCTCACACCTTCTCTAAATGCGTTCTTGTTTTCAAATTCATCACGAGCGGAATGACACTTAACACCAAAAATTTGTCGTAACACAGCCAGAGGGGAGACGCTGTACCTTGGTGTTTAGCATTGCCACCAAAACGAATTTTCATGGGACAAGGCTGTTTGACTTGACTGTGACCACCTTTTTTGGTTTTGTCTTGCATTATTTATTGTGTTAAAATATACATAATATGAAATACGCCGTGTTAGCTGCTTTGGGTGAACAGGTCAGTAGCATTCAGTACGTGCACACTGTTGTGTGACCAGCAGCACCAACCGCCTGCAGAGCTTCCCCGTTCCCCTGCTGAAGCTCAACCCCAGGATAGCAGTGGTTTTAAAGCTTGATTCTGTATTTGGGGTGGGATCACCTGTAATAGTTGGTGTCACAGGGACAGTCGATGAGCACACTGTCCTCATCCAACTTGTTGATGAAATATGAGTGCAGGAAGTCAAGATTATGGTCCTTTACTATCCCAGTAGAGAATCCACCTGTCCCTGTAATAACCTGTAGCCCAGCTGTCTGGAGGCGGTGCACACCCGGCCACCATCAAACGATTCAAGGTATCTTTCTGCTCACGGGGCTCCACTGAACTGGAGTGACATTCCAGTGACATTTGGACACTTTATCCAAAAGTGGAGAATGTCGCTTCTTTGTCAAAGGACTTGCTGAACTCAAGCTAACCTCCCCTTGTGATCTTGGCCCCTAAGATCTAACAGATTCACCCAATCTAACCAGACCCGTAATCTTGGTTGTTGTCGTTTCTTTTTTTTTTTTTTTTAAGATGCGTTTGGCAGGACTTCCTCTTTATGACTCCACGCTGGCTCTTAATTACTATCTTTTGCTCATAAACACCTCTGCAGGGCCCGTATGTCCACCATGCTCAGTTGTTTTCATCGGGGAGTCAGGGCCTACTTGTCCATGCCGTAAAACGACAGGTTCAGTCTCATCTTCATTACTGGAGACAGTGTCTGACGAGGTCACCTCCTCCAGCGCTGCACTGCCTGGCGTGGTGCGCTCACGAGTACGCTGGAGCTGTCTGATGCATGCCCCCACTGTCGATGCCTGCTGCCCTCTCCATACCCTGGCACTGCCTGACACCCCCTGGGCTGCCTGCCGGACCATCAGGCATCTCTGGACCTTCCCAACTGCCACCATCTCCTGCACTTCTTTTGTGATGATGCTCCTTCTGAATTTTCTGGGTAGCTCAGACTCACCATTTCTCAACCAGGTTTGCAGGTCTGCTTATTCTCACAGAACCTACCTCTTGGCAGCATTGTTGTAAACTTTCGATCCTCACAACAACCTTTTGGACTAAGTACTATTTATAGCCTTCCTCTTCAAGTGAGGGGTTGGTCGTGGAAAGGCTAAGGAGCCAACTGCCCAAGAACTGGCACCATGTGAGGCTCCAGTGTCCCTGCCCCAGCCTGCGCTCTACTTGGACTCCTCAACAAACCAGTTCTGAGCTGATTTCGTATTCAGCGTCTCCTCGTCTCTTCTTAAGTCTTCTGAGATACAATTTTTAGCCTTGCTGGCAAGCCAAAGATGTAGTAGATGCTGTCACCTAGATGAATGAGGCTTTCTCCAGATGCTCACCTGGTGGAAACCCCCGGCGCTGTGGTCACACACTAATACAGATGGTGCTTTCTTCTGACTGGTTCCAGGGGATCCCCTCTTTGCTCCTCAGCCACATGCTCTTCACTGTAGAATCACACTCGGGTCACGGACAGTTAGATAGTCAGGTGTCCGCTGGGCATAGAGGGCCTCAACTTCATCTCCTCCATTAAATATGGAGTTTGGAAAGGAATAAAGCAACAGTAAGTGTCACAAGACCCAAAGGAGAAGTATTCACATCTTTGATCTGAGATTGCAAGTGGTATTTATATAACGCCTAGAGCACCTCACATTGTCCACCCTTCGCGTTCACCTGGGATGTAGGCTGGCAGGAAGGGAGCTGCATCGCAGGATTGCTGTGGACATAATCCATAACTATCAACTAATTTGCAAAGCTGTAGCAGCTGCTGGGGCATAATTACGGCTCCTTATCCTTCTCCCTAATATTTTTCCCCCCAGAAATGATTCTAAAGACAATTTTAACTTAAATACATCAGGTGTATTTTATCTGCAATTTATTTTTCCTCCTAATACGTTTAAATGGCTGCTTAAGTCAAAAGGCTCTGAAATCCAGTCTTTCTTTAACAAGTGATCCAAGTACAAAGAAGATGGACCTAGGTACTTACTGCATAAATACAACAAGCCAGAGAGATTTTTAGTAAGTTCAAAGAAATTACTGGAGTTTTAAAAAACCTCTGAAGTCTTATAGTTCTTGGCTCTGAGGAAGCATGGGCTAAAACCCGAAGCTTCAGGAAACCAGACACTTCTTAATGATAAGAGGTTTCCTGTCTTTATAACATCAGTAGCTTAAATATTTTGTTATTCATGTTCGTACGCTCAGAAGTCACTCTTAGACTTGTGGCCCTTCTGATTTCCTCTTTGTGAGGTTTGTCATAAACGGATGCTTCCTGAAGGATGTTTACCTGCCTCGGACTTCCCGCAGAATAGAATTCCTGGAACAGAAGAGATTCTTGTTGAACAGAGCTTTATGAATTACGAATCTTCTCATATCACTGCCAGCAGCCCGGAGGGGTTGTGTTCCTTTGCCCATTTCAGGATTCAAAAACTAAGGCTGTAGATGCCCACCCATCTGTGGGGCTCCTACCAAAGTAGGATTTTTATTTGGAGGCCTGGAGGGGTTGATGAGCTCAGATAACTCTCGTTATAATTTGGGGGGAAATCATGTGTCTCTACCAGATGTGGTCTCTTCCTTTTCGAGGCCAGAGGTTTCAACGAATGATCTGTGAGTTCATTTCTTGGATCAATAGTCTACGATTCCAAGCTGCCAGAATCAAAATATCCATGTGTACCACACGGATTAACCTCTTTGCCTTTCTGGGTTATTGTGTTTGATTCCACTTGTCCCTAAAAAGTTAGGTTTCAGGCTTTTCAGAAGCAAGTTCCGCCAATTCTTTTGTGGTTTGATTCAGAGACGGCTAGGCTCACGTGTTCCTTCACCCTGTCCCCAGCTCTCTTAGACACACTGATGTGGGTTCCCCCCACCCCCATTAATAAGCTATTTTTAAGAGCACTTTTAGGTTCCCAAAAAGTTTTGAGTGGAAAGTTTATAAAGTTTCCCCACATCCCCTGTCCCCACCCAGCTGCAGCACCCCTCACCACACCAGAGGGGTGCATTTGTTGCAGTCAATGAACCCACTCATCATTATCACCCAAAGGTCATGGTTACTTACATTGGGGTTCCCTCTTGGCATTGCACCTTCTTTTTTTATTTTTTATTTTTATTTATTTATTTTTCTTTTTGTTTTTAAGATTTTATTTATTTATTCATGAAAGACACAGAGAGAGAGGCAGAGACACAGGCAGTGGGAGAAGCAGGCTCCCTGAAGGGAGCCCGATGCGGGACTCGATCCCAGGACTCCTGGATGATGACCTGAGCCAAAGGCAGACGGACACTCAACCACTGAGCCACCTGGGTGCCCCCCTCTTTTGGTTTTGAGAAATGCATAATGACACATGTCCACCACTACAGCATCACACAGAGTAGTTTCATCGGCCTAAAAACCCTCTGTGCTCTGCCTAATTGTCCCTCTTTCCTTCAACCCCTGCAACCACTGATCTTTTACTGTCTCCATAGTTTTGCCTTTTCTAGCATGTTCTATGGTTGGAGTCATACAGTATGCAGCCTTTTCAGACTGGCTTCGTTCACTGAGTGACATGGATAAGGTTCCCCCATGTCTTTTTCATGGTTTGATAGCTCACTTCTTTCTAACATTGAATCATTTTCCATTGTCTGTATTTACCTGTTTATTTATCCTTTCAGCTACTGGAAGACATGGCGGTTGCTTCCAAGTGTGACGATCATAAATACAGCTTCGATAAACACCGTGTGCAGGTTTTTGCATGAACATAAGTTTTCAACTCTGCTGGGCAAATACCAAGGAGCAGCAGATGTGGTTTTTAACACCTAGTGATAAATGTTTGGTTGAGCACTGGGCAGAGCTTCTTGAGAAGTGAGAGCATGTCAGTGTCATCCCCTTACCCCTTGGGCCCTGCCACTTGGCGGGTATGACAAAACGAGCCCCTACCACATGAACAGTGCTGTTGAGTGCTTGCGGGAGAGACAAAACGTGTCCCGTGTGGAGACTGCTCCCAAGGACCAGGAAGTGAGACGTGGACTCCCTAGGGTACAAGAGCAATACTGCGAGTGGTCAGTCAGGAGGGCTCTGATGGGGAGGGGTGTAATGGTCTGTGCTGGGCTGAACTGGAAAGCTCTGGGAGGAGCTGGTGTGCACCTGTGCTCTGGAGGAGGGAGAGACTAGGCCCTCATCTTGGAGGATGGAACACATGAGAAGGTGTGCTGGACCATGACCTGCAGTGACCTTCATGGGGAGGAGTTTTAAAGGAAACTGAGGGCTGCAAGGATGAAGACATCTGCCTGGACCTCTTGAGGTGTCTACTTCCTTCCCAGAATTACCCCCTGGATGCTGCAGTCGCTGGGCTACTGATGGGCATCAGGGTCCTGCCAACGGCATTCAGCCTGACTAGGGGGCTGCTGGATTTTCTTTTTTTTTTTTAATTTTTATTTGTTTATGATAGTCACAGAGAAAGAGAGAGAGGCAGAGACACAGGCAGAGGGAGAAGCAGGCCCCAGGCACCGGGAGCCCGACGTGGGATTCGATCCCGGGTCTCCAGGATCACGCCCTGGGCCAAAGGCAGGCGCTAAACCACTGCGCCACGGAGGGATCCCTGGATTTTCTTTAGTAAAAAGCAGATGCTGTTGGGACGCCTGGGTGGCTCAGTGGTTGAGCGTCTGTCTTCAGCTCAGGGTGTGGTCCTGGGATCCAGTTTTGCATCGGGGTCCCCTCAGGGAGCCTGCTTCTCCCTCTGCCTGTGTCTCTGCCTCTCTCTGTATGTGTCTCTGGTGAATAAATAAATAAACTCTCAGAAAAAAAAAAAAGGCAGATGCTGTTTTTCTTCTAGGTAGAAGAGAGGAAGACATTGAGGCCATGCTTGGAGACCAAACAAGGAGGGCGGCATCATGCCAACCGCTGCAAAGGGAGGCAGGAGAGGTGCTGGAGAGGGAGAGTCCTGGTGAATGGGAGCAGAATTACCAGTAAGGAAGCAGAACCAAGGGGGTGGAATGACTCAAAATTGCAGGCACCCGACATTCAGCCATAATAAGTATGAGTGATCATACTTTCCTCTCTCACCACCCCCCCCACCATGTTGTCTCTTTTGTTTTAAATATTAAACGTTTTCTATCTTATCCAGTATTAGACATCAAAGTGCTAAGACACAGTTCTGTATGGCCCTGGGACAATGAACACGTTTTGAAAACTCATCTTTGAGATATTTCTTATAGACACGCACAAGTCATGATTTCCAGGTTGCACAAAGCATGATTTAGGACATTGGTTACTTTGTCTTCTTCTGCTTTTTCAGATGTAGTGAATAGTGAATGGTCTATTGCCACTGATCTTGGCAATGCCCGTGTGCCTTGGCAGGGTTCAATCCCGGCCCCGTTGGCAGTAGGAGATAAGCCGTGTCCCCGGGGGGGGGGCAGTGCACAGGATAGACTCCAACCTGGCATCTTTCCTTTGCTGTCTTCATAAGCGCTCCCTGGAAACACCATTTCCAATCCCAGTGATGAATGCACTGTGGAAAAACACGTATTTGTGTGAAACCTAAAAACTTCCCAGTCACCACCGTTCACGAGGAAGCAGCTGCTCAGACAATCTGATGTGATCAGTTGGATTCAGTGGGGCAACCACGGACATCATGTGATTCCCAAATGCTACGGGGACAGATCTGTAGCATCAAAACCCCATTTTTGGCAGGTCAGGTTGCTGACGGTCTTGGAGTTTGGGGCCAGGGTCATGTCAACTCTTTTTTGATTTGTACTTTTTGACAGATTATGGCTTCTGTGGTCTACCTGTATCCCGACCACTCTGTTCTGCGTTACACGTTGCTCTCCAAACATTGTGCTTCCCACCTGGTCTGAAATGGCCAGGCCTCCAGTGACAACAGTCTAGGGTCTTCCTTGGGGACCCGGCCACAGAGTCAAATGCAGGAATTGCTGTCACCCCACCAGTAGAAACACAAAACTTAGCAGACAAACCATGCTAGTGTCTTTTTTAAAAAAAGATTATTTATTTATTTATTTATTTATTTATTTATTTATTTATTTATTTATGAAAGACACAGAGAGAGAGGCAGAGACACAGGCAGAGGGAGAAGCAGGCTCCATGCAGGGAGTCCGACGTGGGACTCGATCCCAGGACCCCGGGATCACGCCCTGGGCCGAAGGCAGACGCTAAACCACTGAGCCACCCAGGGATCCCCATGCTAGTGTCTTTATACCTATATATGCAGCCTGTCTTTGGCCTAGCTCTCGGATTTGAAATTTTGGAGATTAGATCTTTCGTCTCTACTCCGGGCTTGGCCTTCTGTCCCAGAACGAGAGGTATCTTTTCTTCTTTCTGGTTTCCTGCACTTTGAATGCAGTTTGATTGGACGGTGGAATGGAAATCTCCGAACCAACATAGGCTCCTTAAAAGGAAATCATCTCTTTCTGTCGTATCTATATATACGTACACATATGCATATATACGGAAATATTCTACTTTTTCCCTTTAAAAACTGTGCATGTTTACGTTACTTTTCTTAAGCATCCAAATAGGATGCCAAAAAGTGAATCGGCTTCCTTCTCATCATGTCCTAAAAATCTAGAGAGATGAGAGAGGGGTGGAGGGCAGCCGCTATCAAAACTGTTGAGACCGTTAACCTGAGCGTTTTCCTGTGGGAAAAGCCCAAGACACGATGCGTACCTGAGCTTGATGACCAATGAAGCGTCTGTTCCCTGGAGATGATCATTCTGGAAAAGGAACAGCCCGTGGCCGTGAACCCTTGTCATTCCTGGGGCTGAAGGGGGGATGACCCGGGACCACTTTAAACACAGAAAGGACATTAGAGGGATGATAAGGGTGCACAAAAATAAAATAAAAAAAAGGATGATTTTGATTCTGATTGTAGAGGTTGGGAGGGAAGCTGCCGTAACAATATGTAGGGGTTACCAGGGAGAGTAGCCATAAAGCACGCACACTGTAGGGCACCCAGGTGGAGCGGGTTACGTCAACGGGATGCAGAGTTTGAGGGTGTACCCTGGACGGGCCTTACCGAAAAGATCGGCTTCCTTCTCTGCAAGTGAACGAATCCAGGTGGCACGAAGGGCTTTTATGTTTTATTGTTTGTTCTTTCTTACAGTCCAGCCTTGGTGTGGGTTCATCCTCTTAAAGGTGCAAACAAATATATAATCACCCCCGTGCCCAGATAGACTGCCTTTGGAGACTCCCTGCAGAGCAGAAACCAATGCAACCGGTTTGGGGCTTTGCGAGCCACGCACTGGTTAACATCTGGGGTCCTGTCCCCGCCTCGGGGCCAGGTGCGGCTGGACCACTTAGCCGAGCCGGTAACTCCAACAGCTCGTGGAGCTTGGCTCTGGATCTCACGGATCTCACCTGGAGATCCCGGCTTTTGCCAAAGTAAGGCGACGTCAATGGAATCTCAGATGCATTTCGACAGCACGGTGATTTCGTAAGCTTGCCTCCCACGCGTGTGCCCCATCTGGGTACTGATCGGTGAGGGGTCCTTGGAAGTGGCCCCTTGCGTTTGGTCATTGACCTTCCCTCTCGAGCTGCTGAAATGAGAGATGGACAAGTTGGATCCCAGCTGGACATTTCTGGGACGTCATCTGTGCCCAGCGTGCACATTCCTGCCACGGCTCTCAACAGGCCCCACCGGGGCTAGCACTCCTGGGATTCCACGCTCCTGAGCGAGCCGAGTGAGCACAGCAGTCTGTGTCCAGGCCTCTGGGGGAGGCCGAGTTGCCTGACCATCTCCCCCCGCCCCCGAGCGCAGGGCTGCGGGGGAATGTTGTGCGTGGATGGCCTGACCAGCGGGGCTGAGAATCGGAATGAAGAGATCCTAGTGGTGGCGTCCACCAGCTCCGAGCGCTTTCAGGGTGCAGGTTGGCTTCATCCTCGCCGCAGCCCCGAGGGGCCAGGCGGCAGGTGGGGCTTGGCCGGGACAGTCGGGAGCCCTCAGGTGCCTGCAGTAGCCAGGTGCTGGGTCCTCAGGAGGATGTTTGGAAGCCCCTGGCAGGCCCCCACCCCGATGCCTGCACGGCTGCCATCGCGGGAGCCCTGGTCCCCCTGGGAACAGCCTGCAGGAGCCCCTCCTGGACAGAATCCAACAGCCCCCCCACCCCGGGGCAGAGGCGGTGGAGGGCGAGTCTCCAGGCTTCATCCCTGGGGAGGGAGGGGAGCCCGGTACTGAAGATCAACACCTAACACCCAGGACAGGGCAGTACTGCTGTGGTCTCCACGTATGGATGGGAAACTGAGGCACAGAGAGATCAACTCACCTGGGACTTGTCCACTTGTCCAGGGTGTACGACTAGTACGTGGAACCCGAACCCAGGCCATCAGCTCCGTGGGCCGTGCTCTCAGCCACCTTGACCACGCTGTCTTTCTGCTAGAGGCCACGGGAGACAGCTGCTGTGGCCAGGGCTTCAGCGCACCACTTGGCTGCATATGCTCATGGCAGCTGGTGTGACCCCACCACAGGAGCTAGGTCCTGTGACTGTCCCCGAGGAAGAGGTCAGGAAACACACCTGAAGGCGTGGGCTCACCGAGCCTGCAGGCAGCTTCCTGGCAGCAACTGTGTCCTTCCCCGCACTGGGCTGACGCTGCAGAAGGAGGCTGTGCCGAGGTCGCCAAGAAAGGGCTTTTGCCCTTGAGCAGCAGCCCAGGTGAGCCACAGCAGGTGCCCATCACAGAGGGTGTGAGGCACGGAGCTGGCCTCGGGGCGTCTGCCCTGATGCAGGACCTCAGACCTCACCCTCAGACTCGAGAGGCAGCCTTGTGTCTCCCATCCTCCTGCTTCCTTCTCGCTCAGTCCTGGAGGCCTCCGGGAGGCGGCGGTGGCGGAAAGATGATCAAGGAGGGATGACCCGACGCCCTGCAGGTTCCTTGCAGACTTTCAAACCTAAGTAACAGCTGAACCGTGAGAAAATCAGGAAGGTGCTGAGATTTAGGAATTAGGTGAGGCTGCGGAAACTAAGCCTGAAGAGGATGGAGAAGCTGTGGGCTTCCCAGGAGCATCATCCAACTGTGGGAAAGAGGGACCTGGAAGCGGGTTTGGAGACAATGATGCGGTGAAAGCAGTTAGGACTGTTTCCTGACTACCCCACCCCGGGTCCCCCCCTTTCCATGTACTGGTTGTGCAGACATCATCGTCTCCATCCTCTCAAAACACTCGGGGGGTGATGGCATTATCCCCATTTTACAGGTGAGAAAACAGGTTTAGAGCTCAGCTGACTGGCCTGAGACACAGACAAGCCATCGGGTTCACACCGTGAAGCTGGATGGAGTCGGCCTGAAGTCATTCCAGCTGATTGATCTCTCCCGAGACAGCTCATTCCTGGCTTGATGCTGGACCCTTGGCGATGGTATCGTAATAACGCCTTGTGGAAGCCAGTACATCAGTCCTCACGGGGAAGCTGATGTACAGTTAATGAATCCTTAATACTCCAGCGAAGCAGCCACTAATTGTGATATTGGGTGAAGAATCCAAGTCTAAGGAACCACTAATGCTCCAATCTGACGTTGATTTATTCAGAAGGGCATTAAAGAGGTGTTTTATGACTTGGCATGAGAGGGACCTGGCCAACGTGACCGATCTGAGCGGCCAGGAATACCTGGGGGATGGACCAGTGATCAGCGAGGGGAAGAAAGGAATCGTGAGAAGTGCGGGAGTGGAAAGACGGTCATTGTAGACACAGTGCCAGTGCCGTCAAGGTGGTGCCCAGGTGGGAACCCGCTACACTGGGAGTTCTGATGCTGCGAGGCACAGAGAGGAAGCTGGCAAGTCAAATCTTTTTTTTTTTTTAAGGATTTTATTTATTTATTCATGACACACACACACAGAGGCAGAGACACAGGCAGAGGGAGAAGCAGGCTCCATGCAGGGAGCCCGATGCTGGACTTGATCCCAGTCAAGTCCTTGCTGCCATTAAGAGCCGCCTCTGCAGGTGAGTGATGCCAGCACCATCGTTGAGCCAGCCCCGGCGCTGCTGAGCCAGCTCAGGGTGCCCCTAGCACTCCACTGCCTGCAAACCTACGTGTCCCTTCTCTGCCTTCAGGATTTTGCCTGTTTGCGTGTCTATTTGCTCCAAATTGCTGTTGTCACCACCACTAACCACTACACTGGAAGTGCCCCCAGTCTCCAGTATATCTGAGCTTCTCTCCCCATCACATTAATGCTGGAAATCACATGACTTTGTCCCACAGAACCCCCAAGCACGGCAACCACGCAGGAGTGCTAACAATCCCACAACTTAAAAGTTGTAAGAAAACACGAAAAGTGTAATACGAAATTACACGCACTTTCAAAATGAAACATGGGGACCATGAACGGAGGAGCCGAGTGCAAAGCCAACTATTAGCATCAAGATACCTCATTGTGTTTCTTTTTCATCTGGTCTTGTACGTGTGAATCTACGTGCCTGCTGAAAAGAGAACATAAAAGGCTCATGTCTTGGGGCAAAACTTCCTGACTTAGAGCAAAAATGGACCAATTACTACTAAATCAAATGAAAGTGTATCAGTGGCTCATAATTCTGTGCCCCAGGCCATTAACAAAGTTTCGAGGCAACGTGCAAACAGTGTCTTGCATGACCATGAGGGAGAGCGTCGGGGTGCGATCCTAAAGCAGCCGTCCCACACCAGCCAGGGAGGCGGGGTGCCGACTGGTCTCCCACCCCACAGAGCTCTGGGGAGCTCTACCAGGGGGTGGGGGATGGAGCCCACAGGGGACAGCTGGATTCGATTTCGTTACCCTCAGGCATGAAACTCCAAGAAGGAATGGCAGCTCAGAAGTCACTTTCAAAGGTAAAGCGTAAAGCTGGGTTAAGGGTGCACACGACGTGCACACCGAGGACACTGATGTTAGACGCGCCGGTGGAACAGGGTGATAGAACGGTTGCTTTGTGGTTTATGGGTTTTCGTGCATTTTGCTTCCAAATCAAATAGAAGCCACGTGCAATTCTTTCTGCAGCCCTTTCTCCCTCCCGGGGACAGACCTACCCGTTCAAGATCGAGTGAGCCGTGAGCCGAAAGGAATAGGATCCTGGGAGGTGCACGACGCTGGTTCTGGAGTACTGATGGGGACGGCAAGACACTAAGCACTCTATTTCCAGGATCTATTTAAGACTAATTACTTAGCGATGGATGAGTTGGATGAGTTTAAGATAGTTTCCATAATCAGCTTGGGTAGGGACAGGGTAAAAATCTTTGCTGTTAATATTATGTCATTCAGGAGCCTAAAATATTAAGTCACTGAAAATAAAATTCCGTAATCCACCCGTACGTCCAATTACGGGTACTTGGAGCTAAATATTTTTAGGTTTGAAAATCACGAATAATGAATCCATTATTTTAACTAATTTAGATAGGATTTTACATTTTTTGTCACGAGACACCAAATCTCCAACCGTGGCTTTACGAAGCAGTGGTGGTTTAAACCTAACAAGCTTACTATGCAACAACACCCTTTTAACTAGAATTCTCTGTTAGCTAAAAAAAAAAGGGGGGGGGGCAGCCTGGGTGGCTCAGTGGTTTAGCGCCGCCTTCGGCCCAGGGCGTGATCCTGGGGACCCAGGATCGCGCTCCGCGTCGGGCTCCCTGCATGGAGCCTGCTTCTCCCTCTGCCTGTGTCTCTGCCTCTCTCTCTGTCTCTCATGAATAAATAAATAAAATCTTAAAAAAAAAATCTATCCACTCTGAAAATTAATGTCCAGAATAATGACCATGAAAAGGGAACAGGTGACTCGGTTGAGTGTGACTTTGAGGGCCCTGGCCTGACATTCTGGATTCTTCTCCTAGATAATGTTTCCTTTTCTTTTTATTTTTTTTCCTTCCCTCAGAATTTAAGAACTTTTTGTCTCCCAGTAAAGTTCTGCTTTTGTATAAGTACATGTGCTTAAGGGGGTCTGATGTGCACTTGCTTCTAGGTGTAACCAAGGTCTACCTGCAAGCAGGTGCTCAAGGCACAGAAATGAAATAGTGACTCAAAAAAAAAAAATTCTAGGCACTGAATTGTAGGAAACGTATTAGTGGGGGAGACCCAGGAATACAATCTGGCATCCCTGAAGCCATGTTACAGAGACTGCCGTCCTGTTTGAAAACTCCTGTGGACTCATAAGGACAGAATTGTATCCTGGTGGTTGAGATGCAAGGAACTTTAGCACAGCCTTCTGCATTTAAAAAAACACAATCCACTTAGAGAGGATATTAATTTTTTTATAAATTTATTTTTTATTGGTGTTCAATTTGCCAACATACAGATATTAATGTTTTTAAGAGTCTGCATCCATGCAGTGCCAGACATTGTGTTGAGTCTTTGCACATTTGTTGTCTCATGTAAGCCAACTCTCGCACCTGCCCGGACACCACTGCACCCCCCCACACACACCCTCTGGATGCATGCCGGGTCCTTGACCTTCACTGACCTTACTTTTGCAGCCTCTCCGGCCTCATGTTTTACATGAGGCCCACCCCCATCCTCAGTCCCATTGATAGCATTACACTTCTGGTTTCAGACATTAGCGCGGGGCTCTGCAAACCACAACAAATCCAGCCAGCCACAGGAGTGGCTTTAACATGGTTAAAAAGTTAGAAAACCCAAAGAGGCCTATGTGTGATGTGTGAAGATTGTGAGATTTAGATCTGTGTCTGTGAATGAAGTTTTGTGGGCGCAGCCTCACGAGCGTTCATTTTGTTGTGTGGGTTTGCTTTTGTGCTCCTAAGTCAGCAGAGTTGAGTCGTGGGGACTGAGACTGTGTGTGGACCACCAATTTAACATATTTACTATCTGGTACTTTCAGAAGGACTTTGCAGACCCCTACGCCAGGCCTCACCCCCACCCCCAGGCCTTCAGCCTCTCAGTTCATGCCTTGAATTTTTACTGACCTTGTCACAAAAGGGAGCATGGGCTTTGGCCTGGGTTCATATGAGGCATAAGAAGTGATTCCCAAGAGAGATGGATAATTCAGAGTGGATTATTGGGATCTGACTCAATGTTGGAAAATGTAGTCAAAGCAATACAGACACTGGCCGCATTTACCTAGTGCTACCGATGATCTAGACTCTGTAAAACTGCTCCATTTTATCATCACTTCTGCCCTGCGTGGAAAGTATTATCGCACCCATTTTACAGATGAGAAAACTCAGGCCCAGACTGGTTAAGGGATTTCCAAAGGTCAGCTGGCCAGATGTGGAGGGTGACTTTGAAACCAAATCGACTGGCCCGAGAGACCACAATCCCAGCCACTTTGTCCTCCTGTCTTGAACCTTTAGTGAAAGTGAAACACCCATTTCAAATCCTAGCTCCCCCGGTGATGAGCTGTGTGACCTTGGTGAGTCCTCAGCCTCACTGGGGGGCATGAGAAGAGTTTTCACACAGGTTTGTCGTGAGGCTCAGAGAGGTGGGTGTCTGAGGACGTGTCTGGTGGGCCTCATGTAAAACATGGTGGTCAAATCTCAGCGAATTATGGGCTTTATAAAATATCCCAATGGCCAGCAGCATTTATTCTTGATTTTAAATGAACACTTTCTGTTAGTCATAGTATTTACTTATTTTGTGGTTTTAAAAATGATGTGTCTAGCGGCTTTGATGTTGGTCTACCTTGTTGGGGGAGGCACCTGCCGCAGACCCTAGGACCGGAGTCTGGTGTCTTGTGCCAGTTTCACGAAACAGGAATAGGCTCAGGTGTTGGCATATACGTGGGGTCAAGGGTCTTTTCCTTCATGGTGCTTGATCTACACGTGCTGCTGGTTTATCAGGATACACACAGCGATTGATAAAAATATGTGGGGGCACCTGGTGGATCAGTCAGTTAAACGTCTGCCTTCGGCTCAGGTCCTGATCCCAGGGTGCTGGGATCGAGCCTTGTGTCGGGCTTCCTGCTCAGCGAGGAGTCTGCTTCTCACTCTCCCTTGCTGCTCATGCTCTCTTTCTCTCTTTGTCAAATAATTAAATCTTTAAAAAAAAAAGTGTATGGACCCTTCAATAGTTGATTGTACTCACAAAATAGTTTTCTGGGGCATGAGTGAATAATGGTAATAATAATGCTATGCGTCTGGAGTGTACTGAGTCAAGCACTGTTTGATGTGCTTTGTCTGCGTCTCATTTATCGCTAAAAGCACCTCTATGCGGTGGTGCTACTGCCACCATCATCTGTGGAGGAGGGGATGGAGGCCGAGAAGCTGTGCCAGGTGGCCACAGTTCCACAGCTAGTGGGTAGTGGGAGTGGGATCAAACTCCACTCTCCTGACGGGGGCCTGGACTCCTTCCTCCTGAGCAGTGCAGCTCACATCAGGTAACCAGAGTACTGGGCCCCCCAGAGAGACGGGACAGAAAATTCGAGGAATAATATTCCATTGTATACATAAACCACATCTTCTTTATCCATTCATCTTTCGATGGACACCGAGGCTCCTTCCACAGTTTGGCTATTGTGGACATTGCTGCTATTATTCAGCCATTAGAAGCACAAAATAAACTTTTCTAAGTACTTCAAAAAAAATTAGAAACGACAAATACCCACCATTTGCTTCAACGTGGATGGAACTGGAAAGGATTATGCTGAGTGAAGTAAGTCAATCGGAGAAGGACAAACATTATATGGTCTCATTCATTTGGGGAATTAAATAATAGTGAAAGGGAATATAAGGGAAGGGAGAAGAAATGGGTAGGAAATATCAGAAAAGGAGACAACATAAAGACTCCTAACTCTGGGAAATGAACTAAGGGTGGTGGAAGGGGAGGAGGGTGGGGAGTGAGGGTGAATGAGTGACGGGCACTGAGGGGGGCACTGGGTGTTATTCTGTATGTTGGTAAATTGAACACCAATAAAAAATAAATTTATTATATATAAAAAAAAGAAAATTTGGGGAAGTGAGCTCTGGCCGGGCTTTCAGTCATAATGGTGCCAGGACCTTCTGCAAGCCGTGAGCTCTCGCCAGGCCTCCCAGGGGCTCCCCAAAGTCTTCCCTACTCTGGATTATACCACCTTCAAAAAAAAAGTGTTACTTATGACCCTGTACACATACAACAAGTTTTCACATTGAGGAGAAATGGGATCTTAAAAAAAAAAAAAAAAAAGAGGAAATGATATAGATCTGTTTGAAAGAAATTTGAAAAAAAATCTGGAAAAAGCCTGAGTTCAAAATACTGATTTTTTTACCAACAGGGAAGCAAAGGCTAGACTGTTAGTGTGCGTACCAAATGGTTTGGCTAGATTGAGAAGAAAAAGTTAAATTCAGTAACGTTGTCAGACACGCGGGGCAGTTGAATGGTTTATTCCGTCCTCGGATGGTGTTGGTATTCCAGATGCGACGGGACAGGAGGCCCAGCCCGGCAGGCAGAGGTCTGGGAGGGCACTGACCCTGCAAAAATGCCGGCTCCTGCCCACGGGGCCTGCAGCAGGTGGGGGTCTGTGCCACCCGTTCCAGTAGAGGGCAAACATTTCCAAGGTGCCCATTGGCAGCCCCAAAGGCCAAGGGCAGGCTTGGAGCCTGGCCAGAGGAATCAACCAGAATCCCTAAAGTCTGAAATGAGAGGATCCGAGAAGAAAGGGTACGTGGAGTGTGACCTGAGGAGAAGACCCAGATGCGACTTTCACACTATCCTCAAGGTCATTGAGAGCATTTTTGGGACAAGGAGTCCTATTCTAGAATTTCGCTAGATTGTAATAAACGAAAGCAAATTGTAGCCACAGGGAGCTAGGGGAAGAGAAAAGACACAACTTTTTTTTTTTTTTTTCCTGTAAGAAAAGATTTGTTAAATCTTTTTGAACTGACAAAAAAAAAAAAAAAAAAAGGCAATTTGTCTTGGGCTGCTAAAGAAATAGATTGTCAATCTTTTTTTTTTTTTTTTTTTTTTTTTTTAGCTGAACATATGTAGCTTCAAAAAACTCTAGAAAGTAGTAGAAAGTAGGAAGGGAACAAAGAAAAGATTCATGGACGGGAACCCTTTGGTGGTCTAATTTTTGTTCTACGGTACAAGGTGACGCGTGGTTGGTTGGGCCAGGCTGGGTTGGTGGTTCTTTTTTCTCAGATTTAGGCATTGCTCTGGCTTATGACCTTCTTGTCCCTTAAATGTTTTACAATTTTTATTATTTAAAAAAATAAAATTTTTATTATTTTAAGAAGAAATATAGTTACTCTGAGTCATTTAAAGTTAAAACAGTCATCCTCCTGCTGTGCGCCTGCAACGGAGAGTGATTTTAGAGAATTCAGGTATGACACGGGTGGTGGGCAGCTCTGATTCCCTCTCCAGGGGAGGAAGGACCCGGGGAGAAGGTTTGAGACTAGGAGGGGAAATGTCAGGAGATCCCAACTCAAAAAGTGGGAAGCTAAAGGACGGGCCGCCTCGTTCCCATATTTCCCTATTTACGCTGCTCGGATCAAACCCCATCAAACAGGTGCTCTGTCACCAGGACAGTCCAGGGATTGCTGCTACTTTTCTGGGAGGCCTGGAGAACCCTGCAAACCCCGAACCTGTCGTCACTAGGTAGACCTGTGTAGGCATCGGCCACTAGGTGGTGCCCAACCGCACAAAGGACCAGCCCGGATCTGGCCACGTGCCCAGAACACCTGGACAGGTGAGCTCACCTTGGTTATTCATCAGCTCTCAGAGAATGCCACCCCGCATTGACACCAATTGATTCATTTTATTTTTTTTAAGATTTTATTTATTTATTCGTAAGAGAGAGAGAGAGAGAGAGAGAGGCAGAGACACAGGCAGAGGGAGAAGCAGGCTCCATGCAGAGAGCCCGACGTGGGACTCGATCCCAGGACCCTGGGGTCATGCCCTGAGACGAAGGCAGACGCTCACCCACTGAGCCATCCTGGTGTCCCCATTGATTTATTTCAAACACCATGATTTTTTAAACGTCATTTTACTCTGGCTTTCTTGGATTTAAAAACACTGTGATTTCTGCATTTTGTTCTGGTGAGGAAACTGTCTATCGGCTTCCTTGCTCTGGTCAACGGGGTTTTGGTTCTCCTACACGTCCTCCTACCACCTGAGAGGCCGCCTGCCTTCCCTGCTTCCTCCCGGGGTGCTGGGGTGAGGACTTGGGGTAATTCAGTCCCACAGTTCCCGTACAGGTCACGGTTGAGCCCATCGAGTGCCACGGTCACATTTCCTTTCTTGTAGCGGTTTTGTTAATCCCGGAGGTAACAGGTGCTCCATTTCTTCCCTTTGCCTTGTTTTCTCTCACTTCCGTTAATCAGTCCCAGACCTTCAAGCAGAAGGAATTCGCTCCATTCCATTCACTCGGAAACGCCAGGAACCTGCGAGCAGCTGTCTGTCCCGGGAGCCTCGCTCTAGAACCTCGCTCAGGAGCCTCGCTCTGGAGCTCTCTATGTCCTGCTCCAGTCCTCACCAGTGCTCTACACTCTTGTCCTGGGACCCGCCTTATTAGTTCTTCTGGGGCTTTCCTTGGCCTTACTCTTGTAGGGATCCCTTCTTCCAGAAGGGAGGGTGCAGGGGATGTCTCTCCCTTCCATGCTTCACTCCCTGGTTTTGGTGGAGGAAGACTTCCAGGAGCTTCCAAGAAGGATTCATGGAGGGGGGTGGTGTAGCAGAGCGGATCAGAGCTCTGGTGTATCTTCATTCTACCCCTGCACTGGGAGATTGGGCGAGGCTACTGATTCTTTCTCTTTAGATTATTCTTCTTTTCTTTTCTTTTTTCTTTTCTTTTCTTTTCTTTTCTTTTCTTTTCTTTTCTTTTCTTTTCTTTCTTTTCTTCTCTTCTCTTCTCTTGTCTTTTCTTTCTTTTCTTTTCTTTCTTTCTTTCTTTCTTTTTTCTTTCTTTCTTCTTTCTTTCTTTCTTTCTTTCTTTCTCTTTCTTTCTTTCTTTCTTCTTTTCTTTCTTTCTTTCTTTTTCTTTCTCCCTTCCTTCTTTCCTTCCTTCCTTCCTTCCTTCCTTCCTTCCTTCCTTCCTTCCTTTCCTTCTTTCTTTCTTCTTCCTTTTTTTCTTTTTTTTTACAGCAGGGGGAGAGAGAGAATGTCAAGCAGGCTCCACATCCAATGCAGAGCCTGATGCAGGGCTCGATCCCATGACCCTGAGATCATGACCTGAGCCAAAACCAAGAGTTGGGTGCAGAACTAACTGAGCCACTCAGGCTCCCCTCTCCTCAGATGTTTAGACATTGCTCCTATGTTAGGACATTTGGGATTGATATTGAGAAAGACCGTGCTCCTCTGAACCATTATCCTTTAACATGGATAAATATAGGGCATTTTATTATATTCTCCTTATCCCTAGTGGTCAGAAATTTTTTGAGTGATTTGGAATTTATTTGTTTGTTTGTTTGTTTGTTTATTTATTTATTTATTTATTTATTTATTTATGTTCAGGGTACTCAGTATGCCTTTTTATTCCAACAGCTCACATGCTTCAGTCCTGGGACAATTTCTTCCATAATTTCCTTCATATTATATATATATATATATATATATATATATATATATATATATATATATATAAAGATTTTTAAAATTTATTTATTCATGAGAGACACAGAGAGAAAGAGAGGCAGAGCCACAGGCAGAGGGAGAAGCAGGCTCCTGGCAGGGAGCCCAATGTGGGACTTGATCCTGGGTCTCCAGGGTCACACCCTGGGCTGAAGGTGGCCCTAAACCTCTGAGCCACCCAGGCTGCCCTCATGATATATTTTTCAAAGATTTTATTTAATTATTTTTCAGAGAGAGAGAGAGACAGAGACAGAGAGAGAGAATGAGCAGGGGGAAGGGCAGAGGGAGAGAGAGAAGCAGACTCCCCATTGAGCAGGGACCCCAATGTGGGGCTTGATCCCAAGACCCTGAGATCATGCCCTGACTGAAGGCAGATGCTTCACTGACTGAGTCACCCAGGCATCCCTCCTTGATAATATTTTAATCTCTAAATTCTTTACTTTCTTCTTTTGGAAATTCATATAATTCAGATATTGGAAACCCTTGATCCATTTTCTAAGTATCTGTTTCTCTCCCTGTTTTCCATCCCTCTCCTCTTTGGGATATTTGGTCACAACTTTTCACCTTCCAATCACCCTATTGACCTCATGAGGTTTCAATTCTCAGGAGCTCATTCTTACTTTTTAAGTGATGCTCTCACAACATGGTGTTCTTGTTTCACAGTTGAAAATGTTTTGGCTATTTCCCTGGGGGCATTCATTGTAGACTCTTTTGTTTTTTTGTTTTTTACATTCCTCAGCTTCCTTTATTTTTTATTTTTTATTTTTTTTGTTCAGTGTTTCCTCCCACTTGTCTCTGTCTTTTGTGTTGGAACTTGCCTAAAACTGTCTGTTAATCCTTGCGGGTACATTTACATTTCAGAAAGAGAATCCCAGTATTGAAAGTACTGATAGGGAACTCTGTGTATCATGCGTGTGGGGTGGGATGGAGGGGCCTGTGCAATGGTGGGCTTTTCTCCAGAGGCGTTAGTTGGCTTGACCACGGGGGAGCTGCAATGCCAGTGTCTGTGGGTCTTTTCACCTGTGAGGATCACGTCCCCAAAGAGCAGTCTGAGTCTCGTGGAGGGAGTGGAGGGTGCAGGCAGCACTAGTGTAAGTTTTGCTACCTGCATTCTGGAGCCTAAGCCAGCAGAAGGGAGAGGATACCAACCTGGGGATGCGGATTTCAACTGAATTTCTCTTTCTAGGGGAAGGACCGCTCCTCTCCATGGGGTTTCCGGCGACTGAGTCTAGATGCTTTCGAGAGGTTTGCCTAAGTCGCCTGCCAGCATCTGGGAGACACCTGCATCAGGCTGCCTGCAGAAGGGGGTACCTGGGATTCACCTGCTTCTCGAAGACTCTCTCCTCAGAGCATCTGTGCCTCCAAGCACCTCGGTCATTCCAGGGCCCTAGAGGGGCAACCCCCTTGCTTCTTGCTGGCCGTTCCTCCCCAGAAAAGGAGCCAGCTTCTCCCCCTACCAAGTCAGCACGCAAACCTCCTCTTCCATGCCTGTTCAAATTCTATGAGCATCTTTTGCCTGCGGCCATTCCTTTCCACCACTCACTTTGTCCTTTTGGATTCTTTGTCTACTGTCATTTGAGTGAGGTTCCTGAAGGGTGCTTGTGTCCAGCTCTCTGTGGTTCCTGGAGATCCCTCAGCTTCTATCATATATTGCATACTTTTAGGCCTTTAGAGAATGATCCCCCAAGGATTTAGGAAATGTTTGCCAAAAAATTTAGGGAACGTGAGGACAACGTGAGCAAGCCACAGAACGCTGGCCAGCAGTTGGAAAGACTGAACTTGGCTCGTCAACCCCTTGCTTACTCGTGAACAGGTCGCATTTCTCTAAATCTGTTTTATCCTCTGGAAAATGAGTCTAATCTACTAATATCTGCATCATTCAGCTACTCCAAGGCAGGGGGCGGGCGGGGGGGTATGAGGAGCAACCAGGAATGTTAATGCTCTCTGGAAAGTCAGACGTGTTTCACTATAAGCAAGCCTATTTTGATCACCTGTCAGAGATGGCACATTTATGAGAGCAACGCAGTATTTCTTTAGCCTTTTGGAAAAATGGGTGCTAGGAACAATGATGTCAGGCTAGATTTGGATACATGACCCGGACTATACCTAGGGGCAGATGGGTGTACTTTTAAATTTTGGGGCAGCCTGGGTGGCTCAGTGGTTAAGTGCCGCCTTCAGCCCAGAGCATGATCCAGGAGACGTAGGATCGAGTCCCACGTTGGGCTCCCTGCATGGAGCCTGCTTCTCCCTCTGCCTGTGTCTCTGTCTCTCTCTCTCTGTATCTCATGAATGAATAAATAAAATCTTAAAAAAAATAAATTTTGCTGGATTGAGCATCCTCCCTCCCTGCTGTTCCAGCCTCCCTGGCGCCCTTGGTTCTCCGCTGCTGCTTTAAGGCTGCAGAGCGCCCCGGTGGCCAGAGAGGCAGGGCAGGGGGTCCCCGCCTGCCACCTCCCAGGCAGGGAAGGTTAGGAGGGAGCACTGCGATTCGGGCCGCGGGAGAGGAGAGATGAGCCTGCCTGCCCGCCTGCTGCCTGGATGTGGAGGCTGAGGGCTGACGTACGCTCCTTCTAAACAGGTTTCAGTGATTTGCCCTCTTTTGTGTGACCAGCTCATCCCCTGCAAACCACGGTGCCCCTTTTCACACTGGATGCGCTAGCAAAGCCACAGCAACCCATCTAAACTTTCGGTGAATGGCCCTTTGATTTTCTCAGTGCTCCTGTCCCCTCCCACGCCACCTGCACCTGTCCCCTCCTTTTCCTAATGTTGCAGGACAGCCTCAATTTCCTGCCAGGTTCCTCCTCGCACTGGCTCGATAGGGACCGATTCTGGGGTTGTGCTCAGTAGAAGCACTCCATCATATGCTGTTGAAAACGCTCGGGGTAAAAAATCCAGTCAGGGGCCACATGGTGATGTTTTTACTCCACTTGGGCTTATGTTAGGGCTACCACCACCCATCGCTGAATTTAACTCACTTTTTGGTTTTTGCTTTTTGGGTGGCCTGAGAGCATGCATCAGTGCTGAGTTGTTCCCCGGACAAGACAGGAAGTGAAACGGGCTATTTCTGGCCATTCTCCACTAAGGTCGGTGTTTTTATGGAACCCAGGATGCTGCAGGTTTGGGTTCCTTGCTGTCCTAAAGCAATGTCTGGGAAAGGCATCCTGATGAACCAGGTGTTTCAAGGTCTGGCCGAGTACTCTCACTTTGGTCCCACACCTGGTGTGGTTGTCCTCTGTGGACAGTCTTCTCAATGCTCTTTCCCTCACTAGTATCTGTGACCAAACTTGCTATTCCTTACTGACTCATGCTGTTCCCTGCATGTGCTCAGGGCAGAGAAGAGAAGTAGCTTCTCATCCAAAAGCTGGTTCCTCTCTGTCTGCCCTAACTTACTGATACTCCTGTAGTGGACCTGCCCTGTTTAGGGCACAATAATGATGAGTGTTCTGTAATTCATGTGTTTTGGTTACTTTGGTTGTCTTCCTACTGATGAGCAGGCACATGGCAGGCCTGCAGCACTGCCTGAGCACCTGCTGTATACTCTCAGCCCTGGGCTGCTACCCGTAGGTATCAGCTTGGTTGATCCACACCTGGACCTAAATAGGCAGACACTGTTCTCCCCACGGTGCAGGCCCAGTGCCGCTGTTGGCAGGTAACTTGCCCAAAGTCACACAGCAGTAGGTTCACAACATACATAATCTAAGAGAGAGGCTCTCCAAAAATCAGCCCTGACCTTTGTACATTGATGGTGGAAATGCACAATGGTGTAGTCAATGGTGTCAGAAGTTGTTGGAGTTCCTGACAAAGTTAGAAATTGTGTTACCGTATGACCCAACACTTCCATTCCTAGGTATCTGCCCAAGAGCAATGAAAAGGAGGCTCCACACAAACTCCTATATGTGAATATTCAGAGCAGCATTCTTTAGAGCATCCCAAAGTGCGAACAACTCCAATGTCCATCAACTGATAAATCAAATGTGGAATATAATGCAATGGGTTATTATGGAGCCATAAAAAGGAATGAAGTATTGGCACTACTACAGCACGGAGGGATCTATCTTTTTTTTTTTTTTTTGAGATTATTTATGTATTTATTCAGAGAGAGGCAGAGACATAGGCAGAGGGAGAAGCAGGCTCTCTGCAGGACTCAATCCCAGGACCCCATGATCATGACCTGAGCCAAAGGCAGATGCTCAACCACTGAACCACCCAGGTGTCCCTTGGAGGGACCTTGAAAACCTTGTGTTAAGTGAAAGAAGTCAGTCACAAAAGGGCACATACTGTATGGCTCCATTTATATGGCATGCCCATATAGGCAAATCCACAGAGAAAGCAAGTAGAATGGGGCTTGTCTATGGCTGTGTGTGTGTGTGGGGGGGGAGAGGATGGGGAGAGGTGGCTCATGGGTACAAGGTTTCTTTCTAGGGATGATGAATATCTTCTAAATTTAGATTTGATGATGTTTGCACAACTCTGTATACATACCAAATTACTGTATTGTATAGCTTAAATGGGTCAAGTGTAAGCTGTGAATTATCTTTCAATAATGCTGTTATATAAAATATCAGCTCTGTGGGTCATAATCACTTGGGCATATTGCATGTACAGGAGTCCCCCTCCCGTTATCTGCAGGGATCTGTTCCCCCTTATCTGACAGAAACTGCAGATAGTACCGAGTCCTACGTATACTATGTTCTTTCCTATACACACATTCCTGAGAAATGAGGAGAAAGGAGCAAGAATAAGGGGGAAGGAAGGACACCACTGTAAGCGATTTAGGGCCTGGGAAAAAAATACTCCTCCTGAAAAGGGAGGAACAGAAAAAAAAATTGCCCTTTTGGAATCTGAGAGGTATTCTGTGGATTTATTGACACAGGAGTACAGATCTGAAAACTTGTCACCATTCTTTCCTGAGTAAAATATTAATCTGTGTTTGTATGAACGAATGGGTAATAATCAATCCATGCTATTTGTCCCTTAATTTGGTTCAATGAGGAAACAAACAACTGCTGCTGGAATGCCATGGGATAAAAGACTTCTTTAGTATTTGAAGGAAACGTAAATCCTTAGAATTTAAACATTAATATGCCAAACATAATCCCTGCTTTCTATTTCTTAATTCATAGTAATAAAAGTAGGGAGTTAATAACAGTAATCTGATATCCCTATAGGCTTTCATAGAAACTTAATAATGTTTAAGTATTCTATTTTTTTTAATTTTAAAAATATATGAGAAAAATAGCATGAGCAATATTATTCCCATTTGACAGGTGCTTAATATCAAGAGCTGGAGAGATTAAGTGATTTATGTCAACTGAATTTGCTGAGGTGAGCCTAAAATCCAGGGCACCACTCCCCTGCTTTATCATACCGGGCTGCATCATTTTAAAGCAAAGAGGTGACTTTTTATCCCCCATCCTATGGCCAATGACACATGCCTGGAGATTGCTTTATATTTAAAATCCCCTCTATAATCCTAGTCCTCAGTTTATATATGCATTCAGGCTCCTAAAAATCAAATGGAACATTGGAGAGAACACTGAGACCGGTGCTCCTGGGTAAAATATCTCCCTGTGGAATCTCCTGGCCCTACCCCATTTCCGAGCCTGAGGAACCCCTTCCCCAGCTCACAGCTGACTGAGGGCTGGAGCTATAAAGAGACAAGCAAAGTTAGACCATGTCTGCGTTCCTTACCCATGTCTGGCCATGGGCCTCCTATCCAGAGAGGAGGTGCTGTGTGTTGTGGAGAGCTGGGGATGCATACTGGGTTGGGACACCTCGGTCTGATCTTCACCCATTGCCACTCGTCCTCATCCTGAGCGAACCCTGGTTGGTTCTGATTATTTGCACCTACCAACCAGAGCTGGCTTGCTGAGGATCTCTGTGGAGGCAGTGCCCAGAAAGGCAGTTTGTTCACTCTAAACCAAACGTGGCTGTGCCCCATGGAAGCTGGACTGGACATTTTCTGTCGTGTTAATAATGTGCACAGCCTGGGGCTAACCAAAGTGGTGGAGGGGTGAGGCTTACCCTTGACGTCCCTGCATCAGTGTCCTCTTGGCACACCCTGACCCACTCAAACCTCACACATCCAACCTCCATCCTTCCGACTTTGGGAAGAAGGAAGGCATGTGTGAGTCTACTGAGTTTCTGGCACTCTGTTAGGAAGTTGACATCTGGTCAACCTGCTATGCGGTTGATAACAGAGGCTATATCAGGTAACCTGGTAAGGAATTAAGCTTTATTAAATTAAGTAGCAGTCCTGCCAGCTCCCTGGGGGGTACACAGATAAGAGACTCACACTGCCAGCCTCGTGAGGAGCATATGATTTAATGTTGGCCTCCCAGGATGAGTGTGGGCACCCAGAGCTGGCCTGGCAGGGTGAGCATCTTGGCTCCAGTGACCCCCCACCATGTAACTTGGGGCAAGTTCTGTGACTTTTCCACATTTTGGCTTCCTGGTCAGTACAATGGGGGAAGGAGTTCTCTTTCTCTCCTAGGATACGAGGAGGACACTTGTAAACAGCTTCAATGGGCGGGACAAAGAGTGCTCAGTAAAGAGCTGATATTCTTGAATGTGATTCAAGCCTGTGAGTACTTGATGGCCCATGTGTGGTGGGTGAGCAGCCAGCTGTGTGGAAGATGTGGGGGACCAGGGAGGGGGCTAGATCTCAGTCTGGGTGACAGGAGGTGACATTTGACTGAGTCCAGAAGGGCTCAGGGTAGGCTCTCCCCAGGCAGAAGAAAGGAGGAAACTTTTGGCAAGAGAAACCAGCATGATGTATTTGGTGAATTTGGGGAGTTCTGGATATCTGGTGATGCTGGCCCTGAGCGTCCCTGCACCCGAGTGACGTGGGGGGCGGGCTGAGTGTCCAGGCTGGGATGAACGATCCAAGAGCCTTCTATGTTATAGGAAGGAGGCTGAATTTTATCAGTGGGAAACAGGTTTAAAGTAGAATTCCCAAAATATGTTCCTGGAACACTAATTCTATAGGACCGCCTTTTACGTTTAAATGCTTGGTATTAAGTTTCTTACAGCAAACTACCTAAGTAGTACATATTGATGCAATAAGTAAAATGATGCCGTATAAAATGTTAATAGTCTATCTCCTGCCAAGTCCCTGCCCATCTAGTTCCATCCTCTGAGGTGACAAAGGTAGACAGCTGGCTGGTGTCTTTCTCCACACTCATACACATGTAGACACACATTTAGAGAAACCCCTGATTAAGGGAATGACCCTTTCAGAGCAGAGTGTCCAGGGGAGGGGTTGCTCTTCTCATCCAAGGACTCTGCCTGGAGGTCCTTCAATCACACCATCCCCATGACCGATTTCTTTTGAAGTCGCCCTTTGTGGAGGTCACAACGAGATAGGCTCATGATAAATGAAACACCAAAAATATTTCTTGATAGCCTTTTGGTTGCTATAGAGAAAAAGCTTCTAAATACATCTCCAGCCAGCATGTTAATGATGACATCTGATATATTACAACCGGAAGGAAAAGAGGCACACAGACCACATTTACAGTTAATCCATTTGGGAGGAAGAATTGGGCTTCTAAATACAACTCAGTCACTTGTAAGATCATCTCCTGACAACCTAGAAGGAAAGGCCACCAAGTAGACCCTGTTATACACATCCTGGTCTGCCAACGTGAATCTGCACGGTCAGGGGCTACTTGGGGTTTGCAGGGACGCAGATGCCCAAGGCCAGATGTGATGTGATGAGTCTGAATGGTGGAACTAATTCTTCCTTTGACCTCAGGGGGTTCATGTTGAGGAAGGAACTCATGTGAAATGCCCTGTTCTCCATGGAGGCCCCAACAAGAAGCAGATGGGGGATACAGTGAAGGACAGGGTACTGAGGTGACGCGCCAGTGGGAGATGATGAAGTGACCAAGGCATGCATGGTCCCAGTAGAAAGCTTTTGCACCTCTAAGAATGAAGGAGCCAGGGGAGCTGGAAGGTAGTATAGGACCCCGAGACAGAACTGTGGAGGACAGGATGGTGGGGGACAGAGGTTGTGGTCACAAGGAACTCAGCTGTTGACAAACCACGGTGTGGCAGGGAGGAGGAGGGATACTGAATCAGACCTGTCTTTTCCTGCCTTCTGATCACCTCCCTTCTCTACTGGCTAAGCTGGTGGAGCCTGGATGGTGCAGTCCATGGAGGTCAGACGCTTGAAGCACTGGTGCCAGAAAAGGTGGAGGGTTAAATGGAGATCAACCAGCATACGCAATACCTGCAATATAAGTCATCAGATCTGCATCCTCACTGTATTCTTAAAGTTATAAATAAAAATGAGTTAAACTTACATTTTATTTATATTTCTAAGCTTGTATTTTTTTGAGTTTTTTTTTGGGGGGGGGGGCAATCTGAACACCCAAGCTATAGGCTTGAACCTATAGCCCCGAGATCAAGTGTTGCATGCTCTACTAACTGAGCCAGTCAGGTGCCCCATGATTTCTTTAAAGTTTGTTTGTTTGTTTGTTTATTTATTTATTTATTTATTTATTTATTTATTTATTTATTTATTATCTAGTAATCTCAACACCCAACATGAAGCTTAAAGTCATGACCCCAAGATCGAGTCACATGCTCTTCTGACTGAGCCAGCCAGAAAGCCCTGTTAAACTTGTATATTTAAGAGGTAATGAGCCATCGCTATGAAATACTTGATCTCACATGAAGAATATCCTGGTTTCGGGGTGAAAAAAAACCACGTAATAAACAAAGATTATCTATGCTCACCGAGAAATTTTAGTAAATATAGTCTGCAACATTCTATCTGCCTCTTGCTTATGTTTTTTTTTTTTAACCATCATGAGATATAAATCACATACCATGCAATTTACTCACTTCAGGTGTACAACTCAATGGCTTTTATACTATTCCCAGAAATGTACATCCATTACATAACAAATCCAATTTCAGGACCTTTTTTGCGACCCCCAAAAGAAACCATTTACCCATTATCAGTCAATTCCCCTCCCCTTATTGCACCTCCCCAGCCCAAGGCAACCACTAATCTATCCTCTCCCTCTATGAATTTGCAACTTCTGGACACTCGCTATAAATGGAATCATATAGTACATGGTCCTTTGTGACAGGCTTCTCTTTCAGTTAGCACAGTGGTTTTTTTAATCCATGTTGTAACATGCATCAGAGCTTCACACCTTTTTATTTTTGAATATTTCATCATATGGATATATCATATTTTATCTAGTCATCATGATAATTATGAATGATTATGAATATTATCTCTAAAATATTTATGTACAAGTTTTTGCGCAGCCGTAAGTTTTCATTTCTCTTGAATAGATACCTAGGAGTGGAATTTCTAGATCATATGGTAACTCTTTGTTTATTTATTTATTTTTTTAGGGAACTCACAAACTGTTTTCCAAAGTGGCTGTATCATTTTATATTTCTACCAACAGCGAATGAGGGTTTCAGTTTCTTCAAATGTGCAAACATTTGTTATTATCTCTTTCTGATACTTAGTGAAATGTCTTCTCATTGAGGCTTTGATTTGTATTTTCCTGATAACTAATGATGTTGAGTGTATTTTCATGTGTTATTGTCCATTTGAATATTGTCTTTGAAAGAATATCTAAGATCTCATATTTAATTGGATTATTTATTTCTAATTTAATTAATTTAAATTATTGTGAGGTAAGAGTTTTTTAAAAAAAAATCTAGTTTGGCTATAAATACCTTATCACCTATATGATTTGGAAATATTCTCCTATTCCAGGGGTTGTGTATTAAGTTTTTTGATGGTATTATTTGCAGCACAAAAACTTTTATTTTTGGTACAGTCTGATTCATGCATTTGTCTTTTGTCCCTTGTGCTTTTGGTGGTCTACCTAATAAGGTTTTGCCTAATGCGAGGTCACCAAGATTTACGCCTATGTTTTATAATTGTAGCTCTTAGAGTTATTTTGGTCTGTGATCATTTTGAGTTAATTTTTATGCATAGTGTGAGGTAGGGGTCCAGTTTCATTCTTTTGTATGGGGATATCAAATTGTCTCACATCAGTTGCTGAAAAAATTATTCTTCCTCCCCCCTTGAATTGTCTTAGCATTCTTGTGAAAATGAAAGGATTTGCTTCTGGACTCTCAATTCTGTTCCATGGATTTCCAGAGCACACTGTCTTCATAACTGAAGCTTTGTCATAAGCTCTTCCTTCCAATTTTATTGAGATATAATTGACATATAACATTGTGAAAGTTAAGGTGTGCAAAATGATGATATGAAATATGTATATATTATAAAAATGATTACCTCAATAAGTTTAGTTAACCTCTGTCACTTTACATAGTTACAATGTTTTCCCCCTTATGATAAGAACTTTTAAGATCTACTCTTTTTGTAATAAGTTTTGAATTGAAAGTGTGAATCCTCCAACTTTATTCTTCCTTGTAAAATTTTGACTATTAATTAATTAATTTTTAAAAAATTTTTATTTATTTATGATAGTCACACACACACACAGAGAGAGAGAGAGAGGCAGAGAGATAGGCAGAGGGAGAAGCAGGCTCCATGCACTGGGAGCCCGACGTGGGATTTGATCCCGGGTCTCCAGGATCACGCCCTGGGCCAAAGGCAGGCGCTAAACCGCTGCACCACCCAGGGATCCCTTGACTATTAATTTATTTATAAATTTAGTTTGCTAATTTCTGCAAGAAAGCCAGCTAGTACACTGATAGGGAATACATTGAATCTGTAGATAAATTTGGGGAACATCATCTTAATGATATTGTCTACTTTTCTATGAACATGGGATGTTTTTCTTCTTTAATTTTTCAATAACGTTTTATAATTTTCAGAGTGCATGCTTTTTTATTTTTTATTTTTATTTTTTAAAGATTTTATTTATTTATTCATGAGATACAGAGAGAGAAAGAGAGGCAGAGACACAGGCAGAGGGAGAAGAAGGTTCCATGCAGGGAGCCTGATGTGGGACTCGATCCCGGGACTCCAGGATCATGCTGAAGGTAGGTGCCAAACTGCTGAGCCACCCAGAGATCCCTACATTTCTTTTTTTAAAATATTTTATTTATTTATTCATAAGAGTCACAGAAAGAGAGGCAGAGACACAAGCAGAGGGAGAAGCAGGCTCCATGCAGGGACCCCGATGTGGAACTCAATCCTGGGACTCCAGGATCATGCCCTGGGCTGAAGGCAGGCGCTAAACTGCTGAGCCACCCAGGTGTCCCCCTACATTTCTTTTTTAAATGTCATTTTATTTTTTACTTTTTTAAAAAGTAAACTCTATGCCAATGTGGAACTTGAACTCAAAACCTCAAACTCAAAAGTCTCATTCACTGACTGATCCAGCCAGACACTCCAGCATTAAATATATTACCAAGTATTTTATTCTTTTTGATGCTATTGTAAATAAAATTGTTTTCTTATTTCACGTTCAGGTTTTTGTTGAAACTGTATAGAACTACAATGGATTTTTGTAAATTGACCTCATATCCTGCAAACTTGCTCAAGTTGTTTACTAGTTCTAATAGTTTAATCTACTTAAAGTAGATTCCTTAGGATTTTCTCTATACAAGTTTATGTAAATTGCAAATAGAGATAGTTTTATTTTTTCCTTTGTCATCTGGATGCCTTTTATTTATTTTCTTGCCCAACTTTGTGGAGAAAATTTTCTTGACTAACAGAGGTAAGAGCATATTATCCTTGCCATGTTATTGATCTTGGGGGAAAAGCATTAATTATTTCACCATTAATTATGATATGAAGCTGTGGTTTTTGTATATGTCCTTTATCAGACTAAGAAAATTCACTTTTGTTCCTAGTTTGCTAAATGCTTTCATCATGGAAGGGTGTTGAATTTTGACAAATGCTTTCTCTCATCTGTTGAGGTGATCCTGTGGTTTTGGTCCTGTATTCTATTGACATGTATTATATTAGCTGATTTTCAGATGTTAAACCAACCTTGCATTCCTAGCATAAATGCTATTTGGTTATGGTGTACAGTTCTTTTTACATATTGCTGGATTCAGTGTGTGGCATTTGGTTGCATCTTCTTACATCTATATTCACAACTGATATTGATCTGTAGTTTTCTTGTAAAATATTACAAGATCTTGTAATATTGGCTGGTTTTAGCATCAATTGTATATTGGCCTAATATGAGTTGGGAATCTCTCTTTTAATTTTTGGAAGAGTTTATGAAGAGTTAGTATTATTTATTCTTTAAGTGTTTGGTAGAATTAACCAGTGAAGCCATCTGAGTCTGAGCATTTTTTGTGGGTTTTTGGTTATTAATTCAATCTATTTACTTGTTATGGGTCTATTAACATTTTCCATTTATTTTTAGTAGTGTCAGGAATTTGTTTTTCTAGGAATTTTTTCACTTGGTATAAGTTATATAATCTATTGGTATGTATTTGTTCACTTATTCCATCATAATACTTTATAGCAGATCAATAATTTCCCATTTATTTCTTAATTTTAGTAAATGGAGTCTTTTTTTTCTTAGTTAATTTCAAAAAAAGCATGTTGGAGCATCAGGCTAGCTCATAGGTAGAGCATATGACTCGATCTCAGGATTGTGAGTTCAAGCCCCATACTGGGTGTAGAGATTACTTAAATTTAAAAAAAAAAATCAAAAGGATTTAAAAAAGCATGTCACTTTTTTATCTTTTCAGGGAACTTTTTATTTTATTGACTTTCTCTATTGTTTTTTCTATTTTCTGTTTCATTAATTTCTCTCTAATCCATATGCTTGCTTTATGCTTAGTTAGTGGTTTTTTTTTTTTTTTTTTTTTTTAACTCCAGCATCTTGGGACACAGAGATTTAGGACTAATTTGAGATCATTCTTCTTCTTTTTTCTTTTGAAATTCTGTGGAACTTGCATTTATCCATTAACTATAGTTTTGATGATATCTCTCTTATTTTTTTTAAAGATCTATTTATTTGTTTTAGAGAGAGGGAAAGAACATGAGTAGGACGAGGGGCACAGGAAAAGGGAGAGAGAATCTTCAAGCAGACTCCCTGCTGAGTGCAGAGCCCTACATTGGACTCAATCTCAGGATCCTGAGATCATGACCTGAGCCAAAGGCAAATAAGTAACCAAGTTATGTAGGTGCTCCTTTTTTTAAATTTTAAAGTATATTTCATATATTTATATATATATGCTCCCATTCTTTTATGGTTGTTGTATATCTTTTCCACCCTTTTACTTTCAACCTGTTTATATATTTGCACTTAAAATGTGTCCTCTGTAGATACCATGTAGTTAGACCTTGTTTTTGTTTTGTCCTGACTGACAACCTCTGCTTTTGGTTAGATTGCATAATCCATTCACCTTTAGTAGTGTTATTGATATAGTTGAATTTATATGCCCTTTTACTTTATTTTCTGTTTGTCTTATGTCTTTTTTGTTTATTCCTTATTTACTGATTTCTTTTACATTAAGCGAACATTTTCTAATGTTAATTTCTTTAATCACTTCCACAATATATTATCTGGGAATTTTTTCCTACCGATAGCTCTAGACTTACAATATACATCTTATTAAAATCTATTTTAGATTTAGACCAGCTCAATTCAAGTGAGATTATTAAAATGTAACTCCCTCCCTTTTTTTGCACATTAGAAGTTTGTTATATTTACCTTCTTAGTCACCATTTCTGATTTTCTTCATTTTTTTCCTATGCTTTGAGTTATCTTCTTGTGTCATTTTCTTCCTCCCATACAATTTTATTCCTCCCTGCCTCCTTTGTGTTGCTATTGTCAAATACATTACAATTTTATAGGTTATAGGACCATTGATGCAATTACATGCATAATATTTTATGATTTTTAAAACTAGTTAGGAGAGGAAAGGAGAAGATATATGGGATTAACTCTCTCTATATATATTTATAATATGTTATATATAAATAACCAGAATATATATGTATGTGTATATATAACTAGAATAACAATTAACTATATGATTATAGTTATATAATCATATTGGTCCTTTTTGTTTCTTTGTATGAATTTGAATTACTGTCTGGTGTCAGGTTCCTAAGAAACTTCCTTTAGTATTTATTTTAAGTCAAATCTGCTTGAAATGAAATTTCTGTTATCGTTTTTTTCCCCCTAGGAATGTATTATAGCACTTTCACTTTGCAAAGATAGACTTGGTAGATATAAAATCCTTGGTTGACAGTATTTTTTTTTCAATTTAGCAATTTGAAGAGGGACGAGCCCCTCTGCCACACAAGTGAAGCCTGGAGGCTTAATTCTAGAGAAGGATACAGAGTCTCTGGACTAGGTGGCAGCAGAGACAGTTGAGAGCTAGGTATAAACTGGAAACAGGGGGTTAAAGAACTCTTTGTGCCTTGAATGCTGACTTCCTAAGTCCTTCCCTACTCAGGCTCTCCCAAGTTTGGCAGCCACAATCACCCTGGGATTGCTGGTCAGTCTAAGGAGAAGGGTAAAGACACTGACATGCACAATTCCTCTAGTGAGACCATCCAGGCACACCACCCCACACCCTTCACTGCTTCTCAAACTACAGCATGAATAACTACTACGAAGGAAGGGGCATTAAAATATAGACTCCTGGGCCCCACCACCAGAAATTCTGATTCAGAAGGTCTAGGAAAGGCTCAAGAACCTGCATGTCTAATAAGCCCCTGGGAATACTGGCACTGCTTGTACATGGACCACACTTTGAGAATCACAGCTCTCAAGGAAAGTCCATGAGCTTCCAACTGACATTTTAGAATTCTGCTCTTAAATACAAATGGTGGTTAATCACAAGGCAGACACTCAACTAACTGAGCCATCCAGGCACCCCCAAATGCTATTTTTTAAAAAGGAAAAGTCAAGGCGGCCGAGTGGTGCGGTTGTTTGAGCTTTCAAGTCTTGGTTTTGTCTTAGGTCGGTCCCGATCTTGGTCATGGGATCCACCAGCCTTGCATCCAATTTCATGCTCAGTGGGGAGTGTGCCTGGGATTCTCTCTCCTCACACTAACCCTCTCACTTGCATCCTCTTTCTCTCTAAAATAAATTTAAAAATATTTATGAAATCAAAAAAGGAAAACTCAAACCAAAGTTCTTAGAAATTAAAAAAATATGATAGCAGAATTAGAAAATCCAATGGAAGGGCTAGAAAGCATGATGTAGAAAGTAAAACAAAAATTTAGAGAGAGAGCAAGAGCTATTTTTTTTTAAATTAGAAGACTGGTCCATGGAGCCTAACATCTGAATTAAAGGAGATATAGAACAAGGAAAATCATGTGAAAAGAAGAGAGTCATCAAAGAAATAATTCAAGAAACTTCTTTAGATCCAAAGGACAAGGAACTGAATTTCTGCACTGAAGGGGACCTTCAAATATCCAGCAAAACAGATGAAAACAGACCTACACCTAAGCACACAGAATTTTAGAGCATGGACCAAAGATACTGGAAACTCTTAGAAAAAAAACAAACCCAACAACAGTGGATATAATACACAGGATTAAGAATCAGCATAGCATTGGATTTCTCAAAACTGGTATTAGAGGGATGCCTGGGTGGCTCAGTGGTTGGGTACCTGCCCCTGACTCAGGGCGTGATCTGCAGTCTCAGGATCGAGTCCCACATCGGGCTCCCTGCCTAGAGCCTGCTTCTCCCTCTGCCTACATCTCTGCCTTTCTCTCTGTGTGTCTTTCATGAATAAATCAATAAAATCTTTAGAAAAAAAGCTGATATCAGAAATTAGAAAACAGAAGAGTATGTCATACAAAATCATAGATAAGGGATGCCTGAGTGGCTCAGTGGTTGAGCATCTGCCTTTGGCTCAGGTCATGATCCTGGGGTCCTGGGATCGAGTGCTGCATTGGGTTCCCCACAAGAAGCCTGCTTCTCTTTCCAGCTATATCTCTGCCTCTCTTTCTGTGTCTTTCATGAATAAATAAATAAAATCTTAAAAAAAATCATAGACAAAGTTATTTCCAACCTAGAATCCCAAGTCCAGGTAAACCAACTGTTAATAATTGGCACCAACACATTTTCATAATATAACATTTGAAAAAAATATACTTCCCCTACACCCTTTATCAAGGAGGTACTGACGGATGAGACCCACTAAACTGAAATTGGAAACCAAGAGAGAAGACATGACATACAGGAAAGAAACAAGGTCTAAAACAAGACAGAGATACAGGCAGTCTCTAGGATGATAGTGAGAACCCTAGGAAGCAGCCATAACACAACCCTACAGGGCAAGGAGGCCAGATAGTGTCTGATAAGAGGCTCTTGGAGAGACATCTTCAGAGAGATGAAACAAGTAGAACATCTGGGTGTTTGAATCCACTGAGAGGAGAATTAGACAAATGGAAAGTTTGGAAGTAAGCACATTGGAGACCAAGCAAACAAAAGACCCAAATGAATGTTCATTCTAAAGAATTTTAAGGAAAAAATGTTTAAAAATGGGCTACATCTTCTTTACCCATTCATCTGTCAATGTACATCTGGGGTCTTTCCATATTTTGGCTATTGTGGACACTGCTGCTATAAACACTGGGGCACAAGAGTCCCTTTGGATTACTATGTTTGTATCCTTTGGGTAAATAAAACTGGAATATTATTTAAAGATTCTGTATAAGCATGCTACTTCTAAACAAGGAGATAACTTTTTAAGTAAGTTAAAAACAGTTGAGTTTTAGCAAACCCTGTAAACAATATGACTCTTCAAATTTAGTACAAGTCTGAGAAAAAAATTGAATATCTAAAAATCTAAAGAAAAATAGACAAATAACATATAGAGTGACACTTCCCGGAATGGTGACATGTGGAGCTACATATACTCTCTCCCCAGTGAAATAACCTTAATTGGCCAATTAAGGCAAATTAAGTATTGAATATGAATTGACCAATTAAGGTTATTTCACTTATTTTTTTTTAAAACTAGTTTTTTGGAAATTGTCCTAAAGGACTACAGCCGACATATATGAAAGAAACATTTATCTAATAAAATCTACTACATCTGGGTTAAAACAGTAAATGTCTGTAGCATCTCTGCCATGATTTGCTCAGTCCACACTCCACTCCCACCTCAGTGTGACAGAAGGTCAACTTCAAGCAGGTACACTCCAAAACACGATACTCTCACTTCCCATCCAGATTTCGGATTTAGCAGGTAATAACTTCAAAGCATATGTTGTAAATATGTTCAAAGAGTTAAAGGATGCCAAGCTTAAAGGATTAAATGATGGTATGATAACAGTGTCTCATCAAATAGAGAATATTAACAAAGAGAGATAAATCATAGAAACAAACCAACTGAGAATTCTAGAGTTGAAAAGTATAATAATCAAAAAACTCACTAGAGATGTTCAAGAGTATGTATGAGTTGGCAGAAGAAAGTATCAATGAGCTTAAACATAGGTCAATAGAGATCATACAATCTGAAGAACAGAGAAAAAAGAATGAGAAAAATAAACAGAGTCTCAGTAAGTACGGAAAATTATTAAGCACACCAATATAAGGGTAATGAGTGCATCAGAAGAAGAGAAAGAAACACAAAAGATATTCAAAAACAATGGTTGAAAACTGCTCAGATTTGATGAAAATCTTTAATCTACATATTTCAGAAGTTCAATGAACTGCAAGTCAGATAAATGCAAGAGATCCAAACCCATATCTGTTATAGAGAAGAGTTTGAGTTCCAAAGACAAAGATAAATCTTGAAAATAGCAAGAGAAAACAATTTATCACATATGAAGGAACCCCAACAATATTAACAGCTGATTATCAGCAACAATAGAGGCCTACACAGTGGGGATGATTGTCCATCTTGCTGGCTGTGCTACACCTCACCCTCCATGACCCTGGTTTCTGACTCCCCATTTTGGCTCCCACATTCTCTATAAAGCCTGCCAGAGCCTTACGGGATTGGGCTGCTGCCTGCGCCCCTGCACCTCTTCCCCTTGCTTACCCCAAGCCTGCACCAGGGGCTTCCAGCTGTTCCATCACTGTAGCAGCCCTCTAGGCTGGTGGCTTTGGCACAAGCTTCCTCTCTAGTTATGCTTTCTTCTGCATCCTGCTTCAACTAGCCAAATTCCTTGCCACATGTAATGGGTTGAAATGTGCCCCTACCCCCACCCCGGAAGATACTGAAGTCCTAACCCTCAGCATCTGTGAATATGACTTAATTGGAAATAAGGACTTTGCAGATGATCATGTTAAGATGAGATCATTAGAGTGGCCCTAATCCAATAATCCAATAAAATGGGGAAATCTGGACAGAAACAGGGATGCATACAGAGAAAGCACCATGTGAACACAAAGGCAAGACTTTGGGTGATGCTTCTGCAAGGCAAGGAACATGGAGTATTGCCAGCAAACTACCAGAAGCTGGGAGAGAGGCCTAGAACAGAGTCTTCTTCACGGCCCTCAGAGGGAACTAACCCTGTTGACATCTTGATCGTTGACTTCTGGTCTCCAGAACTGGGAAAGAACACACATTTCTGTTGTCTGGGCTGCCCAGTCTGTGGTAGGTTCTTACACTAGTCCTAGCAGAGTGACACACTACCTTCTGGCCTTCCTCAGTGATGCCTGGTCTGCTCTCCCAGCCTTGGTTAAGGAACCCTTTGGGGTATATCTCCAGCTTAACGCTTTTTCACCAAAGTACTGGTCTCAGTACAATTATTTAATTATTCAATTACTTCATTTTTGTGTGTGTGTGCGCAGTTATTGGTTTTATTTGCTCCACGTGGGTCTCTTGCATTCAGGGGATTGAGGCAATATCTGTCCTATTCACTAATATGCCCCAGTGCCACCAGCACCTGATGACCTTGGTTAGCACTAGATGAAGGACCACCTTTGCCTTTGTTTTACCTTTTAGCTCCCCTTGGGAGGCTAGGCTGGCTTTGGATTTAGAAAACAGTCTGTGACCTTGGGCCATCTGTTGGACGGGATGTCCTGAGCTGCCCTCCAACACCACTTACTGCTGGTGGGTCATCTATTGTACCTCCTGGGCTGCCAGCAGAGAATGAGAATGAGGGAATTGACTCTCCCTGACGGGGTGGGCTCCACTGGCCCACTGGGCTCATCTGAGCCAACTACTGTTGCAGTTTCTGGAGCCCCGATCCCCTTCCAGACCAATCTCCCTGGGTGATTCTAACATGAGAATCACTGACTGGAGGTCTTAAGCAGAATAGTAACTTATTTGGTCACCTGGATTCCTGTCTTATAGCAGATTGAAATAAACCAATATGGAAGGGGAGATTTACTAAAAACTGGTCCCAAATACCAAACCGCATAGAGTTCCCCAAATGCAACAGGATCACTAAGTATAGGGACCTATACCTTCATTGTGAGGCTCATAATGATGGGTTTAAGTCATCAGGAAAAATATTATAGCATCATATGGGCTCCTTAAGAAGTCAGGACACAACAAATCACCATCACCAGCCCTGCCGTGTAGAGCATTTCTGACATTCTAGGCATACCTCTGAGCAGAGAGGATGCTTCATTTAAACCTCACAAGAGCCTTACAGATTATGTTCCATTGATATCCCTGTTTTGCAGATGAGGTAGCTGAGGCCTTGAGAGATGGCCTGAGCTGCTTGAAGTCCTTTTACTAGTAACTGGAGGGATGAATAGCCCTTATCTGTCTGACTCTAAAGTTGCTGATATTAATTTTTATTTGAAGAAGTTCCTTTTGTTGACATAAAAGACACATTTGTTAAAAGTAATTTATTGGGGCACCTGAGTGGCTCAGTAGTTGAGCTCAGGGCGTGATCCTGGATCAAGTCCCACATTGAGCTCCTCACAGGCAGCCTGCTTTACCCTCTGCCTGTGTCTCTGCCTCTTCCTGTGTGTCTCTCATAAATAAATAAATAAAATCTTTTAAAAAAGAGAGAAAATTAATTCATGAAGAACATGTTGTGACTTATCAACACTGTGTTAATGAACCACTGTTATGTTTACTTAAAAATTACCCATAGGATGGATTGGGTAATGGTTGACAAATGTGAAATTTTTAATACTTAATTTATAATCAGAGCACTTTGGTGGATAAATAGAAGAACAGAACTATCATGTTTCACTCCTTTGCAGCTTCTAAATTGCAGCAGATCCACACTGGGGATGTATTTGCTGTATTTCCACAGTCTGAGTAACACTGAGCAGCAGAAGAATGCTCTTTTACCACATCTTCCCTCTGCTGGCCTGTTTGAGGCTATCCCCGTGAAGTGCCTGGCCTGGCACAGGTTGCTCTGTGTCAGCGGGGCTAGCCCCACTTTTTCCTCACTGTCTGCATGGCGAGTTCAGGTCAGGTTGCTATGATAAGCCTCTCTCAGATAAGTCTTTGAATAAGAAAAAAAGGAGAGCTTGGGTCTCCGGGGTGGCTCAGCCGTTGAGTGTCTGCTTTTGGCTCAGGGTGTGATCCCGGAGTCCCAGGATTGTGTCCCACATTGGGCTTCCTGCATGGAGCCTGCTTCTCCCTCTCCCTGTGTCTCTGCCTCTCTCTCTCTCTCCCTCCCTGTTTCTCATGAATAAATAAATAAAATCTTTAAAAAAAGAAAGAAAAAAGGAGAGCTTGCAGCATTGGGAGATTTGCATTCTTCTCCTGGTAGCAAGAAGCTCATCTGGATACCTGCCGGCAGGTAAGTCCACAGCTTTGTGCTTTCTCTGCAGCTTCCAAGTTCTGTCCTCTGAGACAGGTCATCGAAGTTTCTTCTAGGAAGTCCAAGAATAGAAAAAGGAAACTGAGTGAAAGAGCATTTTTGTATTCATCCCCACTTCTTTCTCTAGCGGTTGATTATGGAAACCCCCAACCTAACAGATGGTTGGGTGTGGGGCTATGTTGAAGATACTATTATTAACGGATGATATGCACGTGTCCTCTGCAGAGACTCCTAGGAGGCCAGCTCTCCAGCCAGCTGATGCTCTGATACTTTATTGTCTGGGACTAAAGCAGCTCTATGCATGGAAGAGAAAATTTTAGAATAAGCTATGCTCTCTCTGAAGGGCAAGGATAAGAACTGATTCTGCATTTATCTTTTCACTAACCGGAAGAAGGAAACTTCTACGTCTTAGAGGTTGCTTTCTTGGCATTTGACTGACCAAGACCTCAGTGTGAATGACTGGAAAATATTTAAATTCCTACTGGGCTGATTAAGAAATACAAATGCAGTTTTCAGAGTAGACATAGGTGGGCAATCCTTGACTGGTTTGTTGGTTCTTTGTAGTTTGTTGAATCAGATTTGCTAACAACCTTTAGGGATCCCTCATGACTCAAGCTGAATTCTTAGCTGGGATTGTATTTGTGGCTTCTCAGAATTGGGAGAGTCCTCATCAGCCTAAACAAGTTAGAGCTTGAGAGATCTAAAAAAGGGAGAAAGTTTTAGTATTTATACAGTAATGGAAAAAAATAGGATGATTCTGGGCTGTCACTTATTTTTATTACTTTATGCTTGCAAAAAGCATTCACAAATATTGATGAATTTAGGTTGCCAGGGGGCAAAAGTACCCAGACTTTGTAATACTTACAATATATGCAAAATATTTTAGAACTATAAGTTGTGACACCGTAAAAAGTGGAAGGGATGAGTTTCTCATGTTCAGGCTCATTAACAAGGGGTGAGAGAGAGAGGGAGAGATGTACATCAATGCCTGTCTTTTTCTATAAGGCAAAATGTGTTCCATATTTCTCTTTTCCATGCATTCTACTAGGAAGGGCGAAGGTTGAGATATTTCAAGAAAAAATTCTCTGGCTCTAGGTCCGTGAAGAGTATCCAGTGCTGTCCAATATAACTGTCAATAATGGAAGTGTTCTAAGTACTCACCATCAATGTGCTAACCACTAGGCACACATGATCACTGAGCACTTGAAACGCAGGCACTGCAACTGAGAAACTAAATTTTCGTTTTATTTTAATTAATTCACCTTTAAATATAAATAACCTCATGTGGCTAGTGGCTGAGATATTGATTGTGATGTATTGGACAGAGCTATAGGCCATAGCTTCCTAATGCTCATTATCTTTTTTTTTTTTTTGGCTAATGACTTCTAATTGGAAAAGTATAAATATGCATGGCAAAATGACAGAAGATTAACAAGAAAACATCTATTTGATAAAAAAAAGATGATTTCATGAAATTACGTATTCTGTTTCCCTCCAGTCTCCCCTGAGATGAAACTATTGATAATAGCTTCTTTTATCTCTGTCCCCAACTTGTCTATGCATGTATAAATATGTAAATGTACATACATTTCATTATGTAATGATGTAATGAGAACATACAGTATCTTCTCTTTTCCCCACCCTATTTCTCTCACTTCAAGACATCCTAATCTTGGTGTATGGGCTGTAAAGCTGCCTCATCTTTTTGATGACTGCATAATATTCCAGATTTGCTAGTTGCACCATATTTAACTGGCCCCAATGGTGGAGAAATATCTATATCTATCTATATCTATATCTATATCTATATCATCTATCTATCTATCTATCTATCATCTATCATCTATCTATCTTTACTTCCTGTTGCTATTGCAAATATCAATTTAATGACTATCCATCCACTTACATCTTTGCACGTATGGCTGGTCTTTTCTATGATAGCGAATTGCATAAGAAGTAGAGTCTCTCAGACAACACCAGAATACAAATCAGTTAGGATTCAATAGGATTCAATAGATGAGCACTGGGTGTTATTCTGTATGTTGGCAAATTGAACACCAATAAAAAATAAATTTATTATAAAAAAAATAAATGATCATCCTTGTGTTGCTCTCTGAAATAAACCAGAGTGAGCAAGTGATGGCTGTCACGTTGTCACGCTCTCCTACTGACTCTGTGGATGAGAGAAGTAGCGGCTGCCTATTTTGTTCGCTTGTGCCCACAGTCCTAGCCACAGCACAAGCTCAGCAAATCTTTGTCAAATGGATGAGGAGATGCTCCAGTTGTACATCATACTCTGAGGTCTTTTGCCTCCCTTGGAAGACATCGGCTGAAGATTGGATGGGTTCCCTTTGTCATAAAGAGCAAATGCTATCAATAGCTCTGGCAATCAAATATTATTTATTTTTTAATTGCTTCCTACCCATTCTTGAAATAACATCCCCACAGTTCCTAGAGAAATAGGAATAAAGAAGATGAAATATGGAGAGTTGCTTTTCAAAAGTTTGCTTAAAATTTTGTAAAGTTCCTCTGGAAATGGGATTGGGTAAAGATGTCATGGCCCATTTTATGGAGTATGAGTTCTGTTGGGCTGCTCCTTTGAGTCTTCTTGGGCTGAAAGGGCCCTGCCAGCTGCCACTGCAGCGCAGCGCAGGCCACATTTCTGCAAGACAGTGGATGGGAGCGTGGCACAGAAGGGGAAGCTGAGGTTGCCTGGTTGATCATGGGGATGATTTCCAAGATCAGGCTTCTCCTTTCCAGCTTTTCCTAGCACTGCGCTCCACGAACACTCTTGGCCTTTCTTCCATAACCACCTAAGCTCCCCTCTCCCTTTCCCTGGAGCCGCTCACCTATTCAGGGGCTTGTGCCAGGTCAGCCCCGGGGACAGGCCTGCTTTCCTCCTGTCACCTCCTCTGAGGGTTGGCTTCTGACCCCTCCTCTACCTCGTGGCTTAGTCCTCTGTGGGGAGTGGGGAAGTGAACTTCCCTTGGGGATTTTTATAATGAGAGAAAAGCAGAATGAGCTCCCTTCTGACTCATCATCAGTGTCCTGGGAGCGGCAGAGTGAAGCATAGGCTGGAGTCCAGCAGGGCCCTTGGAGGCCGTGATGACAAGAAGGAGAAGGACTACACGATACAGAGAGAAGAGGCTCTTGATTCCACATTTCAGTTTCAGGGAGGCAGGACCAGAAAGGTCAGGAGAAAAGGAGACCAGTGAAGATGGACCCTTTGGGTCAGCACATGTACTCTGCATGCACCCCTGTATTACAGCACACAGACCCCATCAGGCTTCCTGGATAACTATTTTTCTTTCATTATTGTCTTTTCATTTCAGATATTCTTTTTTTAAGATTTTATTTATTTATTCCAGAGAGAGAGAAAGAGAGAGAGAGAGAGAGGGAGAGAGACAGAGGGAGAAGCAGGCTCCATACAGGGAGCCTGATGTGGGACATGATCCCGGGCCAAAGGCAGACACTCAACCGCTGAGCCTCCTAGGCGTTATTTTAGATATTATTTTTTTTTTAAAATTATTTATTTGAGAGAGAGAGAGAGTGTGAGTGGGAGAGGAACAGAGAGGGAGGGAGAGAGCCAAGCAGATCCCCCACTGAGCTGGGAGTACAACACAGGGCTCGATCCCAGGACCCTGAGATGATGACCTGACCTGAAACCAGGAGTCGTTGCTTAACCGACCGAGTCACCCAGGTGCCCCTTGGATGTTCTTATCAAGAAAATAAAAAGGATCAAACAACCCAAGAAAGGTAATAAAACCAGTAAAACATGGATCTCCCGCTACATGGATGACTACCATTAATATTTTCATTGTGACATATTTCACATAAAAGTGCTCAGGTTATATATTGTTATACGTGCTAAATCAACCTTTCCTTATTTTTTCCATAAGTTTCTTCTTTCTCTCTCCCTGGCCCCACCCCCCCTCCACCCTCTGCCCCGTCCCATAACAAATATTTATACGTGGTGTGCAACATTTCCCCATCCTTAGGAAGGTGTTTGCTCACACATAACACATACACTTACACAGATATGGGGTTTCTGTTGTTTGATCTACAAAAATGAGATATTTTATTTAAAAAAATTTTTTTAAATTTTTTAAAAAAGATTTTTATTTATTTGAGAGAGACAGAGGGAGAAAGAGGGAGGGGAGACGTCGAGAGAGAAGCGGACACCTTGCTGAGCAGGGAGCCTGATGCAGGGCTTGATCCCAGGACCCCAAGATCATGACCTGAGCCGAAGGCAGTCTCTGAACCGACTGAGCCACCCAGACGCCCCTGAAATGAAATATATTATGTATTCCTCGGCCTCTTCCTTTTCTCAGTTAAATGTGGTCGAAATGTCCTCACATCACTGATTCATTTTAGTTTTTGACTGTGACGTTCCAATGTTTGCATGCTCCAAAATGTATTCAGTATCCTTCCTTGATGGGCACTCAGATGATGTTTTTTTTTTTTCTTTTTCGTTTTTCTTTCCTTTTTTCTGTCTATTGTCTCAGCAAACAACGCTGCAGCAGATAGCATTGTACAAATAGCTTTAAGTACCGGTTATTTTTCACCTCAGTGGGGGAGATTCCCAAGAGTAGGATTGCTAAGTTGAAGGTAAGTGTATTTTTGTTTTGTTTTGTTTTGTTTTTTTTCTTTTAATAGAAATCGCCAGAATCCGTTAACAGTAAAGAAAGCTACGAACACATCACACCGCCACCAGCAACATCTGAAAGCGCCCTTCTTCCCTGCATCCTGCCAACATTACAATCCCCCCGTTTTCTTTCTCATTTTGTGGTGAGAAGCAATATCGAATTGTTATTTGAATTTACATTTTGTGGCTATTAGTGTGGTTGAGCATCTCCTCAGGTTTACTGGCTGTGTTGTTTTCTTCTGTGAAGGGTCCTATTCAAATCCTGTGCCCGTTTTTCTATTGGCTTGATGGCCCTTTTGTTACCGTCCTTTAAGTGATCCTTCACAGTTGATGTCAGGGCCTTGGCTGTCCTGCAGGTGGTCCCCGTGCCCCCCATCCACCTTGCATCTGTCCTCCCCGCTGTGTCGCTATATTTTGCTGTTCCACAAAGGTTTGTACTCGATGGTCTTTTATTTTATAGCTTCTGGGCTTTCTATCGTGCTTACAGGTGTCTCCCGGGCCCCCGGATTGCACATTCTCCAGGACAGTCTACTATCTGAATTGCTTGGTTCAAAAATCATTTTTTTTTAAATCTTTCAAATGTGGGGATTTTAAATTTCATTTTTATTTTATTTTATTTTATTTATTAAGATTTTATTTATTTATTCGTGAGAGACAGAGAGAGAGAGAAAGAGAGAGAGAGAGAGAGAGGCAGAAACACAGGCAGAGGGAGAATCAGGCTCTCTGTGGGGATCCCAATCTGGGGAAATGATCCCAGGACCCTGGGACCATGACCTGAGCCAAAGGCAGACACTCAACCACTGAGCCACCCAGGGGCCCCTTTGTTTCCTTTTTAAACCAAGCATTTAAATATGCCTGAAATGAGGTAAAGGTCTACTTTTACCTTATTCTGTTTGACTTCTCTAAAGACATTCAATTTTGGGGCACTGGGGGACCTCAGTCGGTTGAGTGACTCTTGATTTCAGTTCAGGTCACGATCCCAGGGTCCTGGGATGGGGCCTGTGTCAGGCTCCCTGCTCAGCGATGAGTGTGCTTGAAGTCCTCTCTCTCTCCCTCTCCGCCTGACCCTCCCCTTGCTCTCTCCCTCTCAAAGAAATCAATAAATCTTAAAAAAAAAAAAAAAAAAAGACATTCAGCTTTGGTTCATGTAAATTGAAAGGAAACCTCTGGAATGTTTTCTTCTTCACCCACTTAAGCTTTCTGATTCTCCCTTTACCCTATCTTCTCCACGTTCCCGCTCTGTCCCACTGCTGGTGGCACTTACTGTTTTTTTCTGCTATTTTTGCCTTAAGCTATAAAACCTCACTCAGGACACCAACAACTGCAGCAATATCACTAGTGCTTACTTACATTTACTGGACTTGCTGTCTGCACGCCAGGCACCGTTCTCGGCGCTCTGCAGGTGTTAACTCACGGCGTGGTCACGGCAGCCCCGTGGCATCAGGAGGCCACCACCCAGGGCCCCACACTCAGTGGCACTGCACGGGGCCCAGCCCCACAGTCCCCATCCTAACCGCTGTGCCAAACATGCCACAGGAAGCCAAGCTGGTCCCCCCTGCCCTTCCTACTTGTGATTGGCCCCTGCTCCTCTCTGTCCTGTCCCTCCAGTAACGACAGTGGCCCCTGGGCCCTCCTCAGCATCTGTTCGGTGGCATCGGGGGTGCTGAAGCCACGGGGCTGAGCTGTGGCTGGGGACGCGGGTGTCGCCCTATGGCCTGCGCTGCTTCCCCTAGGGTCACCCTAGGGCCACACCGGGTCACACAATGCCAAAGCTGTGGGCTAACCCACATGTGATCTCTTGTCCCCATCCAGAACTGAGACATCCCGAAACGAGGTTCAAACCCCGCCACCTCCAACGTCTCCCATCTCCGGGAATTTGGTGTGAACATGAGGCTCCCATGAGGGGGCAGTTTGCACACTTGGTTGTGGACCCAGGCTGGCTTCCAGGGGCTCAGTGGGCCCAGCAGACCCGGTCCTGCTCTCCCGTGGGCCCTCCTCCCAGCCGGCACCCTCCCCACACTTCCTGGTGCTGTGGTCCCTGCTCCCCAGACACCCCAGGTATGCATCTGCCTTCACCCCCTCTTATAATTCACCTCCCTAGACTCCGGGCCACGGCCTCTGAAAAACAACTTGTTAGAGGGACGCCCGGGGGGCTCAGCAGTTCAGCATCTGCCTTCGGTTCAGCATCTGCCTTCGGCCCAGGGCGTGACCCAAGGGTCCTGGGATCGAGCCCCAGGTCAGGCTCCCCGCAGGGAGCCTGCTTCTCCCTCTGCCTGTGTGTCTGCCTCTCTCTGTGTCTCTCTTGAATAAATAAATAAAATCTTAAAAAAAAAATAACGTGAGAGCGTCCATCAGCAAGCCACCTGCCTGGTGGGGAGTAGAGAAATATTTGTTTCGATGAAATGTTTCTGTCGGGAGCCCAGGCACCTCCTCACTGGCAGGTGCTCACGGAGTCTCGGCCTGGTGTGCGGAGTCCCCCTGCCTCCGAGGGGTGCACCCAGGGGTAAATACCTCCAGTTACGGGGAGCCCCGGGGGCTGCACACTGCAGGGGGGTAGGTAAAGGCCCTGGGGGAGAGGGCGTGGGAGGTGGGAGGGCACCGGGGGTGTCTGGAGGGCGGGCGTGCTGCTGTGCTTGAGGAAGGTCAGGGTACCCGTGGGGAGGGTGGCAGTGGGGCCGCGGCGGGAGACCTGCCCTCAGAGCAGGGCGGAGGCGCCCACGGGTCGGGGCCTGCAGCCTGGTGGGGCCTCGGTCAGAGCAGGACGCAGGGGCTGGTGCGCTGAGCTTCCTGTGGTCAGGAGCGAGTGTGTGTGCGCGGGGTGTGTGTGTGCAAGGCCACGCTGCCTGCCCCACAGAGGATGGGCTGTGGGTGGAAGACAAGAGGAACAGTAAGCGCCTGGACGTGAGGGTGAACTAGTTTTGGGAGGTGCCCTCTGTCCACACAGGCATCCCCGATGGAATGATCCAGGATGGGGGTCATCTTGGAGCCTTCCCTCTCCCTCACCATTTCCTCCCTCTCTCACCACTTCCTCCTTCTCCCTCCCCACTTCCTTCCTCTCCCCCACCACTTCCTCCCTCTCTCCCCACTTCCTCCCTCTCTCCCACCACTTCCTCCTTCTCCCTCCCCACTTCCTTCCTCTCCCCCACCACTTCCACCCTCTCTCCCACCACTTCCTCCCTCTCTCCCACCACTTCCTCCTTCTCCCTCCCCACTTCCTTCCTCTCCCCCACCACTTCCACCCTCTCTCCCACCACTTCCTCCCTCTCCCTCCCCACTTCCTCCCTCTCTCCCCACTTCTTCCCTCTCTCCCCACTTCCACCCTCTCCCTCCCCACTTCCTTCCTCTCCCCCACCACTTCCACCCTCTCTCCCACCACTTCCTCCCTCTCCCCCACCACTTCCTCCCTCTCTCCCACCACTTCCTCCTTCTCCCTCCCCACTTCCACCCTCTCTCCCACCACTTCCTCCCTCTCTCCCACCACTTCCTCCCTCTCCCTCCCCACTTCCTCCCTCTCTCCCCACTTCTTCCCTCTCTCCCCACTTCCACCCTCTCCCTCCCCACTTCCTTCCTCTCCCCCACCACTTCCACCCTCTCTCCCACCACTTCCTCCCTCTCCCCCACCACTTCTTCCCTCTCTCCCACCACTTCCTCCTTCTCCCTCCCCACTTCCACCCTCTCTCCCACCACTTCCTCCCTCTCTCCCACCACTTCCTCCCTCTCCCTCCCCACTTCCTCCCTCTCTCCCCACTTCTTCCCTCTCTCCCCACTTCCACCCTCTCCCTCCCCACTTCCTTCCTCTCCCCCACCACTTCCACCCTCTCTCCCACCACTTCCTCCCTCTCCCTCACCACTTCCTCCCTCTCTCTCCACTTCCACCCTCTCTCCCACCACTTCCTCCCTCTCCCTCACCACTTCCTCCCTCTCTCCCCACTTCCTCCCTCTCCCTCACCACTTCCTCCCTCTCCCTCACCACTTCCTCCCTCTCTCCCCACTTATTCCTTCTCCCTCCCCACTTCCTCCCTCTCTCCCCACTTCTTCCCTCTCTCCCCACTTCCTCCGTCTCCCTCACCACTTCCACCCTCTCCCTCCCCACTTCCTTCCTCTCCCCCACCACTTCCACCCTCTCACCCACCACTTCCTCCCTCTCCCCCACCACTTCCTCCCTCTCTCACCACATCCTCCTTCTCCCTCCCTGCTTCCTCGCTCTCTCCCCACTTCCTCCCTCTCTCACCACTTCCTCCCTTTCTCCCTCTCACTACTTCCTCTCACTCTCACCTCTTCCTCTCTCACCACCTTCTCCCTCTCCCTCACTACTTCTTCCCTTCTCCTCCCCACTTCCTCCCTCTCTCTCATCACTTCCTCCCTTTCTCTCTCATACTTCCTCCCACTCTCTCACCACTTCCTCTCCCTCTTTTTCACCTCTCCCCCCTCTCCCTCACCACTTCCTCCTTATCTCTCTCTTACCACTTCCTGCCATCTCTTCCCTGTTCAGAGGAGACTGATCCTTACCCGACCTACGAGGGTTGTACTTGGGTTCTGGCTCTGCTACTACCTAACTGGCTCACTGCTACAGGGCAGTTTCTGGACCTTTCTGAGCTGAGGCTCCCCATCCGAAGAATGGGGATGACAGTAATAGCACTTATCTCACTGACGAGAATTGAATTTGGTAAGCATCCACTCACTCAGCATGGAGCTGGACATGCCAGTGCTGAATAAACGCCAGTGCCGAGCTGAAGGACCACCGCATTGACGGTGACAGCGGCTGTCATCACCATTACCAGTACTTCTAAGTTCCCATGGTCTCACCTTCCTACTGTCTCCTGATATTATAAGATGTAAATGTCTTCATCCCTGTACCATGGCTTTCATCGGGTCTCAATCGTTTTCCATTGGACTCAGGCTAATTTTCTGACAGTGTCCTTGTGACCTCCTCAAATCCCCAGGCCATTCTCCACTGGGTCCGTAGCAGGGAATGTTTCCAAAACATAAATCTCATCATATCACTTCCTACTTACCATATGTCAGTAGCTTCCTCTCACCTTCATGATGAAGTCCAAACACCTCCTGCACCCATTCTTCTGTTTCTGTCCCGTGTTCTGCACACGTACTCCCAACACACACACACACACACACACAACTAGCTGATTTAGATGTGCCACTCCCTCAATGATAGAGTTTATTTCATCAAATTATCGCAGCCATTATTTGAATCCCTTCTGAATTGTGAGGTTAGCGGGGACTGTCCAGCCACTGTTTTTTTTTTTTTAATTTTTATTTATTTATGATAGTCACAGAGAGAGAAATAGAGAGAGGCAGAGACATAGGCAGAGGGAGAAGCAGGCTCCATGCACAGGGAGCCCGATGTGGGATTCGATCCCGGGTCTCCAGGATCGCGCCCTGGGCCAAAGGCAGGCGCCAAACCGCTGCGCCACCCAGGGATCCCTTTTTTTTTTTTAATACACCGTTGAGTGTGTGAGTGCACTAATCTTAAGTGTGTATCTTGATGAATTTTTATATGTGTATGTATCCTTGTGACTTTCACCCAGATCCAGACAGAGAGCATGTCAAGCAGCCCAGAGGCTCCCGAAGGCCCTCCACCGCCTGGACCATACTTCCTTGTCTTTAAGCTGCCTGGGGACCATGAGAGCCACTGTGGGTAGCAGGCATGCTCTGAGTATTTGTGGAAGGTCTCCATCAGTTCACTGGAGGAAGAAAGGGATGGCCCACTGACACTCTTGACCATCTCTGTCCTTTGCAGTTCTCAGACCAGAGATATAATAATGCCTGATTTCAATTTCATCAAAGTACCAGTCGCTGCGATAATAAATGTATTCAAAATGTTTCCACAGGCCTGGCTGCAGACAGTAGTCCCTGCAGATGGTGGTTCCCTGTGTAACTCTCATCAAGTCAGCTCCCATACCTCATTTTATCATCTCAACAATATGTAGGGTAAGAAGAGCAGGTATGGTTATTTCATCTTCCAAGGGAAGGCCCTGAGACTCCAGATAGTCTGAACTCCTGGGCACGTGCACCACAAAGGGGCATCTGGTGCAAGCAAGAGGTGTGAGGCCCATTGCCCATTTCTGTGGGGACAACCTTCTCATCCGTCTTGCTTTTTGATTTCAGGCTTCTTGGGTCCTATTATGGGGTCAGTTGTGTCTCTCCCAAAGCATATATTGAAACCCTAACGCCCACCCAGTATCTCAGAGTGTGGCCATGTTAAGAAGCAAGGTCATTACAAGTTGCGGATGTAATAAGATGAGGCCATGCTGGATTCGGGTGAGTCTCTCATCAAATATGGCTGCTGTCCTTATAAGAAGAGCAGGAGGGATCCCTGGGTGGCGCAGCGGTTTGGCGCCTGCCTTTGGCCCAGGGCGCGATCCTGGAGACCCGGGATCGAATCCCACATCGGGCTCCCGGTGCATGGAGCCTGCTTCTCCCTCTGCCTATGTCTCTGCCTCTCTCTCTCTCTCTGTGTGTGACTATCATAAATAAATAAAAATTAAAAAAAAAAAAAAAAGAAGAGCAGGAGAGACACAGACACACGGAGTGGGAAGAGGCCACGTGAAGCTACGGACTAGATGGAGTGGGGCATCTACAAACCAAGGAACGCTGCGTGCTGCTGACCACTAGAAGCTGAGACAGGCAGTTAGAGTTCTCCTACATGTCAAAAGATAGCCCAACCAACACCATAACTTTGGACTTCTGTCCTCCAGGACTATGAGGTAGGAAATTTCTGTGGTTTTAAGTCATCCAGTTTGTGGTACTCATTTTAGCAGCCTGAGGACACGACCACACATCCCATTTGGGCAACGCCTTGTCCTCCTGGTCAAAAAGGAGAGAGCCTCCCCACTGTGGACACCGTTGACATTTCCACCCAAAGTGCCAACTCAGCCATCGCGTCTATGTGCAACCCCAATCCCTCCTTTAGGACATGGCTCAAATGCCACCACTCCAGAGATGCTCTTCTTGATCCTGCAAGAGAACATGGAGGAGTAGACGGCGAAATTCGGGTGCTGGTGCTCTCCCAATGTCTGTTGCTTTTTATTTAGCATGATTCAGGTGGGTGAAAAGTGGCGTCCTGGACTTTGCCTCTCTTCTGCTTGGTAGGAGGACAGAGTCTGGGGAGCAGTGGGGGGAAGATTCCTTATGAGATGCTTTCTGGCCATTAAGTTGGAATACAAGAAAAGGAGAATTGTTGGAAGAAGTCATGGAGAGGACTCGACCTCTGGTAGATGGAGAGCTGGGCCTAGAGTCCTGTCCCCCCTCCTGCACCCCCAGAAGCCACTTCAAGGATACAACCTTGAGAGAGTAAGGTGCACTTGAGACCATCTGGAGGGTACCAGGAACTGAATCTCTTTAAGACCTCTGTATCAACTTTTAGGGCTCTGGAGGGCAAGATGGAGATGCAATTCTCTGCATCTACGTGTGGTTTTATATTGAAATAGGTTCTAAAAGTTTTTGTGACAAGGGTGCTGTGTTAGGCCTATTCGAGATCACTATTATCTTAGTCAGTCTGGGGCAGATGCATTTGGTAGACCCCACAGACCACTGGTTTCACGGGGTATGGGACCAGTGTATTGGCACTGGGATCCTGCATCCTGGAAGGGCCTGCATTTGGGCTCCGAAGCTCTGCCATTGCTGTCTTGAAAATTCTTATTACTTTTAGACATTTAAAAATTTATTACTTTAAAAAATTGCTTTTATTACCTAGAAAAATCTTTCCTACGTTTCTGGCTCCTGCACTGTCCTGCCTCCTGCCGCCCTCTCTGGAGGGCTTCTTGCCTGCCCACTCCCTCCCTCCATGGTGCCCCCTGGGGTCTTGACCAGGCTCCTCCTGACCCCATCCTGCAATCACTGCTGCTCTGCCATCAGGTGGCATCTGGGTAATGTTGGAAGAGGAGGCCCAGATTCTGCTATCACCCTCAGTCTGCCTGGTGGGGGCCCGGGTGTGCACTCTGGGAGTGTTGAGATAGGGCGTGCACCACCGTGTGCTGGTTGAGGGCAGCGCCGGGTAGCCACTGTCCCTACTCTAGGCTGCCCTTGCCGTGAGCTATTCCACTAGCGACTTGCCAGGGGCCGGACTGTCACTGCCTCTGATCTAGATACAAGTACTTGCCAGCTTGGAGACGGAAGCCCCTTGAGGATCTCCTGTGCACTGTGCACGGGGCAGTGGTCTGTGGGGAAGGGAAATCCCTGCGGGGGGCACAGTGGGGGTAGAGGTGGTAGATATGAGTTCTTGGTGCTGCCCTGAGTCACAGCCGCTGGCCAGGGACTGTTCTCATGCCTAAGGGAGCCTGGCATTCAGTAGGGAAGGAAAAACACCATGACGAGTTGAGAGAGACGGAGAAAGAAAGGGGAACGTTTGGTATTTTAGTAGCTTTGATAGCACTTTTTCCCTTTTTGAGAAAGGAGCTCCCCATTTTCATTCTGCAGGGGATCCTGCCGCCAGCCCTGCTACCCAACCCAGCAATAGCCACGGGGCGACTTACTACAGTGACCACACGTGCTAGGGATAGGCCGTCGCATCTCCACCAGCACGTGGGCGAGGAACCGCGGTCCTTTTCGCTCTAGGTGGCTAACGAGGCGCCGGCTGCACACCAGATAGGTGGCCAGACTGTGCTCCGGGTCAGGGTTGTCTGACCCCGGGGCACCTGACCCCCGAGGCTGCGGAGAGCCGCACCCAGGCATGGCAGGGCGTTGAGATTCTGAGACCTGAAGGAACAGGTGCAGGTGCAGGTGCAGGAGCGGGATGCGGGGGCTGCAGTCAGGCCATCACCTGTCCTCCTGGACTGCCTTTGGGGAAGCCTGGGGAGCCAGCCCCAGGCGTGCAAAGCCAGAGGACACGGGGCGTGTGGTCAGGCAGGGCCGGGCCTGCGGTCCTGAGTGGGTGGCACCACGTGACCCCCTGCAGCTGCAGAGCTGTGGCGAGCTCAGCCTCACCGGCTGGCTGGCCCTTCCTCCCACACGGGGCCTGGCCATCTTGTGCCCAGCTCTGGTAAAGCACCATTTTGTTTCTGCCTCACCATTTGCTTTTCCTGTTATTTTGCGAGCTGCTTTAGGTGTGCTTATTTCCCCCTTTTTGCGGATAGAGGGAAACGTGGGGCCTGGGCCACACGCCCAGTGCCCGGGAGGCCCGCTCCTTTCCCACGAGACCTCCCTCCTTGGCCCCAGCCACCTCTCCTGGTCTTGATTGCCCCATCTCTGAGCTTTCTACCTTGGATCCTAGATGGGGGTGCATGCCAGCTTTTTTTTTTTTTTTTTTTTGTTGCAAAGTGATAAAATATGGATGCATGCCCTTGTTAAAGCTTTGATTTTAATATGCTTATGACTTCAAGAACCATACAGAACGTTCAGGAAATATAATCATGCTGGCTTTTCACAGTAATGTGGAAGGGGTCCTGTTTGGAATTAACTCAGATTATCAGCAATTTTAATCAGTTTCTTTCTTTCTTTTTTTTTTTTTTTTGCACCCTTCAGAGAGCAAAATCAGGATTGCCTGTTTGTGTGCGACAGTGTATTTTGAGATAATTAAAAATTAGCCCGTGAAGCCATAGAGATCTTTACAGGAGCAGGAAGGTTCCGGAGGCAGCTTTTTCCCCCCTCCAGGCAGGCACACGAGCTGGACTTTTATATGAGGGTAAACACGAAATCCGAACCCAGCTGCACATTTTATGAAAACTGCTTAACATTTCATGGTCACCTCTGCTTGGCTGGCAGCCTTCCGGAAGAGTCACCCCTGGCCGCGTCTTATTAGCAACCTGCAAGGAAATAACTAAAAATAATCGGCCGCTTGAAATGATTCTTGAAGCCTCTGAGAAATGCATCCTGATAGATGACGGTGCGTGACTCCGCGGTGGCTGCGCGCTCTCCTCCATCCTGCCTCCAGTCCGGCTCCACTTCTCCGCTGCTGCTTTAAGACTGCAGAGCGCCCCAGCGGCCAGAGGCAGGGGAGGGGGGTCCCCGCTCGCCTCCGCGCCGCCCGCTCGCTCCGCGCCCGCCCGCCCGCCTCCCAGGCAGGGAAGGTTAGGAGGGAGCACTGCGATTCGGGCCGCGGGAGAGGAAAGATGAGCCTGCCCGCCCGCCTGCTGCCTGGATGTGGAGGCTGAGGGCTGGCGCACGGGAGGCCGCTTGCTGCGCATCGGGGGCGCCGGGTGCCCGGGATGAGCTCACGCCCGCGTCTGCGGCTCTGTCCACCTCCACCTGCAGACCTGCCGGCGGCCCCCTGAGCTGACGGCGCACCTGGGCTGCAGCCCCGCCGGCCCGCTCTGGCCGCAGCGTTGGGCGCGGCGCCCGGGAGCAGGTGTGCAGGAGCGCAGCGCGCGGGGAGCGCAGCCCTCGCCCCGGAGCCCGGCCGCGCCGCGTGCCCGGGCGGCTCGGCGGCAGCAGCAGCGGCGGCGGCGGCGGGCGGGCGGCGGCCCCCGGGCAGGTGGCGAGCGAGCGGAGCCGGGCGGAGCGCGGGGGGCGAGGCCGGCGCGTCGCTCGCGGGAGGCCGGGGAGCAGCAGGGGCATGTGGATACTGGCTCTCTCCTTGTTCCAGAGCTTCGCGAATGGTGAGCCTTTCGGTTTGTGGCGAATCTCATTGCTCGGATGGACCGGAGCGTGGAGACGGGGTGCGGGGAGGCATTGGGTGCATGGGTGCATAGGTGCATGGGTGCATAGGTGCATGGGTGCATGGGTGCATGGGTGCATGGGTGAAGGAAGTCTTTCCCTCCTTCTCCTCCCCCCCCACCCCAATCTGTGCTTAAATGATCATGCATTTCTTTCCTTTTTTTTTTTTTTAATATTTTTATTTCTTTTGGGAGGAGAGGAGGCAATGTAGGGAGGCCGGGAGGTGTGTGTGTGTGGGGGGGGGGTTGCAAAAAAATTGCTCTGTAATCATTTAAAGGAGCTTACCTAGCAAAGTGACAGCTCCGAGCTAACTCCAGTACTAGATAGCTAGCTCGTTTCAGAATAAACCAGGTTTGGCGACAGGAGGAGAGACTGGCGGAGATCCGTCGCCACTTTGACACGTTACAACCTCAAAGGGACACGGCATTCCAAGTGTGGGCAGGAGGAGGGTCAATTAAGAACACTTGCTTTCGCATTCAAAGCGTTTTCAGCTTTTAAAAGGTGTGCTTTAAATCAGCTGCAATTCGTCTCTCCGGCAGCAATGAAGCCTTTAAGAAAGATCTGTCCTTCCACTCCCCCCACCCCCCACCTCCAACCTTCTGGGTACTACATATTCCTCACAGTCATCTATGTAAAAATATGCACTCATAAGCATGACATCATCTGAGATGTTGACAAATTTTTCAGAAACACCTGTACAGTTGTACAAATGACATCAGTGAATATCGTAAATAAGCATTCCTTTCCTCGCGCCCAGCAATATTGCATTTTGAAATGCTTTCTTCCTGGGGATTTGGAAAGCTATTGCTCTTGCCTGAGTCAGACCCAATTAGTAAGTGTGATTGCACCTTAGGTTGCCTGTCACCGCGTAAATATGAACTTACATGTATGAATGGCTTCCTCTCATTTGGGAACTGGGGGAAATTGTCATCATTTGGCATTGCCTGGGAGTAGCTAGCTACAGCCTAAATTCCCATTTCAAATTTTGGAACACAAATCTGCATAAAATGTATGGCTTGCTGACAGTTAAAATTAAACCATTAAGCCGAATCCCCTACCCAGGAGAGAGAGAGAGCGAGAGCGAGAGCGAGAGCAAGAGAGAGAGAGAGAGAGCAAGGGGGTGGGGGTGGGAGGCAGGAAATCTCGCCCTGGTGAGAAAATGCCAGAAGCCAAGGGGAGGCTCTAAGATTTTCTTGGAAGATGCACAGGGAAGCTCTGAGTGTTAGCTGCATAGGGGTGCATTTTCTTTGCCTCTCTAGATAGCATCCTAGCAATCATCACACTGACAGGCCGGAGGAGACACATAAACTTTGTAAAATTAAAAAAAAAAATGATGACTAAGAAAAGGTAGAGCTGAACCAAGGCGCTCCTGGAATTAACATGGAAACGAGGCTTTGCTCTCTAATATAACCTAAAGCCAAGTGTTCAAAACTTTCATTTGGAGCTTTCCCAGCAGGAGAGAATCGCAACAAGTTCTGACATGACCCCATCTTTCCCAGAGGGCACTCTACCTCTTGTGCAGCCTCGTGGGAATTTACCTTGGGGGAGAGATCTGCTGTAGCTAATGTGTGGTGATGCATCAGGAAAGTCGGCCCTTGATGCTGCTCTGCTAATGTGAACTCAGAGAAAATGGAAAAATCACATACGTCGGCTGGTGCCTCCGAGCCTTGACGGCCTGTCTCACCTGTCAGGGTGTACGTCTCCGGACTCCTAGGAAAGGCCAGGATCATAGGTTGAGATAAAATCTGCATCCTGTTGGGAAGTGTGTGTTTCAGGATGAGGGAAGACTTTGTGCTTCTGAGTGGCAGTCAATTAGTGTTTTACAGTTTCACAGAGGTGACAAAAATAGTATGGGCGAATTTCTGGTTCAGGGATGCTGTGAATGTGCGTGACTTAAAAAAAATTAATTTTCCTACTAAAATCATCACGAGAGACTCCTATATAGGGAGACAATTGTGTAAAACCTCCAATAGTCTATATAGAAAATAAATGCAAAGAATATGCATGTGCATATGTATGTCCATTATCTTCTTACACCTTTTTCGAGACCTTTAAAGTTGATTGATAATCCCCATTATTGGGATTGTGATGAACACAGGTAGATTTCACAATATAAGCCTGTACATGTAAATGAATATTTTACATGGCCGTATTATGTGGCCTGATGCTATCTGTCAGAAGGCTGTGGAAAAGGCTGTGGAACTCTCTTATATAAAAATGGCCCTCTCTTTATATGACCAAGCATTAAAAAAAAAAAAATTAAAAAAAGAAAGACCCGACTGTAGAGCTTTGGGCTCTTTCATTTTTTTTTTTTTTTTTTTGGAGGGGGGGTGGTGGTGGTGGTGGTGGAGGAGGAATTAGCTTTAAAGAGTTTCTCAATGAATGATGTTCAATGCACACTGTGCAAAGGATCATAAAATACATGGTCATGTGAAAATAGAATAAAGGTCCAATTTGGAATGCTTGCCCGTTCATAGGACCACATTTCAAAAATGTGAAATCAAATGGTTCTTACCTATCTGAATGAGACTTGGAAAAAAAAAAAAAAAGAAAGAAAAAAATTTTCAAAAAAATTTTCAACAACTATCATAGCTTGGTCTCCCTGAAATTTGAAAAATTCCTGAACGTGGGTGATAAGAGATCTATGAATTCTAATACCCAAGCTGATTACCGCTAGGCCTCAAACAGCAAAATGTCTGACATGATTTCAAAAAAATCTATTTGTAACAGATATTTTGGGGTGCTGACAAAATAAGAACCGCGCAAGGCATCTGCATTTTCACAATAGGCAACAGCATTTTTTTTTCCCCACTGAGGTAATCGGATGTACATTTATTTCTTAATAAAAGCACGGTGGCTGGACAGGCTGCCGACAGTGTTTTGGGTGACAGAAATGAGAGAGCAGTCCCTTCATGGGTTAAACCCTTGAATGAATTACCTCACCTGATCAGGTGCTGTCATCATGTTTAAAGCAGTCAACTTGTTCTGCAGTGTTCTGGAAATACTCACGGGAGACCTTCGGTTATAGTGCAAGGAATCGAGGTCCACGTATGTGCAGACACACATCCACACACACGTCCCCGGCTGCCTCTTCAGGACAGGATCATGCTGCATTGTGTTTGAGCACAATTTCTCATGGTTTTAACCCCACTGAGCCACATTCTAGTTTAAGATTCTCATTAAAGGCATAGACAGGCCTCCGGATAAGCAGAATGATGAGCAATAAGCATATTCATTACATATAATACATTTTTGCCGGTATCTTTGCCTCTCTTTTGATGGACCCACGTGTCCCTGACATCTTTTCTTAGGCCATGGAAGCTTGACCTTTGCCGTTTTGCTCTTTTCGTGGGGCTCGTGGAGATTAGGGATGGTGGGTGGTGGGAGAGAGACAGGTGCTCTTCAGAGCGGAGGTAGGGTGTCAGCCCCCCGAGTTCATCTCCAACAGGGTATCTCAGACTGCAGACTGGACATTGTATTTAAATGTAGGAGTAGACCTTTGTGAGCACAAATGCGCCTTGGGGGCTTTTAAAGTGACTTTTATTTTGCTCATGTAAATACACACAAGTAAACGATGTCATTAGGTGAAAAATTTCAGGGCCTCCTGTGTTTTTATTAAACGGATTCGAATTCTATCTCAGAATTTCAGAGCTCACCTGAAATTGCTCGGTTCCTTAAGCTGTGAGCCCCCGCCAGATGCCCTCAGTAGGAAAACAAAATGCCATACAGACCTTTAATAAATGCCAGCCCATCCTTCTCTACTTCTTGACTCCCTCCTGGATGCCACTTTGGCGTGACCACAGTTCATTGCTGCCCCGGGGAATCAGGGACCCGCTGGTACGGCATACAGCACTCTGGTAGGGGAAATAATTTTGTCAAAAAAAAAAAAAAAAAAAAGACCCATCTGAATCCCTAATTAGTGGACCTCCACGTAGCTATCAAAGTGTTTTATCACTGATGGGTCTGAGATGAGATGCAGTGAGGATTTCCTGAAGAGACTCATGCAGTGTACATTGAAACTTGATGTAGAAGGACTGAGAGAGAGAAAGAGAGAGAGAGAGAGAGAGAGATGGAGAAGGTCATTTTATAAGGAGAGACCTATCAACACTGCAGGAGACTAGATACTTAATGTTTGGAAAATTAAAGGATGGGTATCTCAGGCGATGCATTTACAAAATCAACGGCATCCAAAATTTCACAAAATTAGCTGACTTCTCCGGGTGAGATTATGAACATGCCTCATCAATAATTAATAGGCAGTGAAGATGATACATTCCGGGTTAGCTCCGGCGGGGCGTCCAGGAGCGTTCCCTGGGTTTGCATGTGTGTTGGGTGCAGCGGGCACACCAGGCAGGGGCCGCCGTGTCTGGGCATTTTCTTGGCTGCTGGGCGGAAGTGCCTGCCCACTCTTGGTGACCGGCTCCAGCGGCCGGCCTAGGAGATGGAGAGGTGGTGCTACCTGCATGTCAATTGTGTCCCTGCCATAGGACACTAGTGGGCGGCAAACCTCGCAAGACTGGTGCAGCCAGCCTTCAGCAAAGCGGGCAGACCCGCCGCCTCCGGGGAAGCAGTGTCGTGCGCGGAGGCTGGGCCATCAGAGGCTCCCCTCCCCGCCGATCTCTCCGGTTCCTGGGCCCTGTCGCCCTCGGCTCGGTGCACTTGTCCCGGGAGCAGTGCTAGGGCTGTGACACGGAGGCCGTGTCCGGCCGTCTTTGTTTCCGAACGTATAAAGGGCCACCGCGCTCACAGCCCTGTTGCGAAGCCTAGAAGGTGCCTAGCGAGGAAGGTGCATTTGCATAGCCCCTTCCAAAGTGGCGGCGGCGGTGGGGTGGTGGTGGGGTGGGGGGCCCAGGCTTGCGTGCCTCTTGGAGGTGGCAGCTCCGGAGCAGCCCCGCGCCTGATTGGCTGACCTTCCAATGTCATTCCAGGAGGCGCTGCTGGCTTCCCCTCCTGCTGCTGGTGACAGGGGTGATGCTGCTGCTCCTGTGCCTCTGCAGTCCGACTGTCTCACTGCCCCGGGGGGGCAGGGCTGGGGGGAGGCGGTGGCCAGGAGCCCCCTCCCTGCCGCTCCCCCAGGCAGGCTGGGCAGCACCTGTTCACCTGGGCTGCTGTTAACTCTTCACCTCCCAGAGACCTGGGCCCAGAAATCCTCATCATCCATCTCCCTCCCCCCATATTTGTGTTCTTGTTCATGTTTTGAAAATAGGAGAAAACTCAGAGTGGCCTTTCCCTCCCTGAATTTATGGGTTAATTGAGATAAGACGGTGGGAATGGAAGATTCCTGCAACCTGACATGTACCGGTTCTGGACTCCCAGGGTGTAGCACGCAGGGCGCCTTCGGCAGGTGACACTGTCCGCCGAGGGGGCAGGAGGGAAGTACCACGGGGCAAATAGATGACCAGTTTCTGGCTGGGAGGCCAGGATGTTGGGCAGGGCTGGATTCAGAGATCTGCTCCCCCAGAGTAGGTCCCTGCCTCATCCTCTTTCGTGGAGCCTTGGCCATTCCCTCGACAGGATCAAGGGCAGTCCATACTGTTTATTTCTTTGGTGCTAATTTGGCTGGTGGCTTGTGTCTCACTCTCTAGAGGGTAAGGTCCACCGTTTAGTCCCACCGTGCGGAGCACATGCATGGAGCAGGTGGAAATAGATGTTGGCTGACTGAGTGAATGAAGGGACAGATGAGAGAACCCTTCTTCCTGCCGTGCCCTACCCTTCTCCCTCCCACCCACCCGTCTCCCATCCTCTTCACCCTTCCTTGGCTCCTTCTGGGCCCCAGGCCCTAAACCATGGTGCGAAAGGTACTAAGCAACTGTGTGGATTCCTTGGTTCCTGCCATCTCCATCTGATGCACGGACTCGATTTATTCCCTAGAAATACTTCTAGAGCATTTCCCTCTCTTTTCCGAAATGGATTTGCCTTTGGAATATGCTCCAGGACTCCATCACAGGGACATTATGGTGATGTGGTTGCTTTTGGTGCTCTTCTTGACGAGGATTGGCTCCAATGTCCATACGTGCACCAACCGCCTCGTTCGCAAGCATAGGCTGCTAAGTGCATGATTTAGAAATCCCATACGATGTCTACCGCCCAGTCGCGTTCTGAAAACCAGTCAGAAGCATGAAATGGACACAGAGGTTTCCCTCGGGATTCTTGGGAATTCATTTCTTCATCAAAGAGCCACCCAGGGCATCAAAACAAAGCTCAGTTTCTTAGGCCTTAGTTGTCTTACAAACATCACATTACGATTTTCTTAAGTCTCCCGTTAATTTAGGACTTTCTCAGCATTCTCTCTTTTTTCCCTTCATTTTGCAGCAGAACCAAATGTAAAAGTTAGTCCCTTCTTCAAAGTTACATGAGAGGAATGCGTTTTATTCATTACCAAAGTTTTGACTTTTGTTTAAATACAAGAATCAGATTAGGTGTCATAGTTTGCAATGCTGGCTATCTTTTGATATTTGGAGGTCTGTATTTGTTCTGTGTCGATCAATAATTATGGTATTTTTAGGGGCACCGGGGTGGTTCAGCGGTCTGGCACCGGCCTTCAGCTCAGGGTGTGACCCCAGGGTCCTGGGATCGAGTCCCACATCGGGGTCCCTGCAGGGAGCCTGCTTCTCCCTCTGCCTGTGTCTCAGCCTCTCTCTCTCTCTCTGTCTCTCATGAATAAATAAATAAAATCTTTAAAAAAACTTATGGTATTTAAAAAAAAGTCACTTGACTGGGTGAGGTTTTGGTCTTTAAGTCCTGTGGAATATGTAAATCATATGTATCCTGGTTTAGCAGAGAGGGGAGAAATGGGGTCAGCGAGGTGTTTGTCAGGATAAGAGGAAGGAAGAGGCTTCTGCACAGAGAGGAAGAATGACAGAGATTAATAAATCTTGCCTGCATCCCTATTTAAGTTATTTTTACGCAGACAACAGTGAGTAAGATTTAAGAGTGAGCAAGCAGTCCTATTTATAGAAAGCCGTTTTTAAATGCAGTGGTTGAGACAGTGAAAGAATTGAAAACGCCAGAGATCACCTTTGTGCTGAACAGCAGCTTCTCCTAACTTCCCGGCACGGGACAGGAGTTTTGGAGGAGACCAAAAGGGCATACCAGCCCTGGCGGGAGTATTCAGAAATTGCTTTTAGATGCTGCAGAATGTTCTAGAACTCCCAGGGTTGAAGTCTGTGTCTGACTTGGGGGAGGGGTGGGGAGCCAGTGTACATATGGTTTGGAAATGGGTCCTGGGTAGGTGTGGACAGGGCAGCGCAGGGTGGGCGCGGAGTGTGCCGTGTGGCCACAGGTGCTCCCTGGGCAGCGCGCATTGCCTCTCTCGCAGATGGTCGGCCCCAAGGAGTGTGGGAGGGCCGAATATGCATGCATGTTTGTAGCAGAGCAATGACTGAGAGAGGGGTTCAGGTTTAGGCTCCCTCGATGATCACAGGACCCTCTGTGTTAATCGCTTAACTAAATTCCGGAGATTTAAATTGTGCTATTCGCTCCTCAAAATGGTCAGTCCAGATGGGCAGGCCAAGTCCCCATAAGCTGCTTGCTTGGCATAAATGTCACAGGACAAAGGGAAAAGAACACACCTGCTCTTAAAAATGAAAATCGTCTTCCTTCCTAGGACTGCATCTGCTCCTTGGAACAGTTTGGTTTTACTGGTCTCAAGTGGGCCTTATTTCCTATTAAGAAGAACTCTTGAATTTGGAAATACTGCTGGTTTACAGGTTGGAAATGTGAACAAAAGCCACGGCCATGTCCTGGCCCACCCTTGGGCACGATGCTGTGAAAAGCATTTGCCTCTTGTCCCGGGAGGAAGCACCTGTACAATGGGCCATTTTGTGGTCGGCCTCTCCGGACTGTGGAATGGGCCTGTCTGCGGAGGTGGTTGGAAGGAGATGTGAACTCTCTAATTACCGATTTTGAGAGGTGTGAGAGCCTTGCCTCTTTTAATATTGAAATGAGGAACCAGGAAATAGTTTTAAGTCTCATTTTACATAGAATTTAAACAATTCTTCTTGTCCGCTGTGTGCAAATACAGTGAACGTTTATGGTTCTCTAGATACCTGAACTCTCAAGTTCCTGGATACTTCTGCAAAACTACAGGAGTGATGGCATTCCCAGGGAAGATCCTGATGCCCTCAGGGTCCCCAGGTGCTCTCTGCGTCCTCTGGGGACCTCCGTGAGGAGCACATAAGGCTAGGCCTAGAACCCCCAGCAGGCAGGATGCTTGCCGAGGTGGCCTGCATCACGCACACTGAGGAGCTGGGCCATGTGAAATAGCCGATGGCCGTGGAGACCCTCACCACTCACACCTTTTCTTAATACTGAATAAAGCATAGACGTCCCTCGTGAAATCTCTGCTTCCCTCACCCGCTGAATGAACTTCAGGGCGATGGCAAGATTTCTGTGATTATGTCATAAGACAAAAAACAAAGTCCGAAGATAATTAGAACCACTGCAGTTCTGTGTGTTTTTATATTTTATTCCCCTCCCCCTCCTTTTTTTTTTTTTTCTGCATAAAGGACCTGACTTATGCTGTGGAAACTTTTGAGTAAACATATTTTCTCATTAGAGAGATCCGAGATTCATTTCTTCTCTCCACTGCGGCCTGATTTGATCTTGGGTTCCCGCAGGACACTAGAAACCCCAAATCCCAGCCTGCTTAATTACAGTGTTTATTTCTTAATATTGGCTGTAGAGCAGTTTTAATAACTGATTTGTAGCTGCCAGGGTAGAAATAACAATGCTTTGTAATATTACATGTGAGACTTCGGGGATGAGACAAAGACCCCCCCCCAACTCCAACTTGGGCAACTTGACACCATGGAGAGGGCGCCATGGTTAACCTGTCACACGTACTGGACCCAGTCATCGTGGTTCCTGCAAAGGGTAGTCGTTTGCCTCTCTGGTGGCCAGGGAACAAGAAATGTGTAACAAATGTGAAATGCTCTCTAAGGAAAAGAATTATTCTTTCATAAATTATTCAGGTTGGGGAAACCCAAGTTAGCACTTCCTGTCTGGCACCTTGACGTGAGAGCAGAAGGCAAGTGGGATGGTTACTTACCAGACATGCGCATGCGTATTATGACTCCCCTGAATCAATACCTATGAAGTCTTTGGTGGCTACCGTTTACAATAGACTTGATGGATATTTACATAGAAAACTGGGAAGACAAAATTTGACCTACATGTGATGTTGGTCTTTGTCTTGGGCAGCTACTTTGATTAACGGTTCATTTGTGTCTGCGGCATCTCACATTACCCGCCTTGTGATTTATGGTCACAAGAGACCCCCTCGTTCTCCCTCTTGGCCCTCGCTGATGATGGGAGTGGGAGAGTACGCTGTAGGCTTTGCTGGCATCAGGTGCTTGGAGGCAGTGGGAGTAAAGGTATGGGAAGACCAAGGATATGGAGAAAGGGGCTGCACCAGCCCCCATGTCATGACCATGGAACAGACAGGGGAGGAAGGAGGAGGCGAGGTGTCTCCAGGCCATAGTCTCTTGACACCTTGGGCCCTGTTCTAGTTAATGTGCCTCCTTCTGGACCTTCTTAGCTGTGGATCAAGGCCACTGGTTCTCATTGCCCCAGGGGCTGGGGCAGGGAGGAAGAAGTTAAGGAAACTTCCCAGAGAGATTTTCCCCTTATGAGTCTTGGAGATTCTGATGCCAGCACCATTTTGGGAGTGGGCTGTAGTTGGAAAGTTCCTCAGGTCTCCTTCCAACACGTACCTTTGCCAACTTTTTCTCCATCCCTGTAGGTTCTCAACTTTGTGCAGAAGACTCAGCTAATAGTGTGTATAGTTTCCTGGCTCTCATGACCAGAAAGTCTTGTTCTGCAGCTCTGGGATGTGCATGGTTTAGGAAATGGCCTTATTTTTCTGATCCAGGGGGCCCATAATATCCCTCTGGAGTAACACACACTTGGCAAGGGACTTGTTGGCCCCTGTTTGACATGAGGGCCAGACACTGGCTAAAAGTCAACCCAAGGATGTTTCAAGTGGACCTCAATTCTTGGGGAACTCTGTATTGAGTAGTGGTTTATCGGCAGGGCTGAACACGTGTGGGGTTAGGTAGTCATTGACTACCATACAGACTTGGGTGGGTTTCGGGATAGATGACAGTAAAAGCTGGAAACAGGGAAGACCCTGAGTGGGGGACGATGTGATCCCATCAGGGGCACTTCTAATTTGGATGCTCAGGAATCATTTATGTGTCTCTCTGATATCTATATACCTTAGCGTCTAAGCATATACATGTGGGCACGTGGGCCATTTTTTTTCTTATTGAGTTTGTTGGATGTTCAGGTTTATTGCTAGCATGTGCTTTGCTTATGGGCTTGGTTCCCTTTGCATTTTTTGCACTGACCCCTTCCTTGCTAGCAGCTGGAGTCTGAGAAGAGAAGCCCTTGGAAACCTACATGTGGCCCCATTGCTCCAAGCAGGAAGCCCATAGTGCGAATCCGAGCAGGTGACTGTAGTGAGCAATTTTGAATGATGATCAAGGGCAGATTGAGACAGGACAGGAGAATGAATCTATTTGCAGCTTGAGGTTTTGCTTCGGTGCCAACCCGGGAACGCGACATATGCCTTCATTCAAATATCGGTGCTCAAGCTCCTTCCAAAGCCAGATATAAACGACTTGGGGATGGTTTACTCTTTTGGGTTTTCTTGGTCTCTTCCTCCTTCTTTGAGGCAGATCACCCCAAATTGACTATATTTATCAAAGGGAGCATGTGCCGTCATGCCAAGTCTTCATAAAAAGAGAAAATGGCATATAAGGACATATATGCATTTTTAGACCTTGTCGCATGTATGATAAAATTGAGGACAATTACTAGTGTCAGAATCATCCTTTCAAAACACCGTGTCCTTGATTTTTGAACTAAAATAGACTTGAACGTGTGCTGGAGAGAGGCCTAAATTCGGAGCCTTAAAAAATATCCTTTTGTGTCCTGAGATCTTATTTTAGATAATATTAAAAATAACTTTCCCTCCTAGGCATCTTAAACAAGTTTGATGTTATAATGCTTTGGCGATTTTATTGTGATTCACTGCAGAGATAATCTTTCAGAGCGGCTGTTTTGATACTTAGCTTTAGAAGAAAAACGGTATGAAAGTCATCGCGGGCTGAAGAAATGTGATTTCTGCTTACTCAGAACTACAGGAATTAGGGGAGACCCCGTTTCTTTGCAACAATAGTCTCCTACTCCTACGTTCCTCTAAAAAGGGGGCATTGTGCTAGGAAGTCAGCAGCTCTACCGAGAGAGTTCGTGGAAGATCTGGTCTAAAATAGCTCCCAACCCGTCTCTGATCTAGAGCTTTCGAAACCTCCACGGTCTGTACAGACTGTTCTCTTCAAAATTTCGTACCGGCGTAGGTCACTGTCTTTTGATCTCTCCCCTGTGGGAAGGGTATAAATATTTCCATCATCAAGTTTAATGACCTGCAAGGGACTCACGAGTCATTGTAAATGGTTAAACACTTTCCTTAGAAAAAATACAAATGAGAGGTTGTGTGACTCAGATTTATTTTTAGAGCCAATCACCTTAACCCATAGAAGATATTTATTACATGCCGTAGTAGGTGTTGAGCGCTTTCCCCTTCGGTTGGTAGCATCTGCGTCCCTCTGCAAGCAGCAGGCATGAGCATCCTCAAGGCCCGTGTGTCTCAGGGCTGAGCGGCTTAGGGCCGTGCACTGAGCCTCCTGCAATGGAGATGGATTTGCGGGGACCAGAGGGGCTTTCTGCACTTAGTCCCTTGTCATTATTTTCACCTTCTCTCTCTCTCCTTGGAAACTGGAGCAAATATTAGAACTTAGGTGCACCCATGAGAGAGAGAAGAGAGCTGTATGGCCCCAGGATCCAAGGCCTCTGCTGGCTCAGGCAGCTGGAAGGACCTGGGGGGGGGGGGGCGGTTTCCCTCAGATGAAGTCTGGGGGCAAGGGACAGTGTCCTTTCAGCCGATGGGTGACCCACTCAGGAGTGCCCGTGGAAGTCTGGAGATCTTTGCAAGGGTGGGAAACTGATATTTAAATATTCTTCTGAAGCATCCAGGCATTGGCATTCTCGGTTATTGTGAAGCTCTGAACGAACCATGAGACACAAAGTAAACTCTGTGGAGCTATTATTTTAGGCTCATTATTTTTGGCAGCTGGAAATAAAAGACACCCTTCCACCCCTCCCCACCCTTTTGTGATCTGATCATTTAAAAAAGTGGTATGATCTTGACAAAATGTGGTCTTCAGCCAAATCAGTGGTTCTAACCAGGGGCAGTTTCATCCCCCAAGTGATAATGAGCAATATCTGGAAACATTTTCAGTTGTCACGATTCTCATGGGGGAGGGGATGCCACTGGCATCTAGTGGGTGGAGGCCAGAGATGTTGCTCAACACCCCACAGTGTACAGGGCAGACCCAACCCCTAACCCCCCCACTCACCCAAAAAATGATTTTCTGATCCAAAATGTCAGCAGTGCAGAGGTTGAGCAACCCTGAGTTAAATCATTTTAAGGCCTAGTTCCTACAATAGAATATCAGGTCTGTGCTTTTCTGCGGATGCCACAGCGGCCCCGGAGAGACAGCAAGAAGGAAGATGTTCTGAATCTCAGTTCTGATTCCTTGGCTACCAGACTCCAAGCTGGTAATGCTTGTGGTTGATGAAGCTTTATTTACTACTCACTTCTGATTTTTTGTCACGAGTAAAAAAGAAGAAAACCAAATCTGTATCCCCTTTTTGGCCGAATCAGTAAGAGCAGGAGCATCGAGGTGTTGTTCCTCTAGCCCTTTTTCCCCCTCAAGTGATTATGCTAATTAGTGTTTGATCAGATGATTAAATTATAATTCGATTAATCCTGCGTGCACAGCGCTCAGAATGCATTTCTCTCGCCTGGTTACCTTGTGCCCGGAGCACCCTGTTCTGGCCGACGGAGGCTTGCTCTTCCTGAAGATGTGGATTTCTGTTTTCAAAGCACTGCAAATCCTTTGTTGCGTGGTACAAGGGAGAGGGGATATTTCTGTAACCTGTTCTCCCAGGCAGAGGCTGGACTGCGGAGGCCTCTGGGAAATGTGGAAACCCTAGCTAGGAAGCACCAATTATTTGGAGAAATGAGATGCAGAGAGGTGCTGCAAGGGCAGGGAGCTCCCCCACCCAAAGGAGGCTCTGGGCCCCACCCCCAAGACCACCAGCTGGGCCTTTGGCTCTAGGAGACACCTTCCCTGCCACCTTCCTCCCAGGGCTGGGGGTCATCGTCGGGGAGAGCTGCTTTAGTGCGTGCTGGGCCTAGAGGCATGTTCTCTGTGTTTATTTCAAGTGTGTTTTTCCTGAAAAAAGTGTTCCACCATTTTGTGTTGGTGTGTTTGGGTGTTTAATAGTGCAGCTTAAAGCATTGGTGTTCACCACTGTTTCTAGGTAGTGACCTCTTGTCTACGCCTAGAGCTTTCGTCTAGGTGCCTCGCAGCTGTGTTGAATGAAGGCCTGTGACATGCCCCCTGATAGGAGAAATCTGAGATGAGTTGGGAAGAGCATGCGTGGAAAGTACTGATGGCAGTTCCACTGTGAATAGATTTCGCCTCCAGGATGGGAGGTTGCGTGGCTCATTTTGTGGTTTCAGGAGCTTGGCAGTGGTGGGGTTTTTGTTTACACACTGTCCCTATTTTCTCCCTTTACATTTATGCAGTGGGGGTCGTCTGGTTACTAAAACATCAGTATTTAGGATATGTATTCTTTTTTCTATCAGAATGCACGTGTGTTTGGATCTGCCTGGAACTTACGGCATTTGCATTTAAGACCAGGCCAGAAGATGAGACATAAGTCATCAGTCCCACATCTCTTGTCCTGAGGACCACTGGGACCACAGAATCAATGACAATATAGGGACTAAATACCTGCTAAGATTTTCATATCTCCCCTACTCTGAGAAGTGTGAAGTATCATTTTTATTTATTTATTTATTTATTTATTTATTTATTTATTTATTTATTTATTTAATTTTTAATTTATTTATGATACTCACAGAGAGAGAGAGAGAGAGGCAGAGACACAGGCAGAGGGAGAAGCAGGCTCCATGCACCGGGAGCCCGACGTGGGATTTGATCCCGGGTCTCCAGGATCGTGTCCTGGGCCAAAGGCAGGCGCCAAACCGCTGCGCCACCCAGGGATCCCTGAAGTATCATTTTTAAAAGGATTTTATTTATTTGTGTAAAGAGAGCATGGGGGTGGGTAGGGACAGAGAGAGAGGGAGAATCTCAAGCAGACTCGTTGGTGAACATGGACCCCAATGCAGGGCTCTATCACCTGACCTTGAGAGCATGACCTGAGCTGAAATTAAGAGTGGAACAAGGGGTGGTGGAAGGGAGGTGGGTGGGGGATGGGGTGACTGGGGGATGGGCATTGAGGGGGGCACTTGATGGGATGAACACTGTTATACTATATGTTGATAAATCAAACTCTAATAAAAAATATACAAAAAAAAGGGTCGACACTTGACGGACTGAGCCATGCGGGCGTCCCGTGTGCAATGGCATTTATAAGAGATTGCCATCTTTTGATTTTCTTTGAAGAATGAAGCTCTACTTGTTATTATTCACACAAAAAATGAAAGTAAGAGGAAACTCTCATTTGCTGAGCATCTGAAGTGTGCTTACTATCTTATGTGCACTTGTGCTTCTTAGTGATAGGAGTGATGATGATGTCATTGGCAGTCACTGGCATTACTTACTACTAAGATGTGAGGTATGACTTTAAGAGGTTATGGTAGTGCCTGTAATGCCCGAAGCTGGGAGGTAGGCATTAATACCATATTACGGAGGTGCCTGGGAGGCTCAGTGGTTGAGCATCTGCCTTTGGCTCAAGGCATGATCCCGAGGTCCAGAGATCGAGTCCCTCATCGAGTTCCCTGCAGGGAGCCTGCTTCTCCCTCTGCCTGCATCTCTGCCTCTCTCTCTGAGTCTCTCATTAATAAATAAATAAAATCTTTTAAAAAAATACCACCATTACCACCATAAGGTGGGGTCTACGGCCTCCACGCATCCTCACACAGCCCAGTGAGAAAGTACTCCCAGTGTCAGTTTTGCACAATAAGAGCCCAGGGTTTGGGGATCCCTGGGTGGCGCAGCGGTTTGGCGCCTGCCTTTGGCCCAGGGCGCGATCCTGGAGACCCGGGATCGAATCCCACATCAGGCTCCCGGTGCATGGAGCCTGCTTCTCCCTCTGCCTGTTGTGTCTCTGCCTCTCTCTCTCTCTCTCTGTATGACTATCATAAATAAATTTAAAAAAAATGTTTAAAAAAAAAAAAAAAGAGCCCAGGGTTTGCAGATGTTGGATGTGGGCTGTGGTCAGTTAGGGCCTGTTGATTTGAGGTCCCCGTTATCCTGCATTGTGAGCATCCCCGAGATCCTCCAAACAAAGCCATCTTTACTCCTTTGACTTTTTTTCCCTAAACTTTGAAAATGATGACATTAATCTTGCTTTAAAAGTTGAGCAATAAAAATTTGTTTTGAGAAAGTGAAATATGATCTCTGAAGAATTAGTGTATAAATGGGTAAAATTCATTTACTTTTCCTTGTCAGCCGTGGTTTTATGCACTTGCGCTAAGTTAGGCAAGTAAGGGACAGGTTAATTAACTTTTATCCACTTCGGTGGTGGAGCTGTTTCATGGCATCATGCTCTATTGTCAGTGTGCTTAAGAGTGACATTTATATTCTGTTCATGTTACGTGGTGGGACCTTCCCCAGCCCCCCAGTTTAAATCGTGTATCTTTTTAAATATATTATGTTTGTTCTCGATAGACCGTCCGTTCTCTCAGGTCAAAATGTTAGAATAAAACCAGTTTGTGAAGTGGGTTATGAAGACTGGTAATCAAGTGTGAACTTAGCATCAACCGGGCTGTTAGGAAGAAAGACACAAATTAGTTCTGGGCACACAAGTCTGAATCTTACCAGCACAGCTGAATTATTTTACCAGCTTGTCCATGAGACATGTATTCTGAAGAGTGGAGCAAATACTACCTAGACGTTCAGGTTCATGGGAAGTAAGGATAATGCATGTGCGTACACCTGCCATGCCAGGGCCACATTCTTGTTATTCGATGCTTGTGTAACGTTTGAACCAGTTTCTCACACAGGATATATTTGCCTTCCATGGAACATAGGAAACACCAATGCTCTGATGTGATGACAATAGCCCAACCTTGTCGGTGCTCAGAGATTGAATGGCCCATACTTCACTTAGCTGTAGCTGTTTATTGCCTGGGTGGCCTCTTGGCACTACACCCACCACTTGGAGTTCATCAATAGGAGGTGCTCATGGAGTCAAGGCCTGGATCCCCCAGGTGGACTCCTGTCTCAAGGTCTGCCTTTATTTCTATCCACTCAGCCACTTCTCACACCTTGAGTACTGGTCTCACAGAAGACCGGACCACAGAGAGGTGAGAAGATATTGAGATATTGGGCGTCCTCTGTATGGGCCAAGCAACCTGAAGTTTGTGGTATGAGTATGCCCGTAGAGTCACTGTGGTGTGGCGTGCTGACCAAACCTATTTATAATAATTGCTAATATTTACAGAACACTGACCATGGGCCACTGACCATGGGCTATGCTAAGTGCTTGATTGTATCATCTCATTGAATCTTCAGTCAAGTCTTTGAGATATTTACTCATATTATCCTTGGGGGGAATCAAGGTCATAAAAGTGTTGTAAAACTTGTAAAAGTGAAGAGGCTTTCTGAAAGTCACATATCAAGCTAGTGGTGAAGGCAAGTTTTGAACCCGGGCAGTCTAGTTCCAGAATGCCTACGTTGACTATCTGCCTATACTTGTCTGTGAATGAGTTCTGGATATCTGGGCTGGCTCCTGAGCACACATCCCAGTTGAAGTGGCGATACGTATCTGGGGAGGTGGAAATATGGCTTATGCCAGAGAGTTGGGATGGGCCAGAGAGCAAGCATCGCTTTCTTAAGTTTTCTTGGAGGAAGATGCTGGAAGAATGTGGCAACGTGGGTACCGTATGGGACTTTCGGGGTTTGTTTCAATCGCAACATTTCTAGGATCTCAGCTCTTTGCCAAGTTAGGATGCTCAGTTGGTGAAGTAGCACCAAGCACACAGTGCCTGTCCCATGCTGTCAAGGACCAGTCACCAACACGTCCCAGCCTGTAGCATGTGTCCCTTATCTTTCCATATCTATTCCCATGGTGTATGGAAAAAAATTAAACCCTGCAGATTTCAGCAGATGGTGCCCAAAGCCTTATCTGGTGCATCACCTGACAGTTGGCCTTGATGTTTTCTCTCTAACACCTCTTCTTCTGATCCCTTTCATTTGGAGGTTCAGGCCTACCCTGAATTCCAGAACACACTGCCATTTTCTGACAGGTCTTCGGTTACAGCCGCATCCTCCGGTGGGCCCTTAGATCTGCCCTCGGCCTCATTTGACTGCCTGTCACTTCCTGTTTCTGTGGGAAGACAATTTTCCACCTTCTTCTTCTTCCATAAACCTCAAACTCTCCTTCCTTTTCTACTTGCAGTTGATGATCTCAATTCTTTTACCAAGAACCTAGATGAAGCCAGTTAACTACTTGGAATACTCCCTCCTCCTCACCTCAGTTTATCATGGCATCGTGTTTGTGCCTGGTGTGATGGTTTCCCTTCAGCTCATTAGTGAAGGAGAGATTCAGTTAGAGGGATGACTAGGCACCTGAGTACATGAGGTCCACAGCCAGTTTTTAGCCATGTGTGCTCATGGCCCATGGGATGAAGATATCTGCATGGTGCAAGGTGGCGGTGGTACCAGGGAACAGAGTGGGCCACAGAGGAGACTTTGCAGTGTGGAGGGTGAGTGCACCCTGGTTCACATGGAGGACGTGGTTGGCTTGTTGGAATGACTCTGCGGGCACACTGGCTGGCAGGGAGCTGACACCTGCTGCTCGGGGGTGAGCAGGGGCTGTGCCCTGTCCCCTGACAAGGAGGCTTATTGGCTGGGGGTCTGTCTGTGGGAGCAGAGGAGGACAGGTGGCCCAGCCCTTCCGATTTTACCAGGTGTGGAGGCAGAGCTTAACACTCAACATTCATTTCAGGTCCTGCACCCCAACACCCATGTACACTGACTGCCTTCTGCCCCTGACAGTGGAAGCAACTGCCTTGATCCCCTCAAAGGCTGAGGCCTCCATCCATACCCAGAATTTCACTGCTTTCCATCCACTCAGGGGCTTTGGCCTCATGTCTGTGTTCCCACTCGCAGACATGTCCTGGTTTCCCTGTCTTCCGGGTGACATACCACACGACATTATCTCTCCCATCAACACACTGGCATGTAGAATGCACTACCACGTGGAACATATGAGCATGTAAGATGTTAACATGTGGAATGCACTAGTGTGCAGAGCCTGCTAACTTTCAGAACACACTAATGTGTAAATACACTAACAGGTAGACTAGACCATACCAGCTGGTAAAAGGCTAACATCTTAAACACACTAAACATGCAGAACACACTGAAATGTCGAACATGCTAACGTGGAGGACACTGACACGCAGAACACAGTAACACAACACACTGATACGCAGAACACACTACCAGCTGAGCCTGTTCCTCCCAGCACCACCCTCACCTGCCTCCTTTCTCTGACATGGTTTAAAATAAACCTACCCAGCAGAGTTGCACGTGGCAATACTTCTTGCACAGTGGAGCTGAGGATTTGGGTTTCGACATCAGCACTACTGATCCGCGTGAGGCCTGCAGGACATGCCTGGCACCTGCACACGAGCCCCATGGTCCCTGAAGCACTTGAACCCCAGTGGCCAAGAACGGAGGCCATGGATCCACTCTTCTGGACCATGCCCCTCCGTGTTCGTCTTCCCCTCACTGCAGATGAGAGATGAGCTGTTGGCCTGTGCACGCTGAAGGCTGTCTACATACCCCTTACAACCCCATGTGTCTCAGTCTCTCAGACACATTCCCATCTGTGTCTGCTGCCCAGCTCCACTGTCAGTGTTTTGTCAGGGTCACCAATGACCACCATGTTTCCCGTCTTCATCTTGTAAGATCCTCAGCAGCTTTTGATGCAACAGGTCACTTTCCGTCTTGAACCACTTGCCCCGGGATTATGGGTATCACCTTCTTTGGGTTTGTCTACTGCCTCTCTGATTTCTCCTTCCTATTGTCTTTGCTGGTCTCCTCTCTAGTCAAATATGAAGGATTGCAGTACTCCAGGGCTCCCCTCACCTCCCCATCTTTCCTTTCTGTGATTTAACTTAGGCTGCGGCGTGAAATATCTGTATGCCGGTGATGTCCACATTTAGATCTCTGTCCACGGCTTCCCTCTGGGTTTCCACTCAGACCTTCCAACCCACTGCCTACTCAACATCTCCCCTTAGAAATCCTGTGGGTCAAAATCTCAGATTTTGACCCAACACAGAGCTCCTGGATTTTTCTCACCATCTGCTCCTGTCCCAGGTCCCCTGCTCATTCACTGCTCAGGACAGAGCCTTGGAATCACTGACTTCCTCCTTCCTTCCTGACTCATGCAAACCATCAGCAGGTCTAGTGACTCTACTTTCAGAACATGACCATTTCTCCCACTTCCATGTCACTTGACGCTATTATCTCTTAGCAGGCTCTGCAATAACTGGCCAACTAGTCTGTCTGTGGACACTCTCACCTCCCAGTTGGGTTTCCATACAGTGGCCACAGGGACCTGCTTAAGTTGTAAATCTGACCATATCACCCGTCTGCTTAAAGCTGGTAGGAATGTCTCCCATCAGCCCTAAAATAAGCCCGCCATTCCTTACCATAACCTGAGGGCCCTCCAGGATCTGGCTCAGGTTGTCCACACCACGCTGCCTCCTCTTCAGCCACGCTAGACTTCTGGATGTTCCTCCAATGTGCTGAACTTGGGCACGCTCGGTGACTCAACTTTCCACCCACTCCTTTTTCTTCCTGGGATGCTCTATCCTGGATCTTTCCACTGTCTGCTTTTTCATTCAGTTCTCTGCCCTGATACGATCTCCTAAGAGAGATCTCCCTTAATCATGTTCTTGATAACTCTGTTCCTCTTTGCTGCATGCACTCTGTGTTTCTTCAGAGCAGTTATAGGTGCCTGGAATAATGTGGTGGTTTGTCTGGTATCTGTCTCTTCCCACCGGGAAAGTAGGGACCTTGTCTTCTGTGCCCATCTCTGTGTCTTTGGCCCCAGGAGGGTTACTAAACACTGCAGGTGCCCATAAGTATTTGCTGATTGAATGATTAAGTCAATGAATGCTCTTTCCAGGGATATAACTCTTAGGGGCTTGATGTCATTGCTGTCTTTAATTCTATTATCTCTTTCCCCATGGAGTGATAATATCTCTCTGCATACCAGAAGCTGCTTCTTATGGAAGATGGGGACATGCATATTGATAGGAAGGTCAGCAAGCATCATGCCCTGCAATTTTCAATCTGACCCATTCTCAGAGGCATAACAGTAAAAAATACCTTAATTAAAACAATTTTGGTCACCAGACTGAGGACAGTGTGAGAAAGAAGACCATTTTTGTAGGTCTTCTGTAGATCATGGCAAAGTCCCAGGGAAGAGAGGACAGACTCACGACTGTAGAAGGTGCTGCCGGCGGTAATGATCACCATGTTGGACACACAGGGAAGGTTCTGCAGTGTTTGTGGAGGCAGAAGCAACTTCTGATTAGACTGTTTAAAAAGTGCTTCAAGGAGAAGGTGGTTTTAAGACTTGGCTTTTAAGTAGGTGCAGATTTTCACTGGATAAGAAGCACACTAAAGCGATGGTGGGAGCAGAGGGAAAAAGCAGGGAAGTCCCAGATGTGGAGGGGGAGGCAGTAGCTCCATTCAGCTTCTGTGCAACGTCAGAGGGGGACTATGCAGTGTCAGAGGGGGAGATACATCTAACATGGGACAGGGAGCAGAATACGGGGAATTCGAATTCGAATTCAAATTCAATTTGTATCTAAGGTTTTTGTGTTAGAATCATAGTCTAGATCATATGAGTGATCGGTGCTGTATCTTGCCTGGGGTGCAGAGCAAAGCAGAGCTGAGGACATTGGTGGAAGGGTGGCCAAGCGGTGCTAGGTTGCTGTGCAGGAAGGGGAGAGCCTGCATTGGGATGGTGGTGGGTGGCTGGGTGCTGACCAAGAGGAAAGTAATGGTGAGAATCTAAGCCTGACTCCTGGTGAAGTGGGGCCTAGATGATCCCCGTGGACCATCTCACTATGTAGAGTTGCTGGTAAACCAAAGATGTGAATAAATGGATAGGTTTGCAGCCTTGTACAGGCATTACTGCCCAGACTCCTCCTCTTGAATTTTTTTTTTTTTGAGACTATATGGAATCAGCCCACCTGAACACTGTATGCCACTGACGGGGTTTTACAATGCTCGGTGAGAGCCATTCCATGATTTGGTTATCCCAGCATAATGTGAGAGGGGCTGGAAACTGGACAGCAGATTGTACAGGTCAGGAGCACAGTCTGAGTGATGAACTAATGCATTCGAACCAATGGGAAACCAGCAATCTTCATTTCTTTTAGTTTTCCTATTTCTCTTGAAATTAAAGCATCCAAAAGTTTAATATTGACTGAGTTTGGATTACAGTTCCATGGTGGCAACCACCATCTATTATTTGTCAGTAATTGAGCAACATTTTGGTTTCTTTTCATGTGAACCTGTTTGGGTTCTGTAGACACCAGAAGATGAAGGGTCAAGCAGAGGCATGAAGATTTAGAATTTCTGTCATGGACTGTAACTAGATGAACCTTAAGAGGCACCAGTTTGTGTTGTCGGCACCCAAACATCCATTTTCTCTGATTTGTAAACTGTGCTCCACAGAAATCTATGGTATGGTTAAAAAATTGTGAAGTTAAAAACTTTATTCCATATTGTGAGTTTCCCGAAATCTCTCCGTTTTTTTTTTATTTTTAAAAGATTTTATTTATTTATTCATGAGGCAGAGGGAGAAGCAGGCTCCCTGCAGGGAGCCCAATGTGGGACTCGATCCCAGGTCTCCAGGATCACGACCTGAGCCAAAGGCAGATGCTCAGTTACTGAGCCACCCAGGCATCCCAAATCTCTCCATTCTTAACTCAAATTTAGATCCAGCAGAATTCAACTTAGTATAGCTTCAACCTCAAAATAATTTGCGGCTAAGTTCATAATTTGCATTCGTGGTCTCATTTCTTGTTGTGAGACTTACAGAGTGTCTTTTATGATTTATCTCTTTCGTCAACTTCTTTCCTCTTTCCTTTCTCTCCTTGCCTTCTACACGTATTCACACTCACTCACACACTATGTGTCCTCAGAGTAAGCATTATTTCTTACAATGCATTTATCAGAAACTCCTTTGCTTTTGTAGTTACTGAAAAAGAGTTGTGTTTTCAAAGCCGAAAATTGAAAAACTCAAGTTTTCAAAACCGAAAATCATATGTGTATTTGATTCATGATACAGATTGTGATAAATTGTGATGATCTCAAGGGACCGATCATTGGTAGCACAGTGTTACTAATGGCTGATCATGGAACCAACATAAACTCACCAATGGGTTTTCTTAGGAGAGGATTTCTTAATTAACCAGAAAATATTTACTGTGCATATTTTATGCCCATTGGGAATATGGAATAAGAGAAGAACAGTAGAGATTTCTGTCCTTAAAGAATTGGCCATTTCATTGGGAAATCATGACATAATGTAAGTACAAGGAAACAAGATCTTATTTTATTTTATTTATTTATTTTTGGTTTTTGAAAGAAGATCTTTTTAAAACTAAAGTATAAACTGATAAGATCAACTGGGTTATCTAATTTAGTTATGTTGAAAAATGATTTGCTGATGGTTCAGATAAGACAGTAAACTTAAGAAAAAAGATGAGGAAGCAAGCTTTGCAAGGTGAAGTCAGGGAAGGCTTCATGAAAGAACAGCTTCAGCAGAATCCTATGGGGTTTGGATCAGGGCTGGAACAGCAATTTGAGAATGGGCTGAGCATTAGCGGCAATGGTGTGTGTGTACATTTGTGTATTTGTGAACACAAGTGTATGCATGAGCGTGTGTACGTGCAGCTTATAAGCTTGAAAACAGGGCTGAGCATTATAAATCAGGAGACTGATCCATGGTTTTGCAGCAGGCTGAGAAGCAAAATTCAAGGCACTTAGAGAGGGTCAGAAGCACATGCACTGGACCCAGACTTGTGGCAAACAGCCATGGTATGAAGGTAGCAATGACTGCAGCTCTTTCAAAAATCCCCAGAATTGGCACCAAGTTTTTACAACGTGGAAAGGAAAGGGTTTTAGTTTAAGGCAGGAGAAGATGAATGGAGGAAATAAAATAAAATAAAATAAGAAGATGTAGTGAATCCCCCGTCACTTACAAATGAAGAGCTTTACAAAAGGTAAAATTTATGACCTCTCCGTATGCTAACATCAGCCATGTTTTATGATCCCGTAATTACCTAAAATATCTTCTCTTGATGTCTGTACACACAGAGGGTTTACACAGTAGACAGAACTAGTAAAGGCAAAGTCTGTGCTGAGAGGATTTGCCCAGAAGAGGGTCTCTAACACCCTGCTTGAGGAGTGTTAGGGGGAAAAAAATTGATCTTTAATTATTCATCCAAATTATAACTTAGTCAACTTTAGTCTTATTGGAGACCTCCTTCAGCTTTCAGACATAAATTGGATTTATATTTTACATCTCTGGCTCTCCTTTTGTTCATGGTGTCCCCTACCTTCCCCATCAGCATGTCTGAGTGTCCAGCTCGTTTGCTATATTTTTCCTGTATTTAGATGCCCTTCCTAAAGACAGACTTACATTTTTTACAAGGAGGAATAGGTATTTTTTCCTCCAGGACTGAGTGTCTTTTGTCAAAGGTCAAAGTCCAGAAAGAGTGATTCTATTCTCTAAATTTCTACTTCAGTGACTCATTGAATGGTGTCCTTGGAAGGACATCCCACAAGTGACACACAGGAGCGGCAGAGCTTGGGGAGCCTTGAAGGGGACAGGGAGCTGGGCGTGAAAAGTGGGGATCCTGGGTGAGGGGCAAGCCCTGGAGGGAGGTTGCAGGATGACATTGACAACATCGTGACTTCTAGGGTGGGAAGAGTAAAAACAATGACCGCTTGGCAAAATCAAAATACAGAGATGTTTTGAGAAAGTAAATGTGTGTGCCACGCTGGGGTCAAGGTACTTCCCTGATTATGGATGGTGGAGTTTAAAGCCATTCACTACGTGAAAGACATAGATTATGGCTTGTTATTAGGCTTTAGAGAAGTGACTGCTTTCATGAGGGAATGAATATTAATTTGCACACCAAACCCGTGAGGTCCCTCATGTTAAGCTGGGCTCCTCATCCGAAGACCCTCCCTCTTGTCTGTCTTTCCATGATCTTTTTCGTGCCTGTGGACTTCAACTTTAAGGTAATGTTTTGTTTTGTTTTTTTCCTCAATATACACATGTGGCTCTCACCTTATACCCAGGTGGTCTTTTTACCTTGCTTCTCACCTGCAGAAAGCCTTCATTCATATATGTCCCAATGTATAGGGTCTTCCCCCACAGATCTTCACCTTCCCACTTCATCACGTTCCTGACAGCAACACCCTCCTTTTTTTAAAAAATGATTTTATTTATTCATTTGAGAGAGAGAGAGAGAGAGAGAGAGAGAGAATGAGAGTGCAAGTGGGGGTGGGGCAAGAGGGAGAGAGAGAAGCAGACTCCTTACTGAGCAGGGAGCCTGATACGGGACTTGATCCCAGGACCCTGTGATCATGACCCGAGCTGAAAGCAGATGCTTAACCAACTGAGCCACCCAGGTGCCCCGGCACCCTACTTTTTGAGGCGTAACACCTCAAAGTCCTTAGAGCCATGGACAATGGGAGGTGGAAGGGACCCTGGCAGCCAGCTCTCCAACTTCTGTTTGAGAGGCCAGAGGGGAGGGGACCAAACGTAGCAGACTTCTTTCATAAGACACATTATGATTTGGACAGAGCTAGGACTCCCCCGACTGAGCTGCCTCCCATTTGCAGATAATTTTCATCATGCTGAATGCATGAAGGGGACAGATATTAGAAGAAACTGGAAAGTCACACAGAGGCCAGGGTGGATCAATATGTGCGCCTGATGTCTCCTAACAGCTTGGCTCATGATGCTCTCCTTGGTCGGCTGAGATGGTTTCTCTATACCAGAAGTTTGTCAGAATTAGTAGTTACATGGCGTCAGCCCTGTGTTCCTAAATTCGTGGCCTAATGCTAAATATGGTTATGGTTGGAAACATCCACAGCCGGTACGTGGTTTGGTCCCTGCATTTTTCCTCCAGGACTGAATGTCTTTTGTCAAAGTCCAGAAAAATGTTCTAGTGACAGGGACACTCCCCCCGTTGTGTGGGAGGAATTAACATGGGGACGCAAGGTGTCCATCTCTGGGTGAGGCCCCGCACAGCGCTGTGGCTCAAGGAGATCTGCGTTCATTTCTGGGAAGACATTAAATTAGCTGAAAGAGAAATTTTCTGGTTACTTGAGTTGAGTTTTGGACTTCATTAATTATTTGCTCATTAAATCATTTACATTAACTCTTTCTCAGTAGTCTGAAAATAACCGGGAGGCTTACTGTTCTGTGTTTCTCACTCAGGCTTTGTGGACAAGTAACCCTGGGCCGTGGAAAAGAATCCCCCGCACATTAAGGTGCTCAGTGTCGAGCGAATGGGTGGAAGCAAAAATATGCCGCGTGCAGTGTATCAGATCCCACATTCTGGTTTCTTTTCCTACTTCAGTGGGAAAATATCACAGGTGCACTTCAGATCCAAGTTTTATTTTAAATCCAGAAGAAGCTCTTTCTTATGAAATAATCGGTCATTTTAAAGGAACAATGTCTCATTCCAAAGAAACACAAAACCCCAAAACATCTGTTTTCTTTTTTTGTGCATCCATCTCTTGTTTCCAAGGAAGTTGAGTTGTTACATGAATTTGGCGTTCTTTTAGGGATTATCATATCTTCTAAAAACGAAGTTTTAGAATAAAGGATGTTTTCGATGCTGTTCCATCCTCAGTCCATCTTTGTGGAGAACTGGAAAAGCAGATAGGATATCAGGGATCTCTAAACTTTGAGTTGACTTTGGCTCTTCCAAGAGCAAATCATTCTGCTCCTGTGTGAGCCCGGAGGAAACGCCTGCTGTGGCTCTGTCGTTTTGTTAGCAGAAGAGCCACACATGGCCTGGGGAGGTCCATGGGCCTGTGAGCCTGCGGGGACCGGCTGGCTGTTGCCTCTTCCAATTTGAGGCCTGGGGAGCTTTCGTCACCAAGAGGTTTGTGAAGTGATGAGGTGTGTGGCATTATACTCTTCTTACCTTCTTCCTTTTCCTATAAATGATGACAAATTGCCTCCCTGTAAATTTGAAAGTCCCTAAATGGCATTTTTGTCAAAGCCTTTATAACAAAATGCTTACTCAGAGAGATTTTTAGGTATTGGGAGCTGGGGTGGCTGGGAGCAGGCCTAATTATTATGCATCATGACACAATGCATTATGCATCGCCCTTGCTTTTCTGCTTTTTAAACACTTGTTATGGATGATGAAACTAATTTAAATGGACAAACAGGGCGCTCTCCTTCACATTATTCCTGTGATGTCATATTCTCCTTCCAGGGGGTTTCATCGATGCCTCCCATGGAAGCCCCTCAAACATGCCCATTTTAATAAGACACTTTAATAATTAGCTTAGAGATAATTGTCAGTCAGGGGAAAATAACCTTTTATCAAAGGTGCCTTGAAAGTGGCGTGTTCAGAGAGGAAACAAGTGCTCTCATTTGCACTTATGCTTGCTTCCCTTTTCCCTCCTCGCATTTCTACAGAGTAAAATGCTACAAACGGGAAGAATTGTAAAAGAAGGGAGAGGGTGGGTGTGCAAGGGGAAGGGAGCTGTCACATTGTTAAGACAAATGGGGCTTAGAGAATCCTAATTAAACCTCAAATTGCTTAGAAACGGGAAGTATGTATTCCTAATTGTTGGCACCGTGAAAAAAATCTAATTTACCGCATATCTTTAAATAAGGGGAACCCGTTCCTTGGCCGTGTGAGATTTCAAGCCTCACCTATTGCGTAGGCAAAGGGCATGACTTACAGGCTGTGGAGTGCGCCTCCGATGCTGAGCATCCGATGTCACAGACGCACTGAGAGAGAGAGAGAGAGAGCAGAGCTGGGAAGTGTGTGCAGATTTGGGTTCTGAGTTTTCTTCTCCGGGAAGCGTTCTAGTTGTATCCGGCGATAATTTTAGTGCATTCAAGCTCTCTGCAATGTTATTTGAATATCAGAAAAATAATACAAGTAGGGGTCCATATTCCTGAGAGTCAAGGTGTATATTCTCAAGAAAATAGGTTTGTTTTGAAGGCAACCCTCTTATGTTGCTTTAAAAATTGTAAAATGTGGGGCACCCGGGTGGCTCAGTGGTTGAGCATCTGCCTTCGGCTCTGGGCATGATCCTGGGGCCCTGGGATCGAGTCCCACATCGGGCTCCCTGCAGGGAGCTTCTCCCTCTGCCTGTGTCTCTGCCTCTCTGTGTCTCTCATGAGTGAATAAATAAAATCTTTTAAAAAAATTGTAAAATGTGGCCCCCTGGGACTTTGGTTTCTGTGGAGGTGCTGACGGTCTCTGATGCAGAGGGCGACCGTGTTTTCTCCTGTCACTCACCTCTTGATGCAGGTCATCAGCCCCCCTTTCCACTAGGGAGGCTGGAAGGCTTCCAGCACTGCAGAATCTTGACTTCATCCTGATACAGTCAGGGGACAGAGCTAAGCACAAACCACTACCATGTTTTTTTAGCCTTTGCCCAAGCTTCAAACCATACTTCTCTTTCTATGGGACTTTGACTTCTCTTTATTTAAATACACATGTAACACAAGCTCCCACCCTTTAATAAGACTTTTTTTTTTTAAGTTGTTTCCATGGTAGATCAGAAGAGGTGCTAGACCAGGTGTAGGAGCCATGGTTGTGTCTCTAACTTTGGGCTTCTTCTGTTTCTGGTTGAGTCTTTGTCTCTGGGATCTAGTGGGACCTCAGCAAGTTTCCTCATCTGTGGCAATAACACCAATGACAGATATAGTATTGACAGCGACCGTCTGCCGAGCACTTGCTCAATGCCAGGCACTGCACTAGGACGCTCACGTTTACTTCTCACTGGCAGCCCTTTCTTTCCTAGCTCTCTGCTCTTTACGGCGAGCAAACTGAATCTCAGGAAGGCTGAGAAAGTTGCTCAAGGTCAGGTTGAACCCAGATCTCCCAACTCAGGACCAGTGTTATTAACCCCCTCCGGAAGTTGTGGCTCATCCTGCCTTTCGCGTGTACTGCACGAAGTCATTGTGAGCCTCAAACCAAATGGTCATAATGCATGTGAAAATACCCTGAAAAAAAGATGTTATCCTGGCGTCTGTCACGCTGCTCTTATTACTACTTTCTCATCTGTGAAGCAGACACAATCGCAGCTGCCCTGGAAGACATTGGTGCTCATTAAGTGGAAGAGAATTGATTAGTGTTGGAAAATGTTGTCTTTTAATTTTTCCAGCAGAGGTTGGTGCCAGCATTATCCTGGGAGATAAAGGGACCTCCATTTGCTCATATTCACTGAATACATTCTTGAGTCTCAGCGAGGCAGTGGCCTGCCTTGGAGGCCTTATCTGTGTCATCCCGGGTTGTGGGCTCCAGGAGTGGAGCTGCGGGCTGAAATCAGTGAGCTTTGTTTGTCAAAGTGTGGAGGGGAGAGCTTTATCTTGTGGTAATCTGTGCATTCCTGTTTGTCCCGAGGAAGTCACCAAGCACCAAGCGATGGGCCCCTCACGGTCTACAAACGGTTCAGATGGAGATTGCTTTGTAAGATGTGGACTTCTTTTGTCTTGGCAACTAGAAATAACATGGCAGCAGTAGGAAGGTCGAAATTGGTGACCATTGGCCTCTTTCCTCCATTCAGCTCTAACCTCCTGTCCCCTCACACTGGGGTAGCATTTGAGCTTTTCCTGCAGGGACAGGTTGGTTCATGTTTTGAGGATTTGATATGTGGCTCTTCTCAAGTGCTGGTTTTTAACATGTGCTTATTTTAAACTTGTAAATTGCAATCGTGTTTTTAAATATTGCCATTGGTGTATTCTCCTAAAAATACGAGATAAATAGGCCCTCACAGTGCTTCGTTATGCCATTATATGGCTGAAGGTCAATGTATGAAGCACCTGGGCGTTTCAGTTATCTGGTCTACCTCCTGTTCACTGGGTGGCCTAGTTGCTTCTTGTGCATGGTCCTAGTATTTTTATGTCTGCCTGTTTGACAGCAAGGCTGTGGCTCCAAGTCAATCAGTCTCCAGTCAACATTTCATCTTGTTCTTCCATTATATCCTTTTCTCCCTCTACCCTAAAACTAACTAAAATCTCCTGACGTCAGTGGGCTGTTTGTCAGTGTCGCTGCTAAGCCTTCAGCACCAACACAGTAGAGATAAACAGTGCCCTTGCTCATCAGTGCACATCTTTGTGTGAGCTTTTAAAATAGCTCTTAGATGTAACTGAGCAAAAGCAGTATTTCTTTTCACAGCGAGTCTTTTCACGGGAGATTCCAGCACTTTTAACTTTGATCCTTTTTCTACTACGCTAGGAGGCGGGGCTCCCACACGGATCATTCTTAAGATTTCAGCGATAACATGGATAAAGCTTCAAGCATGGTAGCTTCAGTTGAACACTGAACACGTTTTCTAAAGGGGCTCTGAGAGGTGCACCTGGCCATGGATGCAGCTGGAGAGGCGTCATGGTTCTGTGGCTCTCCATGTGCAGGAAAACTGTGCAGTTGGCACACCCAGCCCCTTGTTTGGGGCACAAGAAAAGCTGTTTTTCAGAATGTTTCAGTTGCATTCTGATCACATATGCTTATTAGTGCCTCTGCTTTCCGCTTCCTCTTGGGTATTCTGTGGTCGCTGGGCTGGAGCACTGAATTTCAGCTGTGTCTATGTGACCACTGAAAAATCGCAAGTGACCAAAAGAGCTAGTGAATCAGGCCTGCTTCATATTTCAGATTAATAACCATATGTTTGGTCTCATCGGCTTCCATTCTTTTGCCAACCGTGGTCTTTTTGTCAAAGCAACGTGGCTTCATATTCAATCAGCTCATCCCTTAGCCTCTTGTGGAATGGAAACCATACTTCTTATACTCTTTAGTGTATATTTGGCTGCATTTTCATGCAAATTTGCTCTTTGTTGTTTACTCCACTTGCTACTGCCCTCTTGGTGTACTAGAAGTGGAATTTCTCTAAACACGTCTACACTCACTGCTCCCATGTTGTACTCACTCAACATCCCATCTGTCAGCTCCATGCAGCCCTTTCCCTCCATGAAGACTGCTCCCAGGTCAGCAGGGACTTCCACCTTGCCAGATTCGGATGCTGGTTCACATGCAGTCTTCACAGTCCTTTTCAAAATGGGCAAGTCCCCCTTCCTCACTGGGACAACCTCTTCCTTGGCTCCCAAACTCCTTCACTGTCTTGCTTTCTCTTATCTCTCCAGTCATCTTTGCCAGCTCATGCCTGGTCTTTTGGCATTAGACCCTCCACCCCACTCTACCCCTCTGTCTTCATCCTCTCCTCTCTTTCGTGGATGATGAAATGCATGCACACAACTTACTATTTCCTGCTTTCCTCTGACTCTCAGACCTGTATGCTCAGTTGTCAAGACATGTCCCCTTGAATTCAGAGTCATTTCTAAAGCAAGTCATCAATAGTCCCAGCCAAATACTGTTTCCTCTCTCTGACCCCCACCCACAAATAGCCATAAGATGTGGGTAAAGATGGTTCAGGTGTATCTATAAAGAGAGCATAGGACATGGGAGGGAAGTTAGGGGTCTTGGGGGCTCCAGGAGTGATTGTCTTTGAGCGCCGTGGTGGTAGGGATGGTTGTCTGGGTGTTAGGGGACAGTTCCAGGTGTAGTACATGGGCTTCTGAGCTGACGACTTGGGTACGAGAAGATTACCTGGGAATGATGGTGTTTGCCCTGAGACACTACAGTGCAAGTAAAAAGGTTGGTTTCTTATTACAAAAGGCTGTTTAGGGTGAGGAGTTTGTGGGTCAAATTCTAGGGATTTCTGGCTACCATCTATTTGTTATATTACTCTGGTTCTGCCCCTCCTTGGTTGTTTTCCCCATCTAAATTTGTACCTGTCCTTATAAGCCATCCCTCTGCACCCTAATACCAGGAGGTTAGAGGATAGAGAAAGAATATTATCTTTACACTGGAGCACCAGTGCCTCAGACGGAGAACATAGTGATTGTGAATCTCAATCCAAAGGGGGTAGAAGTGAGAAAGACCAGAACCAAAACCAAGCTGGACTTGTGATGATCCAGGTACCTGTCCTATGTGAGATCCCACATGAGTCTTCGAAAAATCTACTCTGCTTGGCTCAACCCTAAGGGAGGTTAAGCAGGAGCTACAGATATCTCAAGGGTGGATTTCTCAAAATGAGAAAGTAAGGCCAGACCCAAAAAGTGACCCAGAACTGGTCTCCAGGCTCACAGTGTTTTACCCTGTTTCTCCTGGAGTGTTGGATTCATCCCCTGTCTGAAGATTTTCTTTATCTGCTTCTTGAGCCTGGGCCACTGGTTCTGTAGTCCCAGGGCTCCTTTTCTAGTGCCTGGTGGAAAGAACCTATCCTTGTTTTAAGTCTATCTTTTGGGTGAAATAATCTTTTTATAATACAGTTTCCTCTTTATGATTCATGTTGGTGAACTTATGGGAATAATTAAGTTAATTAAAATTCAATGAGCAGTATTGAGCATTTGGAAGATATCAAACACTTGGCCAAGTGAAGTCAGGATTTATTCTTGGAGGGTAAAAGTTTGAAGAAGACATACTCACTCGAAGTGATGGTTCTCTAAAACACAGAGCCGCCGATACTGATGCTGGGGTTCTGGCTAAAACACAATTACCTCAAAAAGTCAGTCTGAGTTCCAATATCATACGAGGCTCTTTTTCTTCCTTTCTGAGTCTGCGTGTTCAAGCATGCAAAGAGGATGAATCAGACTCTCTCCTCTCTGGCAGACACACCCTGGAAAGGTCGTTTGAAACCCCAACCAAGGACACACCTTTGATGACTGGCTGCACCAGTGTCTCATTCATTTAATGTAATGACTTGCTTTTCTGTGGGGGCTCCCAGCACCTAGCTGAGTGTTTCCCACATGATGCCATCATTGTGTCATGGTATGCTCCTTGCAAACCAGTAATGACCTTGTGCATGAGGGGGAAAACAGGTCCAGGCAGGCTACAGGTGGGCAGCTAGTAACTGAGGGGGCTGGGACCCGAGCCCAGGTCTCAGACCCCACAGCCTGGACACTGTACCCACCCACCTACATCCCTGGCTCAGAAATTCCCCATCAGGAGTAGGCTGGGCCTCCTGGCCACAGAGAGCTCACAAATGAGTCCTCTCTCTCTTTTAATATATAAATATAAACATTTTATTTTATTTTATTTTATTTTAATCCTCTCTTGATATAAGTCTCTGTCTCTTTTAATATATAAATATAAACATTTTATTTTATATTTTATTTTATTTTAATCCTCTTTTGATATAAGTCCCTTTGCAGAGAAAACCAACAACTTACATTCCCCTGGGGAGAACTCCCTTCAGAATATTTTTGCACCATCCCTGCCATGTGCAGTTTCCAGGGTGCAGAGCTTCTGCAGGGGGTGCGGGTGTGTGTGTGTGTGTGTGGGGGGGTCCAGTGACAGATTTCACCCGGATAGAGGCTCCCATGCATCACTGTTGTCTGCAAGGACATGCACAGCAAGCTTTAGACAAAAATGCAAAACAGCTTCAGCTGTGTTTCCTGTCCACAAGTTCAGCCACATGGGCTGTAATCTGATGGTTTCAGCAGAGGAGCCAGCAGCCCCTGGCATTGTGCAGCAGCGGCCGGATGGCTGCCCCTTCTGGAGCGCCACTGTCAGCTGGCCTGAAATCAGGACACAACACCATATTCACTGCTGATGGTTGTTTGTCCCCCCCCCCCGAAAGACTGATTTGCTGGGTCTTTAGCTAAATGTCATCTTCTCACACCCACATCATTGCACTTTTCCTCCACAGAGCGAGTCACTTACAAGGGGTCATTTGCGGAAAGGGTTTCTGAAACCTTTTTTTAAAAAAGCATTATTCTTATGTCCAGAAGAAAAAACCTCTTTCTCCCCTCTACTAGGGTTCAGTTGAACAAATAATTGTTGAATGATAGCTATAGGCAAGGAACTCTGCTCTGAATATAACAAAGATGAAATGGCAGTTGACAGCCTAAAATCTCACTGGGGATACAGACACATACCAACTCTTAGGCCGAGGTGGGGTGGGGTCTGTGCTGGGTGATCACAGGCTCAGTTTATTTACTACTTACCTACTTCTTAATTTTATTTTTATATTTTTAACATTTTTACTGAGGTATAACTTACATGGCGTATGATGTGCTTGTTTTTGGTGTATGATTCACTGACTTTTAGTAAGTTTACAGGGTTGTATAGATAGCACCACAATCTAATTTTAGAATCACCCCAAAATATTCCTGCATCACCCGAAAATACATTTCATGCCTATTTGCAGGCATTTGCCATTTCCACCCTTACCCCTAGCGTCAGGCAACAATCTCTACTCCATCTTATGTATAGACTGGCTTTTTCTGCACATTTTGTCTCAGTGGAATCGTGTAATCTACAGTCTGCTGACTGGCGTCTTTCACTTACCATCATGTTTTTGAGATTCATCCATGTTGTTGGCCATGTTATCAGTGCTTTGTTCCTTTTTATCGCCAAATAATATTCTATCATATGGATGGACCACATTTTGTTTATCCATTCTCCAGTTGATGGACATTTGGGTTGCTTGTGCTTTTTGGCTACTATGAAGAATGTGGTGCTATGAAAATTCATGTGGCAGCTTTTGTGTGGACATATGTCTTCGTTTCTCTCGGGTGTATACTGGGAGCGGGATATCTGGGTCATGTGGTAAACTTCTGTTGAACTTTTTAAGAAACTACCAAGCTGTTTTTTCCTAAACGGGTGCACCACTCTACATTCCCACCAGCACCGTGTGAGGGTTCAAGCTTCTCCACCTCTTTGTCAGCTCTGGTTTTGTTTATCTTTTTTTATTGTGCGATTTTCCTGGGTGCGAAGTGGTATCTCATGGTGGTGTTATTTTACATTTCCCTAAAGGCATAACATGAAGCATCTTTTCATATGCTTACTGGCTGTTTGTGTGTACATTTTAGGTGAAATGTCCACTCAAACCATTTGCTCATTGTTTCCTGTTGCTTTTTTTAAAGGAAAGTGTGGAGAAAGTTGAGCAATGTAGAAGTCCCCAGGTGTAGGTGGTCAGATGTAGAAAGTACCACCAATACTACTTGCCCTACATTCTGGCTTATTCTTTCTTGTTGTTGAAATCCATCATCATCCATCTTGTTGTTGAAATCCATAATCCACTTCAACAACCACACCAGGGTGGCAGACTTAATCAGTCTATATCATGGCAGGAGTGGGGAGACAGTGGAGAGGATATGGAGTGTGCTGGTCATCTAACATGCTACCGGCCCTAGCAGATGCTGGACTGACAACCACCTAGGTATCCAGATCTTACTGCGTCAGTGTTGTCTGAAGATTTCCAACTGTCAGCATCTGCCTGCTACTGCCCATGGCACCTTGCCCACAAGGTTGGTCTGTCCATATAGGGCAGGCTGGAAGTTTCAGAGAATGAACACCCTCATAGCAGCTCTTAACCAACAACCAATGATTGGTGGTAGGCCTTAGTTCAGGTTTCTATAACAAAGAAGTATTCACATAGTGACTTACCAACAGGAAGAAGGTATTTCTCACAGTTCTGGAGGTTGGAAGTCTAAGATCAGGATGGTCAGGTTCTCACATGGCAGAAAAAGAGGGAGAGACAGCTCTCTGGGGGTCTCTTGTATTAGGGCACTCATCCCATTCATGAGAGTCCTACCTTTATGACCTAATCACCTCCCAAAGTCCCTACCTCCTAATACCATCACAATAGGGTCTAGGATTTCAACATATGAGTTGGGGGGAGAGGCAGCACAAATATTCAGTCCATGGCAGTGGGTCTATAAATAACCTGACTCTCTCCAACCACAAGTAAGAATTATGGGGTGTATGTTTTGTACTATTTTCTCAGAGCTTTCCTGAAGGATGAAGCTCCAGGTGCAGTCAGACTGAAGACTTGACAATGTACCCTCCCTGGGGGACAGAGACAGTAGATATGTTGCGCTTGAACTCTTGAATTAGGATCTGCCTCTGGAGAACCCAAACCAACATTGACCCTTGTCTAGAATTATGGGCTGCTGGTCCTGCCCTCGGATAGGGTGGCAAATGCTTCCTCTTGCCTCTGCTGTGATAGCGATTGTGTTGTCCTGGGACACCCTGAGCATTTTGGTATGGATCCCAAATAACCTGAGCTAGTGGATGCAAACTGACTGTTAGGGTGGGGCAGGGCTCTCATCCAGTGAGAAAAGAAACATCAGAGATTGTTCAGGGATGGTCAGGTGGCATGGGGAATGGTCGGTGGAGGGGGTGTAGAGCAGTCTCTGGGATGAAAGAGGCTAGACAAAGCTTGAGGAGGGTGAATTTGATGGTTTAGATGGGTAATACCACTATACAAGTCAGAGGGCCAGCCATCTGTGGCTGGCACGTGCTCTGGGCTTGATTCCAACCCACACTGAACAACTGGTGAATATGGGACCCCCAAAGTCTTTTTCAACTCTAATATTATAAGGGTTCTTGTATAAAGGGCAGGCCTGCTATGATCCCCAGGTCAAAGATCAGCTTTAGTGGGCATTTTTGGGCCTGCTGGTCTCCCTGAGGCTTGGTAATTAAAGGACAATAAGGATGAAGCCTCCATTGCTTCAATATTTTAGTAGGGAGTGTTTATGTTTTAGGTCAGATCCAGGGAGACAGATCATGGGAAGATCTCCATGCAGTAAATTTTGGGGAAATGCTCTCAGGAGCCACACCTGTGAGGAAATTAAGCCACAAATATTGGGCAAAAGAGAAGCCTGAGCTGATCCCGTCAGTAACCCTATAGCTGACATGACCCTCAGCGTTGTCCGGGATTGGGTTAGGCTCCTGCACTGCCTTTGACCAATCATCAGATAAGTGATGTCTTCTTCTGGTTGAGGTCAATTCCCTGAAAGGACTCTGCTGTGAGCTGTCAGCAGGCAACATGCCTGGGAAGTAGGGGCTGAGTACCCAAAACTGGAAGTGGGAATCTGCAGCAGGTTACAGCATCCGCTACAGATAACAACAGCCAAAGCCCCTCAGCTCAGTGGACATGAAGCCAAGGGGCACCAGTGGTCAGCCAGCAACCGAGTTCAATAATAGTGAACCACTCATCATATATTTATGTTGCATTTCATTGTATATTACCTGGAGTCTGCTATGCAAAACTAATTTCATAGGATGATGAAACAAATGGGATCCAGCCCTTAAATGTGTCTGTACATATTGAGCTTTCATAAGTTTTTTGGACCTCATGACTGAGTCCAAAATGAAGGATGAATTTTGAATACCTCTAGGATTTAGAAGTAAACAATGTCACTTTACCTCAGGCTACCCAAAGCTATTTGTGTAGCATTGCTACATATATTATACAAGAGCTAGAATGGAACTTTAAATAGTATCAGATATTCACCAGGAGACTGTAAACTTGGAGAGATGATATTGTTGGGCAACACTATTTATTGAGTTCCTACAGGGCACCAGGTGCTGAGGGAATTGGGTGCTACCCAAATGGTCCCTGACCTTGTGGGCATAATGCTAAAGAGCTACTTTGGCAGCATTTCAGATGACATCAGCACCAAAGTAGACCACACATTGGGAGCATGTAGTGGGGGACTTAATTTACCCTGTGGATCAGGCAGGGCAGAAAGCCCAGCCTTGGTTGTGACATGGCCTCCAGGGATATAAAACATGGCATGCTGGTGGATCTGAGGAAAGGTCATCAGGGTTGGAGAGCAGACTATGAAGGTATACCAGACAAGATTCCTACAGGAAAATGATGGCGCTCAAAGAGGGGAAAGCACCAGGAATGTCTAATAAAGGAACCATTTATGAGGGTGTAGGCTGGGTGTCAGGAAAGCACAAAGGGTGTTGCAGTGGCTCAGGTCCTGTGATGGCCATCTTGTCACTGTCTGTATGCCTGGTGGGGTCAGAGCATGATGGACTGGTTTCTAAAACCTGGAAGGAGAGGACTACTTTTACAGGATGTGTGACCTTTGGTTGATGGGTGCAACAAGATAAGGAGACTCATCAGGGAGTTAATAAGTGACTCCACTCTCCTACTCACCTCTGATCTCCTGTGAAGGCTTCTGCCACCCTGAGTCCACCAAAAGCCAGATGGCATGGGCAGCTCATTGATGTAGTCAGTACCGGTCAGAGGACCAGGTGAGGAGGAGAAGAGGATGAACAAACAGAAAGGGATCTTCCCAAGAGGGAGAGAGACACAGATTGGAATGGAGGCAAGGACAGTGGCCAAACTGTAAAGAGATGGTTGGCTCATGTCAAAGGTTAAGTGTCAGTCAAATGCTCTCAAGCATTTAAGCAAGGGAGTATTGTGACCAGGTATTACAGGAAGATAATGAAGTAGCAAAGTAGAGGATAGATTTGTAAGATGCAAGAATGGATTCTGGAAGGCCATTTAGGAGGTGATTACAGCTCATTAGGAGAGACAGTGGGGTCTTGGACTAGCTGAGCCATGTGGCTGGGGAGAAGTGAGTCAATTTGAAATGCATTTAGGGGAGTCTAGTTTGGGCAGCTGGGTGGATGTGTCTGTCACTGATGCAGGGAACATTGGAGCTGGAGCAGTTTGGGGAGTGAGGAAGGAGAGCACATGAGTTCCAGTGTGGTCCTGGTCAGTTCACATGCCTACAAGTTCATGCAAGTGGACTGTCCAGTAGCAGTTGGAGGTGCAGGATGGGTGTGGCCTGAGTGGAGAGTTGACCTGTAGATGGTAATTGAGGCACTGGGTGTGCCTGAGGTCTCTAAAGAGCAAATGTAGGGTGAACTGAGAAGAGGTCCCAGGTTAGAATGCCTGAAAGTACCAACATTTGGGGATTGGGCAGAGAAAGGTGACCCAGCAAAGAAGACTGAGAGGCAGTGTCCATGGATGGCAGAAAATTGAGGCCTGGGATGGGCAGGGTGTCAGGCTGGGTGGTGGAGCATCAGAGAAATGAAGACATGGAGCCTGGGATGTTTGCATCTTCCCAGGGAATGGGAGTGAGAGCAATCATGGGCAGTTAGTAGTGGAGGGTGGTGGGGGCAGAGGGAGAGCTCTACTCCATGAGAGGACCTGAGCATACTAGATGGTGACATGAGTGAGCAGAGAGCCAGTGACGATGGAGAGGCAAGGAGGAGCCAGAAAGTTCGAGAGAAAGGGAGACACTAACGCCAAAGCCTTACCACCCTGCAGAGCTTCCATCTCCAGGCTTCCTCACCCTCTGGAGCACAGCTTCTACACTTCCATGTGAAGGAAGGTTTGCAGACTTGGGGCTCTCCCAATTCTGAACCAAACCCAGCATCAGCAAGGCCACGCCCACTCTCAGAACTGTGGGAGCTAGTCACCCATCTCCCTATGGACACCGTGGAGAGAGGGTGCCTTGTACTGGCCAGGTCAGCATGTCCATTCCAACCCTTGTGAGGGAAGAGTGGATGAGACCCTGCAGCATCTGTAGAGGAGGGTGTGGCGAGGCAGTGAAAGGGATTTTTTAAAAACTATTTCCCACGTTTCTCTTTAAAGAGGGAGGGAAGACTGGTTCCTGAGAATAAGGAATTTGAGGCTTGAGAGGTTATGGAAGGTAAAGGGGCCATTTTGGAGAGTGGGAGAGAGACCTCTCCTTGGGGACACAGAGGGAGGGGCCTGTGTAGGTTAGTGACCACATGTTTGTTATGACACAAGTTTTTCCAAATGTGTGATTTTTCTCCAGCAACATTCAGGGTCCAGAAACAGGCAAGAGAGTGGCTTTTCCCCGTTCTCTCGCCCTTTGTTCCTTCCTATGCTGTCCAAAGGGTGATTACCAGTAGTGATTACCAACTCAGAGATTTGGTGAGCATAGAGACACATGAGCTCATGAAGAGAAAGATAAGGGAAAAGCAGAGGCCTGAGGTTAGTTTACGGGGGAGTGTTGTGAAGGCGCAAGTATCTCATGAATGGGCATCCTCTGCATGGTGGCCCCGCCACAGCAAAGAACCCAAACATTTTCTATTCTTCTTTACTGGACTTTGAGCTTCCTTCATTGATTGCTGTGGTTGGCCTTGTTTTCTCAGGCCCGGGGTGGGTGCCAGGGGTGGCACGCGTGTGTTCACATGGCAGAGTGTGTTCTTATCGTCTCCCTGCCTTCTCAGCAGAGAGGCCATCAGAAAGTCAAAAGCATCATTTGCATTTGTGAAGAAAAAGCCGCTGCTCACATCTGTATCTGCCATATGGCACACGTGCCGTAATTGTTTTTAAAACCCGAGTTTTCAGCTGTGCAGCACTCAGCAGAGACTTGGGGAAAGAGCAAGGAATTTAAGAATGAGTATTCTTTTCCCTCTTAGAAACCCACTCACGTGACCTACCTTCAATGTAGTGCTTCTGAAGAGAATCCTGGTTTGTCGTAATTCTAGCATATTGACAAAGAGGTACCAAGAAGAGGGATTCTGTAGTTTGGACCTTGCCTAGCTGACTAGCAGGTGTGGCCTGAATTACGTGGCCACATCCCCCAGGATGGCCATGTGTTAACCCCTGGATCCTGTGGATAGGACTCGGCCAAAGAGATTTTGCGAGAGAATTTAAATTCAGGTTCTGGACATGGGGAGAGTATGCTGGATTAGATAATCAGGAAGGCTTGATATATTCACAAGGATCCTTCTAGGAGGGAGGCAGGTAATCAGAGGGACAGGGGGAGATGTGATGGTGGAATAAAAGGGTGGAGGGATGTGAGTAGGGATCGCTAACCAAGATATACAGGTGGTCTCAAGGCACTGGAGAGGTCAAGGAAAGATATTCTCCCCTGGAGCCTCCAGAGAGGTACAGGTCTGCTGATAACCCTCTCTTTAGCCCTGTGAAACTGATCTTGGACTTCTGGCCTCCAGAAGTATAACAGAATAAAGTTGTGGTGTTTGAAGCCACCAAATGTGTGTTGGTGTATCACACTGGTAACAAAATAATACTGTAGAATAATTCATTATGAGTTTTTTTCCCCCTTATGTTTCACCAATCAGTTACCCTGGTGAATTTACATGATTGGTTTTCCTGGATCAGAGGAAGTGATGCAAGCAGCGAACTCAGGTTGATGTGATAGTTTCTGTCTTAACCTATTGGCAGCCCCTGTAGATGTAGATGCAGAAGTAGTGAGGAGGCACCTCCAACATAAAACACCAGCAGTCTGATCCTGTCAACCCAGCACGCTCCAGGATGCAGCAGGTATCCTGGCAGGAGAGTCATTTTGAAAACACAGACACTGAATTTAGGTAATGGATTTCCTTTTGGTCCAAGATATATCTTTATCTTGGAGATACCTTACCTTGGAGTCACGTGGCATGTGACTCAGCATTGTCCTCAATATAGCTTCTGATATCTAAAAATGTCCATATGGGTGAAAGATATTTGTCTAAAATATGCCAGTGTATGCTTACAAGTAAGATATATCAATGGTTTAGATAATTTGATAGGATTGGGAAGAATTTTTATGCTAAAATGTTTAATTTGCTTCCATTTTAAATTCTTTTGATTTTTTGATGCTTATTATTTTTTCTAACTGAAAACCAATATATACTGAATGGGTAAAATTTGTAAAACACTTGAATGCAAGCCAAAAAGGCAGAAAACACTTGTAGTTCTACAATGTGGAGATAGATACTGTTAACCTGTAAAATACTTTTGTCAGATACTAATAATCAGGTGCTTGTCTGATTGTTCTGCTCCCTGAATATTTCTCCATGTCAATATATATTCCTTTGTAGTGTGGTTTTATAATAGCAGCATCTCATTTTATGATATATATCTTTCACAGTTTACTTAGCCAGTTTACATGCACCCCCTAATGTGCATTTATGTTGTCCCTCCAGTTTTAGTGCTGCCTGTTCATGTGCATTGCCCATTTCTTTTTTGGTATGTTATTCAAAAAATAGATTTGCAAGCTTTTTGTTGTTGTATGTTAGGGTTATTAATGTTTTAAACAAATATGTACAACTTTGAAGGTCATCATTTGCATTTTAATTTTGTTTATAGTGATCTTTTTTTGGACATATACGTCTTAAATTTTTATATACTCTAAACTATTTGGCTTTTCCTTTTTGGGCATGTCTGTGATAATTTCTATTCTCTATTATTTACAGACTGATTTTCTTCAGTTACAATGGCATGCCAGATCTTAACTAGCTTTTCCTTTTAGAGCAAATGCAACTTTCCTTGTTCATGGTAGACCAGTGATGTTTCTAACCCTTAACCAACCACTTAGTTCAATGTTAAAAATAGCTTTTTTTTTCCTTTAGCATATTTTGACTCTTAATTTCCTCTGTTGGCTAATTTGATTGCTTGACCATATAATCTCATCCCTTAGCAGCTCCAGGCTGAATTCAGAATATACAGGAATCAGTATTATGTGAATCTGAAAGTGCACATACTTATATTTATATTGTGAGTTAAATACCTATGAAAAGTAATTTGCATCTAATGAAGAGCCTTTTTCCCCCAAGATGATAATGAAAGAGAAAATACCTAGTATATGGCTTCTATTTTCCACATTGAAGTGATGTCCCTACTCTAAACAACATAAACTGATAAATTAGAAAAAAAAATCAGATCCTTCCAATTGCATTTAAAATTTGAAGAAAAAGAAATGATTTCTTTCTAACAAGGCAGGAAAAAAACCCCAAGCTGAATAAGCTCTGGGCTTCTGGAATTTCCCATTCAGCTCTTTCTCTGCTTATGTTCCAAACAATTGCATAAAAGCAATCCTAAACAAATGTTTATAGAGGCTGCACTCTGAAATACTGATAATGAATTCTACATAACAAGCACACTCTTTCCCCCGGCTGTTTGAATTTAAAGTATACATTTTGCAGTAATTTTGATGACTTCATTTTGAAACGGTTCTTAACAGACATTTTGGAAATGTCTCATGTCATGAATTTATTCATAAACCAGCCTGTCAAAACCCTTAGCTTTCACTTGGGAGAACGTGTCTTAGATGCATGGGTACTTGTTCTGCCTCTATCATCCGCCATCTTGAAAGATCATTACTCATTTCCATTACCACTTGGATGTTCTGGCTCACTGCCACTGGATTTTAGGACGTGTGGAGAAGAGATCATGGCTGAATTTTCAGCTGTGTAGCACCTGGTAAGGAGTATATTCCTCTTCTGATTATTATAATAACTTGTGCTTGGGAAGCTGTGGTGTGTACTGTTATGGTTAGTGGTCAATGTCACTCATCAAAAGAGTGATAAACCAATAATGAGATTTTGGAACAGGAGAGTAAGATAAGCACAATGTATCTTTTTTTTCACATGCTAACAGTCCCTAATGAGGACTAATAGGCCCTCATGTTTATTTGTTCAGTAAACAAGCCATTGAGTTGTGAACAAGAGGTCAGCATAGCCAGCCGTGAGGTGTGAGCTGCTCCATCAAAGAGCATTATTTGGTGGCTGGAGCAAGTACCAGACTGTATTTGAGTGCTGCCATGGTAGTTACTGCACAGATCCCTCCTCCTTGATCTCTAATTGGAGAGTGAAATAAGGTGATGGTTCTGCCTTTTCATTTCCAATTTGTGGCCCTTTGATCTTGCCCTTTCATGAAGTATGACATTCATGTGGGTGTATTAAGCTAGCACTTTGTATACTTTAGTGTTAACATACATCACCTGAGGATTTTGTTACAATGCAGATTCTGGAGTAAGAGGTTAAGATCCTACATTTTTTGACCAACTCCCAGGTATCGTTTATGTCTGTTGTTGCAGACAGACTACACTGAATAGTATGCTCATTCCACTTTGCTGGACAGAGAACCCCACTAAAGTAGGTTTAGGATGCATAGGGGGATAACTGTGTAGGCTCTGAGCATGAATCCTGGCTCTGCAATTGCTGAGTTTTTGGTAGTAACAATCATAGTCAGAAAGAGGAATTGTGGGGCACTTGGGTGGCTCAGTCAGTTAAGCGTCTTTGGTTCAGGTCATGATCCCAGGTTCCTGGGACCGAGCCCTGTGACAAGCTCCTTGCTCAGCAGGGAGTCTGCTTCTCCTTTTGCCCCTCCGCATGCTCATGCTCTCTCTCTCAACCTCAATGTATAGAAGGAAGAGTGTAGCCCAAAGCATATGTAGTACTTAATGCTGAAGGGTAAGATCTTTGTTAATGCAATGACTCATCTTACCAGGTGGGTAATTTTTTCCCCAGTTTGACTAAGAATAATAGGCACCCTGTATTTGCGACTCTCTGTTTTTGGAGCAGCATGTTGCAAAACAAAGTTAATGTGTTAAATTTAACTGTGATTTTAATTGACGTTGCCTGAGTCTCCAGAGACCAATGAAACACAAGCGGGGTGGGAAAAGCAGCCACTTCTATTGTTGCCCTAATGATAGAGAAGATTGAAAATCAAAGGCATTGGGTTAGCCTCACTGTGCAGCAAGGAACAAAACCGAATTAATTATAAATTAGATGAATAAATAATTTAAATATATCACTTATTGCCTCTTTATTGCTCAACACTTGAAAAATTATTTCAATTAGAAACTTAAACTCAGTTTGATAGACGATGAAGAGTGTGCAGCTCAAGATAAATGCAAATCCTTTTGTGATATAAAAATTTGATTTTTAGTATGAGGTCTATTAAAAAGAAATTAATAATCTCCAGAAAAAAGAGGTAGTGCCAAGAAAGGTTGGATTTTTCCCTACAGAATATTGCTTATTTTAAGAGGAAAAAAAATCAATAAGCTTATTACAGAGATTTAAAAAAGAAAAACAAAAACTACAAAATTCTAAGCACCAACCTCACAACAAAACCAATAAACATTTGTTTCTTTGGTTTTCATATTAACATCATAGAAGGCATGTACTACTTATATTACACATGATCTTAATTTTCTTCTATGCCCAAGGAAACAATTCATTCTCTCTCTGTGTTTGTTGGTTTCATAAAGCACAGCAGAGCATGCTTTCATTTGTTGCACCAGCAAAGTTAGGGATTTGTCTGACTGAAGCCATACTGGGTAGTTTGCAAGATGAGAATATCCTAGAAAGTTGGTTTGATCTCTATGCTTCCATGTTCTGGTGCTGCAAAGCTCTCCTTCCACCATCCCTGATAGATATGGTTAATTGATGAGAGCACTATCTTTTGTATGTTTGATCCTCAGAATCCTTACCATCACAAGACTCAAGGCAGTTACTTTTAGTTGATCAGAGTAGGCTTGTGACATAAAACCTACCTGCCATCTGTCTGAGGATCTAAATTTGATAATATTTGTCTGGAATATTAACAATTTGTCTGATTTGTTAACTATGTACAAACATCTATTGCCTTATGTTTTAGTTCAGCCTGTAGAAATGAGTCCTTTTCATATATGGACAGTAAAGACTAGCAGTAAATTTTTAAGGCAATTAAATGATATATGTACTTTATCTTTTGTACCTACATATACATCTGAGGGAACTAAATATGTGGTAAGAATCATCTTCCCCTCCACTCCTCATCCCATAGGAAATGGAATACTCATTACCTGACAAAATAAACACAAAACAAATGAACACCCACTGGGTCACCAGTGCTAGTCCAGACAGTTTTCAACTGATTTTGAAAGTTGAAGATGGCAGTGTAGGAAGATCCTGAACTTGCCTCCTTCCATGGGCCCAACAAATCTACAACTACATGTGGAGTAATTATCTCTGACGGGGGTGTAGGAACTGGATGAACAGAGCCATTATGACAGGGGACAGCAATGAAACAGATAAAAAGAGTCAGAGATACAGTCCTACTAAGGGAGAAAGTACACTCCAGGCATGGCATCCTATGGTTGGGAGGGATCTCAAAGGTATGGAAATTTTCAATGAGGAGCAAGAGATTTGACCCTAGGCACCCCAATCCCTAGATCCTGTGTTGGAGGGATGAGCCCCAAAACACCTGGCTTTGGAAGTCAACAAGGAATACATCCAAGTATACAACTATAGAGAAAGGAAAACACACTTTTAGAGGGCTCAGTGCAGACTCAGTCAAACTGGAAACCAGCACAAAACACCAGAACAAAAAGTGCATAGACCATAGGTTAAGGAGACCTACTCTTGGAGTGCCTGCCAGAGAAGTAGGAGGCATCCAGGCCTCTGACTAGGGACTAAGACTGGTAGCAGCCATTTTTGCCACCTCTTTCTGCCAGCTGGTCTTGAAGAATCCTCCCTCTAGGATGGATGTTCATGCCAGGGAGTGTTTCTCATTGAGAGCCCAGCACAACTCTACACCTCAGCTGGGCTTCACAGCTGACCACAGAAGTCATGCCCTGCCACAACAGGAGACACATACAGCCACACAGGGGACACCTCTCAAGCACCTGGCCATGGTGGTCAGGGGAGATTGTGCTTCTGGATCCCACAAGACATCTCCTTCATAAGACCACTCCTTCAGGACTGGGAGATATAGCTGAACTACCAGTACATAGAAGCAAACAGAGTTAAACACAATAAAGAGAAAGAGGAATATGTCCCAAATGAAAGAAGAAGACAACATCTCAGAAAAAGAACCAAATTAAACACATATAAGCAATCTACATTATAAAGGGTTCAAAGTAATAGTCATATAGATGCTTATTGAGCTTGTGTGAAGACTGGATGAACACAGAACTGTATCAAAGGGATAGAAAAAATAAGAAAGTACTAGCCAGAGTTGAAGAATACAAGAACAGAAATGAAAAATACACTAGAGGGAATAAACAGCAGATTAGGTGATACAGAAAAAAAAAAAAAACATCAGTGATCTGGAAGATAAGGTAATGGAAATCACTCAGACTAAGCAGTAAAAAGGAAGGAGAATTATTTATTTATTTATTTATTTATTTATTTATTTATTTATTTATGATGGTCATACAGAGAGAGAGAGAGGCAGAGATACAGGCAGAGGGAGAAGGAGGCTCCATGCACCGGGAGCCCGACATGGGACTTGATCCCGGGTCTCCAGGATCGCGCCCTGGGCCAAAGGCAGGCGCCAAACCGCTGCGCCACCCAGGGATCCCGGAAGGAGAATTTTTTAAAATGATAATTTAAGGGACCTCTGTGACAAAATCAAGCTACTAACATTGACATTATAATGGTCACCGAAGGAGAACGGAGATAGAAAATGTAGAAAACTTATTTGAAGAAATAATAGTTGAAAATTTCCCAAATCTGGGGAAGGAAACAGATATCCAGGTCCAGGAAGCACAGAGAATCCCAAATAAGGTCAACCCAAAGAGAACCATAGCAAGAAACATTATAATTGAAATGCCAAAATTTAAAAATAAACAATGAATCTTAAAAGTAGCAAGATAAAAGCAATTAATTACATATAAGGGAATGCTTGTAAGACTATGAATGGATTTTCCCCCCAGAAACTTTGCAGGACAGAAAGACATGATGACGTATTCAGAGTGCTAAAAGGAAGAAACAACTAAGAATACTCTTACCCAGAAAAGTTATTATTTAGAATTGAAGGAGAGGTAAAGCATCCTCAGACAAACAAAGGAGTTCATCACCACTAAACCAACATTACAAGAAATATTAAAGGGGCTTCTTTTAGTAATAAAGAAAAGACTATAACTAGAAATGAGAAGATACATGAAGAAAGAGGGAAAAACTCACTGGTAAAGACAAATATATGTGTGTATGTAATACATATTATTCAGCCATCAAAGGGAATGAAATCTTCCCATTTATAATGATGTGAATTGAGCTAGAGTGTATTATGCTAAGCGAAATAAGTCAGAGGAAGACAAATATCCTATGATTTCACTCAAATGAGGAATTTAAGAAATAAAATGGATATATGGGAAGAGGAAAAAAGAGAGGCCCTTAATGATAGAGAACAAACTGAGAGTTGATGAAGGAAGATGGGTGGGGGATGCTTTAAATGGGTAATGAGTATTAATAAAGGCACTTGTGTTGAGCATGGGGTGTTATATGTAACTGATGAATCACTAACTTCTACTCCTGAAACCAATATTACATTATATGCTAACTAACTAGAATTTAAATAAAAATTTGAAAAAAAGAAAGCAAAGAAACAAACCCCCAAGAAACAGCAAAAGCAAAATAACAGCAAAAAAGAACAACACAAAAAACCCACAAAACTAAAACAAAAGAACCAAAAGCCTGTGATGAGAGAAAAAGAAGGGCATTACATAATAATAAAAGGACCAATCCAACAAAAAGGTATAACACTTATAAATATTTAGGCTGTCAACATAGGAGCAGCTAAACATGTAAAGCAAATATTAACATACCTAAAGGTAGAAATTTAAAGTAATACAACAATAGTAGGATACATTAACACCCTAGTTACATCAATGGATATGCCATCCAGACAGCAAATCAATATGGAAACATTGGCCTTAAATGACATATTAGACCAGATGACTCAACAGATAGATAACATTCCATCAAAAAACAGCAGAATATACATTCTTCTCAAGTGCATGTGAAACGTTCTCCAGGATGGATCACATGCTGGCCCACAAAACAAATCTTGATAAATTTAAGAAGATTGAAATCATATCAGGCATCCTTTCCAGCTACAATTGTATGAAACCAGATATCCATTTCAGGAAGAAAATTGGAAAAAAAGCCCCAAAACACATGAAGACTAAACAACATGCTACTAAACAAGCAATGGGTCAACAAAGAATTCAAAGAGGAAATAAAAAAAATACATGGAGACAAATGAATATGAAAACAAATATTCCAAAATCTTTGAGACACAGTGAAAGAGGTCCTAAAAGGGAAGTTCATAATGATACAGACCCACCTGAAGTAACAAGAAAAATCTCAAATAATCTAACCTTACACCTAAAGGAACTAGAAAAAAGATGAACAAACAACACTTAAAGTTAGGAGGAGGAAGAAAATAATAAAGAATAAGAATGGAAATAAATGAAATAGAAGAGAAAAAAATCAGAAATTATCAGTGAAACCAAGAACTGCTTCTTTGAAAAGATAAACAAAATCAATGAACCTTCAGTAAGACTTGCCAAGGAAAAAAGAAGACTCAAATCAGAAATGGAAGAGGAGAAGTTATAATTAATACCACAGAAATGTGAAGGATCATAAAGGACTGCTATAAATAATTATATGCCAACAAATTGGACAATCTAGAAAAAAGTGGATAAATTCTCAAAATCATACAATTTTCCAAAATGGAATCAGGAATAAATAGAAAATCTGAACAGATCAATTGCTAGTAATGAGTTGAATCAGTAGTTAAACCCCTCCAAACAAAATAAAACAAAACTCCACATAGACAAAAGCCTAGTACCAGTCAGCTTCAAAAGTGAATTCTATCAAACATTTAAAGAAGTTAATACCTATTCCTCTCAAAATATTACAAAAATTTGAAGAGGAAGGCATGCTTCCAAGCTCATTCTGTGAAGCCAGCATTACTCTGATAACTAAACCAAAGATACTACAAAGAAAGAAAATTACAGGCCAATATCCTTGATGAACAGTGATGCAAAAATCCTGGAAAATCCTCAATATTAGCAAAATATTTGAACAATATGTTCAACAATACCTTAAAGTGATAATACACCATCATCAAGTGGGATTTTTTCCAAGGATGGTTTAGTATCCACAGATTAATCAACATGATGCACTCCATCAACAAAACAATGGACAAAATCACATTATCATCTCAATAGATGCAGAAAAAGCATTTGACAAAATTCAACATTTGTGATAAAAATTATCAACAAAATGGGTATATTGGAAATGTAATTTAACATAATAAAGGCCATATATGACAAACCCACAGCTAACATTGTACTTAATGGTAAAAATTGAAAGCCTTTTTCCCCCCTAAGAGTAGGAATAAGAACAAGGATGCCCACTATTGCCATTTTCACTCAACATCATATTAGGAGTCCTAGCCATAGCAATTAGGTAAGACAAATAAATAAAGTGTGTCTAAATTGAAAAGAAAGAAGTAAAACTATTACTCTTTGCATCTAGAAAACTCTAAAACCTCCACAAAAAAAAAACTATTAGAACTGATAAATGAATTCAGAAAATCACAAGATAAAAAAAATGAACATGGAAAAATAGATGCATTTCTATACACTAATAATGAACTATTAGAGAGAAATTAAAGCAATCCCATTTATAATTGCATCAAAAAGAATAAAAAAGTTAGGAATAAATTTAACCGGGGGGGTTAAAGACCTGTACTCTGGAAATTATGAGACCTTGATGAGAGTAATTGAAGATGACCTCTGAATAAGTGGAAAGATACACTATTCTCTTGGATTGGAAAAAGTAATGTTGAATGTTCATACTACCCAAAGAAATCTACAGATTCAGTGCAATTCCTGTCAAAATATCCATGGCATTTTTTTTTCACAGAACTAGAAAAAATAATTCTAAAATTTGTATGGAACCACAAAAGACACCCAAATAACCAAAGCAATCTTGAGAAAGAATAAAGCTGGGGGGTATCAGGCCTCCAGATTTTAAACTATACTACAAAGCTACAGTATTCAAAACAGTATAGTGCTGGCATGAAATAGACACGTGGGTATGTGGAACAGTATAGAGAACCCAGAAATAAATTCACACTTATATGGTCATTTAATCTATGACAAAGGAGGCAAGAACGTACAAAGGGAAAAGACTGTCTCTTCAATAAATGGTGCTGGGAATACTGGACAGCTCTGTGCCAAAGAATGAAATTGGACCACTTTCTTATACTATATACAAGTTGTATAATATCATAATCAAAATGGATTAAAGACTCAAATGTAAGACCAGAAACAGTAAAAAGTCTAGGAGAATACTATAGGCAGTAAACTATTTGACATTGGTTTTACTGATTTTTTTTTTTTTTGGCATGGGCAGTATAAGGAAAAAATAAACACATAGGACTACATCAAATGGAAAGGCTTTTTGCACAGTGAAGGAAACCATCATCCAAACTAAAGGGCAACCCATTGAATGGGAGAAATTATTCTCAAATGATATATTAAGTAAGGGGTTAGCATCCAAAATATATAAAGAACTCATAAAACTTGGTGTCAAAAAAATAATCTGATTGAAAAATGGGCAGAGGACCCAAAAAGACATTTTTACAAAGAAAACACAGATGGTCAACAGACACATGAAAAGATTCTCAACATCACTAATCTTCAGGGAAATACAAATCAAAACCACGATGAGGAGTCACTTCACACCAGTCAGAATGGTGGGAACCAAACCTGCTGGCACCTCCGTCTTGGATGTCTGGGCTCTCAAACTGTTGAAGCCACCTGCTCTGTTCATTGGATCAAGCCAAGACACCTCTCCTACTCCTCAAAGTATGGGTAGAACTGCAATAATCTCTGCCCAGGGCTGAGACGGTGCCCATGTCAGGACACTCTGCCCCCAGGGAACCCCTCAGAACTCTTTATGTTTCTCTCTTTCTCTGAGGGTCTAAAGAACCACCTTGATTCCAGAGCAAGCAGGGACTCAATGGAAAGTCCAAAAGACCTCGGGGCTTCTTGCAAGAAACTGGATTTTTTTTAAAAAAGAGTGATATCATTTTACTTTGATATTTGGCGATGTCAGAGGAAAAGATAGGGCATTAAAATTGGTTGCACTCTTTCTCTGTACCCCCCTCCTCCTCCACCCCACCTGCTGAGGAGACACCTGTGTTGGACAGGAAGCTAGTGACTTCCTAGGGACCCATGGTCGAGTGAAGCAAAAGTTAGAGACCCCAGACAACTCAGGTGTTTTACAGTGGGGAGGGCAGAGAGCCGTTGGTTGAGGAGAATCCCTGTAGGAAACGGAGGGAGAAACAGAGTGGGGCCCAGTCAGAGACTGTGGCCCAGTTAGAGACCTTGTATTTGAGGAGCTTGAAGGTGATGGGAGAGTAATCTGGCTGGTCAGCCTATGTGCATGTGTGTGTGCCTGTGTGTGTGCCTGTGTGTGCACAGACATGTATATGTGTGTACATGAGTGTCTGTGTGTGCATGTGTGCACGTGTATGTGTCTCTGCTGGGGAGAATGAAGACTCTAAGTCTTTTTGACTTTGCATAATGAGCAGAGTTGCCCTTTGGCTTGCTCCCAGACATTTCTTAACACTTTAATTTTACTCAAATTGTCTTAGCTTGTCAGCCTTGTGTGTTTTTTTTTCTTTCTGATTTTTTTTCCCCAAATAGACTGACTTTAATTCATTCATGTTAAGTCACCTGAAATTATATCTGTTGCATTTAAATGCTCATTAATGTTAATGGCTGAACAAATCCATTTATATGGATATTCAATACCCCACATAGTTAAGTCAGCCTAAAATGTTTTTTGGTATTTCTTTACCTAATGTCATGGGTGGTGGTGTCTTAGCAGGATCTACATGTGTATCTATGTATACATGTTAATGCACACACATATATACACACATACATATGTGTTTGTAAGTGCCTATACATAAAATTAAAATGTTTTTGGCTTATAGTGTCATGTGAGTTTGCCAGGGTTGCCCTAGCAAAGCACCACAGGCTGGAGCCTACACCTCAGACACTGTCTCCCAGTCCTGGGGGCCAGAAGTCTGAGATCCAGGTGCCAGTGGTGCTGGTTCTTTTTTAGGCTGGGAGGGACGATCTGTTTCAAACCCCTCTCTCTAACTTTTGGTGGTTTGCTGGCAAATTCTGGGATCATTGGCTTATCGTTTCATGTCTTTCTCCCTGTTTTCATGTGTCCATGTCCAAATTTTCACTTTTCGTAGGGACACCAGTCATTTTGTGTTAGGGGCCCACCCTGCTCCAGACTAATTATGTTTGCAATAATTCTATTTCCAAACAAGGTCATATTTTGAAGTCCTGGGGGTCAGGACTTCAACATAATGTTTTTTGGGGGGCATAATTCAACCCACAGCACAAGCTAAGCTATGTACCTAACAACTATCAAATGACGATTTTCTATACTATGAAAGAAGATCTAATAGAGCTCCAGCAAAATAATGAGCATTTCTTTTTCCTTTCTGATTTGTGTTCTTGAAGGATGCATAATTCAGCTTCCTTAGCTGAGCAGTGTGAGGAGAGAAGGGGCAGGGCACACTTGGGAAGCATGCCTGGATCACTTTGTGAGCTTGAGGAGATGCCTGCAGTTTTGGGCTTCGTGACCATGATTCCTGAGCTTGGGATTAAGACAACGTGAGCAGAAGCATATCTCTTTGTAGTTCAAATAGTTATGTAGTCCCTTAGGAACAGGATGAGAAACCGTCTCACTCGATCCCAACTCTAAGAATGAAAATGGCATCTGTCGATACTTTATTATTTTATTTATTATACAAATAACCAGCAAGACTATGACTACTTAAGAGGGTATTGTCACAGTCCTGCAAGCTATCTGTTTTCCTCCTTGATTTATTCAGGCCTCTTAGAAGATAAATGCATCCTACCCTCCATCCATCTATGTGAGTGCACATAAAGGCTCTGCTTCCATCAGCCAGTCGGTGCTAAAGATATTTCCATAAAGATATTTTTTTGCCATTACATGAAGCATCAAGTGTGCATTCTGAGCTAATGACAAGTATAAGTGGTATATTTGCTATTTATTATATGATGCTAGAAAATTTACAAATTCTCATTTATTTGTTATACTCTACCTTTTTTAATAAAAATATTTTATTTATTTATTTATTTGAGAGGGAGAGTGAGTGAGAGAGAGAGAACACGAACGGGGGGGAGGGGTAGGAAGAAGCAGGCTCCCCACTGAGCAGGGAACCCAATGCAGGGCCTGATTCCGGGGCCCTGAGATCATGACCTGAGCCAAAAGCAGGTGCTTAACCAACTGAACCACCCAAGTGCCCCTGTTATACTCCATCCTATAGCATCTCAAATATCTTCAGTGCTTTTTTACACTAGAATCAACATACTCACATGTGTGCACGCACACATGCACGCGTGTGTGCACACACACACACGATTTTCTTCAAGAGTCAACCAACCCCAGTGGTCTATTCAAGTGATTTCATATAATAGGGTGATGCGAATATGAGCCTCGAAAGGCCATGATGGAAATCATTTAGATAAATTTATCCAATCTAGTGTTCTTTAAATTTCAAGCATTTGGAAGGGTGAGGAATTGTGAAAGAGGGCAAAACAAGTTGTTACGACCAGTACGGGTTTTTTCACACTTGAGATAAATTTAATTTTAATTAAAAAATTAAAAATTAAAAAAATTAATTTTAATCAGAGCCTCTGGGCAAGGTTACTTACAACAGGCTTTATTGAGGTAAACATTCACATTATGGGGGAACTTTTTAACAGAAATGTTTGAAGGTCTTGTGAGTTCTGGACAGTGACTTGAGAACCTCTGATATTGGGAAAAAATATGAATCATGCATCCTGGTACCAAGCCTTAAAAGCAAAGGCTCAGCTCCAGTTGGGAGGCACAGACAGGTGCCACGGATGCCAGGTTGGCTGAAGCGCCCATCAGAGCCATGCAGATGGTGTGTGGACGGTCCAGGCTCCCAGCACAGAGGCTGGGAGGGAACGTCTGACTTTAAGAAGTAGAGCAGAAAAAATCAATCTACTCTTCTGCATCATGTGTGACATTTTAATTACCTAGGCAGCTTATCAGGACATAATGAAGCAGCTGCTATGATTATGGAATTTTGTCCCAATTATTTACAAAGCAACACAGCCACTTAAATGTCGCTGTTGTCACATCTAGCATGTTGGGTTCTGAGTAGGTGTTAAGCCTGATTTATTGTCCAACTCAGATAATTATTCCATTGCTTTTTTTTTTTTTGGAGTCAAAGGATTAAGATTTGACTTATTCTCTAAAAGTGTGATTCATTTTTATCTCAAGTGTCTTCTCCTGCTATCGGTTATCTTCCCTCATGTTCTGGGTTGTCTCGATGCTTCTCTGGTATCATTCTGTCCTCTGAAAGTATCTGCAACCTCAGCTCCTCTGTCAGTATACTTACAGCAGGTGTGGGTGTGCACTATTCCCTAATGATTGCCAAGGATAAGATGAAGCATTTATAGTAAAATGCTTTCTGTGGGTTCTTCGCAATATATTGTTGTTTCAAATATAATGAGTGCAACTGTGTGCCAAGCAGTGACCTAAAAGTATTAATATTTTGCTGTTAGAAATTCTAGACCTAGATTCTGATTGCTGAGTAGAAAACAATCCTTTTAAAGGGAAAATCTAAAACTATGGGGCTGTTGTATTGTTACATCGCACCATGAAACAGTGTAAAGAAGATACAATGCTAAATTAATCTTTTTGATTGATGACTCATGCCTTCCTCAATAATCTACTTTAAAATAAAAGTTGGATTATGGATTTAGATTTAAATCATCATAGATTCCCCTCCATATGTCTTTACAGTAAAGGATTCTGGTATTAAAACAAAATCCACATGTGATCTTCTTTAGGGACTTAGGTATACTATATTGTGTCCAAATCACTGAATTTATAGGACACTGGAGTTTGGAGAAAGCGGTTAAAAATAACCATTGCCAGAAATCACTTGATGTGATGAGCTCTGGGGCAGGGAAGTTGGAGACCAGAACCAGTGATCCCAATTCAAAATGAAGCAGAAGTGGGCTGACGTGGATGAGAGATGTGCTAAGTTTATGAGGCCATGCTTACGCTTCTGTTTTGCTGGGGACTGCCGAGCTACAGTATGTTCTCCAGCAAAGCCATGAAATGAAAGTTCTTTGTCCTCTACCCCAAAGTTACACTTGGGGGGAACCAATTTTATTTACAAACACATCAGATAGGCAGTGTCACGCCCCTATTGCCTGAATTTTCATAATGTTCTTTTGGGTGAAAAAGAAATGTGTGCCGGTTACACATTTAATTTTATTCAGAACACAGAAATGCAGATGTAGAAAAAAATTAGGATCAACTTATGGAATGACATTTGCTAGGATAGAGCCTATATTCATGTGAGAGTTAAACACGGTTAGCTTATTGTGAATATTTTAGGAATTCTTGGACGAGAGGTGAGGGAAGTAGAAGGCATTTCTGATTCTGGTGTCACTTTGCTTGGTGTTACACACAGATGGACAGTCAGCTTTCTCTACAGCAAACCAAATCCTTCACTCTGGGTCAACTTTGCCAGCTGGCGGAGGGAATCTTCATTCCTGTTCACGCAGTAGTGTCCATATTTCTGTGGCTTCTTTTCCTACTTGGGGTTGGCTGTTAATGATCATTTATTACTGATTTCCTCAGTAGAAAATTGGTGGTACAGTGGAGAAGATGAAAATCCATAGCCTGTTTTCTCCCATATCTTCTGAGTCTGACCTTGAATTCTTTTTTTTTTTTTTTGACCTTGAATTCTGATCCTTCCACTCCCTCAGGCTGGCCATGGATAGAATGTTGTATTAGAATATGCTTGAATGGCTGCCATGGCTGGGTCACATTAATTTTGGTTTGGGAAGATCGTAATTATAAATGTGAAGAGCTTCATATGACAGTGAACGGTTTCTTGGCACTTAGTTGGGACTCAGTGGATAGGTTCAGGATGGATGGATAACAGTGAAGGCATATGAAAATACCATGACTGTGTGGATTCTAAATTCAAGTTTAAACAATCCGAGACAACCCAAGAATTTTGACATTAAGAACAGTGAATCTGTACTTGAGAAAAGGTGTGGGATGGAAGTCCCAAGCATGTTATGAGCACGTGATGACTCCGTCTGTACCAGCTATTTAGGGACAATGGAAGGAGGTCACAGAAGGCTGCACTGTGTGTCTTGATTAGGCCTCATACAGTCTTTACATCGTATATGATAGTGGCATGCCCATAAAAACAGAGATAATTGAACAAGATGTAACCAGTGTGCTGGGCCTGGAGGAAACCCTTAAATTGTTTTGTGACCCACTGAATGGCTGGGAGGTAAATCTCACATTCAAAATTGACATCACATTTGGTGGTACCCTGGCTTCACACTGCTGGGGCCTTCTGCCTCTGGAGTATAGGTCTGATGCACTATGGAAGATCTTGTTTCTGAGAAAGAGCTTCCCAAACTGTGTTTTATGGACTAGTCCTATATGATTTTGATAAAATAGAAAAAAACTACATCCATGTTGGGAGAAAATTAGTGATTGAATATAAACAGCCACAAGTTTCTAATTGGGCCTTTGGGCTTTAGAATCAGGTGGGGCTAGGTTCTAATCCTAGTTGGTGATTTGCTGGTTGTGTCATCTTGAAAAAATTACTCAGCCTCTCTGAGCTTCAGATTTCTAATTTGAACAACGAGAACAATAACACCTAATTTTTAGGTTCCTCTGAAGAGTAATACAATTCTCTCTATTCCTATTTATAGCTATATCTAGAACATAGCCTATAGTAAGTAACTGTATGAATATTAGTTTTCATTCTTATTATAATTGCACAGGAACAAGGACTTGTAACTGTGTCTTTGCAGTTTTCATCTTAGTGGTTTTTTTTAGATGAAATAATCTTATATAGGCAGTAGGGACAGAGTGTCATCTCAGTGGAAGACACTGAGGAATGCGCACAGAGGAGAGATACACCTAGTGTACGGTTTAGGCGAGGCGTGGATGATATGACTGTCTTGCCCTTTCCACTAAGCTCCCTGTGGAGAGGTTCGTGTTGATTTTCTCACCACTGTGCCCCAGTGCTTACAGCTTCTCTTGGCATCACACACATAGAGGAGAGCAGTAAATAAATGCTCATTTGGAAAAGTCATGGAGTTGAGGTGTCCCACAGATTTGTCTGGACATATGTGCTGGTTCCTGTGTACAGCTTTGAACCTCACCAGAAATAGCTGATGTTTGTAGTTCAAAATAAATGGCTTTGCCCAAATGTAAATTTATTTGTTTTTTTTTTTATTTCTGTTTTGATTGTATTGGTCTTTACTTCTAAAAAAAATTTTCCTGTGGAATCATTCAGTTTATTTGGAAACTGTGTTTCGAGACTTCGTGAGCTAGAGGATTAGCTGGTGTATTTTAAGCGGGTAACCAAAAGCACAATGTTAATAAAATATGCCATGGTATGTCTAGAATGAATATGTTACACAAAACTGATGCTAATGAATATTGACTTATTTCTAGAAATGAATCTGAAGATGTTTTGTATATTCTCTAATAAAATGCAGCACTTGAGTTATAAGAAAAAAACAAAACACTTGCCTTAAGACAAAATTTTCCTTACCTCCCCAAACACTGCATGTTCATTAGATTATATACAAAATCAAATTTGACTTTTTTAATATTTTAAAGGCATATGTAAGAAGAAAGAAGGGAAGCAGTTTTGGCAGCTACTTTGGGATGTGACCCCAAACAGATGTGTGTGGAATGCAATAGGCTCTTCAAAGTAGGTATTGTCAAAGTGTAATGATCATTTGCTCTTAACAGTTTTGTGCTCATGGACACAGGACAGACAGTTTTAGGCAAGTATAAGTGTGGGGAGTTAAAAATGCCATCAAGGAGTTGTGTCGTACTAGTCAGACAAGGCAGTCCATTGCTCTGGCTTGCTGTACGACAATTGCAGAGATTTTTGGCAGTTTGTTTTTTTTGTGTTCCATGTGACTCTATGAATGTCCCTCCTTTGTTTCCAACACTGGAGAATTGCTTTTCCATTTGAAATTCCCTCAAAGAATGCCCGTCTCTAAGAGCAGAATTGAGGACTTCTTGTGGTTTGCTGTTTTACACACACACACACACACACACACACACACACACACACACACACAGTGGTAGGTTTAAAGCTACATACATGTACAGTAGCCAATCACACCCCACCCATTTCTTTACAAATGCGTGAGTACAGCTTGGAAATGACCAATAAACACATCAGGTCATCCGTGAAGTGACACGTGTTGCTGCTGGTCAATAGGGGAAGGGCTGCGACCCCTCCTCTTATGCTGGAATTGACCCTGGGCTTCAGGGAGTTGCCTCCTGGAGAGAGAACTAGGTGTACACCTGAGCAAATTCTGACTCCTTCACAAGAATATTTTGATTTGATTGGGCTTTCTCTCAGTCCCATCTTTATCGTCTCCTCTCTCTTCCCTCCAAGTAATTTGGTTTGTCTGGAGGATGAAGCACAATACCAATATATACACTGGGTGCCTTTCTGATAGGTTCAAGGTGTGAGATCCATGGTCTGAACCTTTCACACATATGCCATGGAGGCAGGGATTGGATGGCTGTTGTAGTCAGCCTCAACTAAAGCACACCATACGAAAAATAAGTGGAAAATGTTACTGATGAGTTATTTTAAACACAACTGATGATAATTCAAGAGATAAATGTTTAACAACCCATTTTCTTTTTGTAGGATTTAATTCAATAAATCACCATACATGGCCTCAGAAATATTTCAATATTCAATATAGCATTGATATATATTTAAGTGCTCCATGGATTAGTTTGCTTGGCTGCCATGACAAAGTACCACGACAGGGGTTGTGGGGGCTTTGTCAACATTTATTTCCTCATAGTACTAGAGGCTGGAAGTCTGAGGTCAAGGTGTCTAGTGACTTCCTTTCACCTTAATTGCCTCTTTCAAGGCCATATCTACAAATACAGTTAAAACCAAAGGTCCTGAGGGTCAAGACTTCAACATAGACATTTTGGGAGGACACAGATCAGTCCATGACACTGCACACACATGGCTTTCCATTGCTTGAAATGTTAAGGCAGAAGAAGAGGCTGTGGCTACAAAGGAGCAGTTGGAGTGGTGGACCTTGCCTCCTGTTGGCCTGGACTGTGGCTATCAAATTCACAGTAGTCATCTCAGGAAAGAGTTTTCTCTGTGAAGGTCATCGTCCAAAGATGGGCATCTGAGATTCATTCTGTACTTTAAGGTGACATGGTTGCTCCTTCTTTGGGATCATGGAAATAATCCCTTGATTTTTTAAAAAAATATTTATTTATTTATTCATGAGAGACACAAAGAGAAAGCAGAGACATAGGCAGAGGGGGAGGCAGGCTCCCTGTGGGGAGCCTGATGTAGGGCTCGATTCCAGGACCCCGGGATCATGCCCTGAGCCACAGGCAGATGCTCAACCTTTGAGACACCCAGGTGCCCCATCCTTTGACTTTTTGATTGTGATTTCTTCTTCTGGTGGAACTCTTAAAGGGCCACCTGAAGCTAGAAATAGTTTACCCAGCTTTCTATTCAATCAGAGATCCCAGCCCCAGTCATCCATCTCCAGGCTGCTTCGGACATAGCCGTTCGGTTGTGATTGATTACCACCTCCTCTCTCCTTGCTGTTACCCCTGGGAAGCTGGTTCCATAGTGAAGAGCAAATGCATAGGAAAACCGTATTGTTATAAACTCAAGCCATGCATTTAGATTCCCCCCTTTCTCCATTCTTCCTCCACTCAGCTCTGCTCCTTAATCTCCTTTTAAAGAGAGAAAAAAAAATGACTGTGCATCTCTCGTTTCAGCCTGCAATATTAACATTTGAAGATAGAAACCAGTGTTTCATTTTTTGCAAGGCTAAAGAACATTTTCTGAGCTCAGTCTTTCCAAGTAAGGGAAGCCATCTATCCAAAAGATTATAAAATAGAATACTCTAATCTTTGGTGCCTTTTTCTTCCAAGCAGCCCAAGTGGTGTCAGAGGAAAGATAAATCCCTTGCCTGTGCACAGGGAGATGGTAGCAAATTTGGTGATTTGATCTCCCCCCACTTTGCTCTTCTACAGCTCTATTGGGTTAATGTGGACATTTGGTATAAATAATGCATGATGCAAATTTAAACCGAGGCCTCTGATTTTTTACATAAGAAACGCAGATGGGTGACGGAAGACACTTGGAAGTCTTCCCAGTCTGATCCTGTGGCAAATGAGACAGTATTCCATAATCATTCAATGGATGGGCACACTTCGGACTTGAGGTGGATGACAGTGGCAGCTGCAGAATGCAGCTGAGGTCATTCTTGTAATGTGCCACCCCCCAAAATTACTCAGGAGGCATTACAGCATAGGGGTAGAGAGCAGGGCCCCTGGCTTCAAATCTTGGCTGGGTTGCTGAGGAGCTAGATGACCCTGGGCATGTTACTGAGTCTCTCTGCCTCAGGACCCCATCTGCAAAAGGAAGTTAATGATAGTAATAATACTCCTCAAAAGGGCTGCTTGTGATTATCGAATGAGTGAATATATAAATGGTAGAATGGTACCTGGCACATAGTAAGAAATACATAAATATTGGCCACTATTACTGTTGTCTGTTGGCGTCATGCCTCACCTTGATGCCCAGAATTTCCAGAACATTCTAGTCCTCATATAGATAATGTGTGACAAGGCCTCCAAGAAAGAATAATTTCTTGTTTCCTGACTTGCGAGGATCACCTTTTGGGATTTTATACCGTACAACTAATGAATCTTTGTCACTGAGTCTGTACGTGTAGGGGACTGGCATCTTTATCCCTTGTCTGGATGAACACAGCTGGGAAGACTTTTTAAAAATTTAATTTAATTAAATAATTTTTTTAAAGGAAGACTTTTTGAAACACATTAGAAGAATAAAGCCAGAGCTCAGTTCCAACTCTGTGTGTGCACACTTATGCTTATTAAAGTTCACTAACAGGGTAGTTGAACCGGAGAGGAGATCAGCATAAGATGTGAGGCTGAGTCATAGAACATCTTGCCCCTGAACTTTAACACACTAAATAAAGAATAGCAAAGTGTATGCGTGCAGAAGCTAACAATGGGACGGGGGTGACGGTCTGACCTTCAGGTGGGTCCTCTCCAGGTAAGGGAAGGCAGGCCATCTCTGGAAGTAACTCTTGACCGCAGCCTTCACGGCTGTGGGCAGAAGGGCCAGGAAAGGAGAATGGACAATATTTTCTGAAAAACCTCAAGAGTAGACACATCCCCACCAAATTTGGAGAGAATCAGACTGATGGTGAAATCCAGTCAACCAAGCTAGAATCCAAGAATGGAACTCAGGAATGGAGGGGCGGTGGCAGTTCTGAAAAAATACTTGTAATAGTGACAAGAAAGAGATGTAACAAAGAACTAACTTTCTTCTCTTATCAAGAATGCTTCAAATGAATAAAGCGATGATAGAAAAATGAGCAAAGCATATGAATGGGCAGACAGCCCCAAATGAAATGGGAATGTCCAGTACAGACATGAAAATGGACCAACTCTCATGGTTAAAGAATTGCAAATTAAATCAGCACCATGCCTTCTTTTATTAACCAGATGGGTAAAAATGGAAATTTGCCATTGCATTAGCATGGATATGGGGACAGGCCCTGCAGTGTTGTATGGAAGCACCCAGCATGCTCTCTGCTTGGAATACTCTGTGATATTCTCATCACACAAGAGATGTGTACAACATTATTCATGCAGCAGTATTGGTAGCAATAAAAATAGGAAGCGGTGATACAGTAAAGTAAAATAAACTTTAATAAACTTCCATTAAAATTAATGGAATGAGGTAGATCCATGTGCACTGACCAAAACAGTAGATTATCAAATAACAAAAATGGGGTGCCGTTACAGTAGCATGCATATTTTTATCTTATTTGTGTATTTCAAAAGTACATACAGATTATGTACTTTTAACATACATATATACTTATGAAAGAATTCATAGGAAAATGTTACCTATGGTTTTCTCCTTTCGTACTTGAGGTTGGGAGTTGTAAAGTTAATGTTTTGCTCCTAATTTATATCTTTCTGTACTTTAAAACATGTTTTACCGTGGACGTTAAAAAAGCAAATCATGGGCAGCGCCGGTGGCTCAGCGGTTTAGTGCCGCCTGCAGCCCAGGTTGTGATCCTGGATCAAGTCCCACGTCCGGCTCCCTCCATGGAGCCTGCTTCTCCCTCTGCCTGTGTCTCTGCCTCTCTCTCTCTCTCTCCTCTCTGTGTATTCTCATGAATAAATAAATAAAATCTTTAAAAAAAAAAGCAAATCATAACTTTCAAAAAAATGAATGAAGCCATTTTAATGGCTGCTAGTAAGAGGTTTTGAGTTCATCTGTGCATGTTGAGGGTGATCCTGACTCTGAAGTAGCTTCTGGGGAGTATGTCCTGGTGCTGATAGGGAAGGGGAAAGGCAGTATGTGTCCCATCAAGGCTCTACCTCTGTATCTTTGGGGTAAAGATGGGGGCACTTGACGGGATGAGCATTGGGTGTTATTCTGTATGTTGGTAAATTGAACACCAATAAAAAATAAATTTATCTATAAAAAAAAGGCTCTACCTCTGCTCATCTGCCCAGAATAATCTCCAGCTGTGCTTCTGTGATCCTGCAGAGTCTAAAATTCAAATCCATCTCCTACAGCCAAAGACAAAGGCTCAGGAGATTTCTTTTCACTGAAATTTGCTAATTCTAGGGAATGATGGGCCCAGATCTTTGTTGAACTTTTTCCTCTGCTTAATTATGCAAACATTATTCCTTTAATGTGATCTCCCAATGTAGTCAACTCGGCATTCAAAACGGAAACCCTTGCACTGCCTGACATCGCATACCCATTGCTGGTTGGAGTTTCCTTTCAAATTTTTTCTCAAGTTTTCTTTTCAAAAGACCTCTGTGTCTTTTATGACCTCTGTGTTGGGTGAGGATCCTTCAGACTCCCATGCACCAGTGGTCACTGTTCGATTCCTTCTTTCCAGTTCATTTGAAAATGTTCGAAAGCCATTGCAGTCACCCACTTTTGGCTTGTGTATCCAGGACAGACCCCCAAAGTCCTTTTATAAGCCTCATTTCCGCCTTAAAAACTTACTGTGAAATAGTCATGACAAATATTATCATTCTGAATTTAAAGAGGAGTTGGTAATTAGTAGAATCAGAGTTTATTATTACAAGGGGAAGCAAGACTGTCAGAAACAACCATTTCTAGTGTGAGAATAGACGTAGTAGCAATTAATTAATTAAAATGTAATTCTTACCTGCAATGGCTACTTCACCATAGGATGCTGCCATACGAAATTTTCTTTTCTTTTTAAAAATATTCTATTTATTCATGAAAGAGAGGGAGAGAGAGAGAGAGAGAGAGGCAGAGACACAGGCAGAGGAAGAAGCAGGTTCCCTGTGGGGAGCCCCATGCGGGACTCGATCCCAGGACCCCAGGATCACACCCTGAGCTGAAGGCAGACACTCAACCCCTGAGCCCCCCAGGTGCCCCCATATGACATTTTCCTTGCTCTCTCATTTTCTCCTAACAATTATTTTTTGTTGATATGTCAGATGTATGATCATAATATACATATAATTTGGAAGTAGGTGACTCCTCAAATCCTGTGGTTAATGAAGTCATGAAAACCATGTCCCCTTTATGAGTTTTACAAGCTTGCTTGAGGCGTTGCTTGTTGGTTTCTTTTTTTTTTAAATTTTATTTATTTATGATAGAGAGAGAGGCAGAGATATAGGCAGAGGGAGAAGCAGGCTCCATGCATCAGGAGCCCGACGTGGGATTCGATCCCGGGTCTCCAGGGTCGCGCCCTGGGCCAAAGGCAGGCACTAAACCGCTGTGCCACCCAGGGATCCCCTGCTTGTTGGTTTCTAAAGCCTCATCCCAATGTCAGTGTACAAGCCAGTGTCCCTTGGCTCACGGTAGCAAGAACATGAACTTTGAAAGTCAGTGCAATGTGGGTTTAAAGCTAGACTCTGCTTCTTGGAAGCTGTGTGACTTGTCTTGCTCAGATTCTGCTTCCTAACATGACAATGGAGGTGATGTTGTCTGCGTCTGCTGTTTGTTGTCATCATGATTGAAGAGATGTTGTATATGAACTCCAAGAGCACATAATAACACTAAAGTTGAGATCCCTGACTCATTTTTTTTGTATATATTTTTTTAATGGAGTTCAATTTGCCAACATATAGTATAACACCCAGTGCTCATCCCATCAAGATCCCTGACTCTTGGGAAGGAAGACACAATTAGGGTTTGACATGCTCATCAGTATCTTTCTTGCCCCCTGCCCTTCCCCATAGACATGGGTGTGTATGTGAATCTTGGTCATCTCGTTGGAAGGAGCCCACTCAACCTGTCAGTCATCATACACCGGCCACATGGACACTTCTTTCCTGGAGCTGTGCCCCGGGAATTCTGCTTCACAGCCTACCCACTGCCACCCCTCTGCCAGGGAGGCTTTTCCTCCCGGTCACTCAAGTCCTGGCTCAGGAGACCTTCATTGACTCAGACCTCGAAGTCCCAGCTCATCAGTGCAGCTATTTTATCTTCCCATAACATTTTGTTGTCTGAAATGATTATTTCTTTTATTTTTTTTTAAAAATATTTTATTTATTTATTCATGAGAGAGACAGAGAGAGAGAGAGAGAGAGGCAGAGACACAGGAGGAGGGAGAAGCAGGCTCCATGCTAGGAGCCTGATGCGGGACTCCATCCGGGGTCTCCAGGATCACGCCCTGGGCTGAAGGTGGCGCTAAACCACTGAGCCACCCGGGCTGCCCCTGAAATGATTATTTCTTGATGTAGTTTTCGTGTGGTTTGCCTTCCTCCCCTCCTGGAGTGGAATGGTAGATCCGCAAGGATGTGGCTTTTGTCTGTGTCATTCCCTCTTGTGATCTAGAACAGTGCCTGCACTTGGTTCAAATGCAATAAGAATTTAACAAGACTATTTATAAATAATGTGATAGCACTGAAGGGGGCCGACTTCCAAGAGAGAACCTTGAGCAATTCCTACTGAAAATGAGAAACTCTTTGACCTCAATTTTTCTTCCTCAGAATTTGTTCTGTGGACACAGTTGAGGATGTCCTGGAAAAGGTGACTCTAAGTGTATTAGTCATCACCTGCATAGGCTGCTGTAATGACATTCTGATATCCAGCCTGGGTCCCTCCATTCTCTTTTCTCATACTTAACCCAAGAATATTTTATTCCCCTTTAAAACATTTTTTGTTTTGTTTTGATAAAAATGATCCTGGTTAAAAAGGTAAAGTCCGGTGGACTGGAAACCATTGGTTTGCTGTCCCATTTCTCCTGGGCCCTTCTAGAGAGGCCTGCACAAACTCTAACTTTGTCCATATCCATTCATTGTCATGATGACATATTGAACTTCCTTTTCCTACCTTACTTTTTTTCGACTTTGTTGTATTCAGACTTTCTCCTGTCTTTCTTTGTGTGATGATTTTTTTTCCTTTCTTTCTTTCTCTGCATGTTTAGGATTTATGTTTTCTATTTCTCTATGTTTAAATGTCACCTTGGAATTCTATTTGTGCATATAGAATAGTGACACCTACGCTTAAAGAATCACCTAACTCCTCCATGAAGCACTGCCCAGTCTGCTTGTTTTTGAAAGAGCATTCTCATCACATTAACCTCTTGCTGGAAGCATGCTAGTTACCCAGAGAACAGAGACCAGGATGCTTGCTTTGGTCTCCAAGGTTCTTGGTCACTTTCTCCCCACATGGATTTTCAGCCTTACCTTATTTTTAAAAATTATTTTATTTATCCATTCATGAGAGACAGAGAGAGAGAGGCAGAGACACAGGCAGAGAGAGAAGCAAGCTCCATTCAGGGAGCCCGATGTGGGATCCAATCCTGGGACCCCAGGATCACGACCTGAGCCAAAGGTAGATGTTCAACCATTGAGCACCCAGGTGTCCCTCAGCCTTCTCTTAAATCACTCTCTGTCCTGATGCCAGTGCTGCTTTTGCTTCCTGTGGCATCTCAGGGATCTGCACACATCCCATTCCCTCTGTCTGAAGAGCCTTCTCCCTCGGGCCCTCTCAGCCCCTGACTCTTTCCACCATAGCCTCCAAATAAATAAAATCACCCTTGTAAATAGCCTCATAGCATCATTTATCCTTCGTGGCACTTCTCAGAAGTGTAATTCCACTTCTGTTTCAATGATCATTTGATCAAACCTGTCTCACTCTCAGCGCTGTAAGGAGAGTAATCATATCTGACTTTGCTTATCAGCCTCTTCTCCAGTCTCTGTCGAGTGAGAAAACACATGAAGGAATGTAGATGAGTAATAGCAATGAGGGACTTTGGATGGTCTATCTCAACCTGTTTTTTGAGGCTACTTAAGAGATGTAGCTCATCACTCATGACCATTGATTGTGATCATGGCAAGATGTTTCAAGAATCTTAGACTCATCTGAAAAACAAGTGAGACCAAGTAATGATCCCTGTGGCTTCCAGTGTAAAGATGGTAAAGATGCTTTATTTATATCTAAGGTTCTTAATATAGTGTCACAGATCCTCATAGCTTTGTGGGGTTCTCTGTCGGTTCCTTATAATGCTCTGGTGCATGCTGGACTCAGATCAATGGCAAGTAATGGAAGTTGGTTGTAAAGGAGGCATTTGGATATGAGGATGCTAGGAGCCTCAGCTACCTGACCAGGTATCAAAGAGGAAAAGGAACAGTTGCCCAGGTGGACTTTCCAGAACTGGAAGGGGACTGAGGTTCCCCGACAACTCTGGAGACCATGTTGTTTCCTTGACCCTCCATGTGCAACTCATGGGTCTTCCCTCAGGTTCCCACCATTAACTTTGGTCAGGCTCTGGGCATAGCTGCTTTTACCTGCTGTGTCTCTTATTTCACTGCCCGCTGTGGAGTCTGCATGTTCTCCTCCTTTATCTTTTTGGTGCTCTTTGCCTCTGTATTTTTTTTTTATAAATTTATTTTTTATTGGTGTTCAATTTGCCAACATATAGAATAACACCCAGTGCTCATCCCGTCAAGTACCCACCTCAGTGCCTGTCACCCAGTCACCCCCACCCTCTGCCCACCTCCCCTTCCACCACCCCTAGTTCATGCCTCTGTATTTTATGAGACTTTCAGAATGAAAAGATGGATCTTATGGCAAAGTGGTCACAGTAAGCAGGTCCCAGACTGACCGTCCTTGTAGGAAGTGGTACAAAAAGCATAGCTGTCTGAAGGAGCTCTGGGTTCTCCCTCCCTTGTTCTGGATGGTGTCTCTACTGCTGTTTTCCCTTATTGCCAGTGGTGGGGGGTTCAAACCAATTTCAGCTTCCCATGGGACCAGTGGCTTCCTGCCTCCTGAGGGTGCACCTGAACCCAGCTTTCTACAGCCCCCCTAGGCTCCTACATGCTGGGTATCCAACCTTCCCAAACAACTGCTACAAACAGCAGGCATCTAAACCCACACTCCTGTGCCCCAGTAGCCTGACTTTTCCCTTGCTCACAAGATTTCTGTCATACTTGTCATCCTTGTGAAGGAGAGCAGCGTAGTGGAGGGGAAGGCCCCTGAAAGCCACGGCCATGCTGCCTGTCCATCATGGGGTTTGGCCCTGTGTAACTTGCTATGGGGTCAGAGCAGAGATCAGAGGACCTCTGCCTCCTCTGGCTGACTCTAGCTTGTAGGTACTTTGCTCAGTTGTCTTAGTTTGCTATAATGGGTTAAAAATTGTCCTCTCTCCCCAAAATTTTGTGTTCACTTGGAATCTCAGGATGTGACTTTACTGTAAATAAGGTCTCCAGATCGAGTGATGATTGAGAAAGAGAATCAGGTGGATTTAGGGGTGGGCCTCTAAATTCAATAACTGGTGTCCTTATAAGAGAAAGTGGAGGGGGATTTAGACAGAGATACAGGGAGAAGGCCATGTGAAGGTGGGGGCAGCGATTGGAATGACGTATCAGCAGGCCAGGGTTTGCTCAGGATTGCTGACAGAACCAGAAGCTAGGAAGGCATGGGATGGTCCCTTCCTCAGCGTCTTCCAAATCCCAACTCCACCTATACCTCAGTTTCAGACTTCTGGCCTCCAGAACTGAGAGAGAATAAATTCTGGATGTTTTAAGCCACTCTGTTTGTGGGGATTTGTTACGGCTGCCGCAGGGTTTCCAAGAAGCAGAAACTGAGCAGGAGCTTCTTGGGCAGGATACTGAGGGATTGGAGGAGGAAGGGCAGCACGAGGAGCCAGGTGAGCCAGGAGTGGGGTTCCAGCTGGACTCAGCCTGACCTTGCCGGTGTGCCCTGGAAGCACAAAGTGTCCGCAGCATTTGTTCAGCTGTGGCAATTGGGCCAACCCCTTGAACCCTACCTAGGTCAGCCAGATATGGACCGTGGGCTGCCAGAGAGGCGTGGGAGGTGCTGGTTCTCATTTGGTGGAGACACTTCTCTGGGGTGAGGGGCGTCTAGGTGAAGTTGAGGTCTTAGCTGCTAACACTCAGCCGGAAGATGGCTACGCGGGCTCTGTGCCTGGTTACCACTGCTTCGACCATGCCAATAATTATTTATCTAAATCCTGATGTGTGACAAGTGGCAATCACTTTGCCTGGCAGGAGACACCCCCAAAGGATACCGTGTTGCACAGCACAGCAGGTGCCCCCCATTCTTCCTGCTGTCTGTAGTTGGGAGGGGGACATCACCTGATATGGAGAGGTACCAGGTGCCAGGAGTGTGGTTGCAGAGGCTCAAGAGCCTAGAGGGAGACATGGAGGTGGATGGGGCTCCTGCGGGGGGCAGGGCTGGGGCATCTCCTAAAACTGCCTGAGCAACCTGCGGAGGCAGGAGCAGCTGGGGGCTGGGGTCTGAAACACCATTAGCACAAAGGAGAGAGAGAGATAGAGGCTGTGATCACCAAATTGCTTCTTCATCTGTTACTCACAAGACATTTAATAACAAAAACTCAGGAATTGGATTTGCGTTGATGCAGCAGGACATTGCATCAGTCTTTATTACGAAAATTCTATGTCAATTCCTGTCCATCTTATTTTGCCGTTATCAGCACGTGCAGCAGAAGTGACCATTTTTCATGGCTTCTTTCCCATGAACGGGGTCACATTTTACACAATAACCAAGAACGCTCCCATAAAGACGGCATCGTAAACGCTGGTCTCCAATTTTTTTCTCTTCTCCACTGTGTGCAACATGTGTATTTTCCCTGCACATAAAACATGCATGTAAAATTAAATTACCTGACAATTTTAGGTGGCATCTCCAGTGTACCCACTCGGGCTGCCTTTCCAAATCAAAAATGGTTCTTGAGGCAGTAACAACAGCATCACAGATCAAACAGATCGGCTTCAACGTTTTGCCTACAGTAATCGAGAGTAACGAAAGCATTATACCTTCATACTTCCTTTCACTGCACCTGATTTGCTTAGGGGTGGCGGTTTGGGTGGTAACGAGCCCCACTCTCAGAGACAGAGAAGGTAGACTGAGCAGGTTCTGGCCTTGGCTTGCATTCACCACGCAAGTGCGCCGCGCGGAGATGGGGTCGAGGGACTGCCCTGTCTCATCTGGTGCAGGTGTCAAGAGATAATGTGCTCACAGTCCTAGGGAGTGGCACACGCAGCCCATGTTTTCAAGGAGTTCTGCTTTCAAAATGTGGCGTTTAAAAAAAGCTTCCAAAGGCACAGTGCTCTTTGAGATGACTTTCGTGGTTTTCCATTCCTGGTCCTACCTCCCTGCATCTGGTTCCCTCCATCTCAGCAGCCTGAGCATGACCGAAGCCCGTGGAGGACACCCAGCCTGGTGCCCACTCAAAGAGGATGCCTGGTGGCATGAGCTGCGCGGTCCTTGTCCTGAAGGCTCTTTTCCTTACACAGTCCGTCTGTCCCTCCTGCGCTCAGTGCACCAAGCCAGCCCTTTTCTTCCCATATGGAGCTTAGCTAAACCTGGATGTCTGTCCAGCCCTACTTACCACTGATGCTCTGCAGCCCCCACCCTCCAGCAGGTGCATCTGAGGCTGCCCAGCCCGGGACTGTATGTCATGTTCACATCCATGCTTGCTCCCAAGCTGCCTTATGCCCCTCGACATTTTTCAACCTATGCCCTCATCTTCCATATCTGCTTTTTTTTTTTCTTTCTAGACGTCCTGAATCTTTTTGCAAGTTTGCAGAAGAAAAGACTCCCTAGATCCTCATGTGCTCCTCACCTTGGCAACTTTTGACCTCTTCTTTCATTTTTCACACTCTGTTTATGTCCTCAACATGCTTTTGCTTTTGCTTAGGAACTGCTAAAAGGTTTCCTCATTGGGCTATAAATATCTCAGGGTCGGAAACTCCATTCCTCCTCATGCCAGCTCTATGGCTCTGGCAGCTTACCTGTTTTGTGCCTCCGTTTTCTCATCTGGAAAGTGGGGGTTGGTAAGAACATCTGCCTCCCGTAGGATTGCTGTAGGTTTGTGCCCTATAAAAAGGTTTACAGTGGTGCCTGGCCAATTGTAGGTGGTGAATGCTCTCCTTGTTCCTCCTCTGAGACGATGCAGAGGGCTGCACGACCTCAATTGGCCACACCAGTGACTCTGACTGTCTTACACTCTGATTTCATGGAGAAAACTCAAGGAAGGACTACTTATGGGCAAGGCTCTGTGTTGATGCACAACCTCTCCTGTATTCCTGGGTCCTGGACGCAGGTTGGATGCTTGCAGGTGACTTCACCAGTCCCTCGGGCTCTGAGTTGTGAGCCCCAACATGCTACCCTGACACTGACTGTCACGTGCCAGTAGAGGAAAATGTGTTGAAAAGTGTTCGGAACTGATTCCAGATTTGGTTTTCATACGTCAGTGAATGTGAGGTGACACCAAAACAATTGAGGGAAAAGACTCCTTTAAAAAAATATGAAAGGCGACTTCTTGTATCCCGGGGATAATGAAGACCGGTTATGTAATACCTCCTTTTTATTTTTAGGAGGATGTAATTTAGAAGATGTTCCTTGGTTTGACTTGGGGAAGAGCTCAGGGTTCTCTGGAACTGAACACAGGATGCCTGGCTGTGCTTGAAGGGGAACTGGCCTGGGATTCAGGGCTCTCTGCAGGGCTCTTGCAATGATGACATCACTGCTGGTAATGCTCACCCTGTGCTGGGGTGGGTGTTGGCGGTGGGGGGTGGGGGGGTGATGCTTACCTCCTTTGCCCTGTGGATACAGCACAATGGGCCAGTCTCAGTTCCTGAGGTCATCTTTAAGTCTCTGGTCAGGACCCCCCATGCTTCCCAACTGGAAAATAGGATGTGAACATATAAGGTGCTACACCGTCTTTTCTAGAAGGCTGCTCAGAAAAATCTAAACTATTAAGAATATTTATAGGGCAACAAGCAGTATATCACAGAGGTGTAAATATCCCTCTGTTTCTGGAATGTTCCTGGGGAGGGGAGGGATCTGACACCAAAGGGCCACTTAGAGCCTCGGAGGAGATTGCAGAGGACGGAGGCAGGACCCCAAAGATTCTAAGATGTTGACTCCAGTGCTTTAATATGAGCAAACATCCCCCAGTTGCCCTCTGGAGATGGGTCTAATTGTTTTAGCCCCTAAATACATCACCCTGACATTGAAAGAGGTCTCTAACTTCCATATTTAATATCAGTCCCTCTGATAAACCTGCCCATTTGGAGAAACTTCAGACATATCCCATAAAGCTCCAACCTTCCCTTCCAAAGAAAAGCAGTTTTACTCTTCTTCGCCATTAACCAACCCTCCTCCATCCCCAGGCTGTGCTCAACTGCTGTCCCTGGAAGCTGCTGGCTTCACTCTCATTACAATTAGCATGGTTCCTTGTTCCTCGGGAAGCCTGCTTTTACCTTGAAGCACTTCCAGACTGGGCGATCAAAGTGCATGGGAGCTGCTAGCAGCAGATGGATTTCTAAATTTACCAGGGAAAGGCCGTCCCATGATGTTCACTGAACCTGGAAAACACCTGGAGGTGGAAACTGTTGTATGACAAGAATACATTCTGGTCAGGTTTGTTTATTAAGCCCAAGATATTGGCTGGCCACTGGTCTTGTCCCATCGGGTTTGCGCCGCAGGAATAGCTGGGAGGGATGGAGAGCAATCATTTCCGCTCCATGATGTCATGGTGACCAGTGTTGGATCAGACAATGCCATAAAATCATGGGGAAACTTCCATATAAACACAGGACAAATATATATCAAGATGCCGTAAACTGATGGGGCAGGTGGACACGTCCTGTCTAGCGGCTCAGAGCTTCCATCTGGGGTGCAGAGTAGACCCGGGGTGACCTTGTTTCCTTTAGTGGTGTCACAGCCTACATGCGAAAAGCCTGGATGAATTTCTGAAGCCCACCTTTCTGTGGCCTACCATTATTAGTCAACATCAGTGTTTTATACGTTGTTTGTCCTTAGCCACATTCTTTGTTATTCTTGTAGTTTTTTTTTTTTTCATTTTCTCCCTGTCACCAAACCTCTGCATATGTAGGAAACATAACATTTGGTATATCTCTTGGTGAAATGAGAGGGAGAGAGAGAGAGAGCAAGCAAGAGAGAGCAGGGGGTTGGGGAGAGGGGGAGAGAGGGAGAGACAATGGTGAGCAACGTACCGAGGATCCTTTATTTTTTTTAATTTATTTTTTATTGGTGTTCAATTTACTAACATACAGAATAACCCCCAGTGCCCGTCACCCATTCACTCCCACCCCCCGCCCTCCTCCCCTTCTACCACCCCTAGTTCGTTTCCCAGAGTTAGCAGTCTTTACGTTCTGTCTCCCTTTCTGATATTTCCCACACATTTCTTCTCCTTTCCCTTATAGTCCCTTTCACTATTATTTATATTCCCCAAAAGAATGAGAACATATAATGTTTGTCCTTCTCTGGTTGACTTACTTCACTCAGCATAATACCCTCCAGTTCCATCCACGTTGAAGCAAATGGTGGGTATTTGTCATTTCTAATAGCTGAGTAATATTCCACTGTATACATAAACTGAGGATCCTAATCGGCAAACCAGCAACGTCAAGTCACCGTAGAGTGTATCGCTCATAAGATCCCAAGTCACCGTAGAGTGTATCGCTCATAAGATCCCAAATGTCCCATGGGGGCCACCGGCAGCACAACTGGCGGTTCATCCCGTCAATTACTTGTGATGTCCAGGACCAAATAGTAGCAAGGCTGGAATTAATTACCAAGCGATCATTTGCATTTGAAATGTGCTCAGGAGCCATCAGGAGATAGCCAGTCCTGGGGTCGCGGTTCCCAACACGGGCTGGGCTGACCCTTGAGAGAGTGTTTATAATCCCAGACGTTGAGAGGGCACATGCCCTTCTGTTCATTGTCCTTGCTGCAGAAGCTTCGGTATATATGTCATCCTAAAGGTCAACTTTTCTGGGTGGAGAAAGAAAACAGGCCATCAGGTGAGGCAGGCGAGTGTCAGGCAGACCTCGGTGGGTGCAGGGAGCCCCCTCCATGCCCGGCCGCTGCTGAGTGTCCAGCAGCCACTTTGTGCCTGGCTGTGAGCTGGATCCAAGGGATTTGAACCCCAAGTTACTAGCAGCACCCTAGTTTTGCCTGACTCCATCCCTCCCATCGGGCTGGGGCTAGGTTCGAGGTGACAGTGAAACCCGGCTGTGAATTCCGATGGCTCTCCCCTCTCTCCAGCGTCCCTTCCTGTAAGTCTTATCTTCTCTATTGAGCATCTGTGTTTTGAAAACAGCCTGCAAGAGAATTAAGAGGCTTTTATTGTTGTTGACATATATATATGTCAAAATATATGACAAAATATATATATATATATATTTTTTTTTTTTTTTAATGAGCCATGGTGATTAAAACTCGGAAATTGTCATTTCCGAGAGGTTTCCAAGGTTATGGTTCTCTCCATTTGATGCCTCACCAGCAATCATTTACTTGCAGTAAAAATCATATGGGAAAAGAATTCGAGATGACCTACTTTATCAATGAAATCAAGGCTTCATGTTCATATTCAATGTTGCTACCTACCGCCTCACCTTCCGTCGAGTGTAAGGATGTCGAACTGCACGTACACCCTGTTCGGCTACGTTTTGAGTTCTTTGATACATATCCAGAAATGCCAAACACATATAAAGTGGGAAGTGGGAAGAGTATATTTTGTATTTTGATATACAGGGCGGGGTGGTGGTGGGGAGAAATGGGGAGAATTTCACCTGACTTGGCGATTTGGCCCTACCAGTTCATTATTTTTAATAAGTAGCAATCTTACCCACAGTACTTTCCCATTGTAGATTTAATTAGTCTTTTTTTTTTCTCCCCCTCCCTTTTGCTAGTTGACAGAGCTGAGAGGAGGGAAGCGGCAGCAATTTGAAACCTTGTTAGAAATTTATGAAGTGCTAAAATGTTTTATTCCCAGAGGCTGGCTTGCCAGCTGTCACCGGAACGCGCTCGCTGTCTGCCTCCCCGCGGCCCGGGAAGCAGGGTGGAGGTAGGCTGCCCCGAGTGCGGGCGCGGGCCTGGGTAAATGATGCTTTCCATAATTAGCACTGGGTAGAGGGAAGCTAATTATTTCTCCCCCCCAACCCCCCACAATTGACCAGTGGTGTGTAAGACGAGAGATGAGTGGCATCTGGAGAAGAGATTGCAGAGCCAGAGATTAAGACCCTTGGCTGCCTTTAGTAAAATACGCTGGCGGGGCAGTGAGAGGGGTCAGCTTTGGGGGTGGACCTCACAACACATAAACACCTAGCTCATGGGGGGCTTCCAGCAGACACTTGGCTAGACATTTCTAGCAAAATGGCCCCAAATTATTATTTTTTTTTTTCTTGTAGAAAATGCCTTCTTGCAAGTCTCACAAGATGTCAAGGGCGATGTTGTAAAGGGCTGTATCTTACCTGCAGTGTCCTGATGTACTCAAGTCCTCTCCCCATGCCCGCCTCTCCAGTGCCTCCAATTTCTTTCTCGGGGGACATTTTCATAGTTGCTCTTAATTGGAGGTATCGCATGTGACCACAGACACCCTGGACAATATGCTTCTTATAATAAAGGTGTCATGTGGGACATGATGGGGACCAGGGACAGACCAGGGACAAGGAAGGGGCCTTGCTGTCCCTTCAGAGTTTGCCCCTGGCCGTGCTCTGTGCAGGGAGGAGCTGCACCGTCCTAAGGGCAGCATCCTCTGCAGGTGCCAGACACCTCACGGCGGGACGGTCAGTCTTCGCTTCCATCTCCGTGCACTGAGAGGTGGCTAGGACGCTGGTGGGAAGTGGCACCCGGAGCACTCCCACGCCACCTGCCCCTCTGTCTCTGCCTCTCCAAGGACCAAAACGTTTTTGCTGGCACAGAACCTCCTGACATCTTATTTGCAGGGCGCCTGGGTGGCTCAGCTGGTTGAGCGTCTGACTCTTGATTTCGGCCCAGGTTGTGATCTCAGGGTCGTGGGTTAGAGCCTGGTGTCGGTTCGGTGCTAGGTGCAGAGTCTGCTTGTCCTTCTCCCTCTGTTCCTCCCTGGCTCATGCTCTCTTTCTAATTCAGATAGATAATAATAATGATATAATAATAATAATAATGATGATGATGATGGCGGCTTATGCTCTCTCATTCAGATAGATAATAATAATAATAATAATAATAATAATAATGATAGATAACAATGATGATGATAATAATAATGAGGATGATGATAGATAGATAGGTACATAAAATCTTCAAAAAATATCTTATTTGCAGTGTACCAGGACATTCTCTAATTAGCAGATTCACTCTCTGTATTAGTTTGCTGGGACTGTTGCAACGGGGCCCCACAAACCAGCCACCTTCAGTAGCAAATGTTCCCGGTGTCAGTTCGCTCTGGGCTGCAAGGGAAGAATATGGTCCAGGCCTCTCCCCTTGACTCGTCAATGGCCATCTTCATCTTCACATGGCTCTCTCCCTGTGTGTGTGTCTGGGTCCAAATGCCCCCTTTTTATGCCCAAAGATACACCAGTCTTTTTGGATGACAACACACCCTATGACCTTATTTTATGTGATTACTTTTGTAAAGATGGTGGTCTCCAAATAAGGTCACATTCTGAGTCAGTGGGGGTTAGGGTTTCAATATATATGAATTTTTAAGGGACACTACACCGTCCATTCATTTATCCAAGAACTGCATGTCAAGTGGCCAGAAGCACAAGGAAGGCCTTTCAAGATAGGTCAGGAGCCCTAGCTCCTACCCCGTGAGTCTGCCCAGCTCTCCATGGGGCCTGGGTCATGGCACAGGTGGAGACTATTGTAGGCCGAGTAATGGGCCCCAAAAGGTCCTGATCCTGGGACCTGTGCATAATGCCACCTCACGGGGCAATGAGGACTTTGCAGGTGCAGCTAAGTTAAGAATCTTGGGATGGGGAGATCATCTGGGTCCCTGCAAGAGGAAAGCAGAAGGGAGAGAGGGATGAAGGCAAAGAGAGAAAGGAGAGAGAAGGTGGAGGGAGGGGCCACAGCCCAGCACTGCAGGTGGCTTTACAAGCCCGCAAAGACCTGAAAACACCTGCTTCTCTGTAGCCTTTGGAAGGAACAGAGCCCTGCCAACCCATTGGGTTTCTGACCTCGAGAACTGTAAGATACATCTGTGTTATTTTAAGCCACTGAGTTTGTGGTTACAACAGCAATGGGAAGCTACTGCAGGTACCGAGCTGGGGGGCTGCGAGGAAAGGTGGTGACGTCCACTATTCTGGAAAAGCAAGGACAGCACTGACGGCTCGGCTTAGGGACCCTCACTAGCAACATTCAACCCCCCCCCCAGTTCCATCCAATTCAGATTCCAGGTCTCCTTGTTCCATAGGAAGTTAGCGGGTCGCCGACAGGATGGAGGCACCCCAGGGGCACGGGGAGGCTCGGCAGTGAGTCCTGTGAGGCACGAGGAGCTAGGAGAAGAGGTGCACGTTGAGCAATGATGCAGGAATCTCGAGATTCTGAGTCCTAAGCCCAAAGCTTCCCTTTTGGAGCACAGCCCATGTATACATACACACACACACACACACACACCATATGCACACGTATGCCCACCGTGGGGCGTGAGTGGGTTGACTCGCAGCGGAGACTTGGGGAGTCCTGTTCTAATTACGTGGGAGCTCCAGCTGGGAGGAGGTAGGGATGGATGGAAGGGCACTTTGGGGTCAGGCAGGCAGATGGAGGTGCAGGAGGGCCAGGGTGCTCTATTCCCAGAGGCCCCTGGGAGAGTCACATCCAGCTTCCCAGCGACAGAGGACAGTCGGGTGGGGCATGGGTGCCACAGCTGCATGGGCTTCCCGGCAGTTCCCTGCCCCACCATGGCAAAGCCTCCGTGCTGCATGTGACGCTGAACATCTGGAGCATCTCCAAATTCTGCTCTAAGTGATCTGCGGATTTCCTGGAAGGTCAGCACCCCTCTCGGCCTCAGTTTTCCTATCTGAGCAATGGGAATGCTCCTGTAATGTTTGGAGCAGGACTGCGGCAAGGACCAACAGGATGGATGGGTGTGAACTTACCAAATGCGACGCCTGATTTTCTGCGGGGTTCTCGGAGGCGGATGCTACTTTCCGGCACGTCCCTCCTATGGGTGCAGAGGGCGGTGGCTGTGGTAGTGATGCTGAGGTGGTGGTGGGAAGGGCGGTGCTGAAGGTGGGGTTGCCACCCCGGGCACCTTGCTGACCTCCACCAGGGAGCGGGCTCACAGAGATGCCGGGGAGAGGGAATGGGCTAGTTTGGGCTGCTGGTATTTGAGGCAGGGTTAGCTGGTTGTCATGCTCATTTACTAAGTGGCCTGGGGTCCTGAGTCCCACCAACCAGCCCAGCAATCTGAGAATAGGACTGGGTCTGTGCTGAAGGCAGCACAGAAGGGTCTGTGCTGGGGTCCTGGGGGGCTCAGTCAGTGAAGCATCTGCCTTCGGCTCAGGTCATAATCTCAGGGTCCTGGGATCGAGCCCCGCATCAGGCTCCCTGCTCAGTGGGGAGGCTGCTTCTCCCTCTGCCTCTGCCCCTTCCCCTGCTCATGCTCTCTCACTCACTCAAATAAATAAACAAAAAAAAATTTTTTTTTTAAGAAGACTCTGTGTCCCCTGGTGTCTTTTGACTAGAGGAGGAAGAGGATGAGACAGGTTGGCCAGGGGGCTGCTCTCAAGAACATGGGCATTTGCCAGCCACTGGCAGGGCAGAGAGGAGACTTACAGTTTAAAGGGCTCTAAAGAATATAGTGAAAAGGATTATAAGGGGAAGGAGGGGAACTGAGTGGGAAAAATTGTAGAGGGAGACAAATCATGAGAGATTCTCAACTCTGAGAAACAAAGGGTTGCAGAAGGGGAGGGAGGTAGGTGGCAGGTTGGGGTAACTGGGTGACGGGCACTGAGGAGGGCACTTGATGGGATGAGCACTGGGTGTTATACTATATGTTGGCAAATCTAATTTATTTATTTATTTATTTATTAAGATTTTATTTATTTATTCATGAGAGACACAGAGAGTAGAGAGAGACAGACAGAGAGGCAGAGACACAGGCAGAGGGAGAAGCAGGCTCCATGCAGGGAGCCTGACGTGGAACTCGATCCTGGGTCTCCAGGATCACGCCCTGGGCTGATGGCGGCACTAAACCACTGAGCCTCCAGGGCTGCCCAGCAAATCTAATTTAAATAAAAAATGTAAAAAAGGGGGGCTCTACAGGTTGTCCTGCTGGTTATTTTACTCAGATTTCAAAAAAAAAAAAATGTAATCCAATCCATAGAGACTTGAAAGGATGAAGAGGAAGCCAGAGTAGAGCTGGCTCCTGGGCTGCCATGACGTTGCAGGACTTAGGAGCAGTAGGGATACCTGATTGATGGGGTTTTAGATAGTGGTGGGGCTGAGGTGGGACATAGAGGATGGGGTGAGGGCATGGAAGAGTTTGAAAGCCTGAGGAGTGTGGTTTTGAGCCTGAGGGAGCCTATGCTCCCTTCCGGATTTTTGGTTTTTGTTCCCTTCTGGGAAGATTAAACATGCAGGACGTAGGACCGAGAGAAGCCATATCTTCCTCTGTCCATCCCTCTCTCTGTTCCTTTGTCTGCTCCCTTCTCTCCCCTACAGGGCTCTATCTCCCATCCATACCCAACACCGCTTTGGCAGCCCTATGCGGCCTAGACCTCTCTCCTCTGAGGAATGTCCCAAGTGCACATTCTGGTTCTTCATGGGTAGTTTATCCACTAGGATAAGCATTTGGAAGCGAGCCAGGTGGAGAGCTACAGAGCAAAAGTTTTCCTTACCATCACCTGCTGGGGCGGGGGAGCATCCCAGGCAGGACCTGTGAAAGAAGCCTGTTTCTCCTGAATTTCTGCCAGATGTGTCTTGCCTGGAAGGAAGACAAGACAACTTGGGATGTACGGGCTTGGGGTAAAGCATCTTTTACCTCTGTGGTTGGTTGGTTCCTCTGTGTTTTTCTTTTTGGTTCCTCTGTGTTTTTCTTTTTCTCCGGCCCAGATGTATGTATTAATGTCCTGGGGCTGTCACAGAGTACCTCAGAGTGGCTTAGCACAAAATAAATTGACGGTCTCACAGTTCTGGTGGCCAGAAGTCTGAGTTGAGGTGTTGGCAGGGTTGGTTCCTTCTGGAGAATCCAAGGGAGAATCTGCTCCCCGTGTCCCAGCTCCTGTGGTCGACGGCCGCCCGTAGCTTGTGGCCACCTCACTCCAGTCCGTGCCTCTGTTATCACAGGGGGTCCTCCTGGTGTCTCCGTTCCCACATCTCTGGATCTGGGATTACATCTGCAAAGACCCTCGTTCTGTGTAAGGACGTGTTCACAGGGATTGAGATTGGGACTTGTTCAAACCTTGTTGGGGGACCCTGTTCTCCCCCCAGTGCTGTGTCTACTTCACACACACAGTGCCAGGCACATAGGGAGGACCGCATGAATCCACCCAAAAGACCAGGCAATAGAAAGCAAATGTCGCAGGTCATTCTTGATCCACTTTATTCAAATAAAGGGATCATGAGTGCTCTCTGTCACTAAGGCACGATGGGTTTCCTGTCTGTGGACAGGAGATCCCAGCACTCAGGGCTGTGGGGCTGGTGGAGAGGGCTCAGATTCGTGTGTGTGTTGTGTGTGTGTGTTTGGAGTAGTTTTGTAGTGGGGTGGGGTAAACTGATACAAGCACGAGTAAGACCTTACCAAGGAGATACTGGGTAGAAAGAAGTGACAAGAATATTCCTCACCTGAATCAAGGTAATCAAGCTGAAGTGTAAGCAGGGTACGGGGTGGGTGCAAAGCGAGAGCTGTGGGTTCCCATCCCCGGAACCAGAGGGGGCTTCATGGGCAGGTGGTACATATATCTGTTTCTTGTACTTAGAACTGGAAACAACCCAAATGTACCATCTTGCAGTTCTGCAGGTCAGACATCTGAACATAGATTGCATTGGGTCAGAACCAGGGTTTCAGCAAGGCCTGGAGGCACTCTGGAGAGAATGTTTCCCTGACCTTTTCCAGCCTCTGCAGGCCGCCTGCATCCCCTAGCCGGTGGCCTCCTGGTAATCATTCCAGTCTGGCCTCTGCTTCTGCTGTCACAGCTCCTCCTCCAGCGCTGACCTTCCTGCTTCCCTCTTAAAAGGACCCACCTGCACAATCCAGGATGATCTTCCACCTCAAAATGCTTAACTGAATCACACGTGCAAGGTCCTTTTGGCTGTGCCAGGTCACATATTCCCAGGTCCTATAAGTTCAGGCGTGGGCATCTTTAGGGGAGCCATTATTCTTCCAGCCACAGATGGGTAGGGTTGTTTAGGCAAAGGAGATTTCTAGGCTTGGAGATAAGCCTGAGCCAGGAGAGAAGGCTGGAAGCACAAGGTATATTTGGGAAGCAGCGGTGAAGCTATGTCCAGTGGGTAGAGCATGAGGAGGGAGGGAGGGGGAGACAAAGCAGAAAAGTAGAGCTGATCTGTGCAGGGTCTTGAATGCCAGGCTGAGGCCAGAGAGGGAGGTTAAGGCAGAGGGGGCAGTGGTCACTGAAAAGTTTCAAAGAGATGTATCAGATATTCATGGTTGGGAACAAACCATGCCAGGACTTAGTGACTTAAGGCAGCCATCATGATGAATTCATGGTTTTATGGGGTGGCCAGGCAGTCCTTGCAGTCAGGGCAGGTTCTGCTGGGGAGTTGGACTCATTGCATGTCTGGGCTTCAGCGGGGGTGGCTGGGACCACTGGGCCTCTCCATGTCTTTCCTATCCCCCAGAGGCTAGCATAGCTTGTCCACATGGTGGCCATCCCACGTCTCCAGCAAGCGCCAGCGCGCGTGGATTTTTCAGACCTTTCCCCTGTTACACTTGTCAGTGTCCCATTGGTTAAAGCAAGTCCCATAGCCAAGCCCAGATTCAAGGAATGGAACCAAAAAAGTCATATGGCATCGGACGTCCACAGCGCAATGGGAGAATTTACTACAGCCATTTTTCACAAATAATCTATCACAGAAGTTGAGTGACATGATCTTAGGTATTTGTAGTGGAGTAAAAATAATGTTTATATCAGCTCTTGGTAACTTTTCTTACAGAACTCTAGAATATTCTAGAAATTAGTTGCACAAGCTTGTGAGCTACATCGCCTGGGTTGTAATTCTGGCTCCAAGACACACAGACTGTATGGCCTTTGATCAACTTTCTGTGCCTCAGTTTCTTTATCTGCCAAATGGAAGTGGTAATACTTCCTTCCTAGGGATGTGGTTGGTAAGGATCAAATGAGTGAAAATACGGAAGGCGTTTATCACAGTATCTAGCATATTGCAGCTATTGCACAGATGCTATTTGTTTTAATTACTATTTCATTTTGCTCTTGGACTCACATGTCACTTTATGTGTGTATGGTGCATGAGTGTGTGCGCATGTGTGCACATGCATATGTGTTGGGGGATCCCCTATACACCCCACCCAGGCCATGGCAAATCATGGGGCTACCTCGACCCTGCTCTGCTGTGTCCTTCCATTTACCATTTCCACCCTGTTGTGGCCTCTCAGGGGAGGGGGAAGTTTCCCTTTCCTTTTGGTTGTCCCAATCTCAAACTGTTCCTCTCCTGCCCAGGGCTAAGCTCCCTCTCAAGAACTTCATTTTATCCTCCCACATCTCTCTGCATCCTGCATACTGTCATCCTCACCTCTCTTCAGGATGCGGGATCTCCATCCTGAGGGCATATCTTTGGTCTTCCCCATACCATGTCCAATAGCTGGACTCCATCACCAGACCTCCAAACCTTAATTTAGGATGAAAATTTTAGGATTTAGAAGATTCTTTTTTCCCTCTCAGGAGTTCCATAAAGGCTGGATTTCAAACTCTTATCTCTCATTCAAGAAACAAAATCAAGAGCCCAGAGCTGAATCTGGGTGTACCTGTCCTCTCTAACCCAAAGGCCACCATCTCCTTGGTGGACAAAGGAACCAAAGGACAATTAGTAAATGAAAATACATGGTTTTGTCACAGATGGTATTGGTGGCTGCCCAGACCCTCTCAGTCTTTAGCTTTTCCTGGTAGGTGGTAGAGCTACACTTTGCCTGAGGGCTCCAGCTGGAGGGCTGGGGGATTGACTCTCAGGAGTCGCCTTCAACCAGTGACTGTAGGAGTTAATGACACGTACCTGAGCCTCTCAGGCAGGCTAACCGTGGTATGGTTCTACACTGGGTCTCACAGTGTTCTGAAGATTAAGTTACAGTTGCTCATAGTGGTGACTTGTTTGCAAACTCACCCTTCACTGGCCATCTTCTGTCTTCTGACACCCTTGCCCCATTCAGTGATTCCTGAAGACACCTCCTAAAGACTGCTTTCACTTGAATCCCTGTCTCAGGGTCTTCTGAGGGGACCCAGGGGTAAAACAATATAACGTGTCAGATGTGTTTCTCTCACAGCAGTAGCACCTGTTAGCACAGTGGAGGGCGAAGTGATGAAGAGGAGGCTTTGTGGTTCTGCTGGTCCTGTGTGTCCCGGGGGGTGGTCATGACATCAGGAGGACAGGATATTGGCAGGGCAGCAGGAGGATGGGACATGAGTCTTAGGAGTCAGGTGAGGTGATTGGGAGCATGTTGGTCCCTCCAGTGGAGCTGAGCTTGGCAGGGTGGAGCTGGCCTGATGGCAAGAAAGTCTTGGCCACTGTTCTTTCCATTCTTGTCCCTGCCATGTTCATGCATGTGCTGCCCATAGCAATGGAAAGAAATGTCACACACTCCCACAATTCCTTTCGATTTGCAGGTAGATATTTGAAGTGTGGGGAGACGGAGTGGCAAGCTCAAGGTCATAAGGGTAGCAAGCTGCAGAACCATGAACCATAAGATGGTGACTAGGGCCAGCTTTGCTTCAAGGGCAGTTCAGATTTTTGCTTGTCTTAATTCATTCTACAGAGCTTCATTTTTTTTTTTTTTTTTTTTACTTTTCACTTCTTGACTCTTCCGGTTGTCCTTTGTATTCATATTAGGCGTGTGTCTCCCATTAGGTTGATCTATAGCATAATTTCTACAATGGAAAAGGGAGTTAATGGGACATTTGAGATGACTGTACTCATCTTAAGGTTATTTAAAAGCAATTACTACCATTAGTGGGAAGTGCTACCTCAGGCTACTCTGATAGGAATGTGCACCTAACAATCCAATTAGTTTGTAAATGGATTAGTCAGTTTCTTGACCAATGCATTTGCCTAAATTCAGTACAATATAGGTCTAAAGAGGGTCAGTTTTATCTGTTTATCCTTTGTATAGATGTATTGTTTCATTTTTAGGTAGAGGATTTACTCGTCCCCTCTCCCATTGAGTGTTAACTCCTTTATATTTTTGCTTCCTAAACTCCAGTTCATGTATTTATTCCTTGATCCTTATTAAATCATTTTAGCCCTTTCTGTAGTTTTAAGGTTTTCTAGCTGGCTTATTCTCAGTGATCCCAGGAGAAGGTGATACTGTTAGTATCAAATCACATGCTAACCCAGTGCCATCCAATGCAAATTTCTGTGATGATAGAAATGTTCTAGAACATTAAGCCATATAGTGCCTGGTAGCCATTAGGCAGATTTGATGATGGAGCACTTGAAATGTGGATAGAACGAGTGAGGAGTGGCATTATTAATTTTGTTTAATTTCAGTGATTTTGAATTTAATGATCATACATGGCCAATGGTTGCCATATCAGAGATCACAGTTCTGGAGGACCAAGAACTGTTGTGGCTGAGCTATGGAAGGTTTTGACCAACTCACACTCTTTGTAGTCCAGAGATATCGGTCTTAGCATCACCACTTTGGACTCACCAGGGACAGCTAGGTCTTTCATGCAATGTGGTCATTTTCTGGGATCCAGATAGATCTCTGTAGATACCCTCCCAAAACATATATTGATTAAGTAAAACATTGTTTCTCAAGCACCTGCCTTGGAGCAGGAGCACAGATAGGCTGGCTTCCAGAAGAGAATAGGCCCAGCATTTAGGAGACAGATGCAAAATGCATGTTCACCTGAGCTTTGCCACATAGTGGAAACTGAAGGGCCATCTGTATAGATACATGTGTAGGATAACAAGATGTTAAAGATTTTGGACCATATTTTATCATGTTGTTCAACATCCATTATTTCATTCATTCATTTGATAGATATTTCTAGAATGTCTATTATTTCATAATTGCTGGGGATACACTAGTGACCAAAACAGACTCCATTTCATCTATTATCTATCTATCTATCTATCTATCTATCTATCTATCTATCTATCTTCTATCATCCATCCATCATCTATCCATTCATCATCCATCCATCCATCCATCCATCCATCCATCCATCCATCATCAATCCATCATCCATCCATCATCCAACCATCATCCATCCATCCATCCATCCATCCATCCATCCATCCATCATTTATCCATCTATTTATTCCCTGTCTAGCTTTCATCTATCATTTATCTATCAGCTATGTGTCTATCTATTGATCAGCTATAATCTATCATTTGTTTATTTCCTTGAGCTTTATTCACAGGGATTTATTTGAATGTCTGGGTTCTTATTCAGTGTCACAATAGTGTTTTAACAATAACTGCATGTTTGCTCACATATTGCCTCTAAACTTCTTGGTCTTCATCCTGAATTGTCAGATATTAGTGGAGCTACAGGTCATTTTCTAAGGAAGGATATTGAGGGAGTCTCTGCCTCAGGAAACAGTTTTTTGGCTATGTGAATATGTGTGGGAGAGGGGCCCAGCTGCTTTCAGGCAAAAGGAAGTTGAGCTGGCTTTTGAGAAAAGGTGGGGGATACAGAAGAAAGGAAGCACCCACTCTTGACAAAGTCTTTGGGAACCCATTCTCCTTTCTGGGTACAAACCCTTATGCTACTAAGTCAAATCTGTGGTTTGTATAATTAATCATTAGACACTGTTTTTTATCATTGCCACGTACAAAGTGTTGTCAGAGGATTCAAAATGAGAGGCAGCCTTCATTTTTTTACCTTGACTGTTCTTGGGGATCAGTCATCTGGGATGGGTTTTTGCCATCCTGTTGGACTATGGGACAAAGTACAGGTGGCCAGGTTCGGCTGCACAGTGAGTTGGTGATACAGCCACATAAATAGAGCAGAGCACAGATTGGTGGCGGGGCCATTTGTATTATGAATGTCGGGTTCCAAAGAAGTGATGTGGTTGGATGTGCTCTAAATGACTTTTCTTGTCTTTAAAATGCAACTTAAAAATTCATTGTGCTAACAATATAAACATGCAGAGAACCTCCCTGTGTTAAGAAATAGGAGTGTCCTTGAAAAGCCCCTGTGTGCCCCTCTCCAACCACATCCCTTCCCAAGGAGGGAACCCCTCCTGAATTCAGTGTTAGTTCACCCCTGCTTTTCTCTCCACACGTACTTACGGCCCTAAGTGGTATCTTGCTATGATGTGTATGCTCTTGGTGCCATTACGGTGACAGAGGGGGTGTTCTTCTGGGACTGGCTTTGTTCTCTACATTCTTGCTTTGAGATTTACCCAGGATAATGTGTGTCATTTGTCCATCCATTTAACAAATAATTTTCTGGGCAATTAACAAGTGCTGCACATTGACTCTAGGTTCTGGGGAAACAGAGTGAACAAAATAGGCAAACCCCATGTCCTAACATAGCTTCATTCTAAGAGAACAAGGGGCCAGTCCACAAGATAAATAGAATTTGTAGCACTTGGTTGGTATAAGGAGAAAACTGAAGCCGTGAAGAAGAGTCATTTTAGGGGAGATGTGGTGTCTCAGGGAGGGAGGCTAAGAGGGGGACTTCTGAGTGAAAATCTGGAGCGGCAAGGGAGAGAGGTTAGAGATGCTGGGGAGAGCACTCCAGGTGGAGCAAAGTGGCAAGTGACAAAGCCCTGCAGCAGTCTTGTGTCTGGAGTTTGAGGTGCTGTAAAGGGGAGCAGGGTAAGTTGCGGGGGTGCAGGGGGAGGAGGTGAGGACAGAGAGGAAGTGGAAGATGGATACCACCAGAAGGGTGTGAGCAGTGACATTGTGTGATGTTGCGGACTGGCGTTTTGACACCATGTCTGTGGTTGCAGCGAGAAGAGACATGGGAGGACATGGAGCCAGCCCCCAGGTAGGACTCCCTTACCACTAATGAGAGATGGCACGACCCTGTGAAAGGGGGTCACCTTGTTGGTGTATGCATATAAAGGCCATGTGCTGGCTTGCTCTGATGGTTGGATTTGGGCTGACAGAGAAAGCAACTTAATTCTATTCCCACTTCTGATTGCTGAAGGCTGAGCAATAGGATGGCAGAGGGGCAGGTGCTGAGCGGAGGAGCACAGAGAGAGAAGCAGGTGGAGGGAGGAGGGAAAGACCAGGGCTCAGCTGGGAGCCTGTTCGGCTTGTTATGTGAATTCCACATGCCCGGTGGAGGTGGGGGCAGCATGGAGGGGGCTTCACAGGAGAGGTCCAGGCTAGAACTGAATATGTAGGAGTCACCAATCTAGAGACACTACTGAAACCCTGAGAGTGTGTGTAAGCATCAAGAGAGCAGGTGTACAGAGGGCGGAGAAAGGTCCCCAGGCGGAGTGCTGGGACACTCAAGTTCTGAGTCAGGAAAGGAGCGTGAACCAGGCATCATCGGCAGTGCCCAATACCCCTGCTAGGGTGACGTGCGGTCACTGGTGACTTCTATAACAGTGCTGGTCGAGTGGTGGGGACACAAATCCACTCAGAGTGGGAGAATAGGAGGCTGGAGGGAAAAGTGGAGGAACGACAATACTTCACGTGTGTATATGCACTTAGGAATGACCTAGCAGAGAAGGGGAATTTGGTTATTTAAAAAAGAAAAGGAAAAATTGCTCTATATAGTATCCATAGTTAGGTAGATGATTGATGGATGGATAGCTAGCTAGCTAGCTAATGAGTAGATAATTGGTAATTATATTCTGTTGTTGACAGGCTTTTGGATATCCCATCAATTTTGGGTTTTTGTGCAAATATATACTAGCAACATAAGCATATTTTCTTTTCCGTTACTCCAGGTCCTGGCCAGCACTTGGTATTGTCAGACTTCCTAATTTGTACCAATTTCACATGAAATCTACATTTCTCTTTTAACTAATAAGGTTGAGTATCTTTTCATGTGTATGGACCTTACATGTTGCTAGTTCTGTGAGATGCCAGCTGGTGCCTTCTGCCCATTTGTTATTGTTAATGGAGGGTTTACTTTCTTCCTCTCTCTCTCTTTTTGTTTTTGGAGTTAATTATATATTGTTTATGCTAATCCTCTGTTAGTTACATGGTTATAAGTGCTTCATTTTTCCATTTGTGGTTTTTATTTCACCTTCTTGGTTCTTTCTTTGATGAAACGGTGATCTTAGATTCATTTCACAATCTTTTGTTAGTGTTTCATGCCTTAAAAAAAAATGGCTTCCTACCATAAGTTTTCCTATTTTTTTTCTAGAATAGTTTGTGTTGGCTTTCATTTCTGTAAGTCCTTAATGGGGTCAATTTTTGTATGGTGAGAGACAGAAATTGGATTTCATTTGCCTCCATCAAGAGAACAAACAGTCCCAGAATTGTTCAGTGGGCATTTCTTCCTATTGTGCCACACACCTCCCTCATGCATGTGGGTTTCCACATATGTGCAATCTTTACTGGCATCTTCTGTTTGTTCTAGAGGCCCGCTGATGTGGCCCTGCATCAGCACCTCACTGGCTCTGTGACCCTGGCTTTATGAGTAGTCTGCTTCTCTTGGCTCTTTAGGCTTTTGTGTAAATTGTGAATTGAGATATCCATACTTCTCTGAAATTCCTTTTAGAACTTTGTTGAGACATTAAAATATTGTGTTTTAGAAGACTCTGGGGTCAAAATCCTTAGCATAGAATTCTACCTCTTAGTAGCTCTGTGCTTCAGATCCATCATCTGCAGAACAGAGATGATAGAAATATTTCCTCATAATGGGAAGAGTAAAGAGTTGCCATCTGTGAAGCCCTGGAATATTGCCTGGTATATGGGAATTGCTAAGTAAGTGTAAGGTGTCATAATGTTGCTATTTTATTTGGACTTATTTTTAACCTATTGATCCATTTAGGGAACTCTGACCTCTTTATATCACAAAGACAAATACAAATGTTGAGGAGTGACTGGGAGGACTCATTGGATCCAGGACTTGTGAGAGATCTTGAGAACTTTTGACCAGATAGAAACATCATATCTGAGTATCCATCTATGTCATTGAAGATCACGTATTTATGAAAGCATAAATCCTGAAATAAAATTCATAGAGACTTATTTATTTTAAAATGAATCCCATATCTTACTTTTTTTGTATACGTTGGATTTTTCCCTACTGATATGAGCAAATTTGTTTTTTGGAGGATGTGAAATTCAATCTCTCTAGTAGGTTAACCTCTGGTATTATGTCAGGGTAGGGAACAAGTACAGGAAAATATAGTTTGTGAAGAAAATTCTCTCATTTTCTGGGACTCGTAAAGACCTTATTTGTTCCAGGTGACAGGTCCCGAGTGGGATAAAAGGACATTATTGTGAGAAATGGCAACTCAAGTATAGCAAAGTTGCTGCCAGGAGTTGATGATGTAGAAACAATTTCTTTTAGGCAGGGTGGTACTGAATGGGGAGTTATTAATAGCATTTAAACATGTTAATTTCTGTATGAACAGTGTCGGTGGGACCACCCATCACGTTTATCTGTGTGCTGTTCTTTGCAGGTTTCTACCATAAAACCTACTCTGTTGCTCTTCAAAAGTTGCTTCACTTTGCTTTCAGGCCATAAAGACCATTAATTGGTTCCCTGATATGTTTGTTCTAATTGGAGTAAAATCTTATAGCTGAATGCAAAAATATAAAATAAAAATATTGATAAATATTAATGATGGCGATGATGAAGATGGTGGTGATGAAGATGACAATAATGATGATGAGGATGGTGATGATGATGGTGATAGTTATGATGGTGGTAGTGATAAGATGAAGATGGTGATGAAGATGATGGTGATAATGAAGATGGAGTTGATGACAGTAATGGTGATAATATCACCTTTCTCGTGGCTCTTGTGAGCTTGAGACCTAATCCATGTAAAATAACCAGCACAGAGCCTGGCCCACTAAAGTTGATACATTAAATTTCAGCTGCTCTGAACTTCTTTCCAAGCTTTCTGTTCTGTTCTTCTGGATTTTCTTTATTTGGGTACATAGAAATATATCAGTTTTATATTGTTGCTATATCAAATAATTATACATTTGATTACTTAAAGCAATATATATTTGCTTTTCTTGTAGTCTGGAGGTCAGAGGTCTGAAATCAGGTTCACTGGGCTGGAATTGGTTTGTTGGGAACACCATGTTCTCTCCAGAGGCTGTAGGAAGAGAATCCATTGCTTTGTCTTCGCTTGCTCTAGAGTCTGTTCTTTGGCTCCCAGCTCTGTCCTCCAGTGTAGCATCTTGTTTCAGTGATGACGTTGTTTTATTCTTCTGTATCAAATATACCTCTGTCTCTCTCTTACAAGGACATGTGTGATTACATTTATGGTCCACCCAATAATTTCCCCATTCAAGCCTTTAACTTAATCACATCTATGAAGGCTTATCATCATATAAGAAAATGTTTACCAGTTCCAGGGATTAAGGCCTAGATAACTTTGGGGGGCCACTATTTAGTCTACCACAGTAAGAATAAAGTAAATTCAAAATGAAAACACTTCATATTGGTGCCAGTTTACTACAAAATAAAACTATCATGCTCAGCAAAGTCATATTTCACACAGTATCCCTCATCCACTAGTAAATATAGGAGTTCTACGCAGCAGAGTGATAAGAAATCAATTCACTGGCTTTGGTCCCCAGGAGGATTCCTGTGAAGACTTCAGCGATGCCAAGAGTTGAGGGTAAACCTGGTTTGAATTTACATATCCTACATCTTATGGTGCCAAGATTACCTTGGGCTTTGACCCTGGATAGTGTGTGTGGCCTGACAGGTTGTATATAAAGATGTGAGCGGTTCCCACTAGAGTTGTGCAGTGTACAACTTGTGTGGTTGTAAATGGTGGGCTTTTTGTGATGCCCAGCAGACCCTAATCTCCAGAAACATCTGGTCTGTGTCTGTCTTGTAACCCCACTACCTACTATAGTGCTGGGCATAGAGTAGGCATTCATATTTAGGGAAACAAAGAAATGAACAGGTGGGTTTTCTGTGTGAGAACCACCAAGTAACTCCTCATCCATGATGTGCCCAGAACAATGGTTTCTCAGCATTGGTTGCACATTACATTAACCTGAGGGAGATCTTAAACAGAAAGTTCTGGACCTTGTTCCTATTCACAGAGATTCTGATTTTTTTTTGGTCTGGGAGGGGCCTTGGTATTACAACTCATTTTAAAAAGATCCCAGGTGAATCTACTGTGCAGCCAGGTAGTTAACCAGCTGTCTGGCATTGTGGTTCTCTAAATGTTAGTGTGCATTAGAACTACTGGGGAGCTAGTTGGGACACAGTTTTCTGGAGTGAGGGGCTGAGATAAAGGTTTCCAACAGGCCTGTGGGTAAGGCTGATGCAGATGGTCCGTGAAACTACACTTTGAGCCTCACTGCTTTGGAAGGCAATTGAGAAGGTAAGTCCCTTTGGTATGCACAGAAGCAAAATAGTTGGCGGCATCAATCTGAAAATGTGTGTGTTTGTGTGTGTGTGGTTTATGCAGATGTTAGATGTATTGAGCACCTACTCTCTGAATTTAAAATAATGTCATTCCTTCTATCCAACACCCTGTTGAGGTAGGCATTTTTAATCTTCGGTATTTTTTTTTTAATTTTGTCTTTTAGCTGACAAATTAAAAAACTAAGGAGGTGAATGATTTTGCTTAAGCCATGCTTGACATCTCAAATCTGGAAGGAGGACTCTGTATTCGTTTGTTCCTCCCCACAGTGGCTTGAGTTTCATCGATAGCAACGTTTACAGAGTACTGTTTTAGGTGCTTCAAGCAGAGGCTTAAAGGGTTATCAGCTGCAGAGTTTGCCTCTGCTTATGTACACCTGTTGCTGTAGTTCTCGAATTAGAGATTGGTGTACGTTTGCTTGTCAAGGCTTGCTGTGGCTCTTGCTTTATTTATTTTTAAAGATTTATTTATGTATTTTTCAGAGAGAGAGAACAAGCAGGGGAGGGGCAGAGGGAAAGAAAGAGGGAAGCAGATTCCCCACTGAGCATGGAGCCTGATGCAGGTCTTGATCCTTGGATCCTGACCTGAGCTGAAACTAAGAGTCAGATGCTCAACTGACCAAGCCACCCGGGGGCCCCATCGTGGCTGTGGCTCTTGCTTTAAATGATGGCCAGAGAGCACCTCACCCATCTCTCCCAGGGCTGGTCTGCCTAATGAGTGTTTCCACCTGTGACCATGGGCTGGCTGTTGCAGATTGGGTCTGAAAACTGTAAACTGAGGCAAAGTGAGCAACTGAGGCTCACCTGCTTGCCAGATTTTGAGTTTCTTTGCTGGAAAAACTCTAATCTACATGCTGGGACGCACTGACTATGGGAGGTACAGGCTGCATCTTATCCTCAGCGTTATGGGCTGGGTTGTGTCCCGCCCCAGACTCTTACATGGAAGTCCCAATCCCCAGCACCTGAAAATGTGACTGGATTTGGAGATAGGGCCTTTAAAGAGGTCATTAAGTTAAAACGATGTCACAAGGCTGGGCTTGAATCCAATGTGATTAGCGTCCTTCTAGGTCAAGGGGAATAGGACACAGACACACACAGAGGATCGGCCATGTGGGACATGGGGAGAAGATGTCATCCATATGCCAAGGGGAGAGGCCTCAGGAACCACCAAACCCGCCAACACCTTGATGACCCCTTGCTGTCAGATTTCTGGCCTCCAGAACTGTAAGTTTCTGTTGGTTAAGCCCCTGGTCTGTGGTGCTTTGTCGTGGTGGCCCAACAAACCAATAACCCCAGATGTAATTAATGCAAGAGAAGGAGAAGTTGCTACTGAACACAGCCCTTCCCATGCCTGCTTCTGCCAGTTACTGCCCTGCCCGCAGGTGGAGTTTCTCTGTCAGGGTCCTCTGTGGCCAGACCCTGAGTCTTCCCTTCCCGTTGTTCCTGTAGACCATGGCCCTCCCTCTGCCACCTGCCTGGATTTGGTGCACCCCTTCTTTCCCTTTGTCAGTGGGTCAGATAAGGGAAAGTGACCAGAGGGAATGTCCTCTTCAGCCTCAGTGTGCAAAGCAATCGCTGTTTGTTTAAGATCTGGAGAAAGGGAGCACAGCTTTCTGGAAGGATTCATAACAAGGACACTAGTTCTGTGAAGACAGACCAGCCCCTGGCAGAGGTGACCCCCTCCCCACCAGGACTCCTGCCATCTGATGGACTTGGCACTGTCCCTTGGGGCGGGGCTGGGGGTCCCTGTGACTAGCCCCTGCAGAACCAAATTGAACTGAAGTCACTCCTGAACCTCAGTGAAGTAGGAGGAGTATTTCTCTGTGCTCTGTTGCTTCTCCACTGGCTGGACTCATGGCACTGTTTCCCGGCCAGCTGCATCAGCATCACTCAGGGGCTCAGTGCCTGCTCCTGATCCACTGAATCAGATACTCTTAGGTGGGGCTCAGCAGTCTCTTATCAAGCCCCCTCCCCCCCAGAGATTCTGATCATCCCCTAGTTTGAGAACGGATGTCTTAAGGAATGAGGAAACACCAGGAAAATTCTAGAGAGCCTGAAGAGAGTGAGACACTGTTGCTGCCTTCAAGGTGCTAATCCTTGAGGATTGTTCTCCTGAGACAAGGTGTAGGAGGGTGAGTCTGTGAGCCCAGAGTCTGCATGCCAGGACCAGACAAGAACCCACCTGTCCTTTGTAAGCCATGCTGGTTTTGAGTTTGTATTAGATGTATGCAGAGAAACAGAACCAGCAACATGTGTGTATGTGATGTGTGTGCACACAGAGAAGGGTTTGTTCTAAGGAACTGGTTCATGTGATGGTGGAGGCTTGCTCAGGCCATCTGCAGGGTAGGCTGGAGGTCAGAGGAGAGTTGTGGCTCCAGTCCAAAGGTCATTTGCTGATGGAATTCCCTCTTGCTTATGGTGGGTTAGCCTTTTTGGTTGATTAAATCCTTCAACTGATTGGATGAGGCCCATTCATATTAGGGAGGGTGATCTGCTTGATTCAGAGTCCACAGACTCAAATGTTAACCTCATCAAAACAAAAACAAACAAAATAAACAAACAAACAAAAAACACCCTTATCGGAACAGAAACTTCTAGAATAATGCCTAACCGAATATGTGTACTGTGGCCCAGCCAAGTTGACATGGAAAATGAGTCCTCTCAAGCTCCTTGTATTCTTTTTATTTCTGTTCCCTTTTTTGTTGTCAAGGTGATTAAGTGACACCTCTCTCATAGCTGCAGCCTGTCTCCCTGTTATAAACAATCAGCATCTTGACAGAAAACAAAGGACAGCCCTGGGTCACCACGTGCCGCCTGCCAATGCCGAACGCTCCCCCGTGCAACCCGCTTTACTGATCGCAAAGTCAGCTCTGCTGTTGTCTCAGTCCTCAAGACACAGCAAGGGAGGCAGCCGAAAGATCCTTAAGTTACAGGAAGTCACATGTTTGGAACGTAGGAGAGCAAGATGCTAGGTAGTTTAATTCTGGAGTGTTCCTAACCACCTGTCTGAGATCTTGTAGGAGGAAGGAATCGGGTGTGTCAGTGAGTGTGTGTTTGGGTGGCCAAAGATAGGAGCAGATGGGTGGAAAGATGCCCCGCTTTCCAAACAAAGGGAGGGAGGGACAAAGAGCTGGAAGCCAACTCCTGCTGGTAAACAACATCCATCAGTAGACCTGGGCCCCCTGAAATGTACTAATTTTTAATCAGGTGGCGGTATTATCAGCATTGGGTTCTCTATCATTGCCACTGAGTTAGTGCTAATAATAGTGACTACCCTTCATTAAACATTTATTAGCCATAAATAACACTAAGTGCCTAAAATAAATATAAGCCAGTTACAATGAGTCCCATTTTAGTGAAAAATAAATTGAGGCTTGGATAAATTAATCTGCCCTACAGTCCCATGGCTGTAAGGCTAAACAGATCATACAGAGCTGCCCCCCCCCCCCCAAAAAAAAATAGAATGGTCCAAATAAAAAAAAAAAAACTCTAGCAAGAAGTTTGGTAAGGGCCATACATGTCCCCTGAGGCAAACATACAGTTGGGAAGCAGCTGCCTCAGGCTCTCTCTCTTCCTGGTAAGTCCTGGCCTATGATTCATCAGAAGGGGAGACCAAGGTGATGCTGAGGCAGGATTGAGCCGGGATGGTTCCTCCCTCCTTATAGCTTATTGCCATACCCTATAATTAGGTGTTGATCCACGACATATGAATCAACTGCCGCTCAGAGAGACTGCTGAGTTTTAGGTGCAAACGTCTCCAATAACAGGAGCAAAGTGGTATTTCCTTATCAAGCTCTGTCTCTCTTTTTCACAAGCATCCTATAATCCTATAATATGCATCATTTCTGCCTTACGATGAAATCAAAACCTGCCTTTATAACAGTCAAGATTCAAGAAATCCATTAGTGAAAACAAGACATTGGAATAAGGGGAAATCTTTTATCGTCTTAATTCTCATAATTCTAGAATGTTCCTTACAGTCCTTTTTCTACAAACAAACTTATTTTTCTAATTGAAATCGCAGTGCAATCACAATTTTGCTTTCTGCTTAGCATGGTATCTCACATATTTTTCTATGGTGTTTTGTGGTCTTTTTTTAAAAAAATTTTTTTTTATTATTTATTTATGATAGTCACACACAGAGAGAGAGAGAGAGAGAGAGAGAGAGGCAGAGACACAGGCAGAGGGAGAAGCAGGCTCCACGTACCGGGAGCCTGACGTGGGACTCGATCCCGGGTCTCCAGGATCGCGCCCTGGGCCAAAGGCAGGCGCCAAACCACTGCGCCACCCAGGGATCCCTTTTGTGGTCTTTTTAAAATAGAAGTTTTGACCCATCATATTCCATTAAACTAATGTTTCACAATTAATTGTTTTCTTCTGTGGTTTATTTAGATAATTTCCAACTTTGCAGAATTTTAAATAAGATTGAAACGAATAAGCTGGTGAAGAAAAAATATATGTTAGGGGCATCTGGGTGGCTCAGTGGGTTGTGTCTGCCTGTGGTTCAGGTCAAGATCCCAGGGTCCTGGGATCAAGCCCCATGTCAGGCTCCCTGCAATGGGGAACCTATTTGTCTCTGCCCTTCCCCCCTGCTCTCTGTCTCCCTCATTCAAATAAATAAATAAAATCTTAGAAAATATGTTATTTAATATTATAACCTTGGAATTCAATATAGAAGAAAATGCCCACAGATCTGGTTTTGAATCATGGCTCTGCCTCTCCAGCCACAAGGCTCTCAGGGCCTGCCTTCTGTATTGTAGCTAATGTCTGAGAACCTCTGCTTTCTCATTCTTCAGATGGGACTACTGCCTACCCATGAGGTTGTTGTGGTCATCACCTTTTGAGGATCAAAGACATTTGAAGAATCTCATCACAGTTGTAATAAGGTCCTTCACTAGTGGTGAAATAGTATTATAAAAGATTCCTGAAAGCAGAAATATTGGAAAAATTTCAAGATATTGATCCCTATTACCAAATTGCTTTCTAGAATGTGCACCCACTTCCATCTCAAATGAGTGCAGATCCATTTTAAATTGCCATGGCTCTATGTGGTATTTCTTTAATTGCTAGAAATTCTCTATGTCCCTGAAGTAGTTGTATTTCCTCTTCTGTGATTTGTCTGTTCCTCCATCCTTTGACTTGGATTTAATTCCTAGTAAACAATATTGGAGGGATCCCTGGGTGGCGCAGCGGTTTGGTGCCTGCCTTTGGCCCAGGGCGCGATCCTGAAGACCCGGGATCGAATCCCACGTCAGGCTCCAGGCGCATGGAGCCTGCTTCTCCCTCTGCCTGTGTCTCTGCCTCTCTCTCTCTCTCTCTCTGTGTGTGACTATCATAAATAAATAAAATTAAAAAAAAACAAAAAAACAATATTGGAGTATCTGTGTTGGCACTTGGCTACATGTTGGTAATGCAGGGGTGAATGGCATATCGTCCTTGCCTCTCTGGACTGATCAGTCTCTTGGGGGAGGAAGACGAGCCCAGGAATCAGTAGTGCCATCCACAGAATAGCAGGCATGTAGGGTGACAGTGCGTCATTCCCTTGCTGATTTACTTCTGGGGGCCATCCTGGATTTTAAAATTGATTTGTGAAGAGTTGATCAGTTTACATTTCAAACCAATGAGCATTTCTCTTTTGCCTCATGGATGCAAACGAAGATGAGGAGTCCGTACCCCAGATCCTCATACTTTGTCTGCTTGTTCTCTTCCTCCTCCCTAGACACGTGGTAATGCCTCACGGCCTGGGAGGTGGAGCTGCTGAAGCTGCAGGGACAGAGGAGGCTGCATAGGTGAAGCAAGCAGAAAAGCCACCTCTGTGGTCTGCATTTTCACATGACGTTCACGAGGAAAGGGGATATTCACTGAAAAGAAAGCCCTGGAAAATTAAGAGTGAACCACTCGTATCGAAACAAGTGGAATGAAGGACTTCATTGAATTTTTAGAGCCAAGGCTGCCATACATTATTTTCCTATTTTGTGAACAGTTTCATTTACATTGAGAGAGGCAGATCAGATGCCTGCTTCTGTGGGCGGAAGGGAAGTGCAGTGATTTACATGAGTGCCATCCTCATCCTCAGAGGCAGGGTGCTTTTTTTTTTTTTTTTTTTTTTTTTTTTTTTTTTTTAGGCAGGGTGCTTTTGCACTTGTTCATAGTTTGACTCCAGGCTTGGGCCATCGTCTCCTAAAGTGGCCTTTTCTTTTCCTTTTTCTTTTTTTTTTTTTTTTAAAGATTTTATTTATTTATTCATGAGAGACACAGAGGGAAGGGTAGAGACAGAGGAAGAGGGAGAAGCAGGTTTCATGCAGGGAGCCCAATGCAGGACTCAATCCCAGGACCACTCAGTTTACCACATGAGTGAGGGCAGACCAGAGGAGGTGCTTCCTGCAGGGAGATGGGTGCCAGTGGGTGAGGTAAGAAAAGGAGATGTGCTCTTTCCTTTTCCCAAACTCACCTCTTGTCTGAGGGAGGGAGCGTCCGAAAGTGCATGGATATTACACTTGAGTGCAGGCTTCTTCAACTGTGGACCACTGATATTTGGAGCTGCATAACTGTGTGGGGGCCTGTTCTGTGCATTGTGGGATGTTCAGCAGCACCCCAGCCTCTACTGTCTAGATACCTTAACACCTCGCTGCTCCCAGCTGTGATGATCATTGGTGTCTCCTGGCATTGGCCAATGTTCTCTGGGGGCAAAATTGCCTCAGTGGAAAAGTGCTCCTCCAATATAGGGACCCTTTTTCCTTCCAAATGGAGGAAAAAGCAGAAGTATCCTCCCCAGGACTCCTCCCAATCCCAACAGGCAGGATCCACTGCCTCTTCTGTTCCATCCAAGCTCCCTGAGTATGCCTCTTCCCTCCCATTTCTACATCTCCCCCTTGTAATTACTGTCACCTGTGGATTATTGCAAAGACAGCAGCAACCCGACTTTGTGTCCCTCGAGGGCTTTCATGCACCTCTATACCCTCCCAGGGCCCCCATAGCCCTTTGTATCATGTGGCCTTGTGTGGATGGTGGTATTGATTTTAGAGAATGTTTTTCAGCTATTGGAAGAAAAATGGATGTGAACATTTTCCCATATAAATACTTAGCTGTCAGTGTTATTCCTCCTAATCATTTTATGCATTCATCTGACCTGCCAGATACACGGATCTTACCCAGCACAAAAAGCAGAGACTCTTGAAACAGTGGAAAGAATAGCAAGTCATATCCGTGGTGCTGGCTCCAAGCCCAGTCCTCGCTGGCACAGTGTACCATTAAATAGTGCTAATAGTCACATAGATTACCTTCCTCACATGTGATTCCTCTCAAAAAAGTGTTTTTTATTCATCATTCTTAGGCTTTTATCTTGGATTCAAGCTATAATCTTCTCGTTATATGATACATGTAGCTAATTAGGACTAGTTTGGGGGCAAAAAAGCAACTTACTTTGCAAAGCATGTTCACTTGAAAATTGTCTCAATGATTCTATGAACTATTTTAGGAATGAGGGCTAATATGTAATTAATTGCAGGACTTGTTCACATCACTCAGAAAGGGAGCTTCTGAGAGATTAAAATAACAAAAATAAACTGAGTAAATTTGAAGATCTAACTGGTTTTATTCATCGATCCATGAAATGGGCAGCCCTCCCATCCAGCATGTACAAGGGGAGCTCAGAGATGTATAGTATGGAAGGTTTTTATAGGAAGGGGGGTGAGGAGGAAATTATTAGCAAAGGAAAGGATTGTTTCAGGGAAGGTCACCTTCCTTCAGAGGGAAGAGCAGGGGTTTGATCCTGCAGATTCCCTCTTCCTCCTTTGGGGGAGGGAGGAGGACCCATGGGGACAGATGATCTCTTTGGTCCCCACTGAAGATTCCTCACTGGCCAGTTACGACTACGTTCCTGGGGGATGTTGGAACTGCAGTTAGGTTAGGGATGAAGCCCTGGTATGGTGACTTGGCCTAAGTGACTGCATTTTGGGGCTGTGGTTTTCTTTTCCACAGGGACAAAGTTATAGAATCAACATCTCTTTTCCAAGGCAGAGAAATATGCATCTCTTTAGTTATTTCATGCATCTTAACAGAAGGTGTGAAATAACTAATCATTGTCTAATCAACATTCAGGGCACCCCACTGCACCAATAAATCCTGCCCACTGCCCCCCACCCTGCCGCCAAAATATTGCAACACTAGCCTCAGTAGTAGGCAGTTCTCTAATTGTCAGAACATTCTACTTACATGGAGACAAACTCTGCCTGCCTTGGACTTCCTTCTGGAGGGTCCTGGGGCCACAGAGAACATCTCATGCTCTTGTTCATAGCAAAGGTTGCAAAATGCTCAGGATTCTTTTGTCACATTGTCCCAAATTGTCTCTCCTCATGCCTCCAGCTATTATGGGATGAATTGTGTCTCCTCCTCCCCCCATTCACGCTCACTTCTCAGAGTGTGGCTATGTTGGACATACAGCCTTGGAAGAGGCGATTAAGTTGACATGATGCCTTAATCCAATCTGACTGGTGTCCTTGTAAGAAGAGGAAATTTGGACCTTCAGAGGGATGTTGGGGATGTGCATGCACAGGGGGAAGGCCATGTGAGGACATGGAGAAGCTGGCCATGTGTGAGCCACAGAGAGAGGCCTCAGGAGAAAACAAGCCTGCTGGTGCCTTCATCTTGGATCTCCAGACTCTGAGAGAATAGATGTGTGTTATTTAAGCCACCAAGTCTGTATCTTGTTATGGCTGCTGGAGCTGACTTATACACGCTCTACCCCTGACTGTGAGTGTGACCTGTTAGTGTCCTGTATCCCCTTCTCTCTGTGTAATAAAGTCAGCAATAGCACCTTCCCCCTGGGGCTGGCGGGAGATTACTGGAGATAATGAATAGCATCTGGCACAGTATTGGATGAATGTTACTTCTTGTTAACATGATCATTCCTATTGTTATAGCGTTACATTATATTTGCTTAAGTAATAAAAATATTAAATAAGACGTGGATAGGTCAAATCTAAATGCCATGATACTTCAGAATTTCTGTAAGGTTCACTTTGACCCATTCCTAAATACTTCCTCAGATATTTATACTTTCAATTGCCGTCCTTGTTTCCATACATTCCTGATTGAAATTTAGGTTCGTGGCCTCTGATGTTTTCCCAGTTTACTGGACTCTTATGTTTTAAAGAAGTGATTAGCAACATTTAAGTTATTTTGTTTTTAAGTGTGTGGAGTTGGCCCAAATGTACAAACATGAAAATTATTCTGTGATGGTTACTTCAGATCATGGGCTTACTTTCCATTGGCTTAAATTTTCCTAATAGTAGTAGTCTCACATTATAATATTTCCCAATGGTATCCACATTGGGCTTCGATAACCATGAATGAGTTACTTGCACCATGTTGTTAATATACCATAGCCATGCCCAAATACATAAACAAAGACATTACTGACTTAGAAGCCAGAGTCTGGGTTCTTTCTACCTCCATCTCTCTTCCTCTCTTGCACTTTGCATTGCTTTGGAAACCTTGCATCTCACATCAGTTTATTCTCATGTGGAGACAGATGTAATAGGATCATGAGCATGCCAAGCCTGTGGTCCTTGGGCATCCTTTGATAGGCTGCATGGGTACTATTTCTTCCTTTCTTAAGGAAGAAAATATATACTCAGAAGTATACCATCTGAGGTTAGAACTATTTTGTCTTTACACATAAGATTTGATTTTTATCCAACACTAGGAAATGCTATGACTGGCACTGTCCTCATGCTCCCTCTTGGAAATGAATGAGGCTGGGTTGGTTTAATTTAAAACGTTCCAGTAATAACTTTCAGACGTTACAACTCAATTTGATTTTCTGAAGTCATCATGAAGGGAATATTTTAAAAGTCTTACTCCTTTAAGTTTAAAAATGCTCTGCAGAATTAATGTGGCAACAGCCAGCCACCTAGTCCAACCCCAACCTTCTAGAAAAGATATGCCTCCAGGACATTTCTCTAAATGAAGTGTCAAATCCAAATCAAGTCAAATTTTCAGTGCAGGATAATGGACTCTATTTTATGACTTTCTTCTGTGCCCCAGGGGGTCCTTGGGCCCATTACACAGCTGGTTGGTATATATTAGGTATATTAGCAGAGGGACTTGAGTGGCTGTGGGCTCTTTACTTGGTGAAGCCCAAGCCACATTTCACAGGTTCTGGTGTTATTAACGGTGTGCCTGATTTCCCCGAGAATGCTCAAATTCCATTCTGTTATGAATACTTAATAGCAAGGAGAATGTGATTCTTCTCTTTTTAGGGAAGTTTCTGTGACTCAGCAAGCCCATTCTAGTGCGATAGGCAAACTGTCAAAATTAATGAGTGCCAAGTGAGATTTGGTCCCTACAGGGAGAAACCTGTTGTGGTTGTAAATTAGCATTAATGCCCCCACGTATTTTGAACATGCTGCATTTTCACCACGGATTCAGGCCTAGTGGATGTCTTTAGAGGAAAGCACTCTGAAAATTGTGTTTTCTGGTTTGGTTGTTTCAACCTTAATCATAGTTTAAATTCGGGGGAGAAGTACACTGAGGTAGATAATCCAAATTTTCTAGAACTGAAAAAAAAGGACGAAGAACTACTGACAAAGATATTTCAATGGCCAAGATTTGTTTGTTTGGGTTTTTGTGCAGCTCCAGGTTAAGGCTGTCATTGCTGAAGGAAAGGGCCTACACAGATGGTGGGTGACCCAGACGAGGGTGGCAAGGCTTTGGAGTGAGCCTCACTCGATTGTGAGAATTTTATATCATTATTCTGCAGTGATATTTAGATCAAAGGTGTCCAACTTAGGGATTTAAAAAGGTGTCCTAAAAAAATAAAATTAAATAAATAAATAAATAAATAAATAAATAAATAAGTGTCCTTTTAAGGGGCTGAACATGGACTGGTGGGTGCTTTTGCCCCCCTTCTGAGAGCACACTCAGCATGTGCCCCTCATTCTTGGAGGAGCCTGGGTCCAAACACAGTCCCCACTGAGATGACTCCTGAGAGCGAATCCCATGTCTGTGGAGTTCAAACTTCATAAGGTTTCTCATCTCTAACATGAAAGTAGAAACGAAAGGTGTCTGTAAGATTGGTTTTGAGGATGTTTTTTTTTTTTTAGGATTTTATTTGAGAGAGAGAGGATGAGTAGGGGGAGAGGCAGAGGGACAAGCAGGCTCCCTCCTGAACAGGGAGTCCAATGTGGGGCTCAATCCCAGGATCTGGAAATCATGGCCTGAGCCAAAGGCAGATGCTTAACTGACTGAGCCACCTGGGCACCCTTAAGGATTTGTTTTATGTTAAAATACTGAATGTAATAACATATTCAATAAATAGTCATTCAACTACACCCAAAAATGAAAGTAGTAGTGGAAGATTTAACTAAATTTAAAGTTTAGTTATGTACTTGGTGTTACTGTCTTGGTAGAAGTGAGGCCAGCAAGCCACGAAAGTTGAGATGACAGTAATGTCATACATGGATTCAGCCACTAAGTGAAGGGGACACACTCTCATCTTTGTACTGCCCAGGACACAAATGTGAGATCTGGGATAACTAACCCTCTTCCTTCTCTCTGGCCTTTGTATTCTGATCTTGTACAGTGTGTACCAATAAACTCTGGTGATTTAAGGGAGCAGGGCTGGAAGGAAATGCATTGGTATGGGATAAAATGGTCTATCAATGTATAGGTGGAATAATTAATCATTTCTCATGAAAGCTAATTTTAGAATGTTTTATTTTATTTCAATGAGATTTATTTATTTGTATTTGGTTGACTTCAGTCAAGCAGCCATGTATTTAAGAAGCATTTCTTGGAATTCTATTGCATGCTAGAAACTGTTGGAGGGATTGGCGATCTGTCAGGGAATTCAACCAATCAAATGTCTATCGTTTAGGAACACAAATTTTTAGGAGCGAGAGAGATAATCAAAAAAGCAAATTATACAGTATGCCAAAAAGTGATTGCCATTGTGGAGACATTGGATGAGGGCAATCGGGAGTATGCACAGTGGTGGATGGAGGGGTGAGAGTAAGCCTCGTGGAGAACAAGGGCACTCAGCAAAGACTAGAGAAGGTGGGGGAACCAGCCACATGCTTTCTGGAAGAGGAGCATTCCAGGCAGAGGGAGGAGCCTGTGGGATGCTGTAGGCACTTCCAGAAGGTCTCCTGGCTGGAGGGGAAGGAGCAAAGGGGAGGAGTAGGAGGTGACAGCAGACAAGGAACAGGGAGCATGGGTCCCCCTAGGAAAATGGCGGCTTTTATGCCAGAGAATGGGGACCCTGGGGGGTTCTCAGCGGGGGGCGAGAGACAACCTGACACGTTCGCCTGGATGGCACTGGCTGGTGGATTAGTGCACGTGTACAAGTGGGTGCCAGAGAGCCATGGGGCATCACTGTGACAATCCAGGGGAGAGAGGTGGTGCTTTGGACGAGAGAAATGGTAGAAGAGACGGCAGGTAGCTGATTCTGATCATATTTTGGAGGTGTAGCCAATGGACCCCCTCATGCAGTGAGTGTAAGGGATGAGAAAAAGAGGGGTGTCAAGGGGGACCCCGAGTGTTTGGACTGAGCGACTGTAAGAACAGATGGCCTTTAGCTCTTCTGTTCAAAAATGGATATTTCACGGATGGAATATTTTTGTATGTAACTTGTGTGGATGTAATTGATCTCCTTCTGAAATATTAATAAATATGTGAAAGAATCACATGGAAGAGAGCAGGAAGGTAAAAGAAATTCATGAATGTGAATATGTTCACAATGCTGGATCCCAGAAAATGGTTGTAATGGTGGTGGGGGGGGGGGACCAGGAAACAAGAGCAACAGTTTACCAGGGTTGCAATCAACCGATTTTCCCCCTTAAAGTGTTAAATGTTTGAGATTCTCAAATAAGGCTGTGTAGGTGGGATTTCTACATCCTATGGTCCACCTTCCAGAGCCTGTGGGGTGCCATTAGGCCCCATGCTGGCTGATGAGGGGTGAGCACCAGTCACCCTGTGATTCATACACATGGGGGGCATTGTTGTACATAAGGGTTGCTTAGGGCTGCTTAGCATGATTGGAATGGAGCGCTCTCTAGCAACACATTCACCTACTGACTTTGCTTTCTATATCTTTTTTCCTTTTTAAGTTTTTCTCCTAGGATTCACCTCTGTATTTTCAAATTCTCTGTTTACACTGAAGTACTTCATTTTTGAGGGTTAGATATCTACTCAATTTTATGGACTCTGAATGCCGGCCCTCCTTATCTTCTACTTTTTTTCATACAACGATATTACCGTTTTGGGTTAAATCAATATTTAGGGTTTACATTATTATAACCATGTAAATATTAGCTACTGCTGAGCCACCTAGCACATTATGAATGCTTTCCTTTTCTATTACAGCTTTGTGTTTTCCCTGGGATTAATAATCACTGACTTTTTTGTTTACTTAGTCTTCACTGCATGTGTAACTAAGTCATCCCCCAAATTCTCTGACAGGACTAAGTACTCCTTTTTAATACATTCAGATACATCAGGGTCTTCAAATGTTTTTTATTTTTATTTTTTGAAACATCTCTGGGAGCCCTCTCTCTGCACCAGCTGGACTAATTTCTACTCTACAGCTGCTTTCTTGGAACCTTTCAGGACTCTGGAAATTCCTTTTGTGTAACTCCTTACCTGCATCTGAGTCTCTATCTCCTCTCTATGTCATAAACTCCCCTCCCTTGGTTTGCCATCTTTTTTGTTTGTTTGTTTGTTTGTTTGTTTTTTGTTTTTTGTTTTTTTTTTTTTTGGTTTGCCATCTTTTTTATACATTCCAGTAGCTTTCTGAATAGGATGCACAAGAGGTAAAATTTTGGGGTTTGCATTATTTAAAAATGTCTTTGTTTGCTTGCTCGATACTGTGGGTATAGAATTCTAGGTCGGTCCCATGACTTTTATAATCGGGGTTCAGAGGTGAAAGATCAGGTCTTCGGCCTTCCTACTGTTGTATGTCAGACAGCAGGTTTGAACTATGGAGAGGCCCAAGGAAGATGCCACCTTTTGTCCAAAGAAATGCCTTTCTCCATCAATGGAGACCTGGCTTGAGTTCTATTTAAGTGTCCACTGCATTACCTATGTACTCAGTCCTGTGCAAGCAGATGACATGCAAGGGTGTAATGTCCCCTGTGCTGCATCCATGGTACAAATGTTTGATCAATGAATGAAGTCACATAAATGAACCTTATCTTGATGAAACAAGGGCAAAAAAGTGAAAGGCTAGATCAGCTGGTGTGAAAGTTCAGATGATGGTAGACACGGGTGAGTTCTATGCAATGCTCCCCAGTGTTCCATGGGAAGACGGAGGGGTATATCATACCTGGAACCCAGACACAGGTTCTTCATGTCACTGCTTTGGAGATAGTAGGCCTTGCTGGTAAGACAAGACAACCCAACATCTAGACTCTGTCATTGTTCATTCATTCTGCCCCTGAAACTCCATTCAAATGGTAATAAAGGCATTTATATGTGATCCTAAGGACAAAGAAGATGGGAGGTTAAGGTGTTGGCAGCCATGAGTTGGCAATGGTGCTAGATGAGTTGCCCATGATTGAACATACTGGAGAAAGCTGAAGAAAGTGACACAAGAGAAAGCCCAAGAGCAGGTCTCTAACTCAGGCTGGTGAACCAAAGGAGCCAGCTGAGACTAGAGTCAATCCTCTGAGAGTCTTTCTAGTTGAAAAGTTTGTTGTTACTTACCACTTAGGCACCCTTGCAGTTATCCGAATGGTCATTCATTTTGTTACTGAAACACAAAGGTAAATCTGTGCATTACCTGGAAAAATAAATTACTTTAAAAAGGAGGCTTATGGAAGTCCTTAGGCCAGAGCAAAATGGAAAATTGAGTACTTCTGAGTTCTAGCAAACGAGAATGATGCTGTACAATGAGATCAAGAAGTATGTGTGTGTGTGTGTTTTTTTTAATCATTATACTTCAGTGCTTTCACTTAACACTAGAGCCACGATTTCACTTCTGAATTAGATTTTACATCTTTCTGTTGGGGTCTCATTGCAATCTCTGGCTTTAATTTATTTTGTTCTTTAATCATAGGACAGGTGATTCAGTTGGCTTCAGTTAATTTCATTCCATTCCTCGCTTCAATAGTCTCATTTTATTGCTTTGCTTTTCTGTTTGTTTCTGGTTCACAGTGCTATGTTTTTGGACATAATATTTTCTCTCTTCCCAAGTCTTTTCATCTTTAGGAAACAATTTTGTCAACATAGTTATCATGTTAGCTTTATTTCCCACTCTCCTTTCCTGATGATTTTTTTAATAATAAATTTATTTTTTATTGGTGTTCAATTTGCCAACATACAGAATAACACCCAGTGCTCATCCCATAAAGTGATCTTTTTAAATTTATACTTCCCCGTGTACATCTGCAGTCATGCTTTTTTCATTAATTTATCCTATTTTTGTTCCCAGATTTCTTCCCAAATGCTGCCAAATGCTAAGGAGTCATTGACATCAGTTTGGTTTATTCATATGCTTCATTGCTTATGGTCATAATTTCCAGAGTGCTTTCTGCTCTTTCCAAATCACTAGCTACTTTCATGCCATTGGAAAGCTTTGAGCCTAAAATGTAAATGTTGGAACATAGCAAAGGACATACATATTATTCATTATAGTGTCTGTATTCTCTAAAAATATACACTTAACCGCCAGCAGTGTTACTGTGAGTGACTTTCATCCATCCAAAGGGACAGTGAGACTTTATCTCTAAAATGAATTCCCTGTACACATATGGAAATAATTCTCTAGAAGGATATTGCAAACAATACTTAGACATTTTCTGAGCAAAAACATTAACATTTTTCTTATTTTTTTCCTCCAGAGATTTGTAAAACACATAGCAAAATTGAGCTTTTTTCCCCTTTGTTGAAAAATCAGTACAAATATTGGATGAAAAGAACATTTTTTACACACGGTAGCTAAATCTCATAAATGTGTTCTTCTTATAATATCTGAGAAATTCGTTTTCTCTGTTACTGTCCCTTGACATCTATATAATGGAATTTTGATTATAATAGATGATGCATATGAAATACAGATTAAATATTGTTCCTTAAAAGGATATTTTTTGGCCATGTACACTATGAAAATCATAATATTTTTTGTGCATTTATTCACTAGGAATTTGAGAGCCTCCATTAGGTATGAGTCAGGGTACCAAGTACCAGGAATACGGTTGTGTCATCTCTATGCAGTGCCCCTCTTGTAGATTACAGTTTTTGTGGGAGGACCACACCAAACAACAAAGAAAAGAGTTATGAATGAATCGTGCAGGAAGCTGAGAGGTAGGACACAGAGTCTAGTCTGGGAGGTGGAAGACCAGGAGTACATTTCTAAGAAATCGATGGGTAAGCCGAGATTCAAAGAATGAGTAGTATCTCTTGGAGCAAAGGATGGTGAAGTATTTCAGCAAAGGGTGCAGGATCTGTGAGACCCTGATGTGGGAAGAGAATTGGGGACCCAAGGCACTGGGAAGCCCAGTGTGGAAATTAGTCCAGCCTGGTGCAGAGAGAGGGCTCCCAGAGATGTTTCAAAATATAATGCCACTATAAACATTGGGGTGCATGTATCTCCCTTTGAATTAGCACTTTTTTTGTTCTTTGGGTAAATACCCAGTAGTGCGATTGCTGGGTTGTAGAGTAGCTCTAGTGTTTACTTTTTTTTTCTTTTAACTTTTTAAAAAATTTTAGTTTTTAGAATAAACTCTACCCCCAACCTGGGGCTCAAACCTATGACCCTAAGATCAAGAGTCATATGCTCTGCTGACTGAGCCAGCCAGGCACCTCTATTTTTAACTTTCTAAGGATTCTCCATACTGTTTTCCAGAGTGGCTGCACCAGTTTGCATTCCTACCAACAGTACACAAGGGTTCCCCTTTCTCCATATCCTTGCCAACACCTGTTGTTCCAGTTTTTTTTTTTTTAAGTAGTATTAGCATGAGATATTTTTATCCTTTTACTTTTAATTTACTTATTTCTTTGTATTTTATAATGAATTTCTCCTAGATAATATATAGTTAGGTCTTGAGTTTTTTCATCCAATCTGACAGTTTCTGCCTTTTACTTGTAATGTTCAGCGATTTACATGTAATGTGAACATCAGTTTAGTTGAGCAATTTTATTTATTTTTTTTAATTTATTTTTTATTGGTGTTCAATTTACTAACATACAGAATAACCCCCAGTGCCCGTCACCCATTCACTCCCACCCCCCGCCCTCCTCCCCTTCTACCACCCCTAGTTCGTTTCCCAGAGTTAGCAGTCTTTACGTTCTGTCTCCCTTTCTGATATTTCCCACACATTTCTTCTCCCTTCCCTTATATTCCCTTTCACTATTATTTATATTCCCCAAATGAATGAGAACATATAATGTTTGTCCTTCTCCGATTGACTTACTTCACTCAGCATAATACCCTCCAGTTCCATCCACGTAGAAGCAAATGGTGGGTATTTGTCATTTCTAATAGCTGAGTAATATTCCATTGTATACATAAACCACATCTTCTTTATCCATTCATCTTTCGTTGGACACCGAGGCTCCTTCCACAGTTTGGCTATCGTGGCCATTGCTGCTATAAACATCGGGGTGCAGGTGTCCCGGCGTTTCATTGCATTTGTATCTTTGGGGTAAATCCCCAACAGTGCAATTGCTGGGTCGTAGGGCAGGTCTATTTTTAACTCTTTGAGGAACCTCCACACAGTTTTCCAGAGTGGCTGCACCAGTTCACATTCCCACCAACAGTGTATGAGGGTTCCCTTTTCTCCACATCCTCTCCAACATTTGTGGTTTCCTGCCTTGTTAATTTTCCCCATTCTCACTGGTGTGAGGTGGTATCTCATTGTGGTTTTGATTTGTATTTCCCTGATGGCAAGTGATGCAGAGCATTTTCTCATGTGCATGTTGGCCATGTCTATGTCTTCCTCTGTGAGATTTCTGTTCATGTCTTTTGCCCATTTCATGATTGGATTGTTTGTTTCTTTGGTGTTGAGTTTAATAAGTTCTTTATAGATCTTGGAAACTAGCCCTTTATCTGATATGTCATTTGCAAATATCTTCTCCCATTCTGTAGGTTGTCTTTGAGTTTTGTTGACTGTATCCTTTGCTGTGCAAAAGCTTCTTATCTTGATGAAGTCCCAATAGTTCATTTTTGCTTTTGTTTCTTTTGCCTTCGTGGATGTATCTTGCAAGAAGTTACTATGGCCGAGTTCAAAAAGGGTGTTGCCTGTGTTCTTCTCTAGGATTTGGATGGAATCTTGTCTCACATTTAGATCTTTCATCCATTTTGAGTTTATCTTTGTGTATGGTGAAAGAGAGTGGTCTAGTTTCATTCTTCTGCATGTGGATGTCCAATTTTCCCAGCACCATTTGTTGAAGAGACTGTCTTTCTTCCAATGGATAGTCTTTCCTCCTTTATCGAATATTAGTTGCCCATAAAGTTCAGGGTCCACTTCTGGATTCTCTATTCTGTTCCATTGATCTATGTGTCTGTTTTTGTGCCAGTACCACACTGTCTTGATGACCACAGCTTTGTAGTACAACCTGAAATCTGGCATTGTGATGCCCCCAGATATGGTTTTCTTTTTTAAAATTCCCCTGGCTATTCGGGGTCTTTTCTGATTCCACACAAATCTTAAAATAATTTGTTCTAACTCTCTGAAGAAAGTCCATGGTATTTTGATAGGGATTGCATTAAACGTGTATATTGCCCTGGGTAACATTGACATTTTCACAATATTAATTCTGCCAGTCCATGAGCATGGAATATTTTTCCATCTCTTTGTGTCTTCCTCAATTTCTTTCAGAAGTGTTCTATAGTTTTGAGGGTATAGATCCTTTACATCTTTGGTTAGGTTTATTCCTAGGTATCTTATGCTTTTGGGTGCAATTGTAAATGGGATTGACTCCTTAATTTCTCTTTCTTCAGTCTCATTGTTAGTGTATAGAAATGCCACTGATTTCTGGGCATTGATTTTGTATCCTGCCACGCTACCGAATTGCTGTATGAGTTCTAGCAATCTTGGGGTGGAGACTTTTGGGTTTTCTATGTAGAGTATCATGTCATCGGCGAAGAGGGAGAGTTTGACTTCTTCTTTGCCAATTTGAATGCCTTTAATGTCTTTTTGTTGTCTGATTGCTGAGGCTAGGACTTCCAGTACTATGTTGAACAGCAGTGGTGAGAGTGGACATCCCTGTCTTGTTCCTGATCTTAGGGGAAAGGCTCCCAGTGCTTCCCCATTGAGAATGATATTTGCTGTGGGCTTTTCATAGATGGCTTTTAAGATGTCGAGGAATGTTCCCTCTATCCGTACACTCTGAAGAGTTTTGATCAGGAATGGATGCTGTATTTTGTCAAATGCTTTCTCTGCATCTAATGAGAGGATCATATGGTTCTTGGTTTTTCTCTTGCTGATATGATGAATCACATTGATTGTTTTACGGGTGTTGAACCAGCCTTGTGTCCCAGGGATAAATCCTACTTGGTCATGGTGAATAGTTTTTTTAATGTACTGTTGGATCCTATTGGCCAGTATCTTGTTGAGAATTTTTGCATCCATGTTCATCAGGGATATTGGTCTGTAATTCTCCTTTTTGGTGGGGTCTTTGTCTGGTTTTGGAATTAAGGTGATGCTGGCCTCATAGAACGAATTTGGAAGTACTCCATCTCTTTCTATCTTTCCAAACAGCTTTAGGAGAATAGGTATGGTTTCTTCTTTAAACGTTTGATAGAATTCCCCTGGGAAGCCATCTGGCCCTGGACTCTTGTGTCTTGGGAGGTTTTTGATGACTGCTTCAATTTCCTCCCTGGTTATTGGCCTGTTCAGGTTTTCTATTTCTTCCTGTTCCAGTTTTGGTAGTTTGTGGCTTTCCAGGAATGCGTCCATTTCTTCTAGATTGCCTAATTTATTGGCGTATAGCTGTTCATAATATGTTTTTAAAATCGTTTGTATTTCCTTGGTATTGGTAGTGATCTCTCCTTTCTCATTCATGATTTTATTAATTTGAGTCTTCTCTCTCTTCTTTTTAATAAGGCTGGCTAATGGTTTATCTATCTTGTTAATTCTTTCAAAGAACCAACTCCTGGTTTTGTTGATCTGTTCCACAGTTCTTCTGGTCTCGATTTCGTTGAGTTCTGCTCGAATCTTTATTAACTCCCTTCTTCTCTTGGGTGTAGGATCTATTTGCTGTTTTTTCTCTAGCTCCTTTATGTGTAAGGTTAGCTTTTGTATTTGAGTTCTTTCCAGTTTTTGAATGGATGCTTGTATTGCGATGTATTTCCCCCTTACGACTGCTTTTGCTGCATCCCAAAGATTTTGAACGGTTGTATCTTCATTCTCATTAGTTTCCATGAATCTTTTTAATTCTTCCTTAATTTCCTGGTTGACCCTTTTATCTTTTAGCAGGATGGTCCTTAACCTCCACGTGTTTGAGGTCCTTCCAAACTTCTTGTTGTGATTTAGTTCTAATTTCAAGGCATTATGGTCTGAGAATATGCAAGGGACAATCCCAATCTTTTGGTATCGGTTCAGACCCGATTTGTGACCCAATATGTGGTCTATTCTGGAGAAAGTTCCATGTGTGCTTGAGAAGAATGTGTATTCAGTTGAGTTTGGATGTAAAGTTCTGTGAACATCAGTTTAGATTGAAATCTACCATCTTGATACTTGCTTCCTATTTATCTATTTTCTGGTCTTTTTTCTTGTCTCCTTTTGGATTAGTGGAGTATTTTTTTAATGATCAATTTCATCTAGCTAATGGATTAATATCTAAGTTTTGTTTTGCTTTACTTTTTTTGTTTCTTTTTTAAGTGGTTGCTTTAGAGTTTGTAATATATGTCTTTAAATTAACATGGCCTACTTCCAAGTGATATTATAGCATTTAATGTGTAGTGGGAGAAACTTATAGCAGTAGATTGTCATTTCCCTCCTCCCACTAGCCTTTGTCCTAATACTGTCATTCATTTTATCTCCATATATGTTGTAAACCCCTAATACATTACTATCATTTTTGCTGTAAACAGTAAATTTTTCTTTTGATGAGGTTTTTAAGTGAGGAAATACATTTCTTAAATATTTAGTTACATACATATCATCTTTTGGCACACTTCATTTCTTTCGGGAGATCATAATATTTATCTGGTATTTTCCTTCTGCCCCAAAGACTTCCTTTAACATTTATTATATTTGTGACCTACTGTCCCTGAGTTCTCTTAGCTTATGGATATGTGAAAAGTCATTATTTTTTTTTAAGATTTACTTATTTATTCATGAGAGACAGACAGAGAGAGAGAGAGAGGCAGAGACATAGGCAGAGGGAGAAGAAGACTCCTCGCAGGGAGCCTGATGTGGGACTCAATCCTGGATTCTGGGATCACACCCTGAGCTGAAGGCAGATGCTTAACCACTGAGTCACCCAGGTGTCCCTGAAAAGTCATTATTATTTCACCTTCATTAATGAAAGTATTTTAAGCTGTGTATAGATTTTTAGATTAGCAGGTTTTTTTTCTCTATTCTTTTAAAATAATGTTTTAATTTTTTTTTCCTCCACTGTCTTCTGGTTTGCATTGTTTCTGAGAAGTCAGCCATCATTCTTATTTTATTTCTCTGTCTATAGTGTGTATTTTACTTAGCTATCTGGCTGCCTTTAAGATTTTTCTCTTCATCATTGGCCTTCAGAAATATAATGATGATGTTTCATGGTGTGATTTCTTTTCATGTTTCTTCTGTTTGGTGTTCATTGATTTATGGGATATTTGGAGTTCCAGTACTCATTAAATGTTGAAAATGTTGGATGTTAAATTTTTTCTATATTACTTTTCCCTTCTGGAACTCCAATTTTACATATATTGGGCCATGTGAGTTAGCCCCTCATCTCACTAAATTTTTTTTTGAGAGAGGAAGCAAGAGAGTTTGCACATGTGTATGAGTTGGGGGGAAGGGGAAAAGGGAGAGAGAATCTCAAGCAGACTCCCCGCTGAGCATGGAGCCCAATATGGGGATCACTCCCATGTCACTGAGATCAGGACTTGAGCCAAAATCCCAAATCAGATGCTTAACTGACTGAGCTACCCAGGTACCCCTCACTATTTTTTTTTTGTTTGTTGTCTTTAGACCTTTTTTCTTTGCTTTTTGATTTGTATAGTTTCAACTGTTCCATCTTCATTCACTGACATTTTCTTCTGTAAGATCTAATCTGCTGTTAATTTCATTTGCATGTTTTCATTTCATATATTATATTTTTAATCTCAAGAAATTCTATCTTAGCTATTTATATGGTCTCCATTTCTTTCATCAGTATGCCTTTGCTTTTTCCTGCTATTTTGGAGGTATTGGGAGATTATTTATAACAGCTACTTTATAGTCCATGTCCATGACTGCTAGTTATATCATTTCTCTTTTTTGTGTCTGTTTCTATTGAATGAATCTATTCTTGATAATAGATCATATTTTCCTGCTTGGGTCCACTTTTTTAATTGAATACCAGACCTTGAAAATGTTACATTATTGATTACCAGATTTTGTTCCTTTCCATGAACTAGTATTGAAATATGTTTTCTGGCAGTGAAGTTACTTGGAATCAATTTAATTCCTTCTGAGATACATTCAATGTTGTGCTGATACACTTCTGAGTTCTCTATCTGATACCCCATGTATTAGTTCTTTCCACTCTGGCCAGCTGGAATATGAACCTGTTTCTCCTCCACATGAGCTTCAGGGATTTTCCACTTGTTCCTTTCTGGTGTTCCTTATCCATAATTTCCTCACATACATGCAAATAGCTAAAGACTCATTGAAGGGAACCTTCTTTGGGTCTCCGGAACTCCCCATCTATGCAACTTCCTTCTCTCTGGCTGTAAATTTAGTGGTCTTGGCTTCCCCACACCTCACGTTTGGTCTCCTCAGCTCAGAAATTCCACCAACATCTACTTAGGTTTCCTCTTTTTGAAAGGATTTGGGAACTCTCTCCAGGCAGTAAGCTGGGAACTTGTAGGGCCCAGTACATTTGTCTCCTCTTTTTCATGGTTTACAGTTCCATATTCCCTGAAATGTTTACTTGTTGGAGGGTAAATCCAGTTCCTGGCTTTTTGTTTGTTTTATTTTATTGTGGACAGAAATGGAATTTCATATTTCAGTGTTTTATACCATTGTGAAGTTTTATCCATTTCTTATTCAGGAGAACAGTTGCACCATTGCTTTAGTGCTGGGGAATAGATAGAATAATTGAAATATATTAGAGTTAAATGCATAACATATGAGAATACTTTTATAGCTTGCCGTGGAATTATTTTATAGAAGTTTGGAATGCTTTCCAAGTCATTATGAGACCATTCCTTTATCTGCTTCCAGATCATCTGATCAAAATGACACTAAATTTCAAAGCAGTTATTCAAACATAAAAACATTTTGGAGTCTGAACCAGTGAAGGGTTCTGCTTTCTACATAATATTTACCTAAGGCTAAGTTATATCCCTTTTCATTTTGTAAGACCTTTACAGAAGTAGTTCATTTTACTAAGCACATCCGCTCACATATTCTTATAAAATCAATACAAGTATTTTAGTCCTAAATGGCATTTCCATTCAAAATGAATATACCCAATTTGCAAATCGAATGCTCTGTTTTGGTTCTCATGTTTTCTGATTGCTCTGAAGCAGTTGACACGGTTGGAAACCATGGGTTGACTTCCCAAAATGCTATCCTTTTCTTTCTAAGGTATCACTCTCTGGGATTTGGACTCCCAATTTCATAATTTCTTCTTAATCATCAGGATGGATTTTTATTTTTCAATTTCTTTAAAATATTTAACTTAAGTATAGAATATATACATGAAAGTGTACATATCATAGTGAATAGCTCAGTGAAATTTTCATTAGTTTAGCACATCAGTGTACCCAGTACTCAGATCCAGGAAATGAACACAGCCAGCAGCCTGAATGCCCCTATATCTTTTTATTCTCTATACCCAGACCAACCTGTGATTCTTAACATCAAAGATTAGTGTTTTCTGTTTTTATGCTTGGTATAAATGGAATAATACATTATTTACTCTTGTTGTGTCTATTTGCTTTGGTTCAACATTATAGCTGTGAGATTTATATTTTTTGTAATTATAGATTATTTATTCCTACTGTTATATAGTAATTCAGTGTACAAATGCATCATACTATTCACTATTGATGGATATTTGAGTTATTTCCAGTTTGGGGCTTTTACAAATAGCACTGCTATGAATATTCCTGTATGTGTATATATATATATATATATATATATATATATATACACTTTTTTTTTTTTTTTGGTGAGCATATGCATACATTTCGGTTGGATAAATACCTTGCAGGTGAATTGTTGAGTCATAGGATATGCATATGTTCTGCTTTAGTAGATATCAGTGAGCAGTTTTACACACTGATTTTATCAGATTATACTCTCACCTACAGCATCTGCGATTCCTTTTGCTCCTTATTCTTGACACTCAGTATATCCTATCTTTTCAACTTTAATCATTCAGAAGGTAGTATAGTGGTAATTCCTTATGCTTTTTAAAAATAAAGAATATTTTATCTATTTGCAAGAGAGCATGAGCACAAACTGGGTGGGGGGAGGCAGAGGCAGAGGGAGAGGGTGAAGCAGACTCCCCATTGAGCAGGGAGCCCGACACGGGGCTTGACCCCAGGACCCTGGGATCATGATATGAGCTGAAGGTAGACGCTTCACTGAGCCACCCAGGTGCCCCTCTTCTTGCTTTTAATTTTACTTTTCTGATAACTAGTTACATTCAGTACTTTTTCATTTGGGTAGTGGCTATTTGTAAAATGGCTTTTGTGAAGTGACTAAGTCTTTTGTACATTTTTTTTATCAGATTCTCTTTTTCTTATTGATTTGTAGGAGTTAGTTATGGATTTGCATGCCAGTCCTAGGTCAGATAGCCTTTGCTCACCTTTTATATATTAAGTATCCCTGAGGATCCATCTCTGTTTTTTTAACTTTTATTTTTAAATGTTTAATTCCAGCATAGTCAATGTACAGTATTATACTAATTTCAGATATGCAATGTAGTGATATCACAATATGTTAGTTCTCATCAAGATAAGTGTACTCCATGGGACGCCTGGGTGGCTCAGTGGTTGAGCATCTGCCTTTGGCTCAGGTCATGATCCCGGGGTTCTGGGATCAGGTCCCATGTCAAGCTCCCCACAGGGAGCCTGCTTCTCCCTCTGCCTGTGTCTCTGCCTCTCTCTCTCTGTCTCTCATGAAGAAATAAATAAAATCTTTAAAAAAAGATAAGTATACTCTTAATCCACTTCACCTATTTCACCCAGCTCCCCCACCCCACCTCATTTCTGACTTTTGTGTCTTCTGGTTCTTTACACTCTCCTTGGTACACCTCACCCAATGGTGGGCTCAGTTTCTCTGATTGTGGCATCTCTCTCTGGGATCTTAGACCCCTATACCCACCTCACTAGTGAGTGGTCCAAAGGCAGTGCCCCCCCTAACCTGAATGAGTCTGATGTCATTGTTTGCTCTACCCAACTAGCTCTGCCTTATATGTTGTCTATTTTTGTTCACAGTGCAATGATGTGGCCAGGTGTGCAAACTATTGAATTTGACCATAATGACTTTTTCTTCTTCCTCCTGCTCATTCCTCCCAAGGCCCTGCCCACAAATTCTGGCAGGTTCACATCAGATGTGTTCATATAGTTTAGAATTCCCTCTATCTTGATCCCACCAATGAGTGGGCAGGTCTTGGATGCCCCCACAGCAGCCTAATCGGACTTCCTGCCTCTAGTCTCCACTCCTTGTAAACTGAGTTTTTACTTTCTAAAACTACAATTAGGGAAAGTGCTTGTTCTGCCTCAGAACTTTCAGATTCTCTATGATTTTTTTTTAGACAGCTATATCGAGGTATCAGTTACAGAGAATAAAATCCATGTGTACAATTCAGTAATTTTTCATAAGTTTACAGGTATGTGTGACTTTCACTGCGGTCAAGTTTAGACCATTTTCATCACCTCACAAAGGAACTCTGCATCCCTTAGCTACCATGCTCTCCCCCTCTCGCCCTCACCCACAGCTCTAAGGAAACCACTCCTCTCCATCCCTGTAGAGTTGTCTCTTCTGAATGTTTCATGGGAATGTCCTCATACAGTGTGTGGCCTTTTGTGATTGGCTTTTTCATTTAGCGTGATATTATCAAGGATCATCCACACCTGTCGCATGCGTCAGTATTTCCTTTCTCATCGCTGCTGAATACAATTCCACTGGATGGACACACCAGCTATTATTTATCTGTTCTTCAGTTGATGGACGCTGCAATTGCTCCTACGTTTGGCTATTGGAAATGATGCTCCTTTTAACACTTGAGGACAGGTCTTTGCATGGACATGTGTATTCATTTCTCTTGGCTATATACCTCGAATGGGACTTCCTGTTGCCCACAGAAGTAAGCACATGCTTTTTAGCATGAGATCGGATACCACTTATGGCCCAGACTTTATAATAAGCATCTGAAATGGAAACTTCCTGAGATCAACCTCCGAGCTTTGGTTGGTAGGCTGTCCCCAGGCCTTAGCACAGCGCCAGGTCGTTAGCAGGTGATGAGCATGTATGTACAGCATAAGTGGATATAAAGACTCCCAGGCTCTCTCTCCTAAATTCTGCATCACTGTTGGTTCAGCCCTGAAGTTCCTGTTATCCTATATCTTCTCACTTCTCTCCATCTGGGATGACTCAGTGTCCTAACATTTTTACGTCCTCTGCCTAAAATCTACTTTCCTCTTTTCTTCTGGACAGTTTCCCTCATCTTCCCCAGTTTGGGGTAGTAGCTCTCATTTCTGCTCCTGTATCATTTTGTGAATAATTCCTCCACAGTACTCAGCAAAGAATTAGCACCAACCTCTTTACTGACCAGGGCCCCCTCTAGAGCAAACAAATCCTTGCGATCTGTACCCTGACTCACGTGAATTTGCATTCCTGGGCCCTTGCATGAAGCCTGGAACAGGGCAGGTGCTCCATAAATACCACTGCAAGCAGGAGCATTCGTGTCATTGCTTCCTATAACATTTCCTTCATGTGTCTTCACCTCGCCAGATCTGGTTTTTAAGGAAAGCAATGTAGACTTATTTTTCTTTTTAGCGTAACATTCTTCTTTATGTTGTCACTGGAGCCCTGCTTATACCATCTGTTATAACGATATAAAGTGAGAAGAAATCTGCAGATGAAAGAACAATCCTCCAAAGCCCCTTACTTCAGCGTCCTTAGTGTCCGTACCCCAGGATTTTATATGCCTTAATTTTGCAGCAAGATTATGCCAAATGTTTTGTTTAGCTTTCTGTTATTAAACTGCAGTTAGTTTCAGGGAAATTTCACACACACGTAATTCACAGCGAGATTGCCCATGCCCTTACTGGAGGGAGCAAATGTTGCTGTATTCAAAGTGCATGCAGCATGCCATAAAATGAAGTACTATTATTTAAGCAGATGGATGGCCCCTTAGATGGAAGAAACAGAAGCTGCTGGAATGTAGTTTGGGTTTTCTCTTGCCTGTGGCCATATGATGTGTATCTTAGAGAATGAGTTTATGTTACATTATTAAACCCGGTGGTGTGAAATAGAGAGACTAATGCAAAATACCTTTAAAAAAATGTAAGGAGAAGTGACAGTAATCCCCTGTGGGTCACTTATCTCCTTAACTGCTAGGATTAAACATTTATTTTGCATTTTTCTCACAGTCATTTAAATAATTTCGCATTTATGTATGAAATATTTCTTACATACGTTCAGTTTTCAAAGACCTGCTATTCTTAACAAGGCTACTTTTATGAGACACGAGAATGAATTCAGATATGACTAAATTTTATTTAGTTTAAATTACCCAAATCCAGTTGACAGAAGAGTCATGTGGGGAGGGAACAAAAAGGAATCTGGGTGGAATTAATTAGCTCCAAGAGTGACAGTTACCTCACTCCTAACAATGTGTTTGGGGTGATGTCAGTTTCCTAGAAAGCTCAAATGTAAAATCACAGTGCCACTATCAGCATTTTTATTTGAGTTGAAAGCTGTAATGTTTAACTATTAACTGTGCTTCCGATCTGAGCCAATTTCTTAGTTGGCAATAATTTTCATATTCTGATTTATGGAGCATTGCTAAAGTCTTTAGTTATGGTTGGGAGAGAAAGCCATCAAACAGTTACTACTTGATGAACACCCCTGGCTGTCTTCTTTTTGAGTAAATCTATCGCTTTTACAAAGTGGATTTTTTCCCCCTGCCATCTTTTGATACATGGCATTCCCTCTGTTTGTCTGTTCAGAGACAGTCAGCACTGGGCCCAGTGGGCAAGCTGGTGGGTACTGCCCGGAAGAGAGATGAAGGGGAAGTGGGTGGATGTTCAGGTGAGATGTCCAGGGGATGCTGAGTCTCATAGACACAGCTTCCCTGGGAATTAGTTGGCTTTATAGAGTAAAGGCAGCCATATAATGAGATTAAATCTTCATCAGAAAGACTGAATCCTGCATCTGTGACCTCCTGGCCCCGAATCCTTGGTCAAGCGACAACCCTTCTGAATCTCCACATCTTCTTCTGCAGAGTGGAGGCTACACTCATCTGGCACAGATGCTGTTCACAAGACTAGAATTACATCTTGAGTATCGTAACATCGTCTGATACAGTACAGGTGCTCCATAACTCATATTCACACCTCTGCTTAGTGAGATTAATTCCAAGTATCAAGGGCTTCTTTTCTCTCTTGTGAATATGTGCCGAGGTGTGCATTTGTTTCTGGGAAGTCATATATAAGCACAAACATCTGAGAAGTGGGTCTTTGTGGCATTTTAAAATCTTCCAGTTAATTTTTGAATTCTAGAAGTTGTTTCCTCTGTTCACGTAAATGACACTGTGTGACTGTTTGTTCCCGAGTGCAACATAAGCCCTAGTAAATGAATTAAAAAACCAAATATGTGTGAACTGGTTTGTATACATTTTGTTTGTAGCAATGAACACAGAAACAATTTAAATAACTAAGACCAGGAAAATAGTTTAGAAAATCCTATTAGATAAAAACGTACATCCACTATTTACTTGTAAGGCCTGTATAAGAAGTATGGAGTTTTTGTATATGAAATAACAGAGAATGAAGCGTAGCCTACCACAAGTGCATTATTTTACGTATACACATTATTACGCAGAGTAATCATGTAGGCACACCATGTAGGCCGATGAACCTGAAGAGGAAATATGAAAATCAAAACAGAAATTGTCACAGGCTGGTGGAATTGACTGATGCTTCGGTCAAAGTTCTTTATATTATTGCTGCACCTTTTCAATAAAAAAGAAAAGGGCATCGTTGATTGGACACTATTTTTAGGAAACCAATTGTGCTTTTTAAAATGTTTTACCTGTAAATATAGATTTTAATTTTTAAAAACAGTGTGACTGATTTCATTCAAGAGTATCTCTCCATGTACCTCCCAACCAGAGCAATCTGGTCAGAGAGACTGGACCTCATCATTCATCCTTTTAGCTTCTGTTCATCCAGCACCTGTTGGGTGTTAGGCTGTGCCCTCTGGGGAAGAGCATGAACAAATGGTGACATCGTTCTCATGTGGCTCATGTTCTAGAGGTAGAGACCAGCAGTAGTGAATACAAAATCCATAGCATGAATCTCAGTAGCAACCAGACAGTACTGTGGAGGCCAAGCAGGGTGTCGGGAACGGGCTGGTAAATGATCTATTAAAAGCCAACAATCCAGGGGCCCCTAGGTGGCTCAGTGGTTGAGTGTCTTGCCTTTGGCTCAGGTCATGATCCCGGGGTCCTGGGATCAAGTCCCACATTGGGCTCCCAACAGAGAGCCTCCTTCTCCCTCTGCTTGTGCGCCTGCCTCTCTGTGTCACTCGTGAATAAATAAATGAAAATATTAAAAAAAGGTTACAATCCAGGATAACCTATCAGCTTATGCACAAGGTATGGAGTGAGGACAGTAGCTCTTTAGTACCAGCCCCTCTGCCCATTTTGAAGTGTTTCATTTTAGCCAAGCCTGGCGATTGTTTCCCAGAACAACCTCCTGAGGCCAGGCTGACTTGAAGGCCAAGTTCGGAACATGCGCCCGACTGACCGATTCTTGTGTTGTCTTTTTGTAGTTTTCAGTGAGGACCTTCACTCCAGCCTCTACTTTGTCAATGCATCTCTGCAAGAGGTAGTGTTCGCGAGCACCACGGGGACCCTGGTGCCCTGTCCCGCTGCAGGCGTCCCTCCTGTGTCTCTCAGATGGTACCTAGCGACGGGCGAGGAGATCTACGATGTCCCCGGGATCCGCCACGTCCACCCCAACGGCACTCTCCAAATTTTTCCCTTCCCTCCTTCAAGCTTTAGTACCTTAATCCATGATAATACTTATTATTGCACAGCTGAAAATCCTTCAGGGAAAATTAGAAGTCAGGATGTCCACATCAAGGCTGGTGAGTACGGTTCCTCCGCGTTTTCCTTCTGTGGTTGGGGAGGTGGTGGCGGTGGTGGTCGCGGTGGGGTGTGTGTGTGATGAACAGTAAGGTGCCATCAGCTGAGAAAACCTAAAGTGAAAACCCTGTCCTCTGTTCATTCTGACACTGCCCGTGACTTCTTCTTTAATATGTTCAAGCATCCTTTGACTGAGTTTCCAAATGCTCTGTGTCCCTGGAACTAAGACGTGAAATTCGTGATGGCAGTGGGGCAGGTGTAAAGTGTAACCCAAATTGTATTGTACTTTGGCTGATGGATGCTCTGACTCAGACTCTCAGGGTCTCAAACCCAGTGTGTCTGCGTCCAGCTTCGACTCCCCATCAGCCCTCCCCATACGGAGGCCTAGAGGCCTAGAGGCAGGCAGTCGGGGAGTGGGGAGGACGGAGGGAGGACACACAGTTGTGAGTCCAGTAAAACCTATCCTATAACTGCAACAGAACCAAATATCCTTGTATTCCCTGTGAAATTAAAAACAAAAAAACAAAAAACAAACAAACAAAAAAGAACACATCCTTTTCCACGTTTTTTTTTTTTTTTCTTTTTTGACTGGGTCACATGTTGCCAGGATGTTGCCGGTGAATAAATCCTGAGTTGGTTGTGTCCCTTTTAACAATATATACCTTAAAAAATGACATTCTTGTATGTCAACCTGGGAATACGGTCTGAGATTCACAGACATGAAAAAGGTGTACATAACAGAACATATCGTGCGTGTCACATTATAGATTTAACAGAGGCCCCCAGAAACAGACTCACAGCTAGACTCTAGTTAGCAAGCAGTGTTTTAACTTTTTTTTAAACTTCACCTCACAAATACTACGGCACACCGACACGATGTAATGTCGGGGCAAAGAGAAGGTGACTTTGATTGTTGTCTTACGCACCAGGTAGCTGGGGGAGCTTTGTAATAATTTCCGCAGCAAGCAAGGAGGTGCTGCTGGAAGTCTGCACCGCATGAGCAAATTATGAAATGTTTCTGAATTCCTGCATATGATCTCTTTGATGTAAGCAATCAAACATTAGACTACGGTTCCTTCTGCTAGCTAGTCGTCTTCCCGACTGTATTTTGATCTCCATGACATGCTCGTGAATTCCAGCACCTGAGCAAGAGCACGCTTAGGAGAGCAAGAAAAAGATTGCCTTTAATCAAGAGCTATGAAAAGTCGGTACCCCAAATAATTAAAATGAAGCAAATGAAATTTGCACAGAGACCTCTACACTTGACAAACAGGAGGAGAGAGCGAGCACCTTTTACTTGGCAGGCGGAAAATGTTAATGAGGCGTTATAGAAACATATTTGTAATCTACAAAGTGCCACTTATCGAAAAACCTGGAACTTCAGACAGCTCTGCTTGTACGTGTGAATCCACTCTCTCTTTCTTGGGTTTCCTGTCAGATCAAGAAATTAAACGCTTCCTCCTGTTTTACCTGCCATTTTTGAAACCTGTCCTGGAATTGATTACTTTTGCGCGCCACTGAATGTGTTTTTAGGGGGGTGGAAATGGCATCACCTGGTCTGGCGGCCGTGCCCCTCTCCACTCCCGCCTAAGTGCGTTCCTGGCCTGGTGCTGGCATTCCCGACACCCGGGGCCTCCTGCGTACATGTCCAACAAACACGTGATTGCTGCATCAGCGTGAGCTTACAAGACGGACACTCACGTTTGCCCGCATGGAATCTCTTTTCGCATTTAATTGGACTTCTTGTCGTGGAGACGTTTATGACTGCAACAGTCTTTTAGAGTTTTTTATTGGATGCTTGAAAATCTGGCTTCACCATTTTTATGTAGATGCTACTATAGAACTGAATGGCTGTGCAGAAGGGCAGGTGTGTGTGGGTTTGTGTGGGGTGTCCTGTCTACACTACCCAGTGCCAGCTGTAGTGCAAGATCTGAGCAGAGTGACAACTGGCTCACAGGGTGGCACCTACACATCAGGTGTCCCTAAGCGTCTCCTTGTCCCTCTCGATTGGTGTTGGAGTTTTCCTGGAATAATCCATTAGGGGAAATGGCCTCAGAAGCTGTCCTTTGGCAGGACAGGACATTTTCATTCTTCACAGTTTTCAGCAACTTTGACTCAGGTCTGGGTATCTGCAAAAGTGGGATTTTTCATCTGTCACGTCTTAGGAATTCGCAAAGCTAGGTCACCTTGCATGCACATACACATCAGCACTCAAATACCTTCTTCCGCTTTTTGTTGCAAGGACCGGAATGCAGACAGACCTCTTGAAGCAGTACCGTCCCTGGCCCCTAGCAAATAGTAATAAGCAGTATGACCTTGGCAAATAAAAAAAAAAAAATCTAGTGATTGTTTCCTCTTTCATTTACTGTGATTAATAGAATCTGACTGAGACTTTTGCTCCTGGCCAGGATAGAATGGCAGGGGTCAAATTTACCCTTTTCTCTGAAATAATAACATGCAGACAAGACCGAGAGAGCCACAGTTGTCAAGACTGGCCACCGGGCAATAGAGGAAAGTGATCCTTGGGAAGCTGTAAGAAGCAGGTGAGCTCTTTGAGTGCCCCCGTGCACTGCCTTGAGTTTCCAGATGGAGGACACAAAACCTACACACGAATTTTTATAGCAGCTTTATGCATAATTGCTGACACTTGGAAGCAACAAAGAAGTCCTTCAGTATGCGAGTGGGTAATAACAAAGACACTCTCCTTGCCTAAGCTGGAGTCAGGCTGCATGTGAGCCCTCTTCTTGACTAGTCTTTGACCTTGAACCTCTGTCCTCCCCCAGCCTAGTTTTAGGAAGACTCCTTCTCAGTCATCCCCTCCCTTTGACATCCAGCTACTCTGATATCTGATCAAGCTCCTCATCTTACTTTGATGTGTGAGTCAGTCTTGCCTTTAGCTTTTAGGTCTCCTCTGGGTAATCTATGAACTGATCCCCTCACTGCCTCTGCCATTTGGCTGGAAATCCCCACTTGTCCTTGCTCTATTTGGAGGTAAGAAAAATCTCTCTCCCTTATTGGAGTAGTCATGAGTCCTACTACAATAGCCTTAAAGTCCTCCGTCACATTTTAGCAAGCATCAGAATAATTTTTTCTTTAACAATAAACAAACTAGGGTAAATACATACAATGGAGCATCACTTAGCAAGGTAAAGAAACAAGCCATGCAGCCATGAAAAAGATAGGAGGAACCATAGATGCATATTACTAAGAGAAAGAAGCCAATCTGAAAAGGCTATGAAATATATGGTCCCAAGTATATGACGTTCTGGGAAGGGCAAAACTATAGAGACAGTGAAAAGATCAGTGATTTCCAGGGGCTGCCAGGTAGGAGAAGAGGGATGAGTAAGTAGATCACAGGACATTTTTAAGCAAGGAAACTTCTGGATGATACCTTAGTGGTGGATCCAGGACATTCTTCATAGAGCTGTACAGCACAGAAGGAAGCTTCATGTAAACTATGGGCTTTACTTAATAATAACATTATTATTATTATTAATAATGGTTCATGAATGCAACAAAAGTATAACATTAATGCAACCTGCTAATAATGAGAGAGACTAGAGAGACTGGCCTGGGTGGGTAAAGGCAGTGTATGGGAATGCTCTGTGCTTTCTGTACTTTGAAAATTTTCTGTAAACCTAAAACCACCCTAAAAAATAAAATCTATCCCAAAGAAAATTGGAAAAAAATATTTCACGTAGTTTGATACACAAATAGAGTCCCCCAAAGGAATGGACGGTGAGAGAAATGAGCAAAACAAATACATAGTTGAAATACTGGTCAATTCTTTTCACATTTGATGGAAACTATAAACTTACAGATCCAAGGAGCTCTACAAACCCCAAGTACAAGATATCAGAAGAAAAATACACCAAAGTGTATGATAATCAGATTTCTCAGGACCAGTCTACAGATAAAATGTTAAAAACAACCAGGAGGGAAAATACGTTAGTGGAACAAAAACAAGGATGACAACCAACAGATTACCCTTCAGAATCAACGTAAAAGAACAGAGAAGCAATATCTTTAAAGTACTGGAAGGAGGGTGCCTGGGTGGCTCAGTGGTTGAGCGTCTGCCTTTGGCTCAGGGCATGATCTCGGGCTCCTGCGATCAAGTCCCGCATCGGGCTCCCCTCAGGGAGCCTTCTTCTACCTCTGCCTGTGACTCTACTTCTCTCTCTCTGTCTCTTCATGAGTAAATAAATAAAATGTTTTAAAAAAAAGTATCGAAAGGAAATATAATTTGTAAATCTAGAAATCTAGATCTATATCTAGTAGAATATTTTTATTTCAAAATAAAGACTTTTTATTGGGCACACAAAAGCTGAAAGAATTTATCAGCAGCTGACCTGCACCAGTAGAAATCTTAAAGGAAATCCTCCAGTCAGAAGACAAATGACAGCGGGATCTCAGATCTACTTAGATCTACTTAGAGGGAAGAACAGTGAAAATAGGGGCAGCCCAGGTGGCTCAGGGTTTAGCACCGCCTTCAGCCCAGGGTGTGATCCTGGAGACCCGGGGTCAAGTCCCATGTCAGGCTTCCTGCATGGAGCCTGCTTCTCCCTCTGCCTGTGTCTCTGCCTCTCTCTCTCTGTTTCTCTCATGAATAAAAATAAATAAAATCTTAAAAGAAAAAAGATTCCTGATCCACAGAAATTATGAGATAATAAATGTGTGTTGTTTTTTTTTTTAAAAAAAAAGAACAGTGAAAAAGTAACCAATGTGGGTAAATTAGATTTTTCTAAAAGTGAACCGATGTACAATATTCTATTACTTTCAGGTGTTCATCATAGTGATTTAATATTTTTATATATTAAAAAAATTATCCTCCTGGTAAGTATAGTTACCATCTATCACCAGAAAGCGTTATTATAACATTATTGCCTAATTCCCTATGCTATATGATGTAATGTACATCCCCATAACATATTTATTTTATGACTAAAAGTTTGTACCTCTGAATCCCCTTCACCTAGTTCTCCACCCTGCTCTGGTAACCAACAGTTTGTCCTCTGTATCTCTGAGTCTACTCCTATTTTATTTTTTTGCTCATTTGCTCTGTTTTTTTTTTTTTTTTTTTTTTTTTAGATTCTATATATGAGTGAAATCATATAGTGTCTGTCTTTCTTTGACTTATTTCACTTAGCATAACACCCTATAGGTCCATCCATGTTGTCACAAATGGCAACATTTCATTTTCTTATATCTGAGTAATATTCTGTTTTACACACACACACACACACACACCTCATATATTCTTCATCCACTTATCTATGGAAACTTAGGTTATTTCCATATCTTGGCTATTGTAAATATCACCACAGGACACATGGGGTGCATGTATCTCTTTGAATTGGTGTTTTTGTTTATGTTTCAGATAAATACCCAGAAGTAGAAGTGCTGGATTCTAGGGTAGTTCTATTTTGAATTTTTTGAGGAAGCTCCATACTGTTTTCCACTTTACATTCCCACCAACAGTGCACAAGGGCTCCCTTTTCTCTACATCCTCATCAGCACTTGTTATTTCTTGTCTTTTGGACAATAGGAAATCTGAGCAGTGTGAGATAAAACCTCATTTCCCTGATGATCAATGTTATGAGTGATCCTTTCATGTACCTGTTGGTCATCTGGATGTCTTTGGAAAAATGTATGTTCCAGTCCTTTGCCCAATCTATAACAGATTATGTTTTTGTGTTTGTTGTTATGGTTGTGATATTAAGTTGTGTGAGTTCTTTATATATTTTGAATATTAACCTTTTTAAGATGTTTGATTTGCAAATATCTTCTCGCATTCAGTGGGTTGCTTTTTCATTTCGTTAATGGTCTCTTTGTGTGAAAACCTCAATGGAGTTCCATTTGTTTATTTTAGTTTTTTTCTTCCTTGTATGAGGAGACTGGTCTAAAAAAATACTGCTAAGACAAATGTCAAAGAGCTTACTGCCTATGTTTTTCTCTAGGAGTACTGTCTATGTTTTCTTCTAGGAGTTTTATGGTTTCAGGTCATACATTTAAGGCTTTAACCCATTTTGAGTTGAACTAGTGTGTTGGTATGCTGTAAGAAAGTGGTCCAATTTCATTCTTTTGCATGTGGCTGTCCAGTTTTCCCAGTTCCATTTATTGAAGAGACTGTCTTTTCCCCCATTGTATATTCTTGCCTTCTTTGTCATAGATTAACTGACCACATATGAATGAGTTTATTTCTGGGCTCCTTATTTTTTTTTCATTGATCTAGGTGTCTGTTTTTGTGTCAGTGCCATACTTTTTGGATTACTATAGCTTTGTAGTATAGTTTGAAATCAGGGAGCATGATAACCTCTGGCTTTGTCTTTCTCAAGATTGCTTTGGCGATTCATGGTCTTTTGTGGTTCCACAAAAAGTTTAGGGTTGTGTAAAAAATGTCATTAGTTCTGTGAAAAATGCCATTGGTATTTTGCTGGGTTCACATCAAATCTCTACATTGCATTATATCATAATTTTTTGGTATTTAAAATCTTTTAGAAGACAATTGACTATTTAAACAAAAGTAATTGTAATGTTTTGTGGGGTTTGCAATGTATGTATAAGTAAAGTGTATGGTAATAATAGCATTAAGGCCTGGAGTAAAGATGCGAAGTTTAATATCATAAGGCTTGTCTTATATGTGAGCTTATATAATATTATCTAAATATAGATTATGATAAGTTACAGAGGTATGCTATAAAATGTAAAGCAATCACTATAGCAAAACAGAGTTATAGCTAATAAGCTTTATCATAAAGGAGAGAAAAAATGGAATCTTTAAGAAAATCCTCAATTCTAAACATAGAATAAAAAAATAGGAAAAAGGAGAGAAAGAATAAATGGCAAAAATAGAAATAAAAAACCCAAGATGATGGACTTAAACTTAACCATACCAATATTCACATTAAATATAAATGCTCCAATTATCTGATTTAAAAGACAGAAATTGCTAGATTAGTTTCAAATACTGCTTAAAAGAAATGTACTTTAAATATAAAGATACAGATATGGTAAAGGTAATAGGATGGGAAAATATGTACTATGCTCATCAAATCAAATAAATCTAATCAAAAAGTATTTAAAAATTGGAGTAAGTACGTTAATATCGAAGTATATTTCAGAGCAAAGAATATTACTGGGGCTAACGTTCATTTCATAATATAAAGGAGTCATTTAATTCAGAAGATATGACTATTCCAAATGTTTAAGCCCTCAATAACAGCACTTCAAAATATGTGAAGTAAAAATGGTTAGAACTTCAAGGAGAAGCAGACAAATCAAAATTTATCATTAGAGATTTCAACACCCCTCTTTATTAATTAGCAGTAGGCAGAATTGACAAGGATAAAGACTATTTGAACAACACTATTATATATTTGATAATATCAACATTTAAATAGAGAACACTGAATCCAATAATAGCACAATACACATTATTTTCAAGATCACACAGAAATTTACCAATATAAACCATGTTATATGAATGAAGAGAGTCTCGGGTGAGTTTTTTAAAATAGAATTATATAAAATATGTTCTTTACCTGCAAGGGATTTAAAATAGCAATCACCAACTCCAGGAAATCCCCAAATATTAGGATACAAAATAACACACTTCTAAATAGTCTGTGCAAAAGAAAAGGCAGAAGGAAAATTAGAAGTTATTTTGAATGGAATGAAAATGAAAACACAATATCTAAGAAAGAATTTTGGGGATGGCACTAAAACAGTGCTTGGGGAGACATTTATAGTTTTAAAAACCCTGATTAGAAATAAAATAATGGTCTGAAATACTGGTCTCAGCTTCCATCTTAAAACTAGGAAAGAAGAACAAATTAAAACCAATATAGATAGAAAGGAAAGAATAAAATTCAGAGCCAAAATCAGTGAATTATCAAACATATAAAGTTTGTGAAACCAAAACTTAGTTTTCTGGGAAAAAAATCAGCAAGTTGAGAAACTTCTGGCCTGGCTATAAAGTAAAATAAAGCAGACAAATGACCAATGTCAAGAATGAGAAAGATTATATCAATACATATTCTACAGATATTAAGATTATAATAAACTATTAAGGACAGGTGTATGTCAATAAATTCAGCAACTCAGATGAAATGAGAAACTCCTTGAAAGACATAAAATACCCCTCAGTGCCCGTCACCCATTCACCCCCACCCCCTGCCCTCCTCCCCTTCCATCACCCCTAGTTCGTTTCCCAGAGTTAGGAGTCTTTATGTTCTGTCTCCCTTTCTGATATTTCCTACTCATTTCTCCCCCCTTCCCTTCTATTCCCTTTCACTATTATTTATATTTCCCAAATGAATGAGAACATATAATGTTTGTCCTTCTCCGATTGGGTGTTATTCTGTATGTTGGCAAATTGAACACCAATAAAAAATAAATTTATTATTAAAATAAATAAAATAAAAAGACAAAAAAAGACATAAAATACCAAAACTTTTTCAAGAAGAAATAAAGTGAAAATCCCTGTATCTTTTAAAGAATTCAAATTTATAATAAAAATTTTTTCTACAATGATATTCTAAGCTCAAATGGATTTACTATTGAATTCTACCAAACGCAGGGAGGAAATAATAAAAATTGTACACAAACTCTTCCAGAAAACTGACAAGGAGAAAATACTGAAATCATTTTATGCGATCATTGCTACCTTGCTAATAAAACAGCATAAAGGCATTACAAGAGGAAAATAGAAGCATAAATATCTCTCACGAGTATAGATGTAAAAAATCTAAACAAAATTTTAGCAAAGTGAATTCAACAACAAAGAAAAAGGATGTGCATCCTGATTATGTAGGCCTTACCTCCAGAATGTAAGGTTAGTTTCACATTTGAAAATTAATCCAGGTAATTTACCCTATTAACATAGTTAAAAAAAAACCCATGTCATCATTTCAATCAATACAAAAAAAGCATTTACAAAATACAGCATTCACTTATAAAAATTCTCAGAAAATTGGGAGTAGAGGTGAACTTCCTCATGCTAATAAAAAGCACTTATAGGAATCCTACTATAGCTAACATCTTAATGATGAAAGATTGCTTTTCCTCTAAAGATGAAGAATACAAGGATGTGTGCTGTGTGCTTTCACCACTTTTCAACATTGTACTGGAGGTGGTGACCACTGCAATATGGCAAGAACAAGAAGTAAAAGGCATTGTGATTGCAAAGAAACAAGTTCACCTATCTTTATTTGTAGATGACAATCATATATATGTTAGAAAATCTGATGGAATCTACAAAAAATCTACTGGAACTAATAAGTGAGTTTATCAAAACAGCAGTATGTAAGATCAACACACACACAATTGGTCGATAATTTTTAAAATGCTACTTAAAATAGCATCAAAAATAAGAAATACTTATGTGTATATTTGACCTCAAATGTGAAAAAACCTTTACATTGAAAATTGTAAAGCATTGCTAAGAGAAATTAAAGAAGAGGTAAGTAAAAGGAGAAAAAAAAATATTGTTTTCATGATGTGGAGGATTCAGTATTATTAAGATGTTAGTTCCCCCTCAAATGGTCTACAGATTCAACACAATCTAAATGAAAACCCCAGCAGCCTTTAAAAACAAACAGAAACTGATGAGTTTATTCTAAAATTTATGTAGAAATACAAGGGACCTAGACTAGCCAAAAGAACCCTGAAAAGAGAATAGTAATTTAAGAAGGCTAACACTACTTGACTTTTAAGACTTATTATAAACCTAAATAATATAAAAGAGTACAGAAATTGACCAGTACATGTAGGGACACCTTAAATCTGACAAAAGTGCAAATCAGTTCAGTGAAAGAATAGTTTCAACAAATGATGCTGGAAAAACTGTATATCCATTTGCAAAATAAATAAATAAATATTGTGAGTTTCAATCCATACTTTGCATCAAATACAAAACCTGACATGGATCGTAGATCCAAATATAAACCTATCAACTTTTTGAAGAAAATGGGAGAAAAATCTTTGCCATCTTGTGTTATATAACACTTTCTTAGATAGGACACCCAAAGCACAATCCATAAAAGAACAAATTGCTATTTTGGATTTTATCAAAATTTAAAACTTTTGCTCCTCTAAAATCATTGCTAGGAGAATAAAAAGGTAGGTCACAGCCTAGCAGGAAATACTTCCAAAACATATATCTGTTAAAGGGCCTTTATCCAGAAATACAATGAAATCTAAAAACTCCATCATTTGAAAACAAACGACCTATTTAAAAATGAGTTAAAAGTTCTGGAGAGACACGGCAACAGAGGCAATATGCAATGGCTAGCAGGCTCATGAAAAGATGTTTAACATCATCAACCTTCGAGGAAATGCAGATTACAACTGCAGATTTGTAGATTACTCTACAAATCTAAAAGTAAACACAATGGCCGGACCAAGTGTTAGTGAGGAGATGCATTGACTGGGACCCTTATGCACTTCTGGTCATCATGTAAGATGGTACAGCCTCTTTGGAAAATATTTTGGCATTTTCTTTAAAAGATGAATATTAAAACCTGCCATATATTCCAATCGTTTCAGTCTTAGATATTTAACCAAAGCATATGCCCATACAAAGACTCTTACAGGGATGTTCATAGCAGCTTTATTTGTAATAGCCAGAAATGGGTCAAAGTCAATCAACAGATGAACGAGTAAACAAATTGTGATTTATCCATAAAATTGAAGTAAAGGAATTGATTACAGAGCCTCCCACACTCCTTATGCACTGGGGATGTGTTCCAAGGTGCCCAGTGCATGCCTGAAACCATGGATAGTAACAAGGTCTATATATACCATGTGTTTTCCTATACAGTTTAACGTATAGATTAGGCACAGTAAGACATTAGCAACAACAATCCTAAAATCGGCCAATTAAAACAATGTGCTATAATAAAAGTTATGTGAATGTGCTCTGTCTCAAGATATCTTATTGTGCTGGACTCGCCCTTCTTGTGATGATGTGAGATGTTAAAATGCCTCTGTGATGAGACGAAGTGAGATGAATGATATACACATTGTGATGTGGCGTGAGACTACCATTGCGCTTCTGATGATATGTCAGAAACAGGATCATGTGCTTCCAGACTGGGGGTTGACCACAGGTAACTGAAACCACGAAAAGGAAAGATAAGGAGGGAGTACTGTATTGATAAATACAGTAGGAGGGAGAAGTCTCAAAATAACTATACTTAGTGAAAAAAGCCAGATAAAAATGTTTGTACTGTGTGATTCCATTTACATAAGACTAAAATGTGTGAATTAATCTGTAATTATGGAAAGGGCATCAGCAGTTGCCTGTGAAAGGGAGTGGAAAGGACAGCTCACAAAGGACAAGTTCACTTTTCAGGTGATGGGTCTGGTCATTATCTTGATTGTGGCGGTGACCTCATGGGTGTGTACATATGTCAGAACTTACCAGTAAACACGTTCTAGTGTATTTCAATTGTATCTTGATAAAGTTGTTTTAAGATAAAAGCAAGTAATAATACTTGGCTGACCTATTTACTTAGGAGTTGTCTTGACATTCATAGAGTAATAGTAGCTATTAGTAGCTGTGTGTCTCTATGCCTCTCTGCCCAGTGCACGGTCAGCCCCCGAGCTGTCTCTTGCATACATATCACACAAAATAGTTGGGAACCTCTGGTCATAGGTGATCCTACTGAGGAAGAGCAGCTAACCAGGCTGCTCCATCGGTTTCTCTGCTTTCTGTTTTTTTTTTTTTTTCAAGATTTTATTTATTCATGAGAGACACAGAGAGGCAGAGACACAGGCAGAGGGAGAAGCAGGCTCCATCCCGGGAGCCCAACGCAGGACTTGATCCCGGGTCTCCAGGATCACTCCCTGGGCCAAAGGTGGCACTAAACCGCTGAGCCACCCGGGCTGCCCCTGCTTTCTGGTTTTGAAATGGAAATCTTGAGAGAGCGTCTATCTATTCTCTGGATGCTTGGGAACTGTGTGGGTTGAGCACACGGACCAGAAACACAGAGGAAGCCTGCCCATGGAAAAAGAGAAGGGTGAAGTCAGAATCAAAGAGAAAGAGGTTGTAGGGCCCTTCCCAGGGCCCAGTTGTGGTTGCAAAGCAATCGTGTCTTCAGAGGTGCTCCACTTTCAGCTTCAGGTAGCTCAGATCAGCTCCTCTTGCCAGCAATCAGAGAGACTCTGAATAAAGCAGTTATGGGCTGGACATTGTGCCAAGTACATTAAGGTGTTCTCTGTTTCGATCTGCACAACCATGCGAGGTAGATCTTATTTTCATTTTCAGACGAAGGAAGGGAGGTTGCTGTGAGCCTCTTGTTGCCTGTTCATAGGAGTTGTGGTTGGAAGCCCGTTTAGCTAAAAGGTGCTGGTTCAGTGCCTCATAGTCTCTTGGATATGCCCTGCTCATGTGACCCTCAGCTTTCTCTCTTTTCCCCCTCCATGTCTAGGTCCTCCTGTGTTTTGGGCCAGCTCAAGTGCCTCCTTCCCCACCAGCTACTCACCACTCACCAGGCTCACTGGTTCTGTCTTTCTCTAGATTCTTTTTTTTTTTTTTAAGATTTTATTTATTTATTAGAATGAGAGAGGGCGATCATAAGCAGAGGGCAGGGAGAGGAGAATCAGGTTTCCCACTAAGTAGGGAACCCAATGCGGGGCTCAATCCCAGGACCCTGAGATCATGACCTGAGCTGAAGGCAGACATTCAACCGACTGAGCCACCCAATGTGCCCACTTCCATAGATTTTTATTACCTGTGGTGACTCTCACCTGTGCCCATCAATCTTTGATTATTTTCTTCTAGTTGTTCTGCTGTCTGAATTTTCTTGCTTTAGCTCATCATTCCGTAAGTCTAAGGATCTCCATAGTCCCTGAGACTGTGCTTGACATGAGGATGTGTTCAAGATGTAATTAATTCTTTGAGGCACATCTCAATTGATTAAGCAATCTGCTACAAAATATAATGGAACAAAAACCAACTTCTACAAACCTAATGTGCCTTGAGGTCACCCGGTGCCTCAGATTACCATTTCCTAAACAGGAAAGACAAGCGTCAACCCTCTTCCCAGCCCTAAGTCCTCTGATGTTCCAGAGAAATCCAGCACATGAGCATTTGCTTATGTTTTATCACTTTAGATGTAAGAATCAAAGGGGTGGGAACAATCCAAATCCAACCCATCAGGAGAGGGGGCCACCCAGATCCTCATCCCCTGTGGTGCCCAATTCTTCAGACTTTCCCCTGACTTCTGTCCATCATCTGATTGCTGCATGGACAGAGTTTGAATCAGGACCGACCTCACAGGATGGGTGCCATCACATAAGGCCCAGCGTCAAGAAGGTCCCAGAGTTCAGGCTGCATGCTCTCCTGTTGCCATCTTGAAACATTATAATGCTTTTATCTTTCCATTTGTGTTTCATAAGTGAAGTGCAGTGGGACAATGGAACATGCTCTGGGAGCTTGGTACCTCAGTTCTTGCAGGGTCCTGCCTCATGCCACCTCCCTTGGAGGGTTCTCAGTGGTCCTCTCTAGTTTCTGAATGCCCAGAGCTCCACTTAGCTTCCTCCTCCCTAATCCCAGTATGACCACTGCTGCCTCTCCCATCCCGGGTGCTCTGGCCCTGCCTGGCCTCTTCCCTGCCCCTGTTCAGCAACCACAGGGCTAGGGCAGGAGTGTGGGCATGAGTGGGTGCACACACACTCTGACACGGGGCATGGCGGAAGCAACCCCTCCCCCAAGGGAGCTGTAGTTGGAGGCTGTAATTCCTTAGAGGTCACCTGTCCCCCGTGGGAGGGGTAAAGGAGAAAGGACATTGCCTTCCCCATTCCCAGCTGGGGCATGATGCATGAGCCCAGACACTGGCAGGAGCCGCCACCTGTAGCTGGTGGGCTGTGCGTGCCCAGTGGAGTGTGGTCCAGAGTGCCTGTGAGGGCCTGCACCTGTTCTGTGATTGCCCTGTGTCCCAGTGACTGTGACAGTGAGCAAAAACTGAAAAATGTTATGACAGGTTGAGAGAAAGACCACAGAAGAAAAAATAATTTTATTATCTTCATGGCACTCCCCCCTCCTTTGTAAATAAGGGGTCCTGGATTTTCACTTTGCTCTGAGCCCCATGAGTTACGTGCTTGGCTTCTCTCGGTTAAATTCATTTTCATAGTAGAATATGAAATGAGACTATTCCTCATTTACTACTATTTAACATGTTCAAGGGTCTTTCCATTTGGAAGGATGAAGTCTAAGAGAGGGGTGGGCTCTGCAAACACACAGCAGCGGTGTGATCCCCGCTCAGTCTACGCACCTGACTTCGCCCCAAAGCCACATCCCTGTGGATTCTCATTTCTGATCCTCTTAACCATACTCGATCTTACGGAAAGGCTTCAAAGCTTGTAAATTTGACTAAGGAGGATGAAGTTGACTGTCATGGCCACTGTTGGCAGCTCCTTGAGTCAGATCCCCTGGCTTTGCAGGCTGGTTGCTAAGAACCCGCGTGGAGAGCCTTCAGCGGATCGTTGCACACACACACACACACACACACACGGGGAAGTCCCTGGGACCAGCCCCAAGCCAGGGCCAAAATGCCCTAAGGATAAAGTTCCATCTCCAGGCAAGGAGTGAGAGGAGCTCTGAGGTGTGACTCTTATTCACAGCTCCCCTTGGGATCAGTGGAGGCTGGGACTGCCCTGAAATCACACCCTGGCTTTGCCGCTGGCCCTGCCCTGCAAGGCTTCCCCAGCCTCTCCCTCCTTGGTCCTCATGGGATCCTGGTTCTCCTAGGATCAAGTCTTCAATCAGTCACTCTCACCCAGTTCCTCGGCTCCAGCCTGCTTCTAGGGAGAGCCCAGCTTAGGACACATGGTGCAAGGGTCACACCTCCTGTAATGCAAATGCCAATCGCATTTAAAATAACATTTAGTTTTTGCCTGCATCTTAGGTTTGTAGCTCGGTCTCTGTTCCCCTGAGTAGTGGTAGTAGGGGCTAGAGGTCCCCAGGTATCTTGGGGAAGCTCACCGTGATCCTGGGAGACTTGTACTGTGAGAGGTATATTCCCATAGAGAGCAGTGTTGGCTTCTCAAGTTAGGGTGGTGGGGAGCTCAGGAGGAAACATTTTCATTGATGGGGTGGAGATCGGTAATGAAAACCCAAGTTGCTTTTTAAAACAATCGACGATGATTATGTTCTACAACAGGGTTAGAAGTACTTGCAACAGGGAAGCTCTGTGATTTTTATTCATTCATTCTCTAAGCATTCATTGAGCACCTACTGTGTGCCAAGCATTGTTAGAAAGTCCCATGGTAATTTCTTTTTTTAAAGGCTCCATGTATGATCAATCTTTGTCCAAAGAAGAACCTAATGAGGGAGTGGAGCATTTCTTTCCATGTCCCATTCTTTCTGCGCTGAGTGGAGTGTGGTGCACCCAGGTTATGTTCCTGCTTCTAGAATGTTCTGGGCTCTTTGGGGCTGACTTGGGGCCTAGAGGGAGCAAAAGTCATAGAGGTTTTATTTTTTTTTTGTCTCTTTTTTTTTAATTTATTTTTTATTGGTGTTCAATTTACTAACATACAGAATAACCCCCAGTGCCCGTCACCCATTCACTCCCACCCCCCGCCCTCCTCCCCTTCTACCACCCCTAGTTCATTTCCCAGAGTTAGCAGTCTTTACGTTCTGTCTCCCTTTCTGATATTTCCCACACATTTCTTCTCCCTTCCCTTATATTCCCTTTCACTATTATTTATATTCCCCAAATGAATGAGAACATATAATGTTTGTCCTTGTTTATGTATACAATGGAATATTACTCAGCTATTAGAAATGACAAATACCCACCATTTGCTTCAACGTGGATGGAACTGGAGGGTATTATGCTGAGTGAAGTAAGTCAGTCGGAGAAGGACAGACATAGAGGTTTTATACTGAGGGCTGCAGTGCTGAAGGGGAGAGGGTGCCCCATGGTATATGTGTGACAGGCCAGGCCTGAGGAGTTCTGAGGGTGCAGACTTTGGGTGCAAACAGGGGAAATCCCCTACTGGGTCCCTCTATGTGGCTCCAGAGACCAGGCCTGGCACATGACTGCATGCCCGCTGGGAAAGCATTTCCTCTGCTCCTTATGGGCATCTTCTCTTGTCCCTGCTCTTCCCTGGCCGGGACAGAGAAATAGGCTCCCTGATGTTGGTTTCCATTAGAAATTCCTTAACCTGAGCCATTTGTGTGTGAAGTGGAGTTCACTGGAAGTTTGGGGACATGAAGTGACTTTATAGTTTACAGCCAGCATCACACAAATACACAGACTTACATTAGTCTCCTGCACCTGCTCTGCTGACCCTATCCTTGTGCTAACAGACCCTTTGGCCCTGGGTCACCTTGTCCAATCCCTTTATCTTCTGTTCTTGACCCCTTCCTCTCGTCTGTCTTCTTCTCTCCACCACACTCAAATTCTCGTTTATTAATGAGTTTGGTTACTTTTACCTCTTTGTTGTGCCTTTCTGACCTATGACTGTGGACCCCTACTCTCCCCAGTTTTACAGATCAGGGAATTTCCCGTACAAAGGTTCTTGCTCCTGTGTATGATGATTATGTTTCTGAGGCCAGGCTCTTGGGCACCCTGAACCTTTGCCCTGGGGACTTTTTGACAAGTGATGTGGAATTGCCACCTGGCACGTTGCATTGGACCTCTATGGCATGCAGGGATGGGGGTCTCAGAAGAGTCCCAAACTTCTGAAAATCTCTTTGGTTGGAGACAGGAATGAAAAAATTCTCCAAGTTGGGAAAATATTAAATACTAATGTTAAAAGTGGGGCTTGGGGAGCAATACTCTGAATAAAATGACATACTCTAATACTAAAATACTCAGCATATCATAGAACTAGCGCTGATCTTTTTTTTTAAGATTTTATTTATTCATGAGAGACACACACACAGAGAGAGAGAGAGGCAGAGATATAGGCAGAGAGAGAAGCAGGCTCCCTGCGGGGAACCCGATGTGGGACTCGATCCCAGGACCCCAGGATCAGGACCTGAGCTGAAGGCAGACACTCAACCACTGAGCCACCCAGGCATCCCACTACTGCCAATCTCAATAATGCTTCTTCTAAAGCATTCAACACTGCCTATTAAGAGATTTCCCTTTAGAAACTCATTCCCATTTTTGTTGGTATGTCAATTTCGTGAAAAAGTAGTCCCATGGCCAGTTTTCTTGACACATATTGGTCCAGTAAATGACTGGAACATTAAGACAGCTGAATAGATGATGCGAGAGGTTGTGTCTGCAGCTCTCTTAGAAAACCACAGAGATTTCTAAAACTCAGATTCTGAGAATCTTCCTGTCCCAACTGCCTAACTTTAAGTTTGAAGAAAATAAAGCTCGGAAGAAACGAGGCATGCCCCCATACTTAATGAGTTGGGGTGAGGGAAATAGTTGCTTCCAAGAGTCCAACTGTCAAAAAAAAAAATTACCTATGCAGAGTTGCTTTAATTGTCACATAGTTTTTAAGAATTCCCGGGAGAGGTTGCCTCTCTTGTTTTTTTTTTTTTTTAAGATTTTATTTATTTATTCATAAGAGACACACAGAGAGAGGCAGAGACACAGGCAGAGAAAGAAGCAGGCTCCATGCTGGGAGCCCAATGTAGGACTTGATCCCAGGACTCCAGCATCACGCTCTGGGCCGAAGGCAGGCGCTCAACTGCTGAGCCACCCAGGCGTCCAAACTTTTCTTGATTTTTTGAATTCTTTTTCTTTATAGTCCAAAAATTCTTCCTTTGTCCTCAGATGACAGGGGGAGCAGTGTCCCATATGATCAGAACTTCATTAAGAAGCTCCTACTTTCCACTGCCAGGTGCATTTAGGGAGCAGATGAGCCATTTTTAGGCATGCTCTTGCCCTTTAGAAAACAGTGTGACAGGCACTGAGGGCACTGGCTGTTATATTATATGTTGGCAAATCGAATTTCAATTAAAAAAAGAGAGAGAACGGTGTAGTTTATGAATGGGATGAAAATTTTTAAGACACGAACTGCAGGTTTCTTCAATCCCCCCCGCCTCCCTAACTGTATTCGGTGCAATTACTCTATGTGAGCTACAATGCATATATTTGAATGAGGTTCTCCCCAAATGAGCCAAGGTGTCTTACCAAGGGTCCTCTCCTTGCCTTCCAGTTTTACGGGAGCCCTATACAGTCCGTGTGGAGGACCAGAAAACCATGAGAGGCAATGTTGCGGTCTTCAAGTGCATTATCCCCTCCTCGGTGGAGGCGTACGTCACCGTCGTCTCCTGGGAGAAAGACACCGTGTCACTCATCTCAGGTAGGTGGGGCATGTCCGGGATGCAGAGTGCGGGGCTGACCTTCTTAGAGGCTGTTTCAGGTACTGAACTGGGTCTCTGGCTATGTATCCATCCTAACTGTGAATCAGCGTATGGATGGTTGGTGGGTGTCTGATGATTGTGTGCCATCAGTGCTTTATATTGGTTTTGTGGCATGAGTCAGATATTCTCCAGTGAATTGACTGATGGGTGGAAATTAGTTACCGTACATCTAGCCATCGTGTTACTTCTCTGAGGCAACTTTGGCTTATTTCTCCTGAAAATAGGGCAGTAGGGTTTTTGCACCTGTGAGACTCCTCAGCCATATGCTTATGGCTAATATCCTGAAACTATAATCTGAAAATAGAAGCTCTGGTTTCGACTATTGTGACCCTTTCAGATATCTTAAGATCTATGTGATGCCTTTGACTTCTTGAAGATTCAATTCAGAATATGTATTCAGCACAGATATATCTATATATAGATATAGATCTATGTAATTTATTGGTTTATTTTCAGAACCTGGAAATGATGCAACTGAAATTTTGCTTCTAAGATGTTATGGTTCCTTTCTTATGGTGTTTAAGTTGATTTCTGGCCTCCTTGGCTATTGATCTGGAAAGGCCTTGTAGGCAGGGTTCACTGCTCCTGTTTTGCTCATCTTTGGATCATAAGTGACTGTGGGCTGGTTTTTGGAGAACAGTGGTGATGAGCATCTGATATGTTGTAAGAGGTTATAAATGCTGGCTTTTCTTTACATGTCTGTGTGAATGTGTGTGCAAGTGCGCACACGCTGCTTTCATGCAGTTCTTAAATACCACCAAAATTTTGCTCATTTATAGAATAAGAGATTGGAACTAAACTCTCACAGTGACTTAGCACTTCTGTTTTTCAGCTTATTGATTTTCTAGACAGTGTCGGTTACCATACAAGGACCATTAAAACAATCATTAAACCATGAGAAAAAATTAAATCTTTGGGCTTTAAAGTATATCCAGCAAACTAGCGTGTAACGGATGTTTGCAGGTTTTACTCAACACTCTCAAGTCAGAGTCCCTTGAACTTCACTGAATATATGCCTTGCTGTTGTGTTGATTAATCATCATAATTTAACTTAAAGTATTGAGAAAATACTGAGCTTAATGGCTGCATGTGATTGCAAATAATCATAATAGACTCACTTGTACACTTGTAGTTGTTGTGTGGTTTTTTAAAATTGTATTTATTTATTTTTGGTAATCGCTAAACCAAACATGGGCTTTGAACTCATGACCAAGCGTTGTGCTTTCCTGACTGAGGCAGCCAGATGCCCGTATTTGTTGTTTTAGATTAATGGTCTTAATGGCTTCTCTTTTGAGGTCATTTTAGTTTTTTAATAGCAGATGGAGAGATTCGATGACAAGTCCCTCTGGCTGAGCCCAGGCTCAGAGTGAAGGGTACTCCCACTCACATAGTGAGGGCTTGTGGGTGTGCCGAGGGGCAAGATGTGGGACAGTATTTGTGATCTCCCACACTCAAGAATCTGGGTGGATGGAGTCTGGACCATCACAGCACAGCCATCAAACAGCCTCCAGGATTTGCTGTGGAGGGAGTGTCAGGAGGGAGGGTTATAAACTGCCTCCCTGTGCTTCTAATTGAGGACACATATGCCATTTCTGTTAATATTTGATTGGCCCAAGCAAGTCACATGGCATATCTGACTTCAGTGAGATGTGCCTGGAAGGAGAGAACAGCTGGAGATGTGGGTGAGAACTAGAAATATCTACCGAAGGCTTTATATGCCTATCGATGTGGCTATCCATATCTATAGATATGTTTTATATGTTCATAATATAGGTTATATTTATAAAATGTTCTGTGTGCATCCTTATGTTTCGTTGGCATCTTTAATTAGTTTTATAGCTCTTCAGGTTTCATCTTGGTGCCATGGATATGAAGACAATTTTTCTTCAAACATGAACCTAACTAAATAAAATAAAAAGAATTGTATATCTGGTGAGCGGGGAGAGGGTGCTGATGTGCAAATGCAGAGTTGGTGTCTTGCTGATAGGTTCTGAGGATACCCACATCTCCTCAATCATGCTTTACCCTTTGGCAAAAATTTAGAAAACGATGTGTGTACCATGGATGAGCACTTGGCTTTTCTTTTTTCTCACAAAAATGTCCAGAAAACCAATATCCTATAGGCTTTTTATCTCATTAAGGAATACTTCAGTAGCAAGTTTTTGTTTGTTTTTCAGGAAGCCGTTTAATCAAACACAAGGTAGTCCCACGATCCTCCACGTGGCTCCGATGGTGTCTGTGTGCACGTGTGTGTGTGTGTGTGTGTGTGTAGAGAGAGAGAGAGACTGAGACACATGCAGAAAGAGAGTGAGTCAGAGTTGTTTTCATTCTCAGGGAGTTCAACCTGAGAACAGGGCTCCGGAGCAGTGTTATGATCTGTAAGTAGGAACCTAGTCTGGAAATTAACCCTGTAATGCAACTTGCCATAGCTTACTGTTGGACTCTGTTTCCAGCGCCTGAGCTCAACCCATCGGAGCTGCCAAAAAATGCCCAGGGAAGGAGGTTATGATGCCACTGGAGGTGATAATATGGTTTAAAACATGGTGGTGGTGGGGAATCTTAATTAATAAACTAGTTTTGGATGGTTTTGGTGGAGTAGGATTACATTTCTCCCAGGTGGCCAGAGCCCTGAGTGGGGCAGGGCACAGATAACCACATAAAGGAGACAGGGAGGTTTAGAGGATGAGCCTGGGGCCTCCCTCCTGTAGGCAGCAGGCACTAAGTGGTGAGGGAGTGCCAGGGATTCTCAGCAGTAGGGGCAGCCTGGCACAGTGCAGAGGTCCCAGGGATCCAGCAGGTTTTCTGAGTTAGTGCTCAACTCCAGCAAAGATATCCCGAGTGTATGCATGGCAGGTGGTCTGCAAAAGTTTAATTTGTCTGTGATTTGTAAATAAACTCATGACCCCAGTGCCTCCTTGCTGAACTGGTTAGATTTGGTGGTTGGCAGGGCGATCACCCCAGGTCAGTCTTTCTGGGATTCCAGGACAGCCCAGCCGACAGTGAATCTGGCTGGGAAAGCTCCCAGGAAACACGCCTGCTCTACACACATCGCTTCCTTCAATGGAGGAAGGGCAGGAACTAAATCCACCATGGAAACGAGGCTGTGTGAATATCCCACCGCAGTGGGTAGAGTGGGAAGAGAAGACTGGGAGCGGGGCTGATCCAAGAAAGCCAGAGCTCCCACAGGCCACACAAGGCCTTGGCCAGTGTCCCTGCATGCCTGGGGCTTGCAGCAGAAAGTTGCCTGCACAGGGAGAGGCCTGCCCGCTGGGGGTCCACTCTTGTCCCATCAGCGTGGGTCCTACTACTCAGCCTCTTGGGTCTAGGGCACCCCAGGGGAAGGCCAGAGCGGAAAGGCCTGCTCTCGGTCGGTGAGCATATGGCTTCTGCAGACCTTCTAAGCCAGGGCTCTTTGAATCTAGGCCAAGGTAAGTGGGTATCTACCACCTAGGAAATCCTACCAATGAAAAAAATTAAATATCAGTGTATTCTTATAAAAAGAAAGGTATGGCTTCTCTGGGTACGTCTCACTAATTTTTGCCCTTTACTTTGGTTGAGCAAATCAATGGCTGGGCTATGTTCTTGCCGGAGTCAGAAGCACCAGTCATGTCTGTCTGGGCTTCAACGTGAGCTGCATGGATTCATCAGCTGTTCTGACAGTTGTGTTCATTAGCTTCTTACACATGAAGTCATGCACTGATTTCTTTCTGGGGAGTTTTCGGTTGGCCTGACTCTAGACTCAAGAATCAAGCTGTGCCTCTTTGTCAGATAAGGTCATTAGATCACTGTATTAAGCACCTAAATGAGTTCACTTCTTTTAAACGATCTTTGGAAAGAATCCTCCAATGGTCTTGTTATGGACTGAATGTTCATGTCTCCTTAAAATCCATATGTTGAGGTCCCAACCTCCACTGTGATGGTATTTGGAGGTGGAGCCTTTGGAGGGGATTAGGGTTTGAGGAGGTCATGAGGGTGGGGCCCTCCCTATGGGATTAGTGTCCTTAAAAGAAGAGACACTAGGACTCTCCCTGTCCACCGTATGAGGACAGTGAGCAAGTGGCCATCTAAATCTCAGAAGAAGGCTCTTCCCACAACCCGACCTTTCAGGCAGCCTGATCTTGGACTCCCAGCCTCCAGAACTGTACAAAATAAATGCTTCTTGTTGGGATGCCTGGGTGGCTCAGCAGTTGAGTATCTGCCTTTGGCTAAGGGTGTGATCCCGGGATCCGGGATGGAGTCCCGCATGGGGCTTCTTGCAGGAGGCCTGCTTCTCTCTGCCTCTCTCTCTCTGTCTCTCATGAATAAATAAATAAAATCTTTAAAAAACAAATGCTTCTTGTTGAAGCCACCCAGTCTGTGGGTGTGTGTGTGTGTATATGAATTTATATATATATAAAAATATATAAATATATATTTATATTTTATATATAATATTTTAAATATTTAATATTTATATTTAAAATATAAATATATTTATATTTTATATATAATATATTCATATATTATATATAAAATATTTATATTTTATATATAATATATTCATATATTATATATAAAATATTTATATTTTATCTATATGTAAATATAGATATAAAATGGTAGCCGGAGCTGAAAGTAGCAATCCTATAATTCCCCCAGGGGAAGGAGAGGCACATTATGAGTATCACATAATGATACTGCTGTGCCCTCTGCTTTGTTATCTTCCTGGGCTCTTCACCTGGCCACAGGGTAGCACATGGTCAACCTTCACACTCATCCTCTGGCAAATGGATGATAGGAACTGGTGACTGTATGGAGGGAACGCACCTCAGGGACAGGTGCACACTGTGCATCGAATGTCCTCAACGAACAGGATGGATCCTTCTTACCTAACAAAAGAGCCAGGAGAAGCAAGGGCGGTGATGTCCATGTGCATTTTCAAATGTCCTTATCGCTTCTCTTTCTCTAAGCACAAATGAGAGACTTTTAAATTTCAGAATATTAATGCAGCCCAATAAAAATGTAGTAGCTTGGATAGCGATGTGCCTTGGGAGGTAGTGCTGATGGGGAGATACCTAAGAGCCCAGCTCAGCAAAGAACAATATCGACAGCTTCATATTTGGGTTTTCGCTCAGTGGCCTGTTGTGAGTTTCTAACCGATTAGGGAGGCTGGCGACGAGAGAGCCCAGCATTCTGTGTCTGTTTCCTCTGATAAAATTCTGAGAATCTCACTGGGGGTTTAGCTACATTAACATCAAAGACACAGCCCAAGGGTAACCGGATTTGGAAAATGGAAACAGTGAACATATTACTATTCCCTGAGACTCTGCCTCCCTCTTTAGCACTGGCCCAATTTTCTGCTGCGCTATTTCCCATATGAACACCTTTATTAGCGATGACTCAAGGAGAATTTTATCTCTTAGGATCAATGAGTTCAAGTCCACGGATGATGATCTTTTTCCTGTGTTTTGGGCAAAAGTGAGCAATTTTCTGCCCACATTAAATATCAGAGGACATTAGCCCAGCACTTGACATGAAACCCTCGCTGCAGTTTATGGATGCAGTATTTGGGTCTGGTCAGCGTAGATAAGGCAGGATCTGTGCCCCCCCTCCCCCGGGGGTGGCTTCTGCTCTCAGGGAGTTGAAGGGTGAGATTACCCAGTTGAGTGTGGTGTGAGCTTGGTGACGGGCAGGGGGACACACACCTTCAGCGTTTTTGCCTGGGGAGGTACGGAAGTTTTCACAGAAGTGGTGGTCCTTTTAAGAAAATGTTGGTGTGCATTTTAGGATGCAGAGACTAACTACATCATAGATCCAGTCACCCCAGTTAGGCAAGGTTTTCATGTTTCAGCAAATGTAAACGAAGAGCAGGTTTGATGTGCTCTGTTGTCTTCTGGAGTGCGGTGGGGACACAGCTGCCGGGGGCAAGGACGGCTGTCATGTGGCCGGGTGTCTCTGTGGTCGTGCTCCTGCAACCATAAGACCATGTGTGATCTCGCCCGCCTTCTAAGACACTCGGATTTTCCCTTTACTAGTCACCGAGCATTTTCAAGGCAATCTGAGACAAAGCTGCTCAAGTTGCCATGGTGATAAGACCCAGTTCTGCCCTCAAGGTGCTTCTGAGTGAAGGGAATGAGATCAGAATGATTAAGGGGACAGGCCGCTCGGTGGCCTGAAAGCCGGGTCTTTGATTTTAAAGGTACCAGGGATGTGATGAGCACTGGGTGTTGTATGCAACTGAGGAATTACTAAAGTCTACATCTGAAACTAATGACGTGGACTTTGTTGGCTAATTTAATTTAGATAAATAAAAATAAAAGTACCAGGGAGTTGCAGGAACAAAGAAAGATTGCTTTCTCGTTTGCTGAAAAAGAAATTTGTAGGTCCAAATGGAAGCTGTTAAAGGAACATTCTTTTTCTTTTCTTTTCTTTTCTCTTTTCTTTTCTTTCTTTTCCTTTCCTTTTCCTTTTCTTTCTTTTCTTCCTTCCATCCTTTCATCCTGCCTTCCTTCCTCCCATTCATTCATCCATGCACCAATATCTATCTAACATCTATCAATGTATCTATCTTCTTTCTTTTTCTTTTTCTTTCTTTCTTTCTTTCTTTCTTTCTTTCTTTCTTTCTTTCTTTCTTCTTTCTTTTCTTTCTTTCTTTCTTTCTTCTTTCTTTTCTTTCTTTCTTTCTTTCTTTCTTTCTTTCTTTCTTTCTTTCTTCTTTGTTCTTTTTCTTTCTTATCTATCTATCTATCTATCTATCTATCTATCTATCTATCTATCTATCTATCTTGATTTTCAGCAAGTAGGAGCCTCATCGCAAACACTGGATATTAGCACAGGAGGGATCTAGCAGACTAGAATTCGGAAGATGCAGAGGTGTAATATTTTCACTGTGCTGTATTTTGGGCAAGTGCACAGGAAGGGAGGTGCCTGGTCTCTTTCTTTGTTACAGCCATTAATTGATTGTCCTTTCTCCACTTAAGTCTATTTTCACTAAATTAGTCTTTGCATGTTACTCCACTGCCACCTGAAAGTAATTAAAAACTTTGTGGTGCAGAGGAAACCCTCCTGACCCTGGGAACGAAGGTCATGTTAGATGAGTGGCTCAGGTCTGGCAGTCCGGAAATAAACCACTGGTGAGATCCTGGAAGGCCCAGAGTGAACAGAAGGTCTACTAAGTGTCAGCCTTCAGAGAGAAGACGCATTCCCGTTCTCAAAATTGGAAATTGTATTGAAGATTATAGCTCAAAACAACAACAAAAAAAGTTTTTGACTTTTGAACTTCTGGGACAAGTAGACACATGGCTAAAGACATGTTAACATAATATAAGAAAGAAAGAAAGAAAGAAAGAAAGAAAGAAAGAAAGAAAGAAAGAAAGAAAGAAAGAAAGAAAGAAAGAAAGAAAGAAAAGAAAGAAAGAAAGAAAAAGAAAGAAAACAAAACAAAGGCAAGGGTGGTAGCAAATTTATCCCGGAGCATCTCAGGATGTGTGTGTGTGTGTGTGTGTGTGTGAGAAACACCCCTTCTTCCAGGAAAGTATTGGGTTGTTAGGTCAGCCTAACACTGCTTGGTTTCCCACCAAGAACCACCAGGGGACTAGGGCTGCTGATTGCAGCTCCCACAGATTAGCTGGTGACTAGGGAGCGAGCTTTTTTTTTTTTTTTTTCCCTGCCTCAGCTCCCTTATGTGGAGAAAAGATGGCTTTCCTGGTCCCCCTCCTAATAAAATAACAGATTATTAAAATTCAAAATTGAATGTTTCATTTCTCAAGTCAACTTTTTTTTTTCTATCTTAGATTGAACCTCACAGAATATTTATTTTATGCATTTGTTGGAGGTTCAGTGGTTTCCTAGGAGGACTCCCAGGATGCAGAAGATATTTTTACTCACCTCTGTGATTTATTACAGGAAGAGGATACAGAGCAAAATCAGCAAAGGGAAAAGGCGTGTGGAGAGTTGTCTGAAGGAAACCAGGCACAGGCTTCCAGGAGTCATATAGTCACTTAATCCCCGTAGCAGGGAACAATGACAACGAACATGAAATACTATCTACTAGGGAACTCATTAGAGAATCAGCGTCCAAGGATTTTACTGGAGGCAGGTCACGTGGGCACCCTCTGCCTGGCAGGTACCAAAATTCCAGAGTCCCAGGAGGAAAGCAGGTGTTTAGGTGTTCAAGAAACCATATCGTTTGTATAGTTTAGACACAGTGAGGTGGTGGGAACCCTCCTGAAATTCCAGTTCCTGGACACCAGCCCAGCGTCAGCCTTGCAAACAGGTCTGTTAGGGAAAAGCAATTCCAGACCTATCATGTTAACTCCTTTCTACACAGGGCAGTTTTCTCGGTGATGGTGGCTCATTGCTCGTCACCCATTCAACAGTCACTTTTTGGATGTGCCCAGCACCAAATGCTGGAGAAAGCACATGAGTAACATTGTCTATACTCTAAGGGTTTTATCGCCTCATCATATCCATGTTTCTCCAAGCCTTTAGGTTGCTCTCACTCCCATTTTTTTTTTAATATCCCAAAACATATAGATCCAGAGTCTTCCTCTCTCTACCTAAATGTAAACGGAGTTTCATTTGGTCTCTGGCTTTTAGGGACCTCCTGTCTGCTCTCTCTATGGGGTTTGGTTCTCTCTAGACATGACACAGATGGTCACCCATGTCAGTCAGTTATGATTTGGACCCAAGTGCACTTTCTGGTCTCTTGTTCATCTGTGAGATTTTATTTCAGGAACGTTGAAGGCAATGAAGACAATCATACGGTCATTAATATTACTATCGTCCAGCTGATGCTGCATCAAAGCATCAAAGCATGATGTCATGCATCAAAGTATGTTTAGGCAGCATACGACCGTGTAAGAAAGCAGGATTCAAGATTTGTAGACATCATTTTTGACTCAGGATAAGAGATCAACATGAATTCAAGGTGAAGACCTGAGTTAAGCGTGGACTGTATCATATGGGGCTTTTGGTGCTGTTTCCCTTGTGCTGGGCCAGCCCAAGTGGAGGAGAGTCCCTCCCTAGGTGGACAGGTGGCAGGGGCCCCAGAAAACTACCAGGTGGTGTCACAGGGCCTGTCAGCCCATTGTGGCTTCAGTTCTGGGCAGATAAGACAGGACCGCAAAGCTCCCAGCTCCCTAGACTTCCTCTGTCCTCAGTAGCCACATGACCAGGAGAATCCCCAGCCCACACGGTTGCCACCGTTTTGTTTTCTGACCTCAGGCCTTCTGGGCATCATGAGATCCCAGGTACACTGGCCATTTACACCAGTTAGTTTTCACTGGTCCTTTTCCAGTTCCCAGATCTTTGGAGGTTTCTGTTGATTGCTCTTGTGTTGCTGCTGGTGGATTTCCCAAGCTTTTCCTCAGGTATCTGAAAATTGACACTCACAATCGCTCAAGGATCCATTCTCCAGTCCTCAAGAGGTAGTCTCTTTCTGTTTCTGGAATCTGAACCCCGCTCTCTCAGACAGCTCCTCCTATCCCAGATGTTGTCTTCATGTTTCCCGTCACAGATGATCCTCCTTCCTTGTGGTCTGTTCCTTGATCACATGCTGTTGTCATGACACCTCTTGCTTGTCTCGGACCTGTTTTTACCAGTGCTCTCCTCTGGGGCTTCTGCCATCATCTCTTTAGTGATTATCATATTTCTTATGACACAGATGTTTAGGCTCTCCAATTTTAAAGAAATCTTTTCCTTTCTCAACTTTCCATGCATGTGTTATTTTTTTTTTTTCCTGGAAAATTTGTTGAAAGGAGAGGCTGAACTCACTACTCTTCCTAATCTTGTGTGGTCTAGGCTCTACCACTTGCATGCTGTTGACACTTAGATTTTCAAGGTCATCCATGACTTCTTAATGTCAAATCCCAATGGCAAGTTCTCTCTGACTTCCTTGAAGAATCTACACTGTTGACCCTCCTCTTCCATTGGTTGCCCTCCTTTGATTGGTGAACTGTACTACGTTGTCCTGGTTGACTTTCTCCTCTCTGATTATGTCTGAACTATTTCCTAACTTATCTTTTCCTCTGCTCAGAAATGTGAATAGACCCCCAAATTCAATCTTCACTCCCAGCTCCTTCCAATATTCACTTTATCAGTCATTTCATTTTTTTTCCCCAGGGCTTTATCCATCATGTCTATGTAGATGATCCTAACTTTGGGCCTGTCTTCTCTCCTGGGCTTGCTTATTCCCAACTGTCTGCTCCCCTCTTGCTCCCTTCTTGCCCCCTCCAACAGAGCATAACTAAAGCAGAATTCAGCATTCATTCTAACCACTAATGAATTTGTCTTTGAATTACTCCTTTCTTTTTTATCCCCCTGGATTTTAACTATTCGCTTCCAAAGTTTCACAAACTAGTGATAAATAACACACCTTAAAACGAAAGAAGTGTATACTATCATGGTTCTGGAGGCTAGAAGTGCAAGATCAAACTATCAGCAGAGCCATGGTCTCTCTGAAGTCTCTAGGGAACAATCCATTCTATGCATTTCTTCTGGCAGTTCAGCCAGTCCTTGGCATTCCTCAGCTTACAGATCTTTGCATCACTGCACTGTCTGCCTCTTTTGTCACCTAGCTTTTGTCCTGGGTATGTCCCTGTGTCTCTTCCCTTCTTATGAGTACACCAGTCAGGTTGGATTAAGGGCACACCCTACTCCGGTATGATCTCGTCTTAACTAATCACATTCATGACGACCATCTTTCCAAATGAGGTCATACTTTGAGGTTCCAGGAAGGACATGAATTTGGGGAGGATGCTCTGCAACCCTGTGTGTTAATAAATCCTTCTGGTTTCTTTTGACCCTCTCTCACACCTGTTTTACATCTTGCTATCACATGCTTGACAGCTAACAAATGTGTATCAGGTAGGATCTTGAAATAAAAACAATCTCAAAAGGAAGGAAACAAAGAACAGAGACTTTCAGTGCGAAGTGCCCATACCTGAATGACCGTACCCGTGCTGGCTCCTTTGCCCTGGCTCAGCTGTGTTAGAATGCCAGCTGGCAGACACACCATCAGCTGCTTCTCCCTCAGCTGTGTGTAGCCTGCCCTTGTGTCAGACTGGGCTGGAGCCAGGATGGGGACAGAATCAAGATGTTCCATGCCAAGACACCAGGGACTATAGGCAAACTGCTTGACTTGTATTTTCAGATCATTCTATGGACTGAATTGTGTCCCCACACTCATAAGCCCTAACCCCTGATATTTGGAGATAGGGTCTTTAAATGGTAATTAAGAGTAAATGAGGTTTTAAGGATTGAGCTCTAATCCAGTAGGACTATGGCCTTAGAAAAAGAAAGAGACTTGTGAACACAAAGTGAGAAGGAAAAAGGGCTCTTACCAGAAACTCGCCCAACCAGCACCCTAATCTCTGATTCCCAGCCTCCAGAACTGTGAAAAGTACATTCCAGTTGTTTAAACCAGTCTATGGCTTAAAGTCTATGGTACTTTGTTATGGCAGCCTGAGCCGACTCATGTAGATAATATGCATATACATTCACTTTCTCAGTCTACTACTGCCACTTTGGAACTCTGCATGTTAACATTGCTCCCCCACCTGGTTTTCTGGATAACACTGAACATTAATAAATAACATAAATGAAACAGCTCTCATGCTTTTGATAAATGATTCTATTTTCAAGTGCAGTGGATATTTTTGTAATTTAAAGTTCTACGCTTCCCTCCCCTAAGGGAAAAGGAGACATTTATTAATGGAAAAATGAATAATAAATTTCCCAAATGGCTAGTCATCTGAAAACTTATATGCAATACCAAATTTCCCATGCGAGTAAAATCATATGGTATTTATTGTACACCTAAAACCAATGTAACCTTGTTGTCAACTATATTCAAATTAAAAAAATTAAAAATTTCCCCCAAAGTACCCAAATTCAAGTCAATCCCAAAATAACTATTTCTATTGTATAAATAATTATTTAGGATTGAAACATCTACAACTAAGCTTGATTTGTACTGACCTTGCTGTGTCCATGTGTGGGGAACTAATGAGAATATTTACATAAGTCCTTGACTGGCTCAGTTGATAGAACATGTGATTCTTGATCTCAGGGTCATGACTTCAAGCCCCACAATGAGCACAGAGCTTACTTTTAAAAAGGGGATTTTTAGAGAATATTTTTGTCTGTTTAGTTTCTGGAAACAGTGATGATGCATACTATTAACCATCCAGAATTGGGCCTGTTTAAAGAATTGAAAATTTCCAGCTGCTCTGTGTGAGCACAGTCAAGATGTTCTTTGTGGAGAAGCTAATAAGCAGATACAGTAAATAAACAAAGACTGTTTTTAAAATACTCTTCCAGGGAAAGCTTCAGGCTCCTCACCTTTCATTTTACCAACAGTCTGTGTGACATCTTGGGTTGGAACTTAGAGAGATCTGGCTTTGGGTCCCAACTTCACAGCTGTGAGAGCTTCAACAATTAATTACCTTTCTGTGGAATTGGACAGTGTTTTGATACAGATGAGAAATGCCAAGGGAGGTGCTCTATGAATTATAAGTACCTAGCCAATTCCTGGTCTCTAGCTATGCATTTGTCTATCTAGTCGGAAGACATGAGGATGGTCTCTAAAGCTGATGTATAGGTACACATTCCCAATCCACCACAGCCCACACTGTGGCCTTGAGCTAATCACATAATTTTCTATGCCTCAGTTTCCTCAATTGGAAAACGACAGCAACAGCAATAACTATATCATCAGATGGTTGTAATGATTAAATGAGTTACTTTACGTATAATGCTTAGAGCAGTGTTTGACATAAATGTTGTTGTTGTTACTTATCTTCTGTCTAAAGTATCCCTGCTCCAGAAAGCAGGTGCTCAGGACTACGTGGTTTCCAAACAATAAGAAACTGCTTGTATGAGCTTATTATGGACTAAAAGCAGACATAATTCTATTTAAGAGGAATTATTAAAATGCCAGGTATGCCAAATGATCTGAAATCCTGCAGTTTCAACATGAAGGCATTAGAATGCTACTGAACTAATAATCTATTGGGTTTTATCAAAATAAACAACACTTGCTTTTTTAAATGTTTACTTTTCTTAAACAGAAATCAGGTAATGTAAAATGAGCAATGAACTAGAATGAGAGTCTCTTTACTTTTTACCTTACCCTCAGAGAGAAATTAGAAGACCTGTTTGAGGAAAGGTTTGAGCTTATTTAAAACACTTGCAACACTTTGGGGTTAATAAATGGCTGATGATATATGTCAGGTTCTATTGAACAATTTCTAATTGCCCCATAGGTGGTTATTCTCAGCAACCCCACTTCTCAGATAAGAATACTGAGCCTCACCCACACCCTTACCTTGTAGTTCTCCTTCTCTAGAAAGTAGAGATTTTGTCTTTTGAAAAGTCTTTTGGTTTTCTATAGCACCCAAGTGTGTGTGAGTCAACAAAGGTTGTCAGTTGAATGACAAACAACTTCTAATAGCTATAACTTGAGAACAGGGACTTATTTAAACAAGAAAAACATTTTCCAATATGGTATGATTCTGGATAGTTGACATATCTAGGACATTTCATGTGGTTTGGAGACAATATGCTTAATGTTTTTTAAAACAATATTCTGCAACTAGAGAAAAATCCAAATAGAGAAACTGTCTAGGATAAAAATAATTTTCTTAATTTCAGTTTAAAATTGTTCCTTCCTTGGGCTGCCTGGGGGGTTCAGCAGTTGAGCATCTGCCTTCTGCTCAGGGTACGATCCCATAGTCCCGGGATCAAGTCTCACATCGGGCTCCCCGCGGGAAGCCTGCTTCTCCTTCTGCCTGTGTCTCTGCCTCTCTCTCTGTGTCTCTCATGAATAAATATATAAAATCTTTAAAATAAAAATAAAATAAATAAAATAAAATAAAATAAAATCGTCCCTTCGTCCTCAAGTATAACATTAGGATACCTGGCATATAATAGTAGCTTGATAAATATTTATCAAATTGAATCTTCAATGAGCAACTGTTCCCTTGAAATTATGGTATTTTCTTTCAAATTATTCTTAATGCTTTAAGAAGAGCTTTTACTTTCACGTATATATATTTACTACTCTGAAGCTCAGTTTCACATCAGCTTCTTCTCCCAGTATGAAGAAATGTCTGGGCAGGCCAAATCTCATGCAACCTGGTTTCACAGCAGACTTTCACAAAATGATGATGTTTTAAGGGAAACAGATATTCCCAAATCCCCAATATTTATTATTCCCAAAGCAAAAGCTGTCCCCCATTATTTTCATGAAATTATTTTTGTGAACTTACAGTTCCATGCTGTGACATTTATTAAAATATAGCATTGATGGGTGAGTGTACAAGACAAAGGAGATTCTTACATGCCAAGACATTTAGGGGCCTTTTAGAGCATTTCCTAATGCACCAAGTCCACCGCCAAACCATCATTCCTCATGTTTTATTTTACTAATTTCTCTAAAGGGAGCTACACACACATCATCCCTCGGTAAACCCAGTCAACTCTTCTGTCTGGCTTTTGTGGGAGGAGTGCCTGTTTCAAACGTGGATCAGCATGCTTCACCAATTTCTGTTGCCACATATGAAAACTTTAGAATTTCTGTGTGGAGGAGGGTCAGAACATCTTTCTGATGTGGATGAGGGAGCCTTAGAAAGAAGGTCACATGACCAGCAGCAGGAGTAGTGGCTGTCTAGCTGGTGGGCTCACCCGTGTGAGTCCAGGTGATGATGGTAATGTTGCCTAGAGCATCGTTTATCTCTATCACAGGATCAGATTTGTGTTGAAAAGTTATTTAATGCAAAAAGGAGTCGTCTGGGGAGTGGATGGCAAAGTGGAGACTCAAACCTGGGATTTTCTTTGTGTGTGTGTGATTGTTTTGCCCTAGTAACTTAAAGATCTTTTATTACTTACATAAGGCATTGTATTTATTTTTTTAAGATTTCATTTATTTATTAGAGAAGGAAGGAGAGAGAGCACAAGCAGGGGGGGAGTGGGGAGCCTGCTCAGGGCTCTATCCCAGGACCCTGAGATCATGACCTGAGCCAAAGGCAGATACTTAACTGACTGAGCCACCCAGGCACCCCAAGGCATTGTTTTCAAAGTCACCATTTGTGATTATATGACTCTTGTAAGAGATGCACAGGCGAGATAAAAGTACCCGATCAGGGCTTATTTCAAGTCAATGAGCTTACAGTAGTTGAAGGAGCTGCCCTCACTACTTCCGGCTTGGAACTGTTGATTTAAAAGAAGCTCATTGAAAATAGTGCTTCTCAACATAAGTCATTTTGAAATAGACTTACAATCCTGAGCTTCTGAGTTTTATTTCAATATCAAATATCTCAAATGCATTTTGATGCAAACAAGATGTTGCAGAGCTTGGAATGTGTGCTGGTAGCTTCTAAAATATAAATATATTCCTTTTGAGGCAGAAGTGTCCTTAGATAGATGTTTCTAGACTTTTTTTTTTTTTTGGATCAGGAACCAGCTGAGGAAGTAATGCAAACTATAGGACAGTGGATCCCCAGGTAGCACATAAGCACCCAAACCTGCATGAATTCTGAAACCTCTCTGCTTCTCTTCAGATTTGCAACTCGTCTAACTCTTCCAACACCATCCTTACCTGTCCTCACCCAGACTAACTGGGTGTTTATCCCAGGTGAAACCCTCTGATAGACACATCAGGTGGTGTGTTTTTCTTTTCTTTTTTCTTTTCTTTTCTTTTCTTTTCTATTCTTTTCTTTCTTTTCTTTTCTTTTCTTTTCTTTTTTTTCTTTTCTTTTCTTTTCTTTCCTTTTCTTTTCTTTTCTTTTCTTTCCTTTTCTTTTCTTTCTTTCTTTCTTTTCTTTTCTTTTTTCTTTTTTTTCTTTTAGTTTCTTTTTCTTTTTCTTTTTCTTTTTTTTTCTTTTTCTTTTTCTTCTTTTCTTTCTTTTAATAAGTTTGACCTTGAAATCTTCAGCCTGATCCTTTTTCTGATCTTTTATTTGTCCCTGCTCCTTCTGCTCCCTTTGTTATGCATACATTTCCTCCACTGCTGTGCCCACTTCATTGTACCAGTAGCTTTCACTGCAATTGTTCTTGTGCAGGGAAAAGTGAGGGGCTTTTATAAAAAGCCTTCATCAAGTCATTTTCAAACTACAGATGATATTAGGAAAGAAGGGCTGTACTGAGTTTCCCCCTCCCTAATTAGATGGTGAAATTTTTAGTTCTTGGCATTGTTATCCATTTGAATTGAAACCCTATTATTGAAAAAGCCAAATGAACTTGAAATTGAGGAGGGCCATTTCCCAAAAGGGAATGCAGCCAGACTTGAGCCCTCTGCAGAAAGCCAAAGCAACACACCATCTGGGTGCACGTGACACGTGTCTGTGGCTCCGGGTTCTGAGTTTCAAGTAATAGTTTTTAAAAAAATTACTGGATTCTGGATTAAAAAAAAAAAGTCTATATTGCAGATTCCCACCGCAAATAATCAAATGTTGAAGGAAAACAGTATCTCAGCCTTGCAGAGAGCCTTTAAATGATCCACAAAATTTATTCAGGGCCTATACACTTTGCTTTGTCTCCATTTCCTGTCATGCTTGTCCCATCCGTGTCCCAACTATGTCCTTCTTCTGCTGACTTCCACTTTATCTCCTGCCATTAAGTGAGGAGATATACCAGTGCATGTTTCACCCATTTCCTCTTCTGCAGAATTGTGTGCCATCCCATCAGCTAGTGAAGGAAGCCTGAACACACCATCACTGGCCATGTGCTCAGCGGCTCTCCAGCAAAAGGTTTCCACAGAGCTCCAAAGTCGATTTTATATGCGAGATGCACAGAGCCTCTGATTTCCTTAGTGATGAGTGATTTTCATGGGCTTCCTTGCATAATATATTTGCGGTCCTGAACATGTGAACCCAGGTGTATTTTCCTGAATCTTTGGCTCTTTGTTTACTGGATTTGATTTGTTGCTACAAAAGATGAATGCATATATGCTCCTCTCTTCCATTATCAAAATTACCAGAACGTTTATTTTAATTGTCTTTAATTTTATGTTGAGGTTTCAAAAAGAAATCCTGTGTAGATGGCGAGGGGATGCCCAATTATTATCTTTCAAGGAAAAGTAATGAAGCAGTACAAGCCGTTCTAGGTACTTAAAACATACACGTACTGTGCATTCATCACTGATAATCTCTAATTTTATACCTGTTTGCTGTACGTGGCAAAAATATATCTATAGTTGCCTCAGTTTTCAATTTAGAATCTAAGATTGAATTACTTCTTAACTAATAGTGGTTAATGTTTTTATAGATCTTTGATACGTACCTCTGGGAGATAGTTATTTAGAAGTAGGATCTGAAGGCCTAGGGATTGTGATTTAGGGTATGTCTGTTTTGGAGGATTGTTAAATTGTGACAGCATGAGTGTCAATGCTCCTAAACCCCACATGTAAGAGCAGGATGTTTAGGGTGAGGGGGCTTTGAACCTATGTAAAGGTTCAGTAAAGTTCTTTGTGTACATAAGGCTATTACATGAGATGTAAATCCCATTTTACAGAGAAGTGTGTTTGCTTGTTATCGACTATATCATATGTGACCAGAATGTAAAGCAATTTAGGATGGTGCGTTTTTTCCTTTCATTTAAATTTGGCTCATTTGTCTCCAGGCTCAAATCCTTTCCTAAAAGAATCAGGTGGGATAGAAACTATAAATTAGGGACAGTTACCTGCACTCAGTTATTGGAGTGGGTGTCCCTGCGAGGGTGTGCACACCAGGCTGAAATGAGGGAAGTGCTGGGAGAGCAGAAGGCACGTTAGCCGTCTGTATGGGTCTCCTCCTGCGCCCCCATATTCTCCCCGACGGCTGTGTGATTCATTCAAAGGCTTATTGATTTTTTTCTTCTCTGCACTAGCCTGCTGACCTGCTTTGTTGACAGGTTTGTGTGCATTAAACCGAGCTGACAGTCCAAACTGTGCTACTGGATTAGTCCCTGTGGTCTGGGACAAATATTTCATACCTCATCAGCAGTAAGAGAGAGGTCCATTAACACACCTTCCTGTGCCATGTCGTGAATTCGGAGACAGCAGCTTACAATTGGAAGCAGCTGGAACTACTTGTCGTAGTAAATGTGCAAAGTGTGTGTGTATTTATATGTGCACTTATGTGTGGCTGTATGATAGAGCAGGAGCAGTGGCTCTCTCACCCTTAGAAACAAACATTAGCCAAGATTTAGTTCTTAAAAAATACCTTTTTAATACCTAGGATTTATTTCAAATTAATCCAGGTATGTGGGGTAGTTGAGGCTGGGTGTGGCAGGAGGGGACCATTGCTGAAATGAGTGGCGGGTACATGGATACTCATTATGATCATATTTATCTTTTGTGTATGTTGAAATACCTATAATGAGAAGTTGAAGGAAAAAAACCCTGGATAACAAACCATAATACTTTATATTTGAACCTTCAGAGTACATGGTTAAACATGAACAATTGGCACATCATCAAGCCAGAAATAGGCAGATTATGAATGTCATATTTTAAAAATTAATGATACATTAAGTGAAGTGTTGTATTCCTGCTGGTTATGAGCTCTGAAATTCTGGGACAACACTAGAACCATAAAAAAAAATGTCCTTTAAAATTAGTGATGCTTCTCCAAATTGATAGTGTTCCTTCTCAGTTAATGAGATATTTTCAACCAGCATTTTCTCAGCTGTGTCCATGGAAAGGTTAAGAGGCTAGAAAATGTTCATGTTGATTCTGGGCTTTAAAGAATTAGGAAAGTATATATTAAACAATAGGAACTATGTTTAATAGGACTGGACACCACATACAGGAACAAGTTCCTATTGTTTAATTGGGCCGGCACCACAAATCCTCGTGATCATGGCAATTTTTATTTTTATTTACTTTTATCTTCCAAGACCATTCATGACATTCTGAGGCTACAATTTGGGAAGTGGTGTGTTAGAACTTAAGGTCACTAAAGCTAATTTGTAAAAAAAAAAAAAAAAAAAAAAAAAAAAAAAAAAAAAGTGGTGTTCCTTTAAACCTTAGGTTTAAATGATTAATGATGATTAATGGTTAAGTATGGTCCAGATGATGTCATAGAACCAAATGCCACCTATGGGTAGAACAAATCTGAAAATTCTGTTTTTCTAGAGCCTAACATAGAGGTGTCTCAGATTTTATCAGATTTGGGTTCTATTTTGTACCTCTCTAGACATCATTTTTCTCCTTTGTACTGTAAACCAAGACACCATCATGGCCAGCTCCAGAACAGTCTGGTATGGAGAGGGAAGGGGTATGTGTTTATGCTGAGCTGGAATAGCAAGAGGGCACCAGCAATATGGGTTCCTCAAGTGAGGCAAAGGTACCCAAGAAGGACAAGTTGTGGGAAGTGAGGCTGGGAGGTGGGCAGGCCCAATGCATGAACAGCCTTCTTTGCCCAGTCAAGGAGTTTGGATTTTTTTGTAGGGATGAAGGCAAAACTGTTATAATGTGGGTAGGGTGATGATGTGACTGTGGCTGCTGTATGGACAACAGTGGGGCGTGGGGAGTGAATGGGTCACTGGATGAGTGAGTACGAGGCATGTTGGAGACTTGATCAGATCAGCAGACATGAGGACAGAGAAAAGAGGATGGATCTGGGAGATGTTTGGGGAAGATTTGGGATGTTGGCTGATAGAGTGGGTGTGACAGGTGACAGAGCAAAGTCCTCGAGGACGACTCAGGTTGTTGGTGTAGGGAATTTAGCAGATGGTAGTACTGTGAACAAGTGGGGGAAACCTTATTATTTAATTTCATCAGTCAGAAATTGATCAGCTTTAGGGGCACCAGGATGTCCTAGTTGGTTAAGCATCTGCCTTTGGCTCAGGTCATGATCCCAGGGTTCTGGGTCTGAACCCCGTATCCGGCTCCCTGCTCAGCAGGGAGCCTGCTTTTCCTTCACTCTGACCCTCCCTACTGCTCATGCTCTCACTCAATCACTCTCTCTCTCTCAAATGAATAAATTAAAAAAACCCTTAAAAAGAAATTGGTCAGCTTGAGTAATAGGGAAAGCCCCTTAGGGATGCTCTTCTTGTGGGGGGTGGGAGAGAAGGCCTGTAAGCCCTGTATGATCACCAAAAATATCTATGGGAAGCTGGCTCAGGATGTGGTTCTCTTGCTTCTTTGTTTTGATCATCCTGTGGTCTTTATTCTGTGTCACCGTAGGCTTCACCTGACTTCTGGAGCCTCCATCCCACCACTGACTTCACCCTGTTCTTGACTGATTCAGGTTGGTCCAAATAAAGGCCAGTGGACAGTTCAGGCATCTGAGATAAGAAGGGAGGTGATGGGCTTCTCTTCTCAGCTGCCCTGCTCCAGACCCCAGGGACAACAGCCGAGCACTCATGGTGGTGATCACTCACTGTTTAATTTCACTACATAGATTTGAGCTCAAAGTAAAAACACCACAGGCACCTTTCTGCTCTTCGGTGTGACTGTGTGGATGTGGTTTCTCAGGGAAGAGCTGTGCTATGTCCCCTTGCCCACTGTGCTCAGCTTCCATGGAGCTTCCACATCATCTGGCCCTGATTCATCTTCACAATTTCAAACTATTTTTCTGCTTTGTCCATAGTCATCTGCTTCTCTATTCTTGTTTAGTATGTGCAGAAATTGTTTTCTTCCCCAGGCTACTGTATTAGCTTATCTTCTTTAGGAGACATTATTTTAACTTCTAAGTTTTATAATTTCCAAACTTCGGATCATTTTCTTCAATGCCTGTGATCTTACTCTGAATATTACTTCGTTAAGAACAGTGCATAAGTTTTCTTCTAGACTCATGAGGAGAGGAAAATAAAGTTTTATATCTTTGTAAGAAAGTAAAAGTGGTGAAAGGCTATCATGGAGTTTCTTTGCAGAAACTTTATGGGGTCATGCTTCTAATTAGAACATTAATCTAAATCATGTCCTTTCAACTTGTTTCATGCCTTGTCCTGCGTGAGACCTTCTCAGCTTCTGCTTTAAATTGGGGTGAGCTTGGGGGCACCTGGGTGGCTAAGTGGTTGAGCGTCTGCCTTTGGCTCAGGTCAAGATCTTGGGGTCCTGGGATTGAGTCCCACCTCGGGCTCCCCTTAGGGTCCCTGCTTCTCCCTCTGCCTGTGTCTCTCCCTCTCTCTGTGTGTCTCTTATGAGTAAATAAAATCTTAACAAAATACCAGGGTGTGCTCCTTCCTAACGGTATAGCAGAGTTACTTGGTGAACACCAAGCATTTTCTCTGGTACAAGTTACATGAAAAACACACATTTGACTTGTCTTCCCTTTGTTCTAACTGATGGTGGTTTAAGGAGAAATGCTGTCACTTGTGCAAAAGCAATTAGAGACTGGTTTTTAAAAATAAATTGTGGAGGAGATACTTGCAACCCATGTTCATAACAGCACTGTTCACAACAGCCAAACAGTGGGAGCAGCCTAAGTGCCCATTGACAGATGATTGGAGAAATGCAATGTGATACATACAAGAGAATATTATTGAGCCTGGGGGAAAATAAAAAGACAATTCTGACCCATGCTACAGCATGGATAGGTGTTGAGGACATGCTTTTGAATGGAATAGGGCAGTCACAACATGACAAAGACTGTATGATTCTACTTATGTGTGCTCCCTAAAGAAGTCAAATTCTCATAGACACAGAAAGTAGAATGGGGGTGCCAAAGACTGGGGAATGGGGGGAAGTGGGGAGCTGTTGTTTAAAGGGGATAGAGCTTCAGGTTTTCAAGATGAAAATCCCTGGAGATGGATAGTGGTGATGATTGCACAATAACAAAAATGTATTTGACACTACTGAACTGTACTCTTAAAAATGGTTAAGATGGCAAATTTTATATTATACATATTTGACCACAATTAAAAAATTTAAAAAGCAAATTATTGAATCTCCCCCTTTTAAATAATTGCATGGAAAAATGGGAAAACTGATTTTGTTCATAGATAAGACCTAGGTGACTAAATAGGATTGTATGTGTAACACTGTATTTTACAAACTACTTCAAAAACCATCATAAGAATTATTTTGTCCTAGTATTTTGTAAAAGAATGTGGTTGATGATGTTGAATTTAGATTTTTTTAAAAAAATTATAGCTGTATATTGGAAAATGCCCTTAGAAAATGATAAAAAAAAAAGTAAATGATAGACTTCAAAATTGTAATAACAATTGAAAAATATGGTCGTAATTTTATTGTCTTTAACCCTATGGTTATCTGAATGGTATATAACTGGGTTATAAGCTGCAAGAAAGCAGGGATTTTGATCTGTTTTGTTAATGTGTAGAACGGTAGCTGGCACAGGGTACAAACTCAATGAGTATTTGTTCAACAAGTTGCTTGGGGGATCTGTGTACTAGTTGCCACTTGAGTGTGTGGTGTAAAAATAGTAGGTTCCTAAACCAGTCGTACAGACCTTCAGAGATGAGGAGCCTTCCTTGCATCCAGCACATAATTACTTACCAGTGAGCATTTAGTTGCTAAGTATCTTATATCTCACGGTAAGTAATTTAAGCAGATTGTATAGATGAAAACACTGAAAAGCAGAGGGGCAGAGAGATTTGTCCATTATCTCATAATAGATGAGTAACAGAGGCACCCTCTGCTCACGACACTAAATCAGACAAACCATGTTTAGTGAGCACCTATCGTGTGCAAGCCCCGTGTGTGGCTTTGCAAATGTCACTGTGAATAAAGAGATAAGGAATGTGTGATCTGATGTGTGTGTGGAGGGGGATATAACTACTTTCTGAGGTTCTCCTGTACTGCCTCGTGTTACCACCAATATTTGTACTTGATTTTTTCCCCCTAATTACAGTCTTTTGGTGGGAGCATCCCTCAAGAGAGAGAGTAGGGGCCTGCATCATCTCTGTGTGGTCTGGAGTGACCTACATCTTACACGTTGTTATATGGTTGTTCATTTCTGACAAGGATATGACAGGCGGCCTCCTGTAGGGTGATCTATTAATTCGGTAAAGTTTTATCTAAGGTACTATCCTAGAACCATGTTTCTTAAACTGTTATGTGCGTGTGGATCACCGGGACATCTTGTTAACATGGATTCTCATTCAGGTGTTCAGGGCAGGGTCTGGGACTGTGATTTTCTAACGAGCTCCTGGGTGCTGCTGACTCGGCTAGCCCCGGGGCCACACTGTGAGCGGCAAAACTGTAGGTCTCAGCCCTACCTGCACATTAGAACCACCTGGGTGGATTTTTATAAATACTGATGCCCTGTGCTTACAGACTCACCTTAAGGTGCAGGGCCCTAGCACCCGTTATTTTAAAAGCTCGCCAGGTAATTTGAATGAACTGCCGGCCCTGAAGACCACTGCCATGGACAAGCCCAGCTGCCACTTGGCCGTCACCCTGTGTAACCGAATCCACTGATGAGACCTGGTGTAGACCAATGTTGCCTGTGGTCTGAGGAAGGTGGGGGAATTATCATAAGCCAGCTGCCGGCACAGGGACTAGTGTATAGGAATACGTTTGCAGGGCAAGTGAGTGATCATTTTCAGACATTGTAGACAACTGGTGAGTGACTTGATCCCATGACTGTGGTCTGGTGCTCCCGGCCCTGACTTCATGGAGGAAGGAGGTCTTGCGCTCTGGATAAAAGTTGGGAGGGAAACTGGAAAGAAAGTGGTGGAAAAATAAGTTTATATCTGTGGCAGATGAATGATGAATAGATGGGTGGATGATGGATGGATAGATAGATTATAGATAAAATAAAACAGGAAATAAATGAAACGAAGATCAACAGTACAGAATGGAGAGGCATAAATCCACAGTAGCTTGCCAGGCACTGAAGTCAGGGGGACAGACAGACACTCTGGGAGCGTCATTTCAACAAATACTCAGCAATATAAACGAGCATTTCTCTCTTGGTAGCATGTTTAAATAAAAGTAGAAACCAAGCCTTAAAAAGTTGCTTCTGGGTAAAGATAAGTTTCTCTTGCTAAGGACTCCTTTTCAGGTACCGTCCATTTGCTTCTCAGACATGACACTGTCTCAAGAAGCATGACCTCAAGTGCAGGGTGGGGGCGGGGACATGTGTTTTTCTATCTGAGCAGAAAGCACTTTCTGGCTGTTTCCTGAGATACTACTTTTATTGTGTTCTCAGATCCACACAGGAAGTAGCTTCCGTGTGGTTTTACCTTCCTGACTATGCTCCTGATGTACCTGTTAGGAAACGTTTTCCTGGGGTCCCTGGGTGGCTCAGCGTTTGAGCGTCTGCCTTCTGCTCAGGTCATGATCCCGGAGTCCCAGGATCGAGTCCCACATCGGGCTCCCTGCACGGAGCCTGCTTCTCCCTCTGCCTGTGTCTCTGCCTCTCTCTGTGTGTCTCTCATGAATAAATAAATAAAATCTTAAAAAAAAAAAAAAGGAACATTTTCCTCAGCAGGCCTGCTTCTTCAGGAGGCGCAGGGTCAGTGAGATAATGCACGGCCTACGTGGTTTTGAGGGTGACCCCAGCAGGTGGCCCCTACAGACAGGAAGGCCACTCCAGGAGCTTTGCAGTGTCCGTCTCGCAAAACACCTGCTGTTCTTTCCTGCAAGGGTTACAGCATGAGGCCGACCGAGGAAGCCGGCTAACAGGAGAACATGATGTTAAACGAGAATTCACTGACCACAGTGGCTTTTGGCAATTCTCGAAATGCCTTGCTGCACCTCACTTTGAGCCAATCCGTAGAGGCCTTGCTCGGGTGCCTGGAGCCTGGGCTTTGTGTCTCTCAGTGAGTGGCTCTGCAGACTGAGACAGCAGGGCCGGGCCATGAGTGCTGATGGCTTCACCACTTCAAGGACCACAGGGACAGGAAGACAGCCGCCGGGGACATCCCATACTCATCAGAATGCACCATCCCAAAGGGAAGGCTGGCTGTCATGATGGAGGACAGAAGGGGCCCCTGTCCGTGCAGGGAGGGGATGAGCAGGTGAGAATGCATGGAAGCCCAGTCCAGGCAAGGCAGCGTACTCAGGGAGGGCAGCTGTGATCTGCCGTCTAGCCACCCGGGATCCGGGCTGTGCCACTTCCCCTCTCGTGATCCTGGGCAAGTTACTCAGCACCTCTGCACCTCGGTTTCCTCCTCCGCAACATGAGGATGCTGCTACCACTCTTCTTCTAGGGTTGTTTTATGGATTCAGTGGGATACTGGCTGGAAAGTACTGTCAGGGCCTGGGATGCATGGTGTGCATGGCCATCATCATCCTCATGGTTAGAGTGCTCTACCTACCAAGCTCATCCGCCGCCAGGATGTGGGTGCAGGGATGGGGATGGGAGAAAAGTTTCTTGCTCCCTTACTTGGTAGGTTTGAGGTGTGGTTGGTCCCTTCAGGTTATCTTTGATGACAGAAGGTCCCTAGAGGGAAGAAGCAGCCAATGATACCAGCACCTACTGTCCTGGGCTGGCCCTTGGGCAGGTGAGAAGCAGGAGAGAAGCTTGCCAAGTGCAAGCTGGGGGAAAGCAGACACTGCATCCGACTCATCTTCGAGCCACGGGGACAGTGGACAAGAGACATTCAGAGGTGCAGGGCAACAGGTCTGACCACTGTCCTGACATCTTTCCATCCAATGTCATGGCCACAAGAATTCTCTATCTTTTAGAGACAGGGCTGAACGTATTAGTTAAAGCTCAGTCAGTGACTCATTGGAGGAGTGTTCATTGGGTGTGGCCACAAGTCAGGTGTTGCATGGGTGGTGCATAGGGTGGAACAGTGAGCAGAAGTGTGGGGCATCCTGGTCTCATTGGCCTGTGGTCCTGGGGAGGCCTCAAACCGTCATGCAAATGGCTCTCCAGTTATTCCTGTGGGACATGAGGGATGTGCCCCATAGATAGTGGCAAGTAGTCATTTAGCTGGGTAGGAGGCAAGGTGGGAAGGGAGCATTTGGGCAGGGAATGGCATGTGTGGGGCCCCTGAGGTAGGAGGTTTGAAGGAGGAGGGGACAGCCGTTCCCTGGTCACTGAGTCCAGTCTTGTCAGCTTGGTCCTGCTTTGGGATTTTTTTCTCATGCAGTCTACCACCAGGACATTCTGTCCCCAGAGAGTCACAGGGTCTGTTTGGTCCCTTCTTGCCCTTCAAATCATAGTGAGGAACACACTTTCATTGTACACCTGCCACTTCCCACCACCCAGCCACTCACTGCCTCTTCTTCATAGAAGTTACTACCCTGGGAAGTTCTGTTGTTCACTTACTTCTTTGCTTGCTCCTCTTCTAAATGAAAGCCCCTGGAAGTAGGCCCTTTGTCATGTCTGGTGCTCTTCCTGGTGTTTAAAACAATGCCTGTATGTAAGAATGAAATGTCTATATTTTAGATACATCTCAGGAAGGAAGTCAATATTTTTGAGTTGAGAGGGAATTGAAGGACTTTTATTTTTCACTCTTAATATTTCTATGTTGTTTAAATTTTTTACAACAGATATGCTTTACTTGAAGTTCGACAGCTATAAAAATGTTGAAAAAAATCCACACTGATTCTTTTATTTTGCATTGTGTTTACTATACTACTATGGTCTAGCAAAAATATCCTTTGATATCAGGTGGAATGTTTATGGTGTATATGCTTCACAAAATAATAATTAAGCAATAAACTTATCCTTCAAATAAAGTTTCCTTCATATTACTACTAAAAAAATAATAAAATAAAACAGTGCCTGGCACACAGTAGGCACTCACTGTTTATGCAACAACGGAGGAGGGTTTCTAGCATGGCCAAAGTTCCAGAAACACAGCAGCATAAAAATGCCTCCACTCATAGGGCAAATACACGGAGTGAGTTTGCATTGAAGTTCTGGGCATGGCTGACTCACTGTGGCTGCTTGGCTGGTCCAGGCCACTTCTTTGGGGACCTTGAGCCTGCCAAGCAATAGGGAAGAGAGGGTGAGGCTTGCTCTCTCAGCCTGCTTGCAATCCGTGTTTCTCTTAGAGCACATTTATAACCCTCAGGTGTTCGCAACCAGGCGTGCCTTCCTCCCGGCCTGGTGGGCCCTTGGCCAGCTTACCATGAGAAGAAGGTCTCTCCAGAGGACACTGTTGTCAGGAAGAGGGTCCCCTTCTCTCAAGGAGTCTGTTGCTCTGTTCCCACCAGACCCAAACTCATGGTTTTCGTCAATTTTTCAGAAGCAGAATTGCAGTCCCCATAATCCACACTTCCATCCATGGGGGAACCTGGCAACCTTCTTCACGAGTGATTTTAATGATGCAGGGAAGCATACTCCAGTCTTGATGATGATACCCACTAATATGATGAGAAATCCTGTCAGTCCTGGTGGAAGGACCCCACTCTCTACTCCCTCCTTCCATGAAAGTACAGATTCTTCTATATTCTTCACAGCTGGTTCTATGTATGCTGGGTGGCATTGGGAGGCATTTCTTAGCCCTTTAGAAGAATCCACTTCTCTTATCCCAGGCTGTGGCCAAAAGGTCATTTGCAGATGGAGCCAGACTTCCAAAGAAGAGGAACACTGGCTTTGTAAATCCAAATATATAATTTGAGCATATGTTGTAGTCAGACAATATTTGGGCAGGTTGACATCTGAATACATTTTTACAGCATAATATGAGCTTATTCTTCAAAAGTATTTGTTTTTGCAGCAATAAATGGAGTTCAGGATCTGGGCAATCATTTGTATTAGGGCTGTTTTGATCACAGATGACAAATAAGAACCCAAAAGGATGTTATGGGCTCACACAGCTGAAAAAGTCCAACAGTAACCACCTTCTGGTCCAGCTGGATCAAGGTGTTCAAGCAACACTGATGGGAGCCTCTTGCTGTTGGCCTCACTGTGCTTGGATTTCCTCTGGGTTAGACTGGCCCCTTGGCAGGCAGGTGAAGGACACTCGTTACCAGCAGCAGCTCGGCACCTGAGGAGAGACAAAGTCCTCTTTCTCCAGTCCCTGAGATAGACTCATGTCATGTGCCCATCTATGAACTACTCCCTATGTATAGGGATGTCATGGTGGTGACATTGGTCCCATATCAGTGATGGAGGGCACCTCATAAGACCCAGGTGCTCTTACCTTGAGAGGGGGAGGTGGATGCCTTGAACAAAAATTACAAAAGCCCATGAACCAATATTTAAGGGTCAGGAGAAGAGTGTTGGCCATGTGGATGGTGCCATGATGTGTGGGATGGCCCATGCATGGCCAGGTGGCCCTGGGCACTCATACTGACCTGCCCCCCCATCATTGACAACCAAAGCAAGCCCTTGTGTGTTCTGAACCCCTAAAGTTGGATTTCTGATGAGCACCTTGGCACTCTGCTGCTTCCGTTTCTTTTCCTATTCTTTTATTAAGTGCCTTGAAAGGGAGCTAAGTCAATCCTATTGGTATCTTTTAGGGTAAAGCAAAACTTGGGGAGGGCTGTACCTGATCCCCATTCTCCAGGTACACCTTTGGAGATAAGTCTCTCTCTCTCTCTCTCTCTTTCACTCTGTCAAATACATAAATAAAATCTTAAAAAAAAAAAAAGATAGCCAAGATTATAGCTTTTAAGAAGAAATAGCAGTGAACTTCCTTTGGATGTTAGTTTCTTATAAAATTATAGATGCTCATAAATTCTAATGCTTTTGTCTCTTAAAAAAAAAAGACTATTTGAGAGGGAGAGCGAGAGAACACAGGAGCAGGGGGAGGAGCAGAGGGAGAGGGAGAAGCAGACTCCATGCTGAGCACTGAGCAGGGAGCCTGATATAAGACCCAATTCCAGGATCCTGGGACCTCAGCCGACTGAACCACTCAGGCACCCCTGGTTTTTTTTATTTTTTTTTATTTTTAATAATAAATTTATTTTTTATTCGTGTTCAATTTGCCAACATACAGAATAACACCCAGTGCTCATCCTGTCAAGTGCCCCTCTCAGTGCCTGCCACCCAGTCACCCCCAACCCCCGCCCTCCTCCCCTTCCACCACCCCTAGTTCGTTTCCCAGAGTTAGGAGTCTTTATGTTCCGTCTCCCTTTCTGATATTTCTTACCCATTTCTTCTCCCTTCCCTTCTATTCCCTTTCACTATTATTTATATTCCCCAAATGAATAATGAGACCATATAATGTTTGTCCTTCTCCGACTGACTTATTTCACTCAGCATAATACCCTCCAGTTCCATCCATGTTGAAGCAAATGGTGGGTTTTTGTCATTTCTAATGCCTGCTTTTGTTTCTTTACAAAGCTTTTTTTTTTTTTTTTTTTACAACTTAATGCCATCAGGTTTACATTTTTAGAATATCTCCATAACACTGACCAAACACTAATTCCCAGGGGCTCCCAAGAGAGTGACTATCTGCTTTTACACTCTAACCCTGTGTGTATGAGTACTTTGAAAAAATAAGTTTATCTTCATAGGAATATTCTAAGTACTTCCTATATTGTTTACACTTATTTACCAGGCAAAAACCTTTGTTCAGAGAATTGGCCCAGTTTTGGAAAATGGAATTGGACATGGTCTGTTTTTATGCTGCATTGTGTTCCTTTGAGGACATCCAGAGTGGAGATCCTGCTCACAGCAGAAATGCCCACCTTGCCTGTCCCTCCTTCCCTCCCACCCTTCCTGCCTGGTAGCCCCTGACATTTCTGGTCAGTTTGAAGATATGTCCATTTTGTAAGGGAAATCTATTATCATTAATTATTTTATCAGTTTACACTCTACTAAAAACAAATAAGCAAATCAGCATCGTTCCCATCTATGCAGAGAAAAGTGACTTTGTTTTCTAGACCTAAGAAGACACAGTCAATTCATATAATTTTTTCTTATGAACTGTAAAACCTTTCAAATAGGGATTTTTGTCTGTTTTCTCCCTCAATCTGCTCCGTGTCTGGCACAGGGCTGGCATTCAGTGAGGATGATTTTTGTTGAGACAAATGCTGAATGAACAAATGCATTCCAACTAAACAGAAAAAGAGAATGATAGAAGCAGGTGTTTCAGCCCAACACAGAGACAGAGATTCCTACTATGTCACATTTTATTCATTCTTCTCATAAATAATAATGTGAGAAGTAGGGTCCCACTGATATTTTTATGCGTATTTTGATACTTCACAATATATTTATGACTCCGTCAACCACAGTCGCTATTACTTGTTGGGTTTGAAAATGTGTAGAATTGCTAACACACACACACACACACACACACACACACACACATCAAGATTCACCCTTAGGTTTCTTATAAATCATTTCTCTGAAACCTCTCTATTTTTGCACAGAAACTGTGCACCAAAATATTGTGCTTCCCAGTCGAGGGTTGGTGAGCCTGAGGGACACAATGTAATCAGGGTCCAGAAGTGGCTGTCCTTGGGCTCAAACTAAACTGGGTTATGAAATTAGCCTGGAGGGGAGAAAGGATGATGTCAGATCCTAATGTGATAACATTGCCATGAGTCCTCCTGGCAACAGAGAAGGATGCTTTTTTTTTCCCCCTCACCCCCACCCCCATCCATCAGTTATTGAGATGTATGTTCCTTTTGTCATTAAGTTTCTGTCATTGCTGATTTGGCTTTGACCAGAAGTCATTTGCTTGTTGCTCTGATTGTGAAGGACATTTCATGGCAGGGGGTGCTTTGGGTCACTGGATGCTACGTGTTCTCAGCCCCTGTCCAAACCTTGGAGGCTAAATATGTCTCAGAATTTCTTGGATTTCAGGCAGCTGATATTGTGCACACCCTGGGTGTTTCCTACACCCACCGGTGGAGCATGGGCACGACCGCTCCAGTATTTCTCTGCAGCAGGACTTTGGAGTTTTCATTCTGAGTGGGATAAACAAGGACCAAGTGGAGTCTCTTGTCAATTCAGGCCAGGTTTTGCTGACAGGTGAATCATGAACATTCTTTCTCAGTTTTCGGGTATCTTTCCATTGTAGGATTGCAGATAAGAGATTGGAGATGTTTGTGATTGTAATTATGATTATTTCATTATAAATTCACACACTTTCTGGCCAGTTGATGGCATCGTGCCCTGATTTCTGGCACGGACTCAGATTCTCCTTCCCTCCCATCTATCTCCTCCTCTCCCTCCCTCCCTTTCTTCCTCCCTTCCTCCCTCCCTTCCTTCCATCCTTCCTTCCTTCCTTCTCTGGTTATTTCATCAAGATTTGGAGACAGGCAGCAGCGCGTATGGTCTTTAAGGACCCGGGTTTTAAAGTCACAGATCTGTGGTCCTATTCTGTTTCTGTTACTCATTGCCTATATGAACACTGTTCCATGTAACTCCTGGGACTTGTTTCCTGAGATAACCATTGCATCTACCTCCTTGTGGATTCTGTGAAGACACAAGATGAAGGGTGTGAAAATACTTAAAATACTTCCTAGCATATAGCTGGTGCTCAGTGAATAACGACTGTAGTTATCATGCCATGCAGCATCACTCCACATTTGTTCTTCTAAGCAATGAGTTTGCTCACATTTAGGTTTTTTTTTATTGTGAAATGATTTTGGTTTTTGCTGACATGTAAGTTATTCTGAAAATATTATATGAAAATATTATCCATAATGGTTATCTTCATCAGCCTTAGATTTAAATGTTATGTGAGGGTCTATTGCAAATAGCCATGCCTGACCATGTAAGGATGTACAGCTGCTACAACCTGTGCATTATAGATGAATGGATGGATGGATGGATCTATAGATATATAGATAGATATGGATAAATGATAAGTCATGGAATAATAAATAATTGATGAGTGGGTAGATGGATGGATAGATATGGATAAAAAATAAGTGATGGAATAATTGATGAGTGGGTGGTTGAGTGGATAGATGGATAGATAAGTAGGTCAATAGATAGTAGATAGATATGGATAAATAAGTATGGGATAATTGATGAGTGTGTGGTTGAGTGGATAGATGGATAGATAGAGAGGTAGGTAGGAGATAGTAGATAGATAGATAAAGATGGATGATAAATGGATGATGGGTGGATGGATAGATGAGTAGATATTCATCTGAACCTCCAGTGGTTGGGAACAGGAAATGCCAGGACATACTCTGGGATTCTATATTTACTATGAACGAGAGCACACTGGAGAATCTTTCTAAAAGGGGAAAAGGAAGAATTCATATTGCTGGAGGTTGTTTCTTTGCTTGGAAATCACAGCCCACCAGAGTAAATTACCTCCATTTTTATCAAATGGTTAGACACGCACATGCAGTTTTGATCCTGGAGGACACGTTGGCACATCTCTGCAGGCACGGCGCTGCTGCCGAAAGCTCTGTTGCTCAAGTCTCCCCAGTCTCTATTCTTTCAAGATGCTTCCCTTCCTCTCTGGAGGAGCACTTAGGATTTCAAGTTGGTTATTTGCAGGGGCTTAAAGACAGAACCTCATTTGGCCCTATTATTGAACAGATGGGATGTGCGTGCAGCCTTGGCGACTTCGTAGTCATCTCTGTAACTAAAATCTGTATTATCTTTAGGACTAATGTCTTAAATGTGTGATTTTATTTGCTTCTTTATTCACCAATTTGAATGTTATGGTTGATTACAAGTACATAATAAGCCCCTTTCTGTGATTGGCGCTTTCATTTTTCTGGGTAAGTAGAGTGCCTCTTGATATGTTTTTAGTTATCTTTCCTTTCCCCCCCCCCGAGTTCCCTTTCACTTGTGCTTCTCTGCATACACTGCCGGGGGATCTCAAGAGGACCGGCATCTCCTTGTTCACGTTTCAGACTTGAAAGTAGTATTCAAATGCAGCCGTATTTTACAGATTGGCAATTTTGCTATAATTAAGCTTCATGAATATGAAGATTCTTGTAGAATTCCCACGATGCCCCATGGTGAGGATTTGCAATAAAATTCCTTCTCAGCTCACTGTGCCCTATTAGAGTGTCAGTTTGGCTCAGTTGCAGCCTGATGTTTGCTCCTAGGAAGGGCACACCACATATCAGATCATTTTTAAACCTTGGCAGAAGCAGCCTGAGAGGCACGTTTGTTCAGAGGGCTTGACAAAAAAAAAAAAAAAAAAAAAAAAAAAAAACACATAAAAACCAGAGAAGGTCAGTGTCTTCACAGATCTGGGGATATTCAGATATTAAATTCTAATGTTATGGACCTGGGAAGAGGTGACATTTGTGGAATGGCTTGTGTGACGTTTCCTTCTGCTGTGACTGGATGTGTCCCTGCAAAATCTAAGAAATGAGCCGACTTCTCTGTGTTTGAAATGAGCTTCTTCCTCGAGGATGGCTGTTTGGTGACAGCTCTGGACAGGGAAGCATCACCCGGCCAATTCGTTCCCCCCTCCCCCAAGGAGCGTCTTGTGAATTGGAGATCACTGTTGGCTTGCTCTGGGTAGTCTATTTACTCTGTAAATAGGTGATACTGTTCATAATCCAAAACTCAAAAAAGTTATTTAAAAACAAATATAGGGATCCCTGGGTGGCGCAGCGGTTTGGCACCTGCCTTTGGCCCAGGGCATGATCCTGGAGATCCGGGATCGAATCCCACGTCGGGCTCCCGGTGCATGGAGCCTGCTTCTCCCTCTGCCTGTGTCTCTGCCTCTCTCTCTCTCTCTCTGTGACTATCATAAATAAATAAAAATTAAAAAAAAATAAAAACAAATATAGAGGGAATTCGAGTCCCAAGGCAGAGCCTCACCGGTAACTCCCAGGTATGCATCCCCTACCCTCAAGGAGGTACCTATTGTCATGCCCATTCGCTTGTTTCCTGTCCTTCCAGAAATTCTCTGTGCATATATAAACAAATGAAAATGTATTGCTTTGTCCCACCTATCGGCATGGCGTTGGCCTTCCAGCGGAGCACTCCCAAATCTAACTGCCACATTCTGGAAGGCATATTTCTGACTGTCCATGGAGGATCTCCAGGAAGTGTACTGGCTGTGTTGTTTCAGCACGAGTCCTCAGCTGCTGCTTTGTGGCTCTCCTGTTATCAGCTGCAAGTAAAACCCTGGACTTCATCCATTTCACTTTTTTTTTTCCTTGCAGTTTGAAAGGCACTTGAAGTAGCCCCCTGATGTTGCTTTTAACATCTTTTACATTTTGAAAAGAGTTGTACTCCAGTTTATTTGCTTTTATTGTCTGTGAAAATGGCCCGAATAATTAGGCCAACAGAGAATTGCATCTTAAGGGCTAATTATTGATGTATTCCTCATGTCAGCCCTACACTAACCTCTGGGGATGGAAGATTAGATGGAGCATCCCTGCCCACGAACAAACACTTCTCATAACTCTGTAAGCTTTGGTCCATCCAGGATCATGCAAAGGTGATTTATACTTTCCACTGTGGTTTAGAAAGATGGCCACCAACCATGTGGTGTGTGTAGACAGCAAATCAACTCACTCCTGCCCAAAACTTCCTTTAAGGCAAGATTTGGCTAAAACAGAGGTATTTGAAAGCCTTAAAATGTTTTATTAAGCAATACAATTTTTTATTCATAAGATTTTATTGAATATTTATTTAATTTTTTAAAAGTTTTTATTTATTTATTCATTAGAGACACACAGGCAGAGACACAGGCAGAGGGAGAAACAGGTTTCTGTGGGGAGCCTGATGCGGGACTCGATCCAGGACCCCAGGATCACAACCTAAGCCAAAGGCAGACGCTCAACCACTGAGCCACCCAGGTGTACCTTATTTATTTAATTTTAAAAATAGTTGCTTCTATTTTTTTGATAGACATAAAGTTTGGGGGGCAGTTAGCACCCTTACATTAAGAGGGTACATAGAACAACACTTCCTATGCAGCTGGCACGTAGTCTTTTCAACTCAGATCTATATTAGTTAAGAAAACAGACTCCTAACTCTGGGAAACGAACAAGGGGTGGTGGAAAGGGAGGTGGGCGGGGGGAAGGGGTGACTGGGTGATGGACACTGAGGGGGGCACTTGATGGGACGAGCACTGAGTGTTACGCTGTATGTTGGCAAATTGAACTCCAATAAAATAAATAGATAGACAGACAGACAGATGGATGGATGGAAGATAAAATAAGGGACATCCCGGGATCCCTGGGTGGCGCAGCAGTTTGGCGCCTGCCTTTGGCCCAGGGCGCGATCCTGGAGACCCGGGATCGAATCCCACATCAGGCTCCCGGTGCATGGAGCCTGCTTCTCCCTCTGCCTATGTCTCTGCCTCTCTCTCTCTCTCTCTCTCTGTGACTATCATAAATAAATAAAAATTAAAAAAAAATTAAAAAAAAATAAGGGACATCCCACCCTCTCACCCTTGTGTAAAGTGAGCTGAAAGGATCCTGTTGGTTTCTATTGCTTGCTTTCCTCACCATGGGTGTGGAGTGACCAGGCCTGGCTGTTTTGTCCCTGTGTCATATGTAATTAAACTCCAGCCTTTAAATTGCCAACAGCAAAGACAGCTAGGAAGAAAAATTATATTATTGCAATTCATTGTCTTGAGGTGGAAGCCACAATGAAAGTGGTGCAGAATTGTGGCATTGATAGTGCACAAAATGATCCATCCTGTTCCATTTCAGGCTTGTGCCGACAAACACTCTTTGTATGGAAGCATCTAGCTGTGCGTTCCGCTTCCCCTGTCAACTTGAGGCCCAAGCGAAGAAATAACACAGAGAAACCATTTGACCGTGCAGCCTCTCATGGAGCAAGTGACAAGAGCTTTTGCTCAGGCACAACAGGGCTTGGCTGTGAGGTTTGCAAAGACAGATGAAATTTTTTCACGTTAGGATCTAGGAGAGACTTGGGAGGAACCTGGAAGTCATTAGCATTTATGCGTGAAAATAAATAGAAACTCTAAAAAAAAAAAAAAAAAGATTGACTGTAACCTTTAAAAGGGGGTAAAGAGGACAAGTGAAATGAGAGTGATATTTTAGCTTCCTGATGAAGGGAACGAGCGAGAGGCATAATCCTTAAGCATCCAGTTTCTGGCAGGATGTCGACGTGCGTGTGGCGTGTCTGGGACTGTGTCCTGCATAAATGGGAGAGTCAGAGTCTGTCCTCCTCTGGCTGCCTCAGAGCCCGAGTAAACCAGTGATCCCATAGTACAAGCACGTATTTCCTTGGTTATGTCCCTGTCTGGACTGAGCACCTTGATGGCAGAGATGATGATTTCATTCGTAAGGTCGTGTTTTAACCCCTGGACCAGATTCTCATACTTACTAAATGTGGTCAGCAGAGTAATTGGTCCCAGAGATGCCCACGTCCTCATTTCCAGGACCTGAGACAGTGTTAGCTTACACAGTGAAAAGGGCTTTGCAGATGTGATTAAGACTTGTGTGAGCATGTTGGCCATGTCTATGTCTTCCTCTGTGAGATTTCTGTTCATGTCTTTTGCCCATTTCATGATTGGATTGTTTGTTTCTTTGCTGTTGAGTTTAATAAGTTCTTTATAGATCTTGGAAACTAGCCCTTTATCTGATACGTCATTTGCAAATATCTTCTCCCATTCTGTAGGTTGTCTTTTAGTTTTGTTGACTGTATCCTTTGCTGTGCAAAAGCTTCTTATCTTGATGAAGTCCCAATAGTTCATTTTTGCTTTTGTTTCTTGAGAAAATGCTCTGCATCACTTGCCATCAGGGAAATACAAATCAAAACCACAATGAGATCCCACCTCACACCAGTGAGAATGGGGCAAATTAACAAGGCAGGAAACAACAAATGTTGGAGAGGATGCGGAGAAAAGGGAACCCTCCTGCACTGTGGGTGGAAATGTGAACTGGTGCAGCCACTCTGGAAAATTGTGTGGAGGTTCCTCAAAGAGTTAAAAATAGACCTGCCCTATGACCAGCAATTGCACTGTTGGGGATTTACCCCAAAGATACAGATGCAATGAAACGCCGGGACACCTGCACCCCGATGTTTATAGCAGCAATGTCCACAATAGCCACACTGTGGAAGGAGCCTCGGTGTCCAACGAAAGATGATGGATAAAGAAGATGTGGTTTATGTATACAGTGGAATATTCCTCAGCCAATAGAAACAACAAATACCCACCATTTGCTTCAACGTGGATGGAACTGGAGGGTATTATGCTGAGTGAAGTAAGTCAATCGGAGAAGGACAAACATTATATGGTCTCATTCATTTGGGGAATATAAATAATAGTGAAAGGGAATATAAGGGAAGGGAGAAGAAATGTGTGGGAAGTATCAGAAAGGGAGACAGAACATAGAGACTCCTAACTCTGGGAAATGAACTAGGGGTGGTAGAAGGGGAGGAGGGCAGGGGGTGGGGGCGACTTGGTGATGGGCACTGAGGGGGGCACTTGACGGGATGAGCATTGGGTGTTATTCTGTATGTTGGCAAATTGCACACCACAAAAAATAAATTTGTTATTTAAAAAAAAGACTTGTGTGAGATGGGGAGCACACCCTGGATTATCTAGTGGGTCCCATGGAATCACTAGGGTCCAGGGAAAGAGGAGGCGGGAGGGTCAGACTCAGAGGGATCCAAGGTGAGAAAGACTCTGCTCACCCTCGCTAGCTCTGATGGTGGAGGAAAGGGCCACGAGCCAGGGAATGTGGACAGCCTCTTGAGGCTGGGAAAGGCAGGGAGCAGGCTTTCCCTAGGAGCTTCCAGAAGGAGCAACCCGGCCAACACCTGATGTTAGCCAGCGAGACCCATTTACACATGCACCTGATCTGTAATTCCATAAGGTAATAAATCTGTGGTTTTGTCAGCCACCAAGTTTGTGATAATTTGTTGCAGCCACCATAGGAAACTGATAAACACAGTAAGCAACCAAAATGGAACGGATCCCTTGCTGCGCACGACCTGGGACGCGTGCCGGGAGCGAAGCCATGCCCCAACCCTGCACAAATGCTGGAAAGGCATCCATCTAGAAACCGCTGGAAACATTTCCATCTAGAAACCTGTCTCTTTTGCAGTTGTTAACAGGGGCTTTTTCTTGAATGTCTGGTGTTTGTCTCCGGATAGCCTACGCAATTTGTAGGGAAAAACGAAAAGATCTTCACCAACTTTAGGATTATTGTATTGGTGACTGGGTCAAGGAACTACCACCTCTTTGTGTGTGACCCGAGTCTTTCTGGCATATTCAGGACTTCCTCCTTGGGGGGCAGGGCATGACGGCATAGGTAATTGTTGCCTGAGCACTTTCACTCCAACAAGGTGATAAGCCTCCCCATCTCATGTAGCCAAAGCACTTGGGTAATGAGAGGAAACGTTGCGTCTAGCATAATGCAAAACGTGACAGGTGGGCAGTAAGTGCTCAGAGATGCTCACATGACAATATGGTCTACCCCAAATGAAAGGCTTGTTTTCAACATTTGACCTCTGGAAGCAGTTCCAGGCGGAAGAAGAACAAGTCCCCAGCCATGATTCGGTGGCACCACATGAAATGCTACTTTACCCCTCCCCTTCTCCGAGACCCTGGTGAGTTGTGTTCTTTCTCCTCTGGGCTGCTCGCCCCCCCCCGTAGGAGCCTGGAAGTGGAAAAGCCCACCTCTGGGGTCCCCGGGTGTGCACCTGGAGCCAGCGCCGTCTCCCTCTCCGGGTCTCTTTCCAGGAGGCAGTGCCACGAGGCAGAGCAGGTGAGGCATCGTGAAGCGCAAAGTGACACTGGTGCCTGCTCATCCTGAGAACGTCCAGACTGGTCTGCAGTGCTCTGGGCGCAATAGCATCTCTCTTTGGTGACCACCTCTCTCATGCAGCTTCCAGGCCACATGTTTTTCTACACTACTGAGCATTGTTTGCATGCCATCATTCTCATTTCCAGGTGGTTCTATTGGGGTTTCATTGCCAGGGACAAAGGGACCTTATATTCAGAGTAAGCATGCAGCTGATACACAACCACGTGACATTATCTGTTGTTAAATATATATATTTATATTTAACTTTTTTAAAGATTTTATTTATTTATTCATGAGAGACACAGAGAGAGTGAGAGAGGCAGAGACACAGGCAGAGGGAGAAGCAAGCTCCACGCAGAGAGCCTGACGTGGGACTCGATCCCGGGACTCCGGGATCACTCCCTGGGCTGAAGGCGGCGCTAACCCGCTGAGCCACCCAGGCTGCCCTATATTTAACTTTTAAAATTTGTTTTATTTACTTTTTTTTTTTTTTAAAGCAGGCTCCATGCCCAGTGTGGAGCCCAATGAAGAATTTGGTTTCACTATCCTGAGATCGAAACCTGAGCTGAGATCAAAAGTCGGATGCTTAACCAACTGAGCCACCCAGACACCCCTTAATATATTTTTAAAAATTCTTCTGTACCATTTGGTAAACAGAAATTGTCCGCTTATTAGGACTTCTAGGGTTCTAGTGGCATTGCCCTGTGGGGGCCATGGAGGTGGTGAGGACGTGGGAGTGGGGATATTTTAGATGTGGACAGAGATGGAGGTTAGAGGCAGGGGGACATGTGATGCCCTTGCCGCTCGAGAAGGTGGAGACCGTGAATGAGTGAGGAGCTGAAGGCAGTGGAGGGGAACTGGGATTGGGGTCAAGAGACTGGCCCAGGCCACGTGGAAACTGCTGGCACCCAGGGCACATCCCACCCAGATACCTCACCTGCAACCAGGGGAGGTCATGACAGTGTCTGGTGCCAAATCCCGGCTCATCAGCCAGCTGGGGCAGAGGCAGCGAACAAACTATCACACCGGCAATTTCCAAAATCAGAAGTATCGGAATCATTTGGTAAACAGTTGGTGCTACAGCTTCGGTCACCTGCTGAGTGGTTGTAGTGTGCGTGCCAGGGTGTGCAGACATACAAAGTCAGGAAAAAAAAGGCGAAGGAAAATGTTTAATGATGTCACTTAACTAATGATTTATGTAATTGTACAGGTGGTTGGATATGTTACTACTACTCATGGGAATATGTGCGGTGTGGTAGTTACTCTTCTGCTCTACTATTTCAAAATCCTATTTTTTTAAATTGTCGCGAGAAGGGCAGCCTGGATGGCTCAGTGGTTTAGGCACCACCTTCAGCCCAGGGTGTGATCCTGGAGACCCGAGATCGAGTCCCACGTCGGGCTCCCTGCATGGAGCCTGCTTCTCCCTCTGCCTGTGTCTCTGCCTCTCTCTCTCTCTGATGAATAAATAAATAAAATCTTTAAAAAAATAAGAAAAATAAATTGTTGCAAGAATGCAAAATATGCCACTTTTGACATTTTTGGTTTTCCATATGTTTTTTGTCTCAGTCTGTACATGCTCTCTTGCATGTGCCAACTTAACTCACCTTATTTCTCTCGGAACATTGACGTCTTTTCCTCCCCTTATGTAGGATGTTGGTGCTCACTCGCCATCGCTATTTGGCACCTTTCAATGTGCAAGACACATGGGTCCAACAGTCCAGAGCATCTGGACCTTTACATACTCCTGGATGATACTCAGTGTCTTTTGTTGTTGTTATGTTATTTTTTTATTGAAGTTCGATTTGCCAACATATAGTATAACACCCAGTGCTCATCCCATCAAGTGCCCTCCTCAGTGCCTGTCACCCCGTCATTCCATCCCCCCCACCCACCTCCCCTTCCGCAACCCTTTGTTCATTTCCCAGAGTCAGGCATCTCTCATGTTTTATCTCCCTCTCTACCCCACTCAGTTCCCCTCCTTTCCCCTATAATCCCTTTCACTATTTCTTATATTCCCCGTATGAGTGAGACCATATAATGATTGTCCTTATCTTTTTTTTTCGTGCAGATGTGTGATACTATATAAACCAGCCACATTTTTGGATGTGTTGAAAGTCCTGTTTTGTTTTTTTTTAAGATTTTATTTATTTATTCATGAGAGACACAGAAAGAGGCAAAGAGAGAAGCAGGCTTCATGTAGGGAGCCTGATGTGGGACTCGATCCCAGGACTCCGGGATCACTCCCCGGGCCAAAGGCAGGCACTCTCAACCGCTGAGCCACCCAGGGGTCCCAAATCCTGGGGTTTCTGAGTCATGAAATGAAAAATAACTGTCACTTAGCATAATCTGCTGAGTTTCAAAGATAAAAAGTTTCAGAAGGAATATTTCCAATGGGCATGATTTGTTAAGTGACATATAGTTTACATTCTAACTATACCAAAGGTACTGTCTTATAACTAGGCAGGTGCTGTTAATTCTTTGTCCTGTCCCTCACGATTTTACCATTTTAGGTAAGGAAACCAGCCTTTGGATAATGGGATGGGATTTCTTGGAGGGCAGTCAAATTTATTTAGTGGTAACAAAAACTTACATAAAATTCACCATAATCCATCAAATGTCACTTTTGTATTATTAACCTAAAACTGATGTTTGATCCGATTTTTTTTGAACCCTTAGGACTGGAAACATTTGATGGGCTACTTATAGTTATTTTCTTAAATATGTCTGATAGACAAAGAAGATTCAAGATCACTTTGCAGAAGTGGGGGTATGATTATCAGAAACAGTACGCATACGCATAGGGGCTAAGGGAAAGATCTTTGCATTTATAATTTAGGAGCAAACTGATTGGCCTTTCCAAGCTATAATTATAGTGTATAGGTCTTTACAGTAACATTTGGCTGATGTGAGTCTTGTGAATTTTAACAACTCCTACAGTGCAGAAACCAATAAAGTGATAATTATAGGATTTGAAAACTTACCTTCACAATGATAAATTAGCATCGCCCAAGTGAATATTCATGGCCTGAACTTTTCCTCCCTGAAAAAGCCAGAGTAAAATTTAAGCAACTTTGTGTGTTTCAGGGGTTAGAGATTCTCAGGGAGAATGCACATGGCTAAGAGCAAAGAGAAGCTTTGGAAGAAGACCCAGGGACTGGGCGGGAGTGCAGCTTCCTATCTGTTGCACACGCCTGGAGGGGTGCCTGCACACACTGGGGTGGAGGGAAGGGGGCACTGAGCCACTCAGAAGCTCTGGGGGCGCTTGGGGGACAGCTGAGTTCTCCCTGGAGACATCCCTGGCCTTCGGAGCAAGCACAGTAGCCCCCTGAGATCCAACCCCCTGCCAGTTCTTCACATATTGTACTTATTCCATGTTTCCTTCTCCCCATCATCCTTTCTCCTTGCTCATCTTTTCTCATAGATATTTTATGTTTGAGGTCACGACTGCTGTCATGTCTAAATATTTCATCCAAGGGAGAAAGCTAAGATGAAGTCAAAGGAGGGAAGTGTTGTTGGGAGGAAGTTCAGTGGGTGCAGCACCGACTCTGGACCAAGCCCATGACTCATTATTTCTCTTTGGGAACAAGAAATCAGGGTTACCATGTGAACACGTGCTTCTTTCAGTGATTTGCAAGGTGGTTAAGGTCTGGCTTTATTCTCTAGCCACATGTCTCTCTCTTCGGTTGTGACTTCCTTCCATGGCTGGGATGCCGAGGTGGCACTCAATCCCTGGCCTCCTCCCTGACAAGGGTCTCGCCGTGCTGGACACAGTGAGTTTCATGGCACAGAGCATACAGGGTTATAGCAGATGTGTAGTTTTCATTCCATGTCATCCTCCCTGTACCTGTTACCCTCTATGGAGGATAGATCTTCGGTGTCACGAGGCTGCTCAAACAATCCATTGCTTTGGAAAAGCCCTTGTACCAAACGACACACTTTTCTTTCAATCGAAGTGGCATTTGCTTTCCTTCCTCCTTCCACCCTCCTCCTTGCCCATGACTTGCCTTTAGTTTACCAAGAAACCATGATAAATACACTCTTCTTAAATGGTTTTCCTTCCTTCCTTCCTTCCTTCCTTCCTTCCTTCCTTCCTTCCTTCCTTCCTTCCTTCCTTCCTTTTCCCTTCCCTTCCCTTCCCTTTCTTTTTTCTTTTCTTTTCTTTTTTCTTTTCTTTTCTTTTCTTTTCTTTTCTTTTTTCTTTTCTTTTCTTTTCTTTTCTTTTCTTTTCTTTCTTTTCTTTTCTTTTCTTTTCTTTTCTTTTCTTTTCTTTTCTTTTCTTTTCTTTTCTTTTCTTTTCTTTTCTTTCTTTCTCTTTTAAATTGAGTCAGATGTAAAAGTGAGTGGGATAAATGGCCTGTGTAATAACTACATGGTGTTTAGGCCCTTGACCCAATACCACCACACATGACCCTATTTTGCCCAGATCACACCAAAGAGGAAGCGGGGGCACTCTGTGGTCTTGCCAAATGACTGTGGGGCTATGGGGGCTCCTTCTCCCTGCTTGTTCTCACTTTACTGGTGGACATAAACTAACGAATGAGTGCCCCAGGATAGGACGGCATCGAGGCATCACAGGATTCCATAAATATGGATCTGCTTCTGTCTTCGCTGTTTCTCATCATCCAGCTGACAGCCTTCTACACTGCAGCCGAATTTCATCTTTGTGTGTCATCATCACTAATAAAATCTTTTGCTCTTGGTTCTTGGTTTACATGGCTCCTTATCAGGGACTCTGTGTTCAGTTACTGTGTCTTTGTGGCTCTGAATGCCTGTGTAGCGTATTAAGTCACCAAAACCACGAGAAACCATGTGGATTGTGAGTGCTATGCTCAATGGTTTCCTTAATTGCTGCAGCTTCTAGGACATCAAACCACCAGTGGAGAAGGAAGAAAGTGGGAGATATTAGGGAGAAAAGTTGTAGAAAGAGAGTATATAAATTCTTCACGAAAGGCTCCATTATACTGTTACACCAGGAAAATGCCATTGGTTTGACAGCTCCCCCCTCCCCATGTGTTTGTGTGGCCAAACCTGGAATAAAATGAAGCTCCCCCCAACCCCCGAGTATCCCTATATGTAAAATGTAATAAAAACAATGTGAGTGATTGACTTTTAGTTACTTTGAAAACAATTTTATAAATCTTGAGGTTTTAAGAAAATCTATTTTTAAGTAAAAAAATATCCTAGACTCTCTCAGATTGTAGGTTGTGTATCCCATCCCTTTGTTCCAAGATTTTCATGTTTGTCCGTGTGCTCGTGAGGGTCTTCACTACACACAGGTTACCTCAGTCTTAGCTTACCCACTAATTGCTGCGGTGAGAAATGCCATGAAATATGAGTTTGGCTTTGTACTCTTATCAGAAAGCGTTCATTCGTTCATTCATCCTGGAAGTATTCACGGAGCATGTCCTCTGTGGTGTTCTCACTGTCAGGCTGTGAGATCTCAGCACAGCTCTGAAACCACCCACGTTCTCTGTCTTGGACCAGCTGAATCAGAACCTCCGGGCCTCCGGGCTGAGCCTTGAGAAATTGGGAGTTGAACAAAGTCCAAAGTCCACAATGATTTTATCTTTTTACTCAATATTTTTTTCTACTTTGATTAAGCAATCATTGACATACAACATTGTATTGGTTTCAGGTGGACCGCGTGTTGGTTTGATTATGTATATTGTGAAGTGATCACCAAAATAGGTTTAGTGAACATCCATCACCTCACACAGATACAATAAAAAGAAAAGAAAGATGTTGCCTTGTGATGGTAACTCTTCGGCTGTCTCCATGACTTTCTTGTGTGTTCTGCAGCAGTGTTAGCCGCAGTCTAGTCATGATGTTGTGCGTTGTGTCCCCAGCACATTATTTATGTCATAACCATAAGTTTGTACCTGTGGACCACCTCCCTCCAGCTCTCCCTTTCCTCACCCCCACAATGATTCATGTGCACAGTGAGCCTAACAGTCTCAGTGGAGTAGAGGTGGACCAAAGGGAGCGTGTTGGAGTTTGCTTGGGCTGTCACACCAAATTGCACAGACTTGGTGACTTAAACAACCAAGGTGTATTGTCTCATGGTCTCAAGGCTGGAGGTTCAAGATCAGGTTGTTGGCTGGGCTGGTTCTTCCTGAGGGCTCTCTCCTTGGCTTGTAGATGGCTGCCTTCCTGATGCCTCTTCCTCTGTGTGCACACCCCTGGCATCCGTGTGCTCAAATTACCTCTCACAAGGACATGGTCGGATTGTATTAGGATGAGCTCTAAGGCCTCGTTTTATCTAAACTCTTTGAAGACCCCGTCTCTGCCTATGGTCACATTCTGTATTGCTGGGGTCAAGATGTCAATGTGTGAATGGGGGATTGTGGAGGCAGGTCAGCCCATGGCAGGGCAAAAGCATCTGCCCTTGGCTGAATTGGCTGTGTTCCTAGCTGGTGTTCCAGTCTGCTCTTTGGAGCAAGGCAGAGCAGGACACTGAGATGTTAAGGCTCTCAGAGTTCCTCCCAGGGAGGCTTGTAAATTGAACACAGAGTATCTCAAGCTATTGGATCACCAGGCTCCAGTGTTTGCACACTTGCTATTGATAACACATTGATCACTTGGAAGATAGGTTGTCTCTCTGAGTTAGAGAAAATGAAACAAGAAGGCCTCTGACTGGAGGCCACCCAGGTGTGAGTCAGGGGTGAGAAGAGCAACTAGTTTTACTTAATTTAAGATATTGAAAAATATTAAGTATCTCTTCATACACAGTAGCCATCAGGCACATCCAACTTCTGTAGATATGAGCTGCATTTAAGAATTGTATTATATTCATCCCTACATGTCCTTCACCTACCATCCACCTACTCACCATCCACTTGAAAGCATTTTCTTCTACTCAAGATTTTCTTTAATTTATTTAAATTCAATTTGCCAACATATAGCACATCATTAGTTTCAGATGTAGTTTTCAATAATTTGCTAGATTTTGCTACATGCTAGAAACACAAAGCCCTAATCTATGCACTTACAGAGCCCAGAGTCCAGGTTCCGTGCTCTTATCAGAGTAAATACAACCCCCTCATGGCTCTCTGGGGGGGCTTCTAGCATCATGATCCCTAGGCTCATGGCAGGTGTACCATGATCACAGGAGAGCTTGTAAAAAGGCTTCCTCTGGGACTCATCATTTTTCTCCAGAATGAGCGTCTCCTATGAGTGAGAGTAGAGACTGTTTCTAAATGTGAATGTCTGCAATTTCAACTCTCATGGCTTTTAACAGGAGCTTTCCACCATGGCCTGGGGCAGTCCTTCCTGACTTCTACCTCCACTGCAGTGCTCTTCCCCTGGGCATCTCTTCATCCCGTAGACCAGCAGTGGCCTCTTTTCTACTGTGAAGCCCACTTAGGGGCTAAGTCAATATAGAGATTTTCATCTCTGAGTTCCTTCTGGGTTGTGGAGTTCAACAGCCAGGGCTCAGCTGTGTCATTCCAAGATTAAGTGGCCCTGGGCAAATTACTTTACGTCTCTGAACCTCCACTTTTGTATCCAAGAGCCCAAGTGTGAATAATGATAGTTACATTGTAAAGACACCGTAAAGATAAATGAGAGGACATCTGTCAATCGTCCTGTGCAATTGGCACATAGTAGGCCCACAGGAAATGGTACATCCTCCCGTGGTTTGTGCCAGCATTGGATTTTGCTGCCTTTTGTTATTCTCTGGGTCAAAAGATTTAGAATAACAATGACAAAAATTAATAAAAAAGGAGTTGGAAAGAAGGGGAACCATTAAAAAAACCCTACAAAATGCTGGTCTTTTTTACTCCTAGTATATTATAGCTTCATTCAGAGGAACAACTTTGCACTTTACTTGATTCTGTTCTCACAGTGTCTGGCAAAGCATTTGGCACATTGTAGATGTTTAGTGTATACTATCAAAGGGACTCACCCTGAAAGGAAACAGTAATGAGTCTGACATGAGTGCTAGCATTGGGAATGTACATCTCTGAGGTTGTGCTCACCTCTCTCCAATTTAACTTTGTACAACATCCTTTATCACTTGATGCCATATAATATATGGGTATGCTCTGAAAAATGATACCATTATGTATAATTGTCAATGGTCATAGTAGTGATTCAACTATTTTATTATCTTTTGCTTCAAAACAAATATTATCTGGGCTTTTACCAATCTGTAAGTAGCTGTTTCAGAAAAGAAAAATCTGCTGAATTGGACATAAATAATTTTTTAAAAAACTATTTATTTACTTATTTTAGATAGAGAGTGCAAATGGAGGGAGGAGCAGAGGGGGAGGGAAAAGGAGAGGGGGAAAGATTCCCCAGCAGACTCTATGCTGAGTGCAGAGACCCATGTGGGGCTCAATCTCATGACCCTGAGATCATGACCTGAGATGAAATCAAGAGTTGGCCACTGAACCTCCCATTCAGGAACCCTGGAACCAAATAAATTCTTATCCGAAGCTTTAAGATTATTCTAGAACTTCACTTCTAGATATTGTATTACGTTTTTTGTGATACATATTTAAAAGAAGGTAAGGGAAGCCAGTGGCCTCTAATGACTAAAGTGAAACTCCTAAAATGAGAGAAGCATTCTGGATGTTTCCATTGAGTGACGACCATCTCCTTGACTTAAATATGACCTGTTCGATGGGCATTAATGCATGAAACATGAACCCCTTTTGACCATCTAGAGGAAGAGGAAGCATCTCTGAATACTTAATCAAGATGCCTTTTCCTACCAGTAGCTCCTGTGTCTTTCCTGTCTTTGCTTTTCCGTGTTCAGCACTAGGAGCATTGTGGTGACGTACATAGACCACACTGATGCAGCCACCGAGACCATAATGTGGCTTCCTGGATGCATCTTATCCACAGGCCACACACTCCATTCATCTCATTAGGAAGGCCCTTTCATGTTTAATAAGGCAAGAAGATAAATAAACACTAACTTACACATATAAAACTTTATGCCATGTGTCCCCTTATGTATCACAGGGAGCAAGTGTTTGAGGTGAGGACGAGATCTTTCTCCTCCACAAGCCATAGGGCTTCCCACACTTATGCTCTTCCGACCTGAACACAGTGCAGTGGGTAACAGTGCCTGTTTATATTTCTTTCAGAAAGTGGAAATGTTTTCCTAAATTGCTTTCACGTACTGTTTGAAAACATTATAGAATTTTTTAGCAGCTTATCCAAGATCTCTTCTTCTAGAGTGTGTGTGTGGTATGAGGAGGGTGTGATATGTATAGGGGATGCAATGTGAGATATGTTTGTGAGAGATGTGTGTGGTTGTGTGAGTTATGTGTGTGTAGTATTGTGATGTGTATGTGCTTTTTGTGTTTATGACGTGTGTGTGGTGTGTATTTTTTGTGTTGTGTGTAACGTGTGATGTGCATATAGTGTGGTAAGATGTGTGTGATGTATGTATATTTGTGTGTGTACAGTATGTGTGTTTTCTATGTGGTATGTACGGCGTGTATGTGTGTGGTATGGTATGTGTCTGTTTTAGTGTATGTTGTGTGTGCAGAGTGTGAGATGTGTGTGGTGTGGTATGTTTGCGGTATGTGTGTAGTGCATATGGTTTTTTGTGTGTGTTGTGTGTATGGTGTATGTATACCTGGTGTGTACAGTATGTATGGGTTTTTTGCATGTGATTTGTGTGTGTATTTGTTTGCATGGCATGTGTGGTGTGTGCGATGTGTGTGTGGCTTTTGTGAGTGTGTGTACTTGTGTATTTGCGTGTGTGGCATGCGGTGTGTGTGGGGTGTGTTTTGTGGTGGCAAAGGCAGGGGAAGCAGGCCCAGAGTAAAGGGGGAGCTCTCCGATCCATTCTTTTTCTGCCTCTTTCCTTTCTCTGTATCACTTTCTGGATACTTCTACCAACGACTGAGGGCAGATCGGGTCCTTCCAGGCCCAAGGGTCTCCCCAGTCTCCTGCACCCACACCTCCTCTTCTTTCTTTCCTGTGCTCCCCTTTGCCTTAACGGCTGGCCTCCTGGAGACCCAGTCCCGTCCCTCCCACTTGTGCATCATCGGCCACTGGCTCCCCGGGAACCGAACTCACTCTCTCAATGGCTTCATGTGATTTACCTCCTCGAGCACATTTCTAGCAAAAACTGGGTGATGCACTTTACGCACAATGAAGACTGCATCATTTCCCCCTCTCCCTCCTTTGCGGGAAGCTGTGCATCGGGAGGGGAGGCTTAGGGTTACACAAATGGGGTGTAGAATTTTTTAGCAGCTTATCCCACATTTCTTCTTCTAGAAGCAGTGTGTGTGTGGTATGAGGAGGGTGTGATATGTATAGGGGATGAACTCCGGATCTGATCTGACCCCAGCTGGTTCGGGACCACTCATGCTGGCGACTGGGTCTCCACGTCGCCCTGCCCCGTCCTCCCATCATCCAGGGAGGAAGCCCGGGCTCTAACAAAGCTGCAACAGCTCCTAAAAGAGAAAAGATGCCTCTGCTTCCAGCTTGGCTCTCGGTTCCACGCCTCCCACATTTTTCTGCCACTTGCATTTCTCGGCTTCCTTCTTGATGGCTGCTACGAGGCAGGTTTCCTCCAGTCGCACACTTAGCCCTGCTTTACATTCTGCATATTGGTAACAGCACAATCGGAGGCTCATTAAGGGAACTAATCAATTCCGTGCAGTACCCTAGCACAGCAGATCACCACACAGGCAGAGCCATTAGCAAGTCGGTGCATTAACACATGGCATGGCCGTGAATCAATATGGAGCCCATGTACAACAAGCCGTGGGTGTGTTTTTTCTCCCATTAAGAAAAACTGATGCCAGAAACAACTTTTCAGGTGTTTTCAAGTAGGCCTTGTAGGAAGGGGAAAACATTGTTTTTTTTTTTCTTGCAAAATCATGCTTTTGTGGGGGCCAGTCGTGGACCATGATGGCTTTTATTTCTCCTGGGATTGGATCATCCAGGCCTTGGAATTTGGAGTTGCACCCTCGGTAGTCATGAGCCACAAAATGTCTTTAAAGCATCCCATGCGCACACAAAAACTGTACAAATGGAGAGCACGTTATTTTACACAGGGGGACTTATTCTGAAAGAGGTACCATGTTTAAGATTAGCTAAAATCTGCGCTCAAGGAGTGATAGTTCAGCCTGGGCCCTTCTGTCATTAACATTTCTTTTAAAATAGTATGATTTTTTTTTTTTTAGCCCACATAAATTAATAATACCAGCTAGAAACAAGGTTGCTGAAAATGAATTCAAGTGGATTTCCCCACTGGTGTAATCAATACTGCTGATGCTTTGTCAGGAACTACAATGGAAATATCATAGGATCTTAAAATTGATGTCGCCTATGCCGAAGGGCTTTAGAGAGAGATTTGAGTAAGGAACTCCATATTATTGTTTACTGGACAATGTCTATTAAGTTATTCTACAAGGATGGGAGGGAAGTAGACTTTGAGCCCTAAAATCCATGAAAACAATAGCCATGGTGAATTTTGCATTACTTGCTTTGCTGCAGACACAGGTGAATTTCTGCTTTACTTGTTCACCGGATACACAAGAAGGGCGCTTGCGGGAGGTGGCGCCTGTGATGACCCAAATAATTAGTACCCACAAAAATCCCCTTCTGAAGAGCCGGCACGGAAATGAAAACTGCCTCAAAGTATTTTAAGAAGACTCACATCGTTTCAATAGGATCTAAAATGAGAGTTCTATCCGTATAGATCGGAAGGAAGGGCCTCCTTCTATTTTTAAAAAATACCCAACATTCATATTTTTCATATTTTTCTAGGCTGTAATTACTCTTAATCAAAGCACAACAAATAGTAAACAGTAAAAATGAAATAAATGTGGTGACAGTTTGCCAATAACGAGGAGAGAATGTTCCATCTGTCTAGCCGCGAGTAAAATGGGTGTAATTACTGCTCATTTTTCTCGTAATTGCTGAGTTATTAGTTTAAAGCTTACACCCAACTGGTGTACAGTGAGTACTACCCATTCCCTAATTACACCCCAGCTTTGCCGAGCTTCAAATCAGGGAACACAAGAGCCGAGAAAACGACCTGAATTAACCCTGAGCGCTTGCATAGCATTGTGACTGTCAGTTTAATTTGAATTTGATAAACTCCCGTTTTCTTTGCCACCCAAATATTCAACCGCAGTGCTTGTCGTTCTGTTTCAAATTACAATTTATTTTTGGCCAATCGTCTTGAATCCATTTCCAGGGACAAACTCATGAGGTTATTGTCGCTAGAAATGATCCAAGCCGACTTCCCCCTTTGCATCGTAAGTGTTACAGTTATACAGTTTATTTATGTTATGGGGTTATAAGCACATCGTGTTATTGAGGAAATTCCGTTTGGAAGTTCAGGATTACACGTGGGTGGTAACACCTGACAGTACAGATTACATAGCGGGGCACATACAGAAAGGAAGACTCTTCCTTGATCATTTCTGTTTTAGTACAAATTGGAGCACGAAGGCAAACATCGCTGCGATTTCTTCTCATACATTGTCTTATCTCTGAGGGTCACATAATGAAAGACTAAGCTCAATTATGTTCTCATCAGAAAAGGGAAGTCTGTAGATACCTTTGCCTGTGACAGTTGTAGCAAGAGTGGATTTTTCTGGGTTCAGTCTATCCGGGTCCCTCTTTCGGTCCACACTTCACCGTTGTTCCCTTCGGACAAAGACTGTGTTTGAGTGATGAAGATAGGCTCCATCTATATTGATCACTGGGGTCTTGGGGCCTTCTTAATGAGAGCTGACTTGCAGTGCAATTCTGAGAACAGGGATGACAGGAACATTTATTTGAGGGGCAGAGTCTCAAACCATGGGGTGTTTGTTGAATGAGATGCTATGCAAAGAAGCCATGAGATTCCTAGACGAAAATCTTCAGACTCCAGTGGTATTTCTTGTCTCAGCAGGTCATTCAAGTTACAGGGGAAGAGACAATGGAAATCTAGCACATTGTGTTCATTTCATTCCCCTTAGCCTAATACGATAGCAGAGCATATTTTTCTGTGTTAGAGATACAAAGCTGAAAAAAAAAAAAAGAAAAAAAAGAACAGCTAGGGTAAAATTTGGTGTGGAATATTCCCTGGTGTAAACCTCACACTTTCAGAGGGAGGGAAGATGAGGAAGGGCCTTAGTGGTTATTAGAAAACCTAAAATCAAAGAATCAAAGTCATTTCCATTCCTGGCTGCAGGAGCAGCAAATCCCACCCCCCCACCCCCCCACCCTCCACCTCTTTCTGCAGAAGAGAGAGACTATTTAACCTCTTGGTTGAGATAAGCTGGTGAAAATCATGGAACTGTATTTTAACAATCTTCATTCTAAGCCCCCGAGACCTGCAGTATCCAGATCCTTCTGAGCTCCGCATAAACGTCTTTGCTGCTGGATCGGGAGTGCATTACGCATAATCCTTTGGTTGTGCTCGCCAGCTGGGGAGCAGAGATAGGGAATGTTGGGGGTTTACAGCTTTAAAATGGTGCTGATACTTCACCCAAAAGCGGAGAAATGAGATGAGTATTTGCATAATCTATCAGAGTTTCTCAGCTTTCTTTCCATCTTCTTATCATGTTTTAAAAAAAATCTATTAAGAGAATATTAGAACAAAGTGTATTTGCCTCTTCAGAGAATTCATTTTGCCTCTGTCTTTGGTCCTATAGGGCTTTTTCATTTGTTTTAATTTTTTATGCAGGGTATTTTTTTTTCCTTTGTTCCTACTATTCTTTGTTTGAGTTGCCAGCGCATGTAGGTCAATTCTTTTGACCTGGAGACTTAGTTCTGAGCTATCTTAAAATTATTATCTAAAAAGGTTCTAAATAAATTGAAGTGTGGACACTGTGATATGTTATCTCCTAGAATTGAAATAGAGAAACCAAAATTCACTGTGTCAACGGTTAATTTCTCCCATTTCCTTAAAGGAACATGTGGTGAGGTTAGTTCTTCTGGAATTGAAAGGACTACTCCTGGATTTTCCACCATCCTGTTGGTCAGACACACAAACACACAGACACCTGCCCCCTCACCGACACACACACTCAGATGCACACACCCGTGCATACACACCGACACACACTCGCTCAGATACGCATGCTCACTCAAGACATACAGATGCACACACATTGGCAGATACACACAGCGAAGCAGACAGGCAGACACACACACCAACATACAACTCTGAGCACAATAAACCTTCTTTCTAGATGCTGGGCTGCTAAGACTGCTGGCCAGCCTGCTCCCGCCTAGCTCTTCTCAGATTATTTTTATTAAATAAGACTATTTTCTAAATCTTTCCTTTAACTTCTTAGCAATTTGCCGTCTGGTTGGCTCATTGTGCCCAAACTACTCTCTTGACGGTCGCTAATCCCTGCTTAATTGTGTCATTGGGTCATGGCTGCACTGCCGGACCTCACTCAGGCCATTGGCCTTGTTTGCTGTCTCACCTTCTCCTTCCAAGAGCCTTCCCGTCACAGCTCACCCCCATCCTCTCTCTTGATTTTCCCTATTGCCACTTTCTTTGACGGAGTTCCTCTCCTTTCTCCAGCCCTGGGTGCCCCCATCTGTGTCCTGTCCTCATCAAACTCTGACTTCTGTAGACACCATCCCCAGTGCACTCATTCTTTCATTCCTCAAATGTGCACAGAGTCCCTTGCATGTGCCAGGGGCCGTTCCAAGGTCTGCAAGATGAGACAGCCACACCTCCCTTCACATCACTGCTGTGAGCACGGAGACCCACAGCTCAGATGCAATAGGGCCCCATCTCTCTATTCTATAGAATAGAGAACCACAAGGAGGAAGTTCCTGTCCTCCAGGCGCTTGCCCTCCAGGGAGGGAAGAAGCCCCAGCACCATGAGGAAGACCACATAGACCACGGCATGCTTGCTGAGAAGGGCCGTAGAAGCAAACTGGGGGAGCATGATCAGAGGTGTGGACTAACACCTGCAGTAGGATGGAGGGTGAAGCCTCTTGCAGAGGCAGGTGTCTAGATAGACATGAGGGGAAAGGATGGGAGTGTATTTGGAGAAAGAGCCTCCCAGGCAGGGAGAAAGTGGATAATTAGTGCTGTTACATTCTGGAGCATTCTCTGTGGCTACAGAGGGCCCTGAGTCTGTAGAGCAAAGACTGGGAGAGCATCGCACTGGAGTCACAAGGTCCCACTGCACACATGGAGAGAGATGGGGGACAGCTCTGTGCACAGTGTGAAGTGCTAGCACCTTAGCTGGTGCCTGGACCAAGAGGACAACCATTCCTCAGTCATCTTTAAATAGAGAACCTTACATTTTGCATCTTTGAGACTTTTTTAAAGGAACGTGTCCCAACGTATTTGAAAAGAAATGGTTGCTGAATTTTTCTTTTTAAAGAAATTAGTCTATGTTCCTGAGTCAAGGAGAAGGCAAATCCATCATGTCCTTTCTTTGGAGAATGTAAACTTGTATTTTCTGTATGTGATTCCCTCCAAGGTACACATGTGCAAAGGTCTCCTGCTGTTGAACATTCCTTCCCACAACTCACTCAGCCCTCATGGTTTTTCTCTACGTGTCCCCATCAAATTGTTCTTAACCAAAATCCTAACTGAGGCCCTTTATGGGCAATGATCATATCCACAATTTCTGTTTAGTCTCCTTTTCTTCCCATTCCCTTATTGGCCCAAATGGAAGAATCTGTATGAGTACTTGCTAAGTACATAAAGATGGACATAAAGATTTCAACCTAATAGAGTGAAATGAACACATTACTTGCCACTGAGATTTTCAAAAGAATTATTTTGGATTTATTGATTTGACTTATGCATCTTTTATTTTATTGAGGGCTTATATAATTTATTTAAATGCTATTTTATTTCCAGAAACTACTGATAGTGAATAACGGGTGACATGTTTGAAATCATGGTGACCCTGTTGCATCTGAGCTGTGGGTCTCCATGCTCACAGCAGTGATGTGAAGGGAGGTGTGGCTGTCTCATCTTGCCGAGTCATTGTGTGTCCCCTACCCCCAGGGTGACCACCATTTGATGGTGAGGGCTGTGCATTCCTCCATGACCCCGTGAGGGATGCTATCAAAAAAATCATTTCACGCTGTTGCTCTTTCCTTCCAAAACCAAGTATCACATTCAGAAGTGTAATCTATTAAAGTAATTGTCGTTCAATATTTTTTAAAAATTCTCTAGTGACGATATATTAAATAAGGGAGAACCACAGACTGGAAAGATACCAATAAACAATTTAAAAGGCTGTTTTGAATAACAAATCAATGTGGAACAATGAATGTAGGCAATACTAGGAAATGGATAATTAACTCACGTACGTGCTATTTTACAAAATCCCTGGGAATAAATTCTCTTAGGACAAATAAAAGGGAAAACTGATGCAGGTGAAAACCTTAAGCAAATGATGTAAGTATTTGTACCTCAAATGATCTGAATCATTGAGGTACAAATGGAGCAGAGTGTGTAAATGGAATTCACACCTCCTTGAAAGGGGTTCACACTTGGTCACATTCTTGTTTTAAATTTCAAAGCTTCTGGACTTTGTGTTGGTCCAGTGCAGTGTCGTGCTCCTTCTTTCTAAAACCACTGTCCAAAGTCAATGTTGAATAAAAATAGGTTTAGAGATAAAGAGTGAGTGAGAGTGAAAGCACTTGCATATTCCACGCGAGCAGTTTCAATGCTGTAATATGATCGTGTCCTCCCAATAGGCACAGCGCCTGATTTCATTTGGGACTTGGAATTTGATACACTATGGGCGGTTAGATTATCCCATGTTTGTAGTACACTCACAGGGACTGTTAGACAGTTTATATGTCTTACATCTTTAGTGTATGTATTTGTGTGTGTGAAACAACCCTTGGTATATGTGTGTATATAAGACAACTCTACTATGTGTGTGTGTGTACACATGTTTTCTATGTGTGTACATATATAATCACCCAGTGTTATGTATATATGCACATATGTGTGCACTTATGTTTGCATGCATATATGTACATATGTGTGTACAAGCATGTATATGTGTACATGCATGTAAGGGAGTCTGTGTGTATATGTGAAGTGATCATGCTAAATAGCCACTGTTACTCTTCCCATTTTACAGATGGGAACTCCACTTGCTGGGGGGCCCACTTGTGGGACCATCAGGGATTCCTAGCCTGTAGGGGCCATACTTCATCACTCTCTGTGGACAACTCTGATGGGCCACTATGTAAGTGGGTAGATTTTTCTCTTCAATTATGCTTTATAGGTATCTGATTAAATGTGGCCATCTCTCTAATTAATGCTGAGATGCATTCCCAAGATGGTCCTGATGAAGAGATAGAAAGAAGAGCCATGTTTCCACCTCCTCCAGCCACTCAGCCTCGTGTACTGTGCCCCAGGTCAGACCTCGAGGATGGCCTTTATTTACTTCCTGAAAGAGATTCAGGGCTATCCTTTGGTTAATAGTTCCAGTCCTCAGTCTATTACTCATCATGTTTTTGTGATAAAGTCAGTAAACCAAATAAAATTTAAAAGATACTATATTTAATGTGATTTTTTTGACTCAACCACAAACAGCTGTAAACTCTTCTGTCCTTCCATATTCTATTCAGTGTCTCTGGGTAAACATTTACTGAATGCCTGCTACATGACAGTCTGTGCCAGGGTCCAGAGAGGGAGGTCTTATAGATCTTACTGTTTAAGAGATAAATAAATGGCTTCCAGCCACACAGTGATGAATCCACTGGTCCTGTCACTGGTCCACATGGCCATTTGTCACTGCTATAACAAAGTCAAACACAACTAAGTCACTATCTTCAAGGAGATCAGAATTAGGTAGACAGGAAAACAGATGCATCCACTAACTATAAAATAAAGCACAAAGTCAATTGTATGGTAGGGGAGGACAGTAAACCACTAGGGGAGTTGAGATGCCACACTCCCACCCCCATGAGGAGACAGGGAAGGTATCAGAAAATACTGTGCGGTTGGTGGAGGGGAGGTTGGTGGAGGGATAGGATAACTAGATGATGGGTATTAAGGGAACATGTGAGCACTGGGTATTATATGCAATGAATGAATAACTGAACTCTACATTTGAAACTATTGATACATTATATGTTAACTAATTGAGTTTAAATAAAATAAGCTAAAAAAGGAGAGAAAAAAAATGCTATATTACTACGGGCCTTTTATCTCTGCCACAATCCTGCTCCCAGATTCTGACATCTCTGTTCTTTGCCACAACTTTGTAACAGTCTTGCTCTGTCTCACTTTCTGGGTTCCATTCTCATCACAACTTGACATTTTTAGTATAAATGAATTCTGTTAGAACTTTGCCTTATTCATTCACCTCCAGACCCTGACGCTGCTTGTCTGTCGAATGAAGTATTGGTTCTGTTAACCTTAAAAAATGAAACAGCCCATTATCTTACCAGCAAAATGAGTTTATGCAGGAATAGCAAAGGATTGTAATTTGGTACATGCAAACTATGACAAAACCATAAACAAGTCCAACAGATAAAGGAGAGGAATGTTGTTTTGTGGAGAAGAAGAAGGAAGCTGCTTTGAGTGATACTCGTTTGGAGAAAAGCAGGTGTTCAGGGTGATGGTGGTTTCTTGTTGGCTGAGTTGCAGGGGTAGCTGACTGCTTGTAGGAGATGTGGTTCCTGGTTGGGGCCCGTAATGGATGATTCTTTCCTTTTGAGGATTCTTCTGTTGAGTCTGTAATTGACAGCTCTTCCTGTAATTGATGTGGAGTGGTGAAGCTTTCCCTCTGGGCTCCCCTTCTGGCCTTCTAACTCCATTTTAGTGAGGTTTCCCTTTATTCATTTTTACAAGTCACATCAGAATTTGCTTTAACCAATGTGCTTCTAAAAAGCATTCTGTTTCAAGCATATTGAATCTCAGACATTGTAGGAGCCATTTACCTTTATGTATGCCTCTTGGTTTTTATATAAACTACTAATTTAATATTTAAATATGTTTGTTTAAAGTATATCTGAGTTAGGGCTGGGGTATTTAGAAATCTCTGAAGTGTATCAAAGTGTGCTCTTTTGGAAGAGAACACCAACTTCAGTTTTTTGTTCAGACCAGCAGCAGCACTGTTGCACACCTTTTTTCTTTCCCTTTCTTTGTCACAAGGTTAGCAGTGGTGCAGAGAGTGAGGGAACACTTAGTGGAGACCTTGCTACACAGGAATGTAGAAAGCCAGGCCGGGCCCCTCTTTGCTGCCGTGCCTGCTATGGGGTGCACTGAGATTAATAAAAGCGATGTGGTGAATAGACCGCCTAATAAGCGCTACTGAAAGAAAAACAAAGATCATCAAGAAGCTTCCAGCTTTGAGGCAAAGCAGCCAAATTTTATAGCCAGGGACAAATCAAGGAGAGCCTAGTGGACCAAAGTGCCACTGAGGTGTCCATCAGTGCTCTCAAGTGGCTCAGGATGGCCACAAGTGGACAGGGAGCAGCTGCAGTGGGAGAAGCATCTCATCTCAGGTGAGGAGGTGCTCACAGGGACACCCAGATATGCTGACTCAGTTAGGTGGCACAGAGTGCCTTTCTTCTGGGCCAGCGGATGGCTGCTGTGGGGGGTGCTGATAAATGAAGCCCTCTTTGAGCCCTGGGAGGAGAAGCTGATCCCTGGGTGGGCCTTGGGCATGAGCTTCAAATGTTCCCAAGTATGGGAAGACATACCATTCCCAGACATCTGAATCATGCCCTTTGATGGGTTCCTTGCTAAGTCTGCCTACTTAGCTGCTTCTGGCTTTCCTCCCCTTCTTGTACAACCTCCTTGAGGGAGCCCTGACATCTGGGGTCCCACTCCCACTGGCAGCCTCTCTCTTTCTTTCCATCCCTTTCTCCCTCTTCCTCCTTTCGGCCTTCCTTCCAATCTCTCTCTCTCCCCAGCCCTGACTTGCTTTTGATCTTGTGGTAAACTGCTTTCTCTACATCTTCATTTATATAGAGAACAATAGATACTGATACAACCAGGCATAGCCAAATTCTACAGTGGGCTATGGTAGCTGGACTCGTTTGGGGGTGATTTCAATTATTACTTCTGCCCCTCCTATGTCCAAAAGGCCTCTGAAACCTGGTTATTGCAGTCACAGGGCCTCACCCAGGAGTGCTTCCATAAGCACTGGGATCAGCAGTTCTAGAAGCTGGCACAGCTCCTTGGAGGCCTCACGCACGGCTGGAGCTGCTCTTGCAAACTCAAAACTGTAAAGGGACGCCTGCTTCCACTGCATGAACACATGCTTCCAAAGGCCCACACTTATAGAATCTTCCAGTGTGCAGGGAGGCAGGCATTGCCACTGTTTCTATTTTATAAGGAAAGCCTTGAGATGAGAGAGTTTGAGGCACCTGCTCACAGTTCCCAGGCTGGTGTCATGTCCTGGTTTCCAGCCCGGGGCTCCTGTTACTATTAGTTCTTTTCCTCCTTCTGCAGTATAAGCCTGTATCTCATGTTACACTGGGAAGCCTCATGGACAGTGAGGTTCACAGAGACTGAATGATCACATGTTGTCATAAATCCCTAGTTTAGAGCAGAGACAATCATCGAGACTTACCTAGTTCTCCCAGCTCTAAGAGTCTATCATCATTTCATTTGGGCAATATGGAAAACCACCTGTGTTGTTCCCAAGTGAACAGAGATTATCTCTTTACATGACAGATTCCAGTGTCTCAGCTCCTTCTCATAATTGCCTTTATTATGGGGTATGAGAGGGGACAAGGAAAGAAACGATCCTGCAAAGTTATTTTGGGGTCACAAAGGTGCAGAGTCAGAGGAAAACTGTATGAGCAACCTGACCATCACTTGAGCCCAGAATCCCACCCAAAAGCCATGCCCAGGAAAACTAAAAATTTTTCTTTAGAATAAATGACACATGGTCGATGAGTTAGATGTGGGAAGGAACAATTTACTGGAACCGATCTGAAAGCTGGGGAAGGGAAGGTGAGCTATTTGAGCAGGTAAGTAACTGGTTTAAATATTAGTTTGCCAAGAAGAGTCACTTAAGAACCAAGAAGACAAATGAGGGAGTGCAGGAAGTGTGGCATGGTTGAGCTGACCTGCAGACCCATGAAAGTGAGGGTGAGAGCCTTCTGAGCCATGTGGAGAAGGCACGGGGTGCCCCTAGAAAGCTATGCCTATAAAATAATTCCAGGTGACTTGGCACAAATATGTAAGTGCAGAGGGTAGGGTTCAATTCAATACTGATACAAAATTTCTACTTAATAATGCAGCATATTTAATGGTTTGTAACTGCTTAAAAGCATGGGGAAGAAGTTATGTTATCTAATTTTAGAAAATGATAGTCCTTTCACTTTTCAGATTTATTACAAAGATGTTCCTACTTCCAGGATTTTTCCTTGGTCAGCTGCTTGACCTGAGTTCTCTGTGGGGTCTTCTTTCCCTGGTCAGCCTCAAAAAGCCACTCTTGTCTGACTTTCTGGGCATCCTGCCTCCCCCAGGCCCATAAGCTCCTCCTCCTCCTCTTCCATCAGTTGGTTGGAGACCAAGGATTATGTCCTCCATATTTCTCAATTGAATGTCTTCAAGAGCCCTGGTTAAACATCAAATTATGTTGTGATTATCTGTCCACTTTTATAACACGGAATTGGGCAAAGCAAGTCATATGGCCAGTCCTGATGTCAGTAGATATGTGACTTTCCTCAAAGGAGTTTGAATGGAAGTCATTGAGCTCGATATATAGTCTGCATACAAAAGACTCATAATTATATATTTTCACGAGACTTAATCTTTTTGAAGAAGTCAATTTAAAAAAAAAAATATTTAATGGAGAGAGAGAGAGAGAGAGCACATGCACAAGTAGGGAAGTGTCAGGGGGAGAGGGAGAAGCAGGCTTCCCGCTGAGCAGGGTACCTGATACAGGACTCATTCTCAGGATCCTGGGATCATGACCTGAGCTAAAGTCAGGTGCTCAACCAGCTGAGCCACCCTGGTTCCCCCTGAAGAAGTCAATTTCATTGTAATTTTCATTTCCCAAATAAGAGTGCTCGAGAAAATTTATTAGGATAATGTCATCCAATTCCAGGACTGTTTGACCCACAGTTCCCAAACTCTGGGCCTCTGTCAGGGGGCAGGGACTGAATAATATCAGAGAGCAAGCGGTTCTGCATATACCCTAGTACTTCCCATAGACTGACAACCATCACACACACACACACACACACACACACACTCACACTCACACACCCAATGATAGACAGGCAGGCAGGCAGATAGATAATAGATAAAAGATGATAAGTAAATGGATAGATAGATAAATAGATGGATAGACACATAGATACATAGATGCTTATGAGATGCCAGTGACTGTTCTAAGTGCTAAACATATATTAACTCAAGAGTTAACACACTTTTTCTGTGAAGGGACAGATACTAAATATTTTATTTTAGTCTTTGGGGCCATGAGATCTATGTCTTAACTACATAACTCTGGCATCATAGAGCAAAAGCAACTATGAATACTCTGTAAACAGATGAGCATGGCTGTGTTCCAATACAAATTTGTTCACAAAAGCAGACAGTGAGCTGGTTTGACTCCTGAGTGGTCATTTGTCCACCCCTGTATTTGCTTAGTTTTTCCTTATGACCACCTCATTGTTATTCTCATTTTGTAGAAAAAGAAACTGAGGCTCATAGAGGTACAGTAGCTTATAAGAGGTCACCCAGCTAGTAAGTTGGGGGGAGCAGGTTTAGATAAGGCTGCCTGGCAATGACCCATGTTCCTGACCATTGGGACACACAGCTTCTCTGTGATATTGCTCTGGTGTGTTCAGATAGGCCGTTGAAGAGTAGATCAGATAAAGAGGGCTTGGTTTGCCAGGTATTTAATAGTTTGGTCTTTTTTTGGTGATCCTCTTGCTATCTACACAAAGACACAAGTTATTCAAGCTTCCCTCATGCTGGGGTTGCATGCCCTGGTTAACACAAGCACACTAGGCACAAAACTGGAAAATATACAAAGTGGTAGCAATGTGCCATCTGAGTGTTTTCCACCATTCACATACACACAGCTGAGGGGACCTTCAGGTTTCTTTGTGGTGCCTCTCCACAAGGGTGGAATAAAAGGCAAAACCACCACAGAAGAACTCCATCCAGGAGTGAGGAAGAGTCGGTGTGGGAGGCAACTGAGGTTGGAGGGGCTGAATGTGAGTGTCCATTAGTAGTTTCTGTGGTGGGGTCATGCACAAAGCCTGGTACTTCAATAACTGAAGTTTTCTCTTCTGAAAAATGGAGCTAAGATATTTACCTATAGATATGCTATGAATACTTGAGGAGTGTAGGTAAATGCAAGTGTTGGGTGAGTTAGAACACTCCCAGACATGTAAGGAATCCTCACCACCTTGGTTGCCTTCATGGTACAGTTTTACTTTTGTTGTATTTCTGGGTTGATCACATTTATAGAGGGAAGGCTTCAAACAAGTACTGAGTGCAATTGAGTCATTTAAGTTTGAATTGCTCATACTTGTTTAAGGAAGACAATGAACTCTAAATCTCAAGCGATTTTCTGGAAGAATCAGAATGTTCAGGATCTCTAGAGCATATTTTCTTTTAAGTAATGGTGGAAGCTGTCAGCTTCGCTCCTGTGGATTCTCTTGTGTGGACAGCTTTCTTTACATTTTCTGCTTGTTCTGGTACTACGTAACTTTTAAGACTTGGCTTGCTCAGTTGTTATTATGATCTCCAAGTATGTCTGTCACTGATTCTTCTGTCCCTACCTGGTTCTTTGTATTTACCTCTATTTATGAGGGGTTATTGGGTTACTTTTGTTTACGAGAGGCTACCTTTATTTACGAGAGGTTACTTTTGTTTGTTCATTCATTCAACAAATACGAAGTTGACTGCTACAGGTTAAGCAACCTGCTAGCTGCTGAGAAAGCAAAGGCAGTGAAATATGAAATAGATGTGTCTCCTGTCCTCAGTACCTCTCTCTCTCTCCCCCCAGTGAAAATTGGAAAGACTTGCACAACAGGTACTTTCCTGTTTTACTGAGGATCCAATTTATTTTTGTTATTATTTTCCTGGTATATAAAGCAAGAATCTAAGAACTCAAGGTATTTTTTATGAATAAAGTTTTTGAGTTTGATAGGATTGGCTTTGTATTACCTGTTATGACCTCACTGAGAAGTTTTATTTCCACTAGTCTCCAAATTCCATATCGTTTCAGCAGCAAATACTTATTTAGCATCTGGTCACTCTGGGAAACCAATGGCAAATTCTCATCATGAACTACTGCCTTCAAGAAGCTTATATTCCAATAGCAAAAATGGGGGGAATCCAATAACTGAAACATACAATAAATGAAAATAGTGCCATCAATGTGCAGGATGAGTTGGAGGAGAGAGAGACAAGGCAAGGCAAGGGGATTACCCCGAGGGTCATTGTAGCTAAGGAAAACTAAATAGAAATCATACAATTTTCCAAATACAAAGGTGAAAGGCATTACTTCACAGTCAGAAAAGCTATTTCAGGAAAATAATTGCAATAATTAGGGATTTTTATAAATGTTCCAAAGAAAACAAACATGGAAGAGAGATAGAATAGTGGCACAGGGTGGGAGAGCATCTATTTTGAGTGAGTTGACAGGAAGGGTCGTCCATGTTCTGAAGAATGGGAAATGATTGGCCACTTGAAGAGCAGAGGGTGGCATTAATGAGGGATGCGAGGAGACATTGTGGCTGGAATTGAGTGAGACCAGAAAGGAGACAAGCTCACAGAGAGAGGTGCTTGGGTTACCAGAGGCTGGGAGGCAATGGGAAAAGTTTTGATTTTATTTTAAGTTCAATGGGAAGTCAGTGAAGGATTTTGACAAAGAGCATGATGTGATTTGATGTTGGGTTAAAGAGGTTACTCTCACTAATGAAGATAAGGAGAAATAAATTATAGAAGAGAAAGTGTGAATGCAGACAGACTAGTTAGGGAGCTATTGCAAATGTCGACCTAAGAGAAGATGATGACCTGAACTGGAAGTAGAGGCACATGGACTGAGATCCGAAATTTATTTTGGAAATGGAAAGAATCATATCTGTTATAGGAGATGTTGAGGTAGGATGAGAGGAAGGAAGAAACACAAAGGCAGGAAGATGGTGAAATCAAGAATGATTCCTGGGCTGAGGGGTTGGGTGAATGGTGGTCCATTTCCCTAAGAAGAAGAAATGTGAGAGAGGTTGGAGGGGGAAAATTAAGAACGCTTTTAAACCGATTATGTTTTTTGAAAAGATTTTATTTATTTATTCATGAGAGACAGAGAGAGGCAGAGACACAGGCAGAGGGAGAAGCAGGATCCATGCAGGGAGCCCGATATGGGACTCAATCCACAGACCCCAGGATCACACCCTGAGCTGACGGCAGGCGCTCAACCACTGAGCCACCCAGGCATCCCCAGATCATGTTTTAAATATAAATGACACTCATGTAGAAGAGCCAAGTTGGCAGTTGGATATGTTGATTATGTGACCACATAAATCTGTGAGTCTTCAGCTATATAATTGTATCTAAAGTCATTGGATGAATGTGATGCTCTATGAGGGGAGAAAAGAGAGCCCATGATGAATTCCTGAAGAACGCTAACAATTAGAGATCAGACAAAGAGGGAAGAGACCTCAGTGGAGCACCCAATGGATTGGGATGAAATGTGAGAATGTGGGATATCATGGACATCAATCAATAGAATAATGATACGGAGGCTGTATTAGATGCTGCTGAGAGGTCAAGATGAGATCCGTGAAGTATTCACTCAATTTAGCCCCATCAAAATCATCAGAGTCCTAGACAAGAGCATCTTGGAGGGCAGAAGCTATATTGAAGAAGTTGAAGGTAAATGGCCAGAGACGATGTGAAGATGAATGTTTGATCTACTCCTTTGAAAAACATGGTTGTGTATGAGGAGCAAAAAAAAAGGGGGAGCGGATAGTAGAGAGTAAAGGAGAAAGTCTAGTAAAGGGAATTTGATTTTATTGTTGTTACTTGTTTATGTGTTTTTCTTAAAACAAATAGCAAGCATGTTTGCATAATAAGCACAGTAATCCCATAGAGATGAGGATACTGAGAAACAAAGGAAGAACACAGGACTGAGGTCCTCAAGAAACCCACAAGGTGGGGGCTTTTCAGAGCTCCAGCAGGAGGATCTGGCTTGGGATAAACTGGAGATGGGTACAGAGTTGTGGGAGATTCTAACTCAGGAAGTTTAAGATGAGGTTTCTGTTCAGAGAAAAGGTGGGGAAAGGCTTTGGGAGAGCTTTTAGTAGAGAAGGCAGGGATGAGAAACTGAAAATCCTGTCTCAGGGAGATGGAAAGAAGCCTGCTAGATACAGGGTTGTAGACCCCTGTTGAGCGACTGCTTCAGATGAGGAACGCTTTGGGACAGCTGGTTTCGGGAGGATTTAAATGTAACTGGATTATGCATTATAGTGCATCTTTATGTAAAATCCTTCTCTTATTCCCCAAGATTTTTTATTTTCCTTCAGAGAACCTGGACAAATTGGTCTCCATGTTTATCTCACTGGTGTCCCCACTCCTAGGTTAATTGCATTTTGGGTTTTGTATCTGTTGAATTTCATAAATGCCTCTCATTTTTCCAGGTCACTCATTTCTCTTTCAGACATTGCATAAATGTTCATTTTTCCAAATTGGGACACCTCCAAAATAAAGATTTAACATAGAACTTTACCCGACTTCAAGACGCATATTTTATTTGCATCTTTTATAATACGAATATATTTGAACAATATATATCAAAACATGAACAACTACCACAATAAACGTACTCTTAGATTATGAAAGCTCATTTCAATTTGTATAAACAAAGGTTGTTTTCCTTTATGTTGCTTAAGCAATGAGTGCAATGAACAAGCCATTTGGAAAATTGTTCCGTTAATTATACTGTCACATTTTTTTCAAAGTATATTTGAAATATTTTATAATTTGGATTTTCCTGTAAAGATGGCATGCATGCATGTGTGTGTGTGTGTGTCTGTGTGTGTCTGCATGCACCAAGATCTCCTCTGACATTTCCTTGGAATAAATAAATATCTGTTAGAGTCAATAAAAGCCAATGTTTAATAACACAAGAGGCACCAGCATTGATGATCATCTGCCTCTGTGTTTCTCTCCTTTCTCTGGAAGTGTGTGCTGCAGACCCTGCTCTGTGTATCTATAAGATGCCACACCACACTGTTCAGATGCCCATCACCTCATCTGGAGACAAGGCTGCTTTATTTGCCTACTTTCTGTAAACCTTGGCCTCCATTCTAGGGATCTGGGGGAGGAAATGAAAAACCTTGTGGGTTTTTAAAAAATGTGATTACTTCCCAGCAATGCTGGGAACATATTATTCTAGATAGGTGCTCACATAAGACAGAGCTGAAAAAACGATTCTGGATCTCTGTGCTTTATTCACCTACTTCTAACTTGTATTACTGGAAGTTAATTGAGAGCCAGTTTTGTTTTATTCCACATGAGCGCAATGGTGGAGGCAAAAGGCAAGTTTCCATGTTTCCATGTCTGTCCATAGCGAGGCAGACAATGAGTAGGGAGGCTGAGGGCCAAAACGGGGTCTGGATGGAGGGCCAGTGAGTCCCGCATTCTGTTGACGTGCTGTGCTGCCGGGGTAGGTGGGCACCCACTTGGGATGGGTGTATGGATGTGTTCAGAACATGGCCCCAAATCAGTGTCAAGGTCTAGCCCCACACGAATACTGGAAACAAACCAACCCTTTAAGAGTGAACTCATTGGAAAAATCCTATGCCTTAAATATTCCAAGAGGAGCCCATCCCTTGGGTTGTAGGACTACTAGTGAGTGGTGAAGGTCTTTTTTTTTTTTTTTTTTAATTTTTATTTATTTACTTATGATAGTCAGAGAGAGAGAGAGAGAGAGAGGCAGAGACACAGGCAGAGGGAGAAGCAGGCTCCATGCATCGGGAGCCTGATATGGGATTCGATCCCGGGTCTCCAGGATCACGCCCTGGGCCAAAGGCAGGCGCCAAACCGCTGCGCCACCCAGGGATCCCAGTGGTGAAGGTCTTGATCAAACCAGTTGGAGGGGGGTTCTTCGCAGACAAAGCTGCAGTGTCATCAAACCTTCAACAACAACAACAACGCAAAACCCAAACACCCACTGTGCCTTGGCCAGTGTGTTCTCTGGACCACATCCATATTCATATGGACGAGTCTATCCTAGGGGAGGAAGAAAGCAGCAAACGATTACAGAGCTGCCCTCAGAACCTGCAGTTCTTTCAAAAAGCCTGTTTTTCCAGGGTGAGCCCTCTGCAGCCTTGTGTTTGCAGAGCCTCAATCGGCCCTATATTTATTTAGCCCCTTATTTGAAAAGAAGCTTTCCTCTTGCCTCAGAAGAAGCTCATTACAGATAGACTTCACCTTTCTGTTGCCAAAGATGTCTCCTTGAAATGAAAATGTAAAGAATGTTAGATCAGTAGCATGTAGCTGCGAGGCTATCCCTTTGATCCAGTTCGGAATGCATTTGTTAAAAAGCTGCTTTATTGATTTTTTTTTAGCTGCTTTTTGCTATGTTTGGATCATTTGTACATATGCACATCACAATTTTTGCTACATCAAAGTGCTTAATAAGTTCACTGCATTCGGGAAGTAGCTTACAACACAGAGGGACTTGTCTCTGTAAAGACTCCTGCCACTTAACCTCCAGTACAAAAGTTGTTTTTAATGCGGTCCTTCAGAATATTTCATGCGGTCTTTGGTGAAACCAGAGTCCACCCTCCAACCTGCTTCTCAGAAAATGGTGCCACGTAGAGAAAGAGGAATTTCAGAGAGCAAGGAAACGCATTTCATGTCCCTTCTGTTGGACAAGAGTCATTTCACTTCAATTAATTATTTAATTGGTTACATTTGTGGGTGGCACCAGCTTCCAGGAAAGTGTTGACAATATTTGATGTATGTGAGGACAGCTGTTAATTCAGTAATAAATTGAAATTTATTTAGGTAACTCATGTGATGTTTCTTTATTAGGTCCAATTATATGATCAGCGGTGAGCACAGTATCACTTTTTTTTTTTTTTTTTTTTTTTGGTCAGGGGTACACACCAATCTGTATTAAGTGCTTTTAATTCAAAACAAATATTTCCCGAGGGCAGCCTTGGGAACCAGCTCAGGGACAAGCACTACTAGGAGGGCAGAGCGGGGTTTGGTCCAGTCCCCGGGGTTTATAGAAAAGGAGGCTTACAGCACCAGGAACCTCTCGAGTCCTCCAAACAGAGGCAGGCCCAGGTGGCAGCTTAGGGTAGGCAGCTGCCACACACCTGTCCGTGAAAGACCCCTCCTGCAGGTATAGAAGTGAACACGTGTTAAAGATTTTATGTAATTTATTTAATAAGGGAGCAGAGAAGATGTCCTGACTGGTTCTAACAGTCCTCGGGAATATTGGGATGAGTGTGCCTTTTCTGTGTGGGGGTGCCGGGGATGGCCGGGGCGGGGGAGAGGGAGTCACTTCAACCCTCACCAGTTGAGACAGAACTTGTGTCCATCAGTTACCTCCAAAACTACAGAATTGTGAAATAGCTCAAAGGTAATGAAGGCCCAGAATACTCCGCACATTTTGCAGCTTTTCATTGAGCACAGGTTTGGCTTTTTTTTTTTTAATTATTATTTTTTTTTATTTCCCTTGCTGCACCTCCGAAGAACTGGCTGATATTCAAATCCTTTATTTGGCTTAAAAAACTAGGAAAGTGGGGACGCCTGGGTGGCTCAACAGTTTAGTGCCTGCCTTCGATCCAGGGCATGATCTTGGAGATCTGGGATCAAGTCCCACATCGGGCTCCCTTCATGGAAACTGCTTCTGCCTGGATCTCTGCCTCTCTCTCTCTCTGTGTGTGTGTGTCTCTCATAAATAAATAAATAAATAAATAAATAAATAAATAAATAAATAAATAAATAAATAAATAAATAAATAAATAAATAAATAAAATCTTTAAAAAAAGAAGAGTCAGGAGCACTCGCTGAAGGTCAAGGAGTAAGAAGAGAGCAGGAAGGTGATAATGTGGGGAGCAGAAGAAATTCAGCCTAAAATTAGAAGCCCATCAACTTGGTATTTTTTAAAGATTTTATTTATTTATTCATGAGAGACAGGAGAGAGAGAGAGAGAGAGAGAGAGGCAGAGACACAGGCAGAGGGAGAAGCAGGCTCCATGCAGGGAGCCCGACACAGGACTCGATCCTGGGTCTCTAGGATTACGCCCTGGGCCAAAGGTGGCACTAAACCACTGAGCCACCAGGGCTGCCCGTCATCAACTTGGTATTTAAACATCTTTTGTCTCTTAGAGGATTTTTTTTTTTAGGGTGGCTCTCCCCTTCCTCACTCCTGCCTCTTATACTGTTCATGCGGCTGGTCCATGACTCAGTACCTGCCCTCACTCACACTCTGATCCTTCTCTGTGAGGCCGACGCTTCGTAAAAGCAGTCCCTAGTCTCACAGCTGGATGGGCATCCGGGGCCATCTCTATGCCCTGCCTGCAGTTAGATTTACCAAATACCCTTGGTGCAAAATCGCCATCCTTCCCCAGCAGCTTAAAAGATACAAAGAGCGCTCAGTAGCCAAGGCCTGGCACCTGCTGGTCAGGGATCCAGGGATCATTATTCTGTAAATTAGAGCTTCTGGTTCAGAGTTCCTTATGCCTCTCCCAGCTGTGTTGTGGGGATGATACACTTCCCCCCCCCCTTTTTTTAAGATTTTATTTATTTATTTATGAGAGACACAGGGAGAGGCAGAGACACAGGCAGAGGGAGAAGCAGGCTCCCTGCAGGGAGCCTGACGTGGGACTCGATCCCGGGATCGTGACCTGAGCTGAAGGCAGATGCTCAACCACTGGGCCACCCAGATGTCCCACTGATACACTCTCCTGAGATGTTCATTTTCTTGCTCTTTTCTTGTGGGGCCCAAATGAAATATCACTCCAGGCAGTAGAATGTTGACGTGACCTCCATGACGGGTTTATGACAGGCTCCTTGGGAGTCCTGTTGTGATCCCCCAAAGGTGGAAATGTGGGACAGGAGGTCCAGAAGAACATCTGGCATGAGGAGAACACCCCACGTCACTATTCCTAAGCTCAACTCACCTCAAAATTGCTGATTTTGTGATCGCACACGGGCCAGTTTTCCTTTTTCTTTTTATGAAGATATAATTACATTATAAAAAATTTCATCCTTTCAAATGTACACTTCTGCAGGTTTTGACAAATGCATCGAGTCATAAAGCCACGGCCACAATCAGAGATCACTGACGTCAGATCCAAGTCGTCTGGGGCCACCTCATAGTCAGTACTCATTTCTGCACCCCCGCCCTGTCCCCTCAGGTGCCAACTCTGGTGGCCTCTGAGCCTGGCTTCTTTCACCTGAGGTTTGTCCTCATTACTACATACATCAGTGCATGCTGAATAGAATTATACATTGCTGAGAGGTAGTCCATTGTAGGGATATACAGGCTTTTTATTATCTCACCTGTGGAAGGACATTTGGGTTTTGTTTTTGTTTTGTTTTTTAGTTATGGGGGATTATGAATAGAGCCGTTATGAACATTCATTTACAGGCTTTTATGTGAACATAGGTTGTTATTTCACTTGGGTGAATACCTGGGAGCAGCCTTTCTGAGTTGTAGTGTCGGTGAATGTTTAACTTTGTAAAAAACTGTCAAATGTTTTCCAGAACGGCTAATTCATTTTGAATTCCCACCAGCAACCGATGAGAATCCCACTTGCTCCCCTGTCTTCATATCTTCACCAGTACTTGAAACTGTCAGATTATCTTCCCTCCCTCCTCTCTGGCCTCCCTTCCTTCTCTCTTTGCCATCCTTGTGGACGCGTAGTATTGTCTCATATGATTTAAATGGCATTTCCTTGAAACTAATACATTGGAGCTTCCCCCCCAAACCTACCCCTTTGCTTACTTACTATTTGTATATTTTCTTTACGGAAGCATCTATTCAAACCTTCTGACTGGGCTTTTCCAAAAAGAGTGTTCCCATTCAAATTTTATCTTTCACAAAACAAAAATGCATCGAGTCTAGCAACTATGGATTGGCGTATTTACAAGGCCCGTGGACGTGATGGGAAAGCAAACTTCTAGGACAGATTATTTTGTAGATCCTTTAGGAGTAGATATTAAATAAAGTCGTAATCAACAGAAGCCTTCCCTAAAAATGAAATATGCCAGAGGGACCTGATTTCCTTCCTTTCTGATGAGTTAATTAAATTGTATATTAAAATAATTTCATAGATATAACATTGTATTTCAGACTTGTGAACAAAATGGAGAAATGTGGGCTGCATAACATTAAGATTAGAGTGAATTGTATTTTGTTGAAATAATATTACCCTAAGATATTGATTTTTTCTTTTTTGAGTCTGTCCACCTGGAGGGATGTTCTTGATCCAATGTAACTTACTCATCTGTAATATTCAAATTAAGTCATCTAGAATTAAGTGCCGCGTAGATTATATGTGACAGGGCCTACGTGTGCAGCAAAGCCTTCGGCAGAATGAACCCAGACGTTCAGAGGGTGGATTTATGGTCCTCCCTCCACCGCCCCTCCCCAGGCCACCAATGTGAAGGTAGGGGTGGTATGTGCTGGGAGGAGAACTATAAGGTACAGCCCGTCTTCATCCTGCTCATAGGACGGCTGCTGCCAACCTGCCATGCTCCTTCCATCCTTCCTTAGACCACGTCCAATGTGCATTGTTTTAAGGGCAGAGACCACAGAGTTTATCTGTGGATTTCATGAGGCAACATTTTAAAATGCATTTATTCACTCTCTGTTTAGATTTTATGAAAAAGGAGCACACATTTTGAGAGGCATTGAGAAGCTTATTGATTTTACGTGCACTAACTAGCAATTTTCTTCTTATCAAAGATGTTTATTGAAACATGATGCTTTAATTTCTTAAAGCAAACCATATTTTAATCAGTGCCACACAGCTCTGAATTCAGGAGGCAGAAAGTAAGGAAAATACCCTTTGGAAAGCAGACATAACATTTCTATTGCTTTCACCTGTTCCCTGCAACAAAGGCAGCCACACCGATGAAGACCCTGAGGGGGTTTCAAGGTGGACGATGCCGCCCATCTGAATACACTTCCTCTGGCTGAGGATTTGTCTGCCCAAACCATAGGAGTTTTGGTGGAGAGAGGAAATAGTAGAGGCTGAGTCAGCAGAGTCTCAGTTTCCAGATGTGCTTGTAGCTACCACTGGCCCCCTGACTTAGCTTCTTCTAAGTCAGTAGTTCCCAACCAGAGGTGATTTGACGATGTCAACAGACACTTGATGGTCATGATCTGGAGGGAGCTACTGGCATATCTAGTGTGTAGAGGACAGGAGGACTGTTGACACCTTATGATGCTCAGAATGTCCCCACAACAAAGAGCTATGTGGCCCTCCACGTCTACAGTGCTGAGATTAAGAAACCCTGTGGTACCTGGGAGCCAGTGAAGTCAAGAAGTAGGGGATCTCAGGTCCATTGTGACAGCAGATCATTGGACATCCAAGACAGTCATGGAATCAGGGCCACAGGGGTCTCCAGGGCCTGGTTCTGGTGGTAGTTGGGACTGGAGGGAGCAGGCTGTGGCCTCTGGTGTCCAGGGATACTGGCAGTGGTGTCCATTCTGCCCTGGTCCTTGACTTCTGTTGGGCCTGCTTCTTCTGTGTCTGGCATCCTATGACATCCCTCAAATGTAGGGACTCATGGGAAGGGCTTAGGACTCAGAGGCAGTTTGTTACATTGGAAATATATCCAGCCCAGTCACTGAAGGGAGAAGACCAGGAAAAATCTGGAGGACACCAGGCACCGGCTTCCAGAGTCCTCCCCATGTAATTGTTCAGGACACACTTATCCCACTCATTCATGATCTGTGTGACAGATATGCAGGGTTCCAAGGCCAAGGCAGCACACTTGAGTTTCAGAGGCCACAGCTTTTTGGAGGTGTGGTCACTTAGGCACACACAGCCAGAGGCAAGCTGGTGAACACCATTGATCACACTCATGGTACAGGCGGGCCAGGTAAGCTACTGCAGCATATTTCTGGCCCCTGGTGTACAAAACAGCCTTATTAATGAGCAGCATAGGGAAGATTTCAAGGGCTAAGGCCATGGTCAGTTATGCAAGCAGGCCCCCGAAACTCAGGAGATGAGTGACATCACCTTTTGTTTCCCACACAGTGGGGTCATCAGCTCCTCTCTATCAAGCCTTCGTGTTTAAATCAGACAGGTTTGGTTCCTGGTGCTTGTATCCAACAAGCAGGCGCTGGCACATGCACGATGTCATTCAAAAATAACAACCAAGGCCAATTTTGGGCTTTGCATCGATTGTGTGTTATTTCAAACTGATATCTTTATCTTTTCTATCAAAGGTGAGGTCTTTGAAGGCTCCGCTGGAGACCATACATGAGTCAATGGAGAGAGTGTAATAGGGAATTCCACTGACTTCCTTGTGGCTCTTAAAAATTTGTATTTAAAATACCTTTTTAAAAAATAAATAAAATACGTTTAAAATTTTTTTATTTAAAAAAATTATTTAAATTCAATTTGCCAACATATAGTATAACACCCAGTGTTCATCTCTTCACATGCCCACCTTCGTGCCTGTCCCCCAATCACCCTATTGCTCCAGCCTCCTCCCCTTCCACAACCCTTTGTTCATTTCTCAGTTAGGAGTCACTCATGGTTCGTCTTCCTCTCTAATTTTCCCCACTCAGTTCCCTTCCTTTCCCTTATAGTCTCTTTCACTATTTCTTATATTCCACATATAAGTGAAACCATATGATGTTTGTCCTTCTCCGATTGACTTATTTCACTCAGCATAATAGCCTCCAGTTCCATCCATGTCAAAGCAAATCGTGGGCATTCATCCTTTCTGATTCCCCCCTTTTTTTAGAAAGAGAGAGAGACAGAGAACACACACAGGGGCGAGGAGCTGAGGGAGAGAGAATCTCAAGCAGCCTCCCCACTGAGCACAGAGCCTGATGTGGGGCTCGATCTCATGACCCTGAGATCATGACCTGAGCCGAAACCAAGAGTAGGATGCTTAACCAACCGAGCCCTCCAAGTGCCCAATATTTTCTCTTTTTTTTTCCCTCTCTTTTTAAAAATAGACTAGATCCAGCAGACCTGCACAGGCATTGCCCATATCACATTTAGACCTTTGTTGATGTGCAGCTCTGTGCCTCAGGGCGCCTTTAGCACTTGTGTCTGGGTGTGTCTGTGCATGTCCCAGACTACTCCAGGGGTCCGCCATTGCTGTGGTCTGAGGCATCCTGCTTTTCTTATGTGTGTACTGAATGTATGTGTATAGTGCAGATCATAATCTCTGAGGAAAGCAATATTACCACTCTCAATAATGACAAAATTCAGTCTGAGATGTTAGACCATGGTTGGGGTATATTTGTCCAATTTTCTCCCACAAGAGTCTCTTCTCTCTCTCTTCCTAAGACATTGAAGAGGATGAGGACACTACTCTTAAGATACTTTTCCCCTCTTCTTTTCAGATTATAAAAGTAATTCAGAATTATTATTAAAAATATAAAAACACAGGAAGGTATGAAGTGGATCATAAAAATAACTCATAATTCTATTATTCAGAGAATTGCTAAGATTTTGGTGTATAATTGTCCCATCTACTTTGAAGGCATATAGATGGGGATGATATATGTGTGGTGTGTGTGTATGTATGTACACACACACGTACGCCTAGGAATATGCACCCATAGAGTTGTAACTTACATATAATTTATAGCATTTGGATCCTGTTGATGTCCTTCTATGACCTGCTTTTCATTTGTCTTATTGATGCTAACTATATCAACATTACATATTCATCCAAATTGTTGAAGAATGTTACCTGGCCTCATGAGCTATGCCATAGTTAGAAGTTCTGGTATTGGACATACAGCTATTTCCATGTGTTATGTCAAATGTCATGCTGTGATGACAATCTACCATCAAATCTCAGTGCACGTATGACTTTCCCTCAAGGTTCTTACTGGTGGGATTTCTGAATGAAAGGATATGCACATTTTTCCAATTAAAACTTACAGCCAGTTCTCCTGCATAGAAGTTGTTCCAAATTTCACAGAGGGCCTGTTTTCTCATAAATTTACCGATTTTTAGTGATTAGCGCATGTGTGTATATGTATACTTGGTGTGAAGTGACTCCCATTATAATTAAATGTAAAATAATTTTGATCAGTAAGGAACTGCCAGAAAGCCTTTAAATGAACTTCATTGTTTTCTCTTTTAACCAAGATGTCAGCCTGTTCAAATTTACCAAATAATGTGAAGAAGTAAACAAAATAGTTTCTTGACCCTAAAGAAGCAATTGGCATACATGATCACCTGACTTCCCAGACTTTCGCGACCAGGGCCCAGTTACTCCTGCTGGAAGCTTTGGTTCTATGGGCACTGAGTAAGCCAGGTGTGGGCTCCACCACAGGCAGGGTCTACAGGGCCAGATCCTGGAGCTGGGGTTGGGTTCTGGTTTATGGGGCACCTCTCAATTTATCTCTGAATCTCAGGGGGCCATCTTGGTTGGTATGCTTTTCTCCCTGGGCAGGACTGATTTTCAGGACTCACAGAGACATTTTCTTCATGTGTAGAAGAAGTAATTTGTTCTCCAGATTTTGATTATGTCACACTTATTCCTTTTCTAATTATCCCTTATTTGTTCAATATAAGATAATAAATTCTGACAAACAATCAGTGGATGGGCACCAAGTGATGTGCTTCATTTTAATTGGCTTGCTTTTTTTTTCTTCTCTGCTAAATTATAGCCCATCAGCATGAGGTTCCCTGTGGTGAACAGCTAATAATATGCCCAGGTGCAGCCAATTTTACTTCCTAAATAAGAAATAATAGCTACGGATCCCCCAAATGTGAAGTGGAAAAGTGGGCCGTAATATCTCTTCTCAGCGGTGTGCATGCTAGGGCAAGTTATACATCCCAATCTCTATTCTAACAATTTCCCTTTAAAAATGTGATCGCAATTAATTTGCAATACACTGATGAATTAAAAACTGTGGCCTTCATTGATGCACAGAAGGCTTTCTTAGAGACTTCTGAGAAATCTCTTGTTTACATTAGCCTTAGATTTCACAGTTAAAAAAAAAACTGCTTTAAGAATTGAGACTATAAAACTACTATAGATAAATACAAATGAAAATATACCTGTTAAATGACCCAATTAAACAAGATTCCACTACATTTTTTTTCCCCAAAATGGTGCTAGGAGGGGGTGCTGCATTGGTGCACCAATCCCCGGCAAACTTAACCAATGGGATGCCAGTTACTGGAACTTGTTCCTCTTGCAACTTGACCACTAGTAATACTTATTTCCTACTTAGAGACACTGTAATGGTTTTTGATTAGGGTAGGATGAAGGTGGATGTTTTCAATTTTTTCTTAGATAAATTTTATTATTTCTTAAACCACCTGACCATGGAAGCACAGTTTCCAGTAAATCCAAGCATCCTCTTCCCAAGGATGAATCGACAGGCATTTTATCCATTGTGACATCTAAGTTATTTTTATAGCTGTGTGGATACAGACACTCTTGAGCCCCCCAAAAACATATGAGAAAGGTAGCAAAAGAAAGGGGATTAAAATTAATGATCCTTATCTTTGTTCTCCAATGCTGTAAGTAAGATTATGGATGAGGGGAGCCTGGGTGACTCAGTCCATTAAGCATCGGACTCTTGATTTCAGCTCAGGTCATGATCTCAGCAGGGTCCTGGCATTGAGCCCCACATTGGGCTCTATGCTCAGTGAGGAGTCTGCTTAAGATTCTCTCTCCCTTTGTTCCTCAAATTAAATAAATAATTCTTTCGGAAAAAAATTACAAATGAGAAAGCTAAAATGAAGACAATAATGTATGTTGCTGACCACTTCCCTCCTTATCTACTGCAAAGTTCTGGCTCAGTGACTATTTTCCACATGCCCTGTTCCCTTGTAGGCTACCTCCACACTGCAGCCAAAAGATTATCAGAAACTATTCAAAATATACATTGTTGCGAAACAAACATTTCCAAACTTGGTAGCTTAAAATAACTACTATTTGCTTCCTTCATGGGCAGGAGATTTTGAGCAGAGCTCAGTAGAACAGTTCACCTCTCCTCTGGGATGCGTGGACCTCAGCTGTGATGGCATGAATGACCAGCAGGATGAAAATCTGTTCTTTCCTTGGGGCAAGGCTGATTTGGAGAGTAGCAGAAACTTTTCTCATGCACAGGATGAGCATTTAGCTCTTTCTTTAGCTCATTGCCTTCAGTCCTTTCCCCATGGTACAGCTCTTGATTTGGTTCTCTTGCAGTAGTTAGGTTTCTTATACAGTGGTTCGGGTTTCCTAGGGAGAGTGAGCCCAGTGACTAGGCTGAGGCTGCAAGGCTTCTTATAACTTGGTCTTGGAAATCCCAGAACGTGACATCCACCAAATTCTCTTGGCTAAGCAGATCATTAAGGTCAACGTGGATTAAAAGAGAGGAATTAGACTCCAACTCTTGATGAGAACTGTAGTAAAGAATTTGCATCTATTTTTAATTCTTCACAAAAACATGATGGATCTTTCCAGTCTAGCTTAAACCCCCCGCTAAGGCTTCCCAGTGCTTTTCAGATAAAATCTGGTATTGGTTTGGAGCATCCTGAGTGTTTCTGTGGACTAGCCATCTAACCATGGCTCTCCCAGGCTCTGCTCTCTCCATTTTAATAACTCAACTTTCCTCCATTTCTTTGAACTACAGTGGTTTTTCCCACCTAATGTTCTCTTTGTACGTTGTCTGGCAAAGCCCAAGTAGCTTCCAGCATTGGCTTAAATGTCACGTGGTTGGGGAAGCTTTCACTGACTCCTGGCTCTGCAGTGTCCTTTCTTAGCACTCAGTATTGAATGTTAATTGTGTGATCCAGTGCTTGCATACCTCACTGGAATGAAAGCCTCATTAAGCAAGAGGGTTTTTAATGCTGTTCCACGCTATTTCTATAGCAGCTAGCCCAGTGTCTTGCACACAGTACGCATCTAATAAATATTTATTGAGTCAACATCCTATGAGCCTAAATCCAGAAGTAGTGCTTACATGTACTTCCCAAATCACACCAATTTCATGAAACAGTTTTCTCCTAAGATATTATGGACCTGCACCGTCCAGTGAGGTAGCCATGGCTGTACTTGATGCTGTGCTAGATCCCAGACATGTGGCTGGTCTGAACTGAGAGTGTTGAAAGAGTGAACTACATACTGCATTCCACAAAAGAAAAAAAAAAAAAGAATGTAAATGTTCTCATTAATAAAATTTTATACAGACTACATGTTGAAACAATAATAATTTTGATATACTGGGTTAATGAAGTATATTAAAATTAATTCCACCTGCTTTTTATATTTTTACTTTCTACCTAAAATCACATGCATGGCTATCATTTGGGGGTCATGTTATATTTCCATTGAACAATTCTGCCCTAGACAGAAGGTTCTTTGGTAAAATATGTTAGAATTAATGCTACAAGAAGTCTTCTCTTTTAGAAGGTTTATAATGAATGTATCTAAGGTGCTGAGAAGTCCTGCAAGGAGACACCTGTTTACTTTAGGCCAATGTTTTTGGAAGTGATTTGACCATGCATGGGATCCATTCTTTTTAGTATATTTATCTTCCATGAAACACACTTCGGGAAACATGGTTAGGTACCTGTTACCAGAATGCCTGATTCTAGAGTCATGGATGTGGTTCATATAATACTGACTCTCATTACAAAAATTAGAAGCCAAATCTACTACTGTGTGCCTCCTCATTTGTGGTAGGAGGTGGAATGGGGGGATGTTCAATAGAAAGCCAGATTTGGGGACTCTCTCAGAATCACAAAATATCTCACATAGAGTCACATAAAATGACCGTTTCCCTGGGTGCTGGAAGTTATGTTCACTTGGACAGACAGAGCCTCATCAGCCTCAGAGTTCTGAATAGCCCACACTGGGCTCTTGGCAGAAGTCTGGGCCATTTTTTTTCTTTAGTTTACTTTGTTTACCTAGTTTGTTTTAGTTTGCTGAAGAGGCAAACTCAAGATGTAGCATACTATTTCTGCTATACAATGTGTATGGAGAGGTGTGTCCAAGGGATGGGGTGGAGAGAGAATAGATGTAGACTGTGTCATGGTCAAAGTGCCATATTGTCCTGCAGTTTCCTTGAACTGGCTGCCGGAAATGTGGGCATTTTATTCAACCATCAATGATGGATATTTTCTCACTGGGCATTCCACATTTTGATCTTGATGGGAGAGGCAAGAGATGTAAATGTGCCATTTCTCGACACAGAATCCTCAAGATTGCCACTTGAACTGTGTCCTGTGCCTTGTTTTTGTTTCAAAGGTATTTAGGCCTCATGCAATTGTGTTCTGGAGCTCTCTGAATCTGGGAAACCATCCATCTCCCCGTAAGGAAGCATCTTAGAAATTAATCCCCAGAGCACCATGACACTCTTTGATGGGCTGCTACTAGAATGATCTTGATGTAAGAGCACAGAGTGAGAAGAATTCTAACCAGAGCTTGAGACAGTCTTGACAATCTCACCCCTTTCTGCCCATCCTGGGATTAGCTTTTCCTAGTAAGGGCCCACCCGCCCTTTGCCAGAGCCAGTACTGACCTCCCATTTCCACCCAATTTCAATAAAATATTTCCCTTTTAGAGCTATCCTCTTTAATCAGCCTCTCCAATGTCATTTTCATCTACTTTTCCAAGATTTTTCTTGTTCTTGTGGAGGTTCAGCTTTCCTCCCCACTGTGTGATTAAAAGGAACATTGCACTGTGTTATTCTACTTGCAGCAGAGATGCAAAGCATTTCCTATAAGCATAAATCTTAATTGCCATTGTTCCTATAAATCATAAATAACCTTCACACAAGTATCATCTCACATAAGAATGAAGAAGGCCAGAACAGAACATAAAAAGGTATTAATTGATAACTAACCAGGTGTTCTATCTCGCTTCAGTATAAATTTTATGACAACAATTTTGTGTTAATTGCTTCTTCTGGCATTGAAAATTCCATATGAGGTGCACATTTTAACTCTTTCTAGACCCACCTGCAAAGAAAACACTGATTTGGAAATACAAAGCAGTTTATCACATTCAAAATATTTTACACAGAAAGAACATGAGAATTTGACCAGGTATAAAATCAGTGGTGGCTCCTAGAACTGGTACCTTCTATTTAAGGAAGGAGGGAAGAAAAGGTGACCTGGTGCTGTTATAACCAAAATGGCTGCATAATTTAAGAAAATAGCAAATTTAAATTCTTCATATATGAAGTTGTTATTTCAGTTTGCCAACAAATAAAATAAATCAGCATTTCCCAAATTATGATGTTCTAGTAAATACTTCTTTGGGAGAATTTATACTTTGTGCACTTGACTACGGGCTTTGATGGTCAACAGATTTGAAAAATATTTCATAGCAGAATTCTCTTGTTGCGGGTGCAATGCATCAAGCATAGTAAAAGTGATAAGAGATTTTGTAATAAAATTTTTATTTTTATGTTTAACTTTATCTAACTGCATTTTCACAACCTGTTTGGGCACAAAACAATTTGTTTTGAGCCACATCTCTTATTTTTCCTTAGAATAGCAATTTGGGAAATGCTAAAATACACAGTTATGGAGTATGTGTGTGTGTGCACGTGCGCACACATGAGTGGATGCACACATGGGTGTGTGTGATGGGCTGGTCTCTTTTTTGTTATTCTGCAGTAGGCCAAGCTATTTCTAATTTTATTAAATGCATTGGATTACAATATTTTCTTGTTTTTTCTAGCTTAAAAATATATTTTTAAATATCCAGTCCTTATACCTAACCCCATTAAAAAGTACTTCTATGGCAATCCAAAATTATAGTAATGAAACATAATATGATGTCAGCAGATTTTTAGGATAATTATTTTTCTGCTTTTGATATGAAAATCTTTCCATTGAGCTCATAATGATTGTTTGTATGTCATAATCAGTCAATTTCTACCAGTTGTAGTGCCTTTTAGAGTTGATACTTCTCTCTTTTGAAAAGCTCCCAATCTGAAGCTCTAAGTAGAGGGCAACAAGGAATGCAAGCCTGGGCTGTCTGTAAGTCCTCCTGTGAAAGCTCTACCCTCTACCCTCTTCCCTGTCTGTCTACCCACCACTGTCAGCCTCCATGAAGCCATGTTGTCCCTACGACTTTGGGCCAACTTCCTACTCCATCTGGGGTAGTGTGCAGTGGGTGGGGACATTCTAACCATTCTTCTGTTCTTGTTTTGCCCTTGAAATCCATAGAAAGATTAAAGTTTTTTAGAGCAGTTCAGAAATAAGCAACACTCTGTTGCACGGGGAATTAAGATATGAATAAATTGAAACACATTTTTTGAGTAAGATGTTCTTTGCAGACTTCCTGTAACTGATTGGAATCATTTATCTTGCTGTGATTTCACAGCACAAACATAATTGTGATTGTTGTTCTTTGCTGATTTAAGTGAAATATAATTGTACTCTGAAAAAAAATGAAAAAAATTATGCAGTTGGTTAATTTAAAAAGCTACTTAGGAATGTAAGCATGGAAATTATTGATATTGTGAGTGGAAGAAAGTGACACAGTGGCCAGACCAAAAACAGAGGAGGGGATGTTAATCCTGTGGAGGCTGAAGGTGTATTTAATGTGACATATGAACAGACTCAGAGATGTGGTCTACTCAGCAGCTAAAGCACATATCACACCCGGCCATCTCAAGGCTGAATGACCTTGGGAAAGTTCTTGGCTCCTAGACCCCCTTTGGCAAAACTTGGAGTTGTCCTAGATGGGAGGACAAATTCAACCCAGAGACAACTTCAACCAGCTAGAATATTTGTATTTTGTGTACACACTGTTGGCCTGTATGATACTTGAAAGTTTATTTTGAATAATTGGCAACGTTTAAAATGGTACGGGTGCTATAAAATCCAGATTTCCAGCTTCTCTTGAAAAACTAATTCTGGCATTACAGACTCATATTTCTATGGGTCAGGAGCTGTCTGTGGCTGCAGTGTCCTGCTTCCCAGTTCAGAAAAGTCTCCACCACCTCCTATGTCCCTGGAACTGAGACAAACTGCTAGTTGCCAATTATATTCACAATGTGTGCTGTTTGCTTATAGTCTTTTAGAATTATTAAATGATTGGTGGTACCCACATTTCTATCCAAAATAAAATATTTTTTCAAGAAAAATTAGATATACCCTATTACCTTTTTAAATTTTTATTTATTTATTCATGAGAGAGAGAGAGAGAGAGAGAGAGAGAGGCAGAGACACAGGCAGAGGGAGAAGCAGGCTCCATGCAGGGAGCCCGATGTGGGACTCCATCCCAGGTCTCCAGGATCACACCCTGGGCTGAAGGTGGCGCTAAACCGCTGAGCCACCCAGGCTGCCCTGCCCTATTACTTTGTATAAATAAAGAGTATGTATTTAATATATAAACAAAGTGTATAGTATTTTTTGTTGATAACCCATCCAACTTTGCTCAGGTTTGCTACCATCTTGGCCCCAGATGACATTTCAGTTTGTGGCCTTTAGTCTAAAGCTGGGGTTGGTAAACTGTGGTCTTCTTTCGCCTGTTTTTGTAAATAAAGTTTTATTGGGACATGATATACTTATTCATTTGCATATTGTCTATGATTGCTTTCACATTCTAGTTACAGACTTGAGTACCCACAATAAAGACTATATATCTGACAAAGCCAAAAACATTTATTATTTGACCCTTTATAGAAAAAGCTTGATGACTTTTTGTTTTGAAACTTCAGCTCTGACATGTATAGAAATTGGGAGTCATCACTCAACTTCTTACAACAAGAAGAAAGCTGAACAAACTGAAAATTGATGGCTTTTCTTAGATCCACCAGAGAATTGAAGTCATAGGGCAAAGAGCCATTCTAAAATCTGGAGGGACTGCCCAAAACAGAGAATGGCATCTAAGGTCAGTTTACCAGGAGCAGAGCTGGTTGGAACATTTAAATGGTAATTTTGACAAATTGCTGACAGCAAGTGTGGATACCTAAAGAGGTAACATTTCTTGGAGGCTCCCATATACTTTCCTTCATTTTACCTCTAGGAGCCTCATCAAGTTCTCACATGCACATCAGAGAAAACCCCCTTTTTGTTTTGAACATGGGGAGTGGAAAAACCAACCATTTGAAATAAGCCCAGTACATTATCTATAATGAAGCCCTGTTTTCTGAGGGAAATTATTTTGCTCGTACCCTACCCAGCCTAGGGAAGAGCACTTAGCCAACAGCAGCCCCCTCTAGCTTTCTTATCTCACATAAAGCGAGAAAATATTAAACAAACAAACAAAACCTGAAAGTTACAACCCAGGGACTCAGGGTTGCTAAAAACTGAGATTTAATCCGAAGATTATAGAAAGCTTCCCCTTCTCAGCCCCTTTCCACCATGTCAACAGGGGTCCAACATAATAGCAGTATATTACAAATAGGAGAGCTGTAAGACACACTCCAAAGAATTCCTACAGAGACACAGAGAACAGAAGAGAAAATAAAGTAAAATAAGAAAGCTAGAGGCAGCTGAAGTCTCTGGTCCCTGTAACTATCTCAGTATTAAATATAGTCCAACTGCTGCCCAGATTCACATAAAATGTCACAATAAAATCCTAATTAGCTCAGTTCCTATAACTCTATAGATCATGTCAGACTTTCAATAAAAATTTTACAAGGAATGAAATACAAGAAAAGACATATATGAAGAGACAAAGTAAACCTCAGAACCAGAGTCAGGTATGACACAGATGTTAGAATGATCAGACTTGGAATGTAAAATAGCTTTGATTAATATGCTGAGGCATCCAGTGGAAAAGGTAGGCAACATGCAAGAGTAGATAGGTAAGATAAACAGAGAGATGAAAACTCTAAAGAAGAATCAAAAGAAATGCTAAAACAAAAAACAGTGTAACAGAAATGAAGAATGCCTTTAAGGGGCTCACTGCTAGACTGGGCACAATCAAGAAAGAATAGTAAGCCTGAAGATATGTCCTTAGAAATGTCTCAAACTGAAATGCAAAGAAAAAAATAAAAAGGAACAGAATGTCTAAGAATTGTGGGAAAATTAATTACAAAAGATATAACATATGCATAATGTGAATGCCAGAGGAAAAGAAAGATTCAGAAGAAACATCTCAAGAAATGATAGCTAAGAATTGTCTGAAATTGATGAACTTAAAATCAGAGATCCAAGAAGCTCAGAGAACACCAAGTGTGATAAATACCCCCAAATTCTACACTTTAAGCATATTATATCCAAACAGCAGAAACCAAAGAAAAAGATAAAATATTAAAAGTCCTTGGGAGTGGGGGGGGGCATCTTACCTGTAAAGGAACTAGGACAAGAACTATATTGTCCTTTTTGCTACAAACAACACAAGCAAGAGAGTGGAAAGAAATATGTAATGTGCTGAGAGAAAAAACAAAAGCTGTGAACATAGAATTGTATATCCAATATAATTATTCTTCAAAAATGAAAGATAAATATTTTCTTAGACAAATAAAAACTGAGGATTTGTCAACAGTAGACCCACCTTGTAAGAAATGTTAAAAGATATTCTTCAGAGAGAAGGAAAATAACTAGTCAGAAACTCAGATCTATATACAGAAAAGAGGCACATCACGGATGGAATAAATGATAGTAAAATAAAATTTGCAAGAAAATAATGGACAAATCCACTATTATACAGACGTTAAAACTATCAGTAATTGACAGAGCTAGCAGGCAGAAAATGAGTAAGGATATAGTTGACCTGAACACTACCATCAAACAACTGAATCTAATTGACATTTATAGAATACTTCATTAGCAGCAGAATACACATTCTTTTCAAGTGGTATATTCACCCAGTTCACATTCTGGGCCATAAAGCACACTTCAATAAATTTAAGATCATTGAATCACAGAAAATATGGTCTCACACTACAACAGAATTAAACTACAAGGGAATTAAATTTAATTCAATAGCAGAAACGTAGAAAAAATCTCTGAATATTTGGAGAGTTAAAACACTTCTAAATAACACATGAGTCAAAGGAAAAGTTGCAAAGGAAATTTTAAAACATTTTGAACTAAATAAAAATGAAAATACAACTTTGGACTGTGTGGGATTCAATGAGACCATTGCTCAACAAAAACTTACAGCATTTAATGTGTATATTAGAAAAGAAGGAATATCTGAAGTCAATCATATAAACTTCCAACTTTGGAAACTAGAGAAGGAAGTACAATATAAGCCTAAAGCAAGCACAAGAAAAAAAAAAAGTATTGAAAAAATCAGGGAAGAAATCAATTACATTGAAAGTGGGAAGCCAGTACGAAAAATCAACAAAACTAAAATCTAGTTCTATGAAAAGATCAATAAAATTGGCTCCAGCTACATTGCCAAGAAAAAAGGAGAGAAGATGCAAATAACTAATATTAGAAATGAAAGAGAGGTCATCACTAATGATTCCATAAACCTTAAAATGGTAATAAAGGAGTATTATGAAAAACCCAATGCCCACAAATTTGATAACTTAAATGAAAAAAAAAAACAAACCCTAATTTCCCGGAGGACACAAACTACCAAAATTCATGGAAGGAAAAATAGATCTTAATGGGGTTATATATATTAAAGAAATTGAATAAGTAATTAAGAACCTTCCAAAAAAGACAGTAGCAGGTCCAGATGGTTTCACTGGTGAATTTTTCCAACCATTTACAGAAGAAATGATACCAATTCTCTACAATCTTTTCCTAAAACGAAAAGCAGAGGAAATAAAAGGTACACATAATAGGCAAGAAGAAATAACACTATCTTTGTTCACAGATAACATAATTGAAAACTCAAAAAAATCAATAATGAAACTCCTGAAAGTAATAAGCAGTTATGACAAGGTTTCAGGGTATAAGACTAATATACAAAGTCAACTCCTTTACTTTGTATCAGCAATAAGCAATTGAAATTTGAAATTAAAAACAGATCATTTGCATTAGAGCATCCAAATTAAAATAAAAAGACTTAGATATTAATCTAATAGGATCTATCTGATGCAAACTGCAAGATCTATCTGATGAAAACTGTAAAACTCTAATGAAAGAAATCTAAGGTCTCATAAATGGAAAGATATTCCATGTTCATGAATGGGAAGATTCAATATTGCAAAGATGTCATTTCCTCCCAACTTGACCCATAGATTCAGTGCAATCCCAATTAAAATCTTAGCAAGTCAATTTTTGCCTATCAGCTAATTGATTCTGAAGCTTATTTGGAGAGTCAAAAGACTCATAGAAGAATAGAGTTAGAGCACTACGACTCCTGGACTTTAAGACTTCCTTGATCATGACAGCATGCTGTTGGCAGAGGGATAGTCAAATACATTAATGGAACAGAATTAGGAGCTAAGAAGTAGATCCACACAAATACATTCAACTGAGTTCTGACAAATGAGCAAAGGCAATTCAATGGGAAAATACAGTCTTTACAACCAATGGTGCTGAACACAATGGACATCCATCCATATGCAACAATAACAACAACAACAAACCCCAAAACCAAAAACTAGACATAAACTTTTACAATAATATTACAGTTTGCTTTCATAAAAATTAACTCAAAGTGGATTATAAAATTAAATATAAAATGCAAAACTATATAATGTCTGGAATGCAGAAGAAAATCTAAATGACTTTGGATTTGGCTATGACTTCTTAGATACAAGCACAGAGGCACAGTCCATGAAAGAAAAAAAAAACTGTCAGGCTTTATTAAAATTAAAAAGTCCTGCTCTGCAAAAGACACTGTTATGAGCATCAAAGGACAAGCCATCAACTGGGAGAAAACCTTTGCAAAACATACATCTGAAAAAGACTTGTATCCAAAATATGTAAAGAACCCTTAAAATTCAGCAATAAGAAAAACAATCCAGGTTTATTTATCTATTTTTATTTTTATTTATTTATTCATGAGAGGTGCAGAGAGAGGCAGAGACAGAAGCAGGCTCCCTGCGGGGAGCCTAATGCAGGACTCAACCCCAGGATCCTGGGATCACGACCTGAGCCATAGGCAGGCACTAAACTACTGAGCCACCCAGATGCCCAACAATCCAGTTTTAAAAAGGACAAAAGGTATGAATAGACACTTCACTAAAGACGATATACATAGTGAATAAGCGTATGAAAAGATACTCATCATCATACATCATCAAGGAATTGCAAATTAAAACAACAGTGAGGTACTGGTATGTGTCTGTTAAAATGGCTAGAATCCAAAACCCTGATGATACCAAATGCTGATGAGGAGATGGAGCGATAGGAAACTTTCTTTCATCTCTGGTAGAAATCTGAAACGGTAGAGCTACTTTCAAAGATAGGCTGTCAGTTTCTTTTAAACTACGTGAAATCTTACTGCACAATCCATTAATCACGTTCCTAGGTATTTACTCAACGAGTGGAAAACTTATGTCTAAACAAAAATCTGCAAACAATGTTTATAGAAACTTTATTTATAATTGCCCCAAAACTGGCAGAAACCAAAATGTCCTTCAAAATGGAAAGGATAAAAAAAAAATGGAAAGGATAAGCATCCTGTGGTGTATCTAGACAATGGAATACTATACAGCAATAAAAAGAAATGAGCTATCAAACTATGAAAAGACTTGGAGGAACCTTAAATGCATATTGCTAAATGAAGATACCCTGTCTGAAAAGGTTATATACTGTATGATTCCAATGATATTCTGGAAAATTCAAGCTATACAGACAGTAGAAAGGATCAGGGGTTTCAGAGTATGGGCCATAGAAAGATAAATAGGTGAAGTATGGAGGATCTTTAGGGCAGTAGAACTATTCTGTGTGATACCATAATGGTGAATACATGGCGTTATGTATTTTTAAAAACCTATCAAGTGTAAAAGACAGAGTGAAGTTTAATATAAACTGTGTTCTGCAGTTAATAGTTTATCGGTAGAGCTTCTTCCATTATAACGAATTTGCCACACTGATTCAAGATTTTTTTTAAATTTTTTTATTTATTTATGATAGTCACAGAGAGAGAGAGAGAGAGAGAGAGAGAGAGGCAGAGACACAGGCAGAGGGAGAAGCAGGCTCCATGCACCAGGACCCCGATGTTGGATTCGATCCCGGGTCTCCAGGATCGTGCCCTGGGCCAAAGGCAGGCACCAAACCACTGCGCCACCCAGGGATCCCCTGATTCAAGATTTTAACAAGAGGGGAATCTTATATGGGGAGCAGTATATGGAAACTCTCTGTGCTATCTGCTCAATTTTTCTATAAATTTACAACTGTTCTAAAAAAATGAAATCTAATTCTCAAAAGAAAAGTGGAAAAAAATTTTTTTACCAGTTTTTGTCTGGAGCCATGAACCTTCCTGTCCTAAAACTCAGTGAGATGCTTGGTACCCATTCCTGTAATCACACCCACAGAGGAGATCTTTAATTTGTTTGAAGAAGACATTTTTCCACGAGATCAAACTTCAGTGTAAAATATACAAGGTCATTTGTACTTTGGGAGAGTAGGTTATTTTGATTTGCCGTATATGCTATTTGCACTTGACACCTAATGGTGATATCTTAACAGGCAGAAGCTAGTTTAAGCCAGCAACAGCCAAACTGGCTTAGACATGAGAGCATAAATATATTCTATGTGTTATGAGTGCTTACAATTTATTAAAGGAGCATTGCGGTATTTGATTGTGGATTCTTAAAATATGTTAAAATATTTAGATTGGTTAAAAAAACTAGTAAAAAACATGAAAAAAAAAAACCCTCCACAGAACCTTCAGTGCAAAGAAAATTGTAAAATGTTTTCAGTACAAGGACAAATCCAGAATACAATGTTGTTCAATCAATCAATTAATTAAAAATGTATTTATTTATTTTAGAGAGAGACAGAGTGAGGGGGGGCAGAGGGAGAGAGAGGATATCAAGCAGATTCAGCGCTGACCATGGAGCCCATGCGGGACTTGATCCCACGATCCCCGAGACCATGACCTGAGCCAAAATCAGGACTCAGAGGCTTAACCAACTGAGCCACCCAGGCACATATATTTTATTTTTAATGTAGCCTCACATTGACTTACCTATTGTGATGGATTCCGGAACATGGACCAACATGAGCATACGTATATATTCATATTTATATATATTTATACATATAATTTATATTCATATGATATATTCAAGAAATGAGGCACATATGAGCTATTTCATTTTCCCTCAAGAGTGATTTTTAGCTATGAAACTGTCATGGGAGCCAGGCCTTAAATCACAGTAAAAAGCATTATATTTCCCTTAAAAATGACGTGAATAGAGTTCAGCCATTTTTCTGAGTGTGTACTTTTAGTATCACCCAGATTGTTTTGGAGGGCGGATGTTGGAGAATGTTTTCTTGTGGTGAGGAATTACCACAATTATATACTCTGTTTTCTTGTGTGGTCATCTTTCTTCCTAAGATACCTACCTGCCAAGCACACAGCATGTTTGGTCTTCCCACCTCTCTAGTAAAGACTCAGTTTCCTTGTGTTGTAGAGTTCTGACATACAATAGAGATTTCTTCTTTTTATCCAAACCAAAAAAAATTGGTGGAAAATTTCAGGAAACTCTTGAACAAAGAATGAGCATCAAGGGCTTCTGAGTCTCCAGCTCCCACCTTCAGTGAATAATCAGTGTTGGCTCTGCTGTGCTTTTAAAGCAGTACATCCTTAAAAGGTTATCATTCGGAGGGAGTGTTTTTTTTTTTTTCAGATTTTATTTATTTGTGAGAGACACAGAGAGAGGCAGAGACACAGGCAGAGGGAGAAGCAGGCTACCCGCGGGGATCCTGATATGGGACTCGATCCCAGGACCTGAGCCAAAGGCAGACGCTCAACCACTGAGCCACCCAGGCGTCCCCAGGGACAGCATTTTTGTATTTGAAAATTTCTGAAAGTTGGATATTGTAACCAGTCCTGTGGATATAGAGTTATTTTGGTCATTTTTCTAAAACATACTCTTTTATAGGTAGTGGGTATGTATTCTCATAGAACAAGTGAGTCAGCTGTGTTCATATGACAATATTAGGGGGTTTCTAGCTCTACGCTCCACCATTTTTAAGGCCTGTGCTAGTGCTTATGCTCAGTGAACCACTGCAGGGAAATGGGTTTCTCAGAGTGCCCTGCCTTGTTAGTCTTTGTCCAAAAGTAAAACCAGAGGGGAGCTGGGATATAAGCATAAGACCAGATGCACACACACCCGGAACAAAGAAGACACACTTTGCTGCAACCTATATCCTATTAGCAGTAGGGGTGACATTACAGGCTAGGACACTCAAGCTCATAAATTTTACTTTGCTGGAAGAATTTATCATTAGTGTTGTTTATGTCCTAGGACCATTAAAAATGTGGGATTTCCTTCCTTCCTTCCTTCCTTCCTTCCTTCCTTCCTTCCTTCCTTCCTTCCTTCCTTCCTTCCTTCCTTCCTTCATGTTGTGTGGTCAAACATTCCTTTCAGTGTAACATTAAACAGAATTTGGATCTGGTCCAAATCCTTATAAACTGGAACCCTAACAGGGTTGACTTTTGCCTTTTCTTTTCTGTTGATAAACATTCCTTCTTTCGATTGAATTGCCAGAAGCCATGAATTAAACATTAGCTGATCCGATAAGCCAAATATTGAAAGCTTTTCCCTCAAAGAAAGGAATCATTCCACTTAAGATGCGCCTATCAAATTTACAGTCGGTGTAGATTAAATGGAAGTGAACAAATCAATGTTTTTTTTCCTGGGTCAGAAAGGTTTTCTAGCAAGTGTATGCTGCTAGAGTGTATGCTATGTAAATAAATACATGCACGCATCGGGGTGTGCATCTGTGTAGTTTTGATCTTTTCAACAACTCAATCTATTTCCCAATATATCAAAGTAACACTGTGCCATTATTTTGAAAGGAAATTCAGTTAAAGACAGGGATCTTTGGCAGCAGTTTCACAGATGTTCATCAACATATTCGGGCTACCCACCCCCCCCTAAAAAAAGTTTATGCTGAATTCTGAGAGATTAAAAAAAAAGTAGCTTTTGTTTATGGTAAAAGGAAATAGATTACCAGGAAGAGTTAATTATGTGGGGGGTTTCTGAAGAATTTATTGACTTTCGAGTAAGAAGGGCACATTCATATTCCTTAGCCAAGCAGAACTTCCTAGCTCTGTGTTGCAGGGCACGTTGCAAGTGTGAACTTGCAACACACCTTTAAATGGAGATGGTTCTTTAGAACCTCAGTATGGGGCGGCCCTGGTGGTTCAGCAGTTTAGCACCGCCTTCAGCCCAGGGTGTGTTCCGGGAGACCCAGGATCGAGTCCCACGTCGGACTCCCTGCATGGAGCCTGCTTCTCCCTCTGCCTGTGTCTCTGCTTCTCTCTCTCTCTCTCTCTCTCTCTCATAAATAAATAAAATCTTTAAAAAAAAAAAGAACCTCAGTATGTTCCCTTCCCAGGAAGAATGCAGAGAAGGTATATATAATTATCCATTCATCTGTTGTGACACACCTATCATAGCCTAGGTGTCGTTTCAGATTAAATTTTAAAGAGAAGCAATTTCTGACACCTACAAGGTGGATGAGTGGTTATGGGAAGAAATAAATAAGGAGGGGGAGATGGTAAAGTAAGAGGTGAACACAGAGATACGTGGTGGCACCAAACAAGGCATGATAGGTGCTGCCTGGGACCAGGACAAGTCCAACAAGGGCCCGGTGAGAAGGTGCAAGTGAACGCAGACCACCTCACCTAACCCAGTCTCAGCAGAGAGGGCACAGAGTTAGAACCAAGAGTGTGAAGCATTCTTCAGTGGTATCCTTGAGCGTATGTAGACCCCTGCAGAAGGGCTGTGGTTGCCTTCTTGGCATCAGCTCCCAAAAGCACCACCGTCACATGATTTCTTCTCACCCCTTGGTTTCCATTGCAGCGCCCAGTGGAGAGACCACATCTTTGTATGGCAGACAGCCCGGTTATGACACTCCTTGGTGGCGACTAGCTGTGTTCCGACGGCCTCTTCTCAGTCTCTTCCCCAGTATGGACAGAGAAGCTAGCATGCATTCACCCACCCCCCCATCCAGTGCCAAATATTGTGCCCACAGCCTTACAAAATGGCATTTCACCTAATGCTCCTAACAACCTTAAGAGACCATCACTAGTGTTTTTCTTTTTCAGACGATAAGAAGTGAGTCTCCCAGACTTAAGTGTCTTCCCACGGTCGTACTCTGGATAGGACAGAACTGGGAATAACACCCATGTGAGCTGACTCCAATCCCAGGTTCCACCTATCACGATGTCCCATTAATCTACACCCCTCTGTACACGTCCTGGTCACCTTCCAGGGACTCGTGGCTCTGTAGAGTCTCTGCCAGCAACATATTTCCAAACTCCATTGCGTACTGCAGATTGTTTTAAATCTAGTATTGGTTCCTATTTTCCTGGTTTACCTTTCAGCACATAACCCCTTATTATCCTTATTCCAGTAATGTTACGGGGGCACGCGGGCGGGGGGGGGGGCATCTTCCTGTAGGCTTTACATGTGAAACAAACTGTGCAAATTTCAGTGCCATAGCACCTGTGTTCAACTGAAAGGGGACTTGTGAGAAGTGACAGTTTTGTATCGAATGTTGTGTTATGTACACAAGAACTGAAGCACTTTTCTAAAAACAAAACAAGAAATAATATCATACCTTTTAACTCGTGTTCACGGAGCGGATTTAGGATTCTGTTTTGGAATGTCAGATACAGTGGAAAACATTGCAGCTTAGCTACTGGATGTTAGCAGAGACATGAGATCTACACCTAGCTTCCCATTGAACGTCAGAAAAGGGTCAACTTGGAATTCAGCCTTCCTGGTCAGCTGTTCAGAGGTGCTGAACGGGCTCAGATTGCTCTACCCAGGGGTTCTAGCTCAGAATAGTTCAATGACGATTATTAACCCCCATGTGCACGTGCAGTCGTGAGGCAAGCTGAGCAAGTTGAGTGAGTGTAGGACCTCACCTGCTTGAAGTTCCCAGGGCAGCTGGAACAGCCCAGAAGCCACGTGCCTCGCCTGTGCCCCTTTCTCTCCCTTCATATTAAACATGTGAACAACTTGCTGCGCTAACCCCATTACTGCTCCTTCCCCTCAGTTTTCACACATTTTCCCTGGCAGAGCCTGCAGGTGACAGCAATTCTGAATCATCATTTTCATTTTTTGAAATGCCTGTGAGCCCTCCTTTCGTGGTCACTGGCTTCCTCCCTGACATTGCATGACGCTCCAGTGAAACCCTGGAGAGTGGGCATTCCTGCTTTGTGTGGTCACCCCAGACTAGGGTTGTCCTCCTGGCTCTATGTCCACTAATCCGTGATCTTGAATAAAACATAGCCGTCGATGTTAATAGGTTGGAGCTCTCCTAGAGGCATGGCACTGAATGATGTTTTCAGGTCATTTCAAATAGTTTTGTAATATTGAAGCATCTCATGCAAAGGTGGAGATTGGAGGCCAACAGGTGAGATTGCCAAATCATGATGTAAGTCTAGGAGTTCAAACTTTATTCCATGGGTCAGTAGTTTCTAAAGTTATTAATAAGGGGGCGCCTGGGTGGCTCAGCAGTTGAGCATCTGTTTTTGGCTCAGGGCATGACCCCGGGGTCCTGGGATCAAATCCCGCATTGGGCTCTCCGCAGGGAGCCTGCTTCTCCCTCTGCCTGTGTCTCTGCCTCTCTCTCTGTGTCTCTAATGACTAATAAATAAAATCTTTTAAAAAAGTTATTAATAAGACTTAAAATTACAAGTAACTTTATGAAGTTCTGATATATAAAACATATACTTTACCTCATAATTATCCAGTGTGGTTTTAAGTTAACTAAAAGGTTTTAAGGCAGTTCTAAACTTCAACTGTGAGCAGAGAATATTTTTTTTGTTCTAATTCTAAACAACAATTCAGGACCTGTTGTGGTTCTTCACACGTTTAAATTAGTCAAACGTGTTTTGTTTTGCATATTTTCTTATTTCAGCTTAACTGCTAATGAAGTATCCATGGTTTGTTGATGCAACAAATATTGAGTGCTTGTGATGAGTTCCTATGAACTCTTCTAGGGGTTATGGACAGCAGTGTATTAGAACAAGGTGTGTGCCTTCATGGGGCTTCCGTTCTGTGAGAATGGTGTTAATATACCATCAGCGGGGATGCCAACATTGTACTGTAGGAGATGACCCAGGGTGTGGGGCTAGGGAGGACCTGGGGTGGCCTGATAGAAGGGACAGTCACCAAGAATTCTCTAAGGGTTCCCTGAGCAAGTGGCACCTTCGTCAAGACCCAAATGGAAGGGATATTTCTTTCCAGCCAGGCAAAGGGAACAGCATCAGCAAATGCACAGAAGCAGGGAGAGGCTGGGTGTCCTGGAAGACAGAGAGAATGTTTGTTTTGGAAAGACCAGTTGAGCAGGAGGATGGTTTAAGGTGAAGTGTGAGAGACCTTGGGGGTGAGATCAAACTGAGCTTTGTGGGTTGAACAGGGGCATTCACATCTTATTGTAATCATAACAGGAAACCATTGACCAAAACCAGGTAACAGTTTGCCCCTCTATTGACAATGGGAGTCTCTTCAGCTTATTACAAATGTTGTTGAGATACACAAGACCATGCAACCGTGTGATATTGGATAGACCTTCAGCTAACGGAGTTTCTTTTCCTGTCCAGAGGGTGTTTTCTAGATTTTGAAATATCCTTATCAGTACATTGACTTAGGAGAAACATCAGAATTCCTTGGGGAACAATCATATTTTAAGGGTGATTCTTTGCCTGAAAAATATAACATCAATGTACACTTTTAGTCAGATTTTTAAAAAATTACATTTTTTACTAACACTCTCCTGGGATATCAATCATCCCCTTCCTGGAAGGCGTAGATCTTCTTGAATGTGGCACTTGTAGCAATTCTGAATACTGCTGGGCAGCTAGGCTGTGATGAATGTCCCTGACTGAGTGAGGTCTTAGTAAGTCCTGCCGCTTCCTGTGTTTTTCTTGGGCAGATCATGTAATTTCTCTGCCATGTGATTCCTTCATTTGTACAGCGGGGCTAAGATCTGGTTCATGGATTTACTGCAATCTGATACATGGGGAAATGATGGGCAAGCTGTTAAATGACATACAAATCCAAGGCATCTTCTCCAGATATCCTGGACCATTCATATTGTCAACACGTACGTGGTATATGATTAAGGGATTGAGATGGAAATTATTAAATCAGAACTCAATACGTCCCTACCGCCGTAGCTACGAACACCTCCGCAGAATGACTCTCGAGTTTATGTATGTTCACACTCTTTTAGCCAGCCTGGTTCTTTCAGAACTCATCTGAACAAGAATTACCCCAGGACTCTTCCCCTGGTGGTCACTTGGCTTCTCACTCCTGGTACATCCCTCCGACCCCCAGGAGTCTCAAGTGTCTGTAATACTGTCACAGAATCTAAGCTAAATAATATTTTCCAACTTTACCCAAATTGAATGTATAGCCCCAAATGACAAGGGGGCTTCTATCAAATGGCATTATACGCAAATAGTTTTGTGTCTAGGTGGCATGTGGTGGTTCTGTTCTTCCCCAGACAATGGCAATGGCCGTTGCTTATTCATGGACACCAGAAATACAGATTTTTACTATGGAAGATCTGTGATTTCTTTTCTGTCACTTTTACCAGGGCTACCTGATGGAAAGCTTTCAAAACTTAGTAAAGTTGGTAAGGAACTTCCCCTAATTAGGATCTAATGCATATGAATTCAGTCAGCTAAAGTCCTGACCCTGTTGACATTTGCCTTCTTTAATATTTATAGTTGTGGTTTTTTTTCCTGTGAAAATCCTGTTTGTTGAAACTGGGCTTTCAGCAGGTTCCCCCCTGGGGTGTGAGAAATCCACATGTCACAAATGTCTTCTTTTCTTGCCTTTGTGAGGTTTCAGTGGTGAGAAAACCGTGACCTTAATGGGACAAGATGTAGAATGAACCGGATGGGAAAGGAAAGTGCAGCTGACTTGAGCCCTGACCCCTGCATCCAGGCCCAGGTGTGTTTGGGCCCCAGCAGATGTGCAGTGACTCGACTTCTCTATGTGTGAAGTCACCATGGCTGGAAGGTGGCCATGTCGTTTTCCTTCCCAAATGATAGTACTGCTTGTCAACCCTGAGATTCTGTTTCTTCGCATCACACTTTCCAAATTGAAGACGGTGTTTAAGAACCGGTGAAGTTAGAAAACTCTGTGTGTATAAGAGGATATTGAAAAAAGAAAAACACCTGAAAAATTTCCCCACGCTTTTCCATCACACGGGGCAAAGCCATTGCTTTATTCCCATCTCCCTCTGTCATTGGTTGCCTCCTCCTGGAAGCTCCCTACTCACTGCCCTGGCTGCCAGCACCCCACCATTCTTCATTTTGCCACTCTGCCTGTTGCAGAGTGATCACTACTGAGTGGGACACCCCACATCTCTCTGTGTATTTATTTATCCTCTCTAGAAGGGAGGCTCCCCAAGGGTGGAGATGTGCTGCGCTTAGTGCACCACGGTGTTCCTAACTCCCAGGAGGGCGGTTGGATAGAGCACACACTCAGTTATGTCAGATGCATGAAGGCTAGGTGAGGGATTCACCTCATCGCCACCTCTTTGTGAAAGGATGTCCTGATCACACTGCTCAGAGGCAAGATGTGAACCCTCTAAGGTGATTTCTGGTCTGAGAAGTGAGGCTGACTGTATTGCACAGGACTTTTACTAGTGAAAAATCATCCAAAGACTCCTATTTACAAAGGAAGACGCCAGAGATAGTCTCTTGCTAGTGTTTCAGTATTTTTGACTTTGGAACATATTTCACGAGGTAACATTAAGTGATATTATTGCTATTGCAAGCAGTAGGCTGTTCCCCCCCACCCTTGTATCTATGAGAAATCTGAAGTCTGAGGGTTTAGTTAACTCCTTAGTGTTCACACAGTTTGCAAAGTGGGATTTGATGCTGGGTCTCAGTGCATTGGGTGGAAGCCCTATAGGGCCTGCATGAATGGTCGACATGCCTGTGCCTGGGTGAAAAAAAAAAGTGAACATAATGGTAGAGCACTAAATAGGGATATTAGAAACTCCCATTTTTCAAATTGTGAGTTTTCCTACATTATGTTGATATTCTAATTTACATACTTCTGAGTAAGCTGAAGACTACACATATGAAGCTAGGGTTTTGACTGCAGGCTTTGGGTATGAATACTGTTTCCTTTTGGGTCTATTTCTTAGGTATACCAAAGCTTCAGTTCAAGTGTGTGAACTCCCTTATGAGTTGTCAGAAATCACCTGTCAGCCTCTATTAATTCAGTTCTGGGGAAGAGGAATTATCTCTTTAGATTTATTTTTTGCATCCTTAAAAAAACCTGGCCCTGGCCAGTGAAGGGAAAGGGGCTAATTTATAATAATAGATTAAAGGAGAAGCCAATTCATTTGTATAGAATTTTTGGCTGCATTATCCAAACATCAGCCACCAGAGGATGAATGAATACAATGTATCTATTATTTTTAAAAATAGCTTGTATTCAGAAGTTTAGTGATGAGAATGGTTTGTGGTGATTATAGGCGCTAGGTTCCAAGCTCCGTACTTCCATCATTGGTACACATTTGATGTCATACTCACTGCTAAAGATGATTTCAAAAATTACAAGTTTCTTTTTTTTTTTACTTATGTGAAATACCTCTATCTTAAAAGAATGGTAATTCATTTCTGTTTTTTTCTCTTTCTTTCTTTCTTTTTTCTTTTTTTGTTTGTTTTCCTTTTTTTGTTTCTTGTTTTGTTTTGTCTTCTTTCTTTTTTCTTCTTTTGGCAAGGAAGCATGAATAAAACATTAATCCAAAGTTTATAAATCGTATTTTGGAGGCAAGAGCTGCAGGCCCTGTTGCTGTTTCTTCACTGATTATTTCTATGGAAAAAGTGACTTGTTGATAGATTGCAATTCTGTTGTGAATAATTGTTTCTTTCATGGTCTTTGAGAAACAATGCAGAAGAGTAGAAAGGGCTGCACTTAGCAGAGCTGTGATGGGTCACATGGTATCACTTGCCTGGGTCTTCTTTTTTCCACACAAATACAGTCCTGAGTTCCTAATTAGTAAGATGGAAAATTCGGCTCTTGAAAATACAACTACTATAGAATAATGATAATTGACTGCGATTTCTTTTTCTTCACATCAATTGCTTCACTTTCTGTTCTATGAGAATGAAGATTTTCTTCCTTTTTCCTCAGTCAAAATAATTTCCTTTGTTCTTATTCAGTTATTTTCCTTGTTAAACATTTTTCCACATGTGGAATAGCACCAACTGAATAGAACACCCAGAAAAAGAAAATCTTTTTATTTTCTTTTGTCTAAGTCATGGGAGAGTGAAAGACTAGAATATTTATGAACATGTAATACTATAATTATATATATTAAATGATCATTATTTATAACTTGTGTAATCAATCATTTTTATCAATCATTTATAATGAATTTGTCATAAAACAAAGATTCAGCCTCTGTGATTTCAACAAGGAGAGTCCATTGCTCTGAAAATGATAATTTCAATATAGTTTCCCCCGCCACCACTAGCTGAAACTTATGGCATCCATTGATGCTTACAAAATCTTTTATCATCCTGGTTCTCATCTGAGATTAATTATAAGTATATCCTCCTATTTAAACATGTCCTGAAAGACATAGACATGGCCAACACGCACATGAGAAAATGCTCCGCATCACTTGCCATCAGGGAAATACAAATCAAAACCACAATGAGATCCCACCTCACACCAGTGAGAATGGGGAAGATTAACAAGGCAGGAAACCACAAATGTTGGAGAGGATGCGGAGAAAAGGGAACCCTCTTACACTGTTGGTGGGAATGTGAACTGGTGCAGCCACTCTGGAAAACTGTGTGGAGGTTCCTCAAAGAGCTAAAAGTAGACCTGCCCTACGACCCAGCAATTGCCCTGCTGGGGATTTACTCCAAAGATACAGATGCAATGAAACGCCGGGACACCTGCACCCGATGTTTCTAGCAGCAATGGCCACGATAGCCAAACTGTGGAAGGAGCCTCGGTGTCCATCGAAAGATGAATGGATAAAGAAGATGTGGTCTATGTATACAATGGAATATTCCTCAGCCATTAGAAACGACAAATACCCACCATTTGCTTTGACGTGAATGGAACTGGAGGGTATTACGCTGAGTGAAATAAGTCAATCGGAGAAGGACAAACATTATATGGTCTCATTCATTTGGGGAATATAAAAAATAGTGAAAGGGAATAAAGGGGAAAGGAGAAAAAATGAGTGGGAAATATCAGAAAGGGAGACAGAACATGAGAGACTCCTAACTCTGGGAAACGAACTAGGGGTGGTGGAAGGGGAGGAGGGTGGGGGGTGAGGGTGACTGGGTGACGGGCACTGAGGGGGGCACTTGACGGGATGAGCACTGGGTGTTATTCTGTATGTTGGCAAATTGAACACCAATAAAAAATAAATTTATAAAAAAAATAAACATGTCCTGACCAATATTGATATTAACCAAGTGATAGTCACAGAGTAGTTTTTCCAGAGCATGTATAATATCACGAGGTTACACAGTGTGGTTGAAAGAAAGTGGACTCTGAGATCTGATGGACCCCACTTCTTCCTGGAGAGGCCAAGTAGAAACCCAAGGTCCATGGCTCATCCACGTTGTGAGCCCACCCCTAACAGCTCCACATCATGTCACTTGCTCACTAGGCAGGACGAGAGGGGAAGGCTTTCATCAGTATTTTCTATCACTGAATTTTGAGCATGGGTCGCATTTTAGATTCCCCTTGTATCAATTTTGCAAAATCCCTGAAATACCTGGAACCTAACACCTCCCAGGCAGGTGGAAACAGGGCTGTATGAAGTCATAACCGTGTGGGCAGCACTGAGCCAGGAGGAGCTCTTTGTACTCAAGAATCAAATGATTGGCTGTTGGCAGGGATTAAAACCGAGGCTCCCTGAGCGTGGGGGCTTTGATCTTCCCCAAATCCACTGAGACGGCTGAAATTTCATGGGAAAGTGACAAGGATTTCCTAAGCCAAATGCAAATAGATGTTTAACTTTCAACTCAACCTCTTGCCCAAAGGCTTTGCAAGTGCATGAAAAGAACACCCTGGTTTGTAAATCAGAAAATGTTGATTTTTTTTTTTGCAACATATTCCAACATGAATAAATTAAAATGGAAATTGTGGAATCCTTAAAAATTTGTTTTAGTTGTTATGGAGCTGAACATTCTTTTAATACTATTTCAATGGTAGATATTTATGAAGTGGAGATAATGTTATTTCTGGTTTTATTAAAATTTGGAAAGGAAGTGTTTACCATATGGCAAATTTAACCTTTTGTGATAAAGACCAAACATTCTCATTCTTCTGGTAATGCAGCCAGTTATGGACTACACATTATCTTTTTCCTTTAATTAACTGATGCTAATGAATATTGTATAAAACTTAATAAACACAGCAAACGTTTTCTGACATGAATACGTGTTATGGTGAACTTAAAATTGTGAGTGCCTCATTAAAAAAATCAGGATGTAAGTAGACTAACATTTATGTTGGTAAAAATATGTAGTTAGGTGAGCTATAGCCCAAATTTTGTCATTAGAATCATAAGCTCTAGCCCCAGCCATGGCCCTAGTTTTCTGGTCAGAAAAAATATGGGTTATCAAAAAGTCCATGATTTCAAGGTAATTTACAGTTGGAAGTCTGCAGTCTGAGGTGGACGGGGTTATCACTCATGTTACTATTACTAATTTGCTCACAAAAGCAATCATTCTCCTTTTTGTATGTTTTGTTAGTATTTGGTATACTTTTTAAGTAAAATTATTGAATTTCTTTTTAATTTTTGGAAAAGATTGTATCCTCTGTGAACCCTTTGAATCACCTACTTTTTAATTTTGCATGAAGGAATTAGTGCCTTGTTCTTTTTTTCTGAATGCCATGTAATGTGGCCCCAGATGTCATCTTTGCTGCCATTTGGGGTCTAGCATTATGGTTCAATTTTATGCTTTCGTGATTGGAATTTGGAAGTGTATTAGTAGGCACAGAAATTTGCTTTGGAAATGAATTGAGGGTTGCATACACATTGAGGAATCAGCACCCCTTTCTGCAGTAGTTCATGGATTTTTGCCCACTGATTTTGTCCACACTCCTCCTGCCTTCTTTGCAGGTATTTGCTGCTGTGCTGCCAGAAACATCTCAGTCCCTGAAAGGGTGTTTGGGGTTGTCAGCATCACCCAGAAGCTGGTCAGAAGTGCAAAGTCTCAGGCCCTGCCCCAGAGCTCCTGAACTTGGATGTGCATGTTAGCAAATCCTCAGGTGATTCTCAGACACTGGAGTCTGAGAAGCATGGGGCTAAGATGTCCTTGTCTTTCGAGTTAACCTTGGGCTGGGCTTTTCTGAATGCTCCCTCCTACTGTGCAGTTTTCCATTCTTAATCAGGTCTGCTCTGGGACACTGAACAATCCAACACAACCTTCTCATTTCATTGGCCTCCACTGATTGGACGTGCGTGAGGTTATTCTCCTTTTAGCACTAAATAGGGGGAAAATAAACTATTCCCCAAATCACCTGTTTCTTGCTGTTGCATTGATACACTGAAAAGAAAAATAACCTTATAGACATATTAATACTTAGGTCTTTTAAGAATATAACTTTTAATATAGGTCTTTTTTTAGCATTTTAAAAAACATATAATTTTTTGCTCATGGATCTAATGCGCTCTGATAAGTCCCATCTCTCTGACCCTTTTTTGTGTTCTTCTATCTGTGGATCCTCAGAATCACCAAGATAGGATTTGACCATTCCAGTTTCACAATCCACACCCCCAGAGCTTCCTTTGGACCACAGAGCCCCAGACACTGGTAGTTGTGGCAAACTTCTGCAGGAGTTTCTGGTGGTCGGCCCTGTTGGGAGCCTACTGACCTGACTGGCAGAGCCTCTGTTTCTTCTTGGAGTGATGAGTGCAGAGTGAATACCAGTTACGGTGATGACCGTGAGAGCACTTCACAAACTGCCCGTGCTTCCTCTCATTGGCACAGGTACCCTTTGCTTTTTCCTGCCATTCTGCAACTCTGGCCAAGTTCATAGGTCTCCGCTCTTCCCAGTACCTCCCCTACCTCATTGCTGACACGTGCGAGATGGCAGTTAACTTCAGTCCTTGTCGTTATAACAACACTCCGGCTTTGTGCCTTGAGCCAATCCCAAATCGTCTTTCATCTGACTGCAGATGAATTTGCAAAAATATATGTAATTCATTTATCCCTCAGCCCTGACTCACCGATGTCTACCACCAGGGAACTCACATCCAGGGCTTAGAAGCTAGGACCATCAGGTCTTCTGTTGAGCTATGCTAAAACCCCGACATGGCCTCAAGGAAAGGAGCCCATAGAAGGCTTATGGGAGGCATATCACATTTCCTGTGGTGCTCTTCTTACAGATTTCTCCATGACACACGTGGGCAGTGGATATCAAGTTATGAGTCTTCCTCTGATTAATACAGAATTATTTTCCCTTTTAGTTTTCTTGAGGCAAAATTCCATCCACACCAGCAATTTTGCTTCATTTCTTAATGCATAATAGTCATTCCCTTCAAAACACAGAAAGACCCTTCATCACTGAATTTTACTCCTTTTGATCCTTACTACATCTATCTATCTAATCTATCTATCTATCTATCTATCTATCTATCTATCTAATCTATCTACCATGCTCTGAGTGATGTCCAATGGTCAAACTGTGAGATGCTTGGGACTTCGAACATTCACTTTGAACATGAATCCACGAACTCAGTGAACTGACCTTGCTGATGTGAGCCCCAAACATTACCTCACTATTAAGAGTGCATGGTTCCCAGGCTCCCTGGGCTACTAGATGTCTTCAAGAACGGAATGGAGTTGAGACCGTGAAGTGATGAGGATACTGGGGAATTTTTTAAATTTGTGATTTTCCTTTTTAAAAGCGTGTGATTTTCTTCCATATAAAAGAAAGATTTCCTTCATCACTGACCATGCTCGTGGGCTATGCAACAACACACTAAGAAAATCATGCCGGAGTCAGCCAATACTTCCAGGATTTAACTCCATCATCTATAATACAAGAGGATGCTCACAACCAGAATGTTCTACATTCTGCTCTCCAGGGTCTATAGGAGAACTCATTCATGATGCCGGCACAAGAGCACAGTTCTTCAATGTACTTCTGAGACTGATTATTACATTGGCTTCATTGAAAGTTTTGGAAAGACTCGAGGATTTCCTATGGAGATAGTTGGCCAGGCAAAAGGAAATTTACATTTTTTTAACCTGGATATTTTCTTGCTCTTTGCACATTTCTGTTTTCTCCTACTCATTTCCCTGCGCCCAGAGTTGGGGTAATGTCAGCTGAGGCAGGTGTTGGGGTGTGAGGGAAGAAAGGAAGACAGAAGGGGAGCTCACATTCCCTTTGCCATTCATACCCACAAGTACGTTTGTGTCTGTGGGTTCATTTGTGGCCTTGAGTTCTGAAAACTGATATGCCACAAATGTGACTCTGGATGTTGAGTGATCAAACATTAAGTCGATGGAAATCAAATCCAGCCTGGAATTGTTAATATGATCTGTCTCCAACCTGGAAACCCAGCAACTGCTTTGGGTGATATAATGTGTGTTTGCCTCAAGTAGCCCTCTATTTGGGGTAGGGCACATTACCTACCACTGCTTTCTGTTTATGAAATGGGTTTCTTGAAATATACAGGACTGGTTTTATAAACATATTTTTATGATTTCATCTTGTATTTTTCCAAGGTCTTAAGTGGTCTTTCTTCAATAGTTTATATGCAGTCAGTTGTCCTTGGTCTTTTTTTTTTTTTTTAATTGCTTTCTACAGTTTTGTGGTACATATAATTCAGTTCTCTCATCTAGTCATGACTTTGACAGTGTGTTCCAAATATTGCATTACTTTCCTATTGCTTGATGGTCCATGTGTAGTCTCTATGAAGATAATACTTTTGCTGATTTATGGATGGTCTTTTATTTATTCTACCTGTTGTAGAACAGGGTACAGGGTACAGGCTCCTCTCACTTATGCTTCCTTCTGAACCTGGAATACTTTGACCTAAATACTGGCATTTTGTTTTTAGTTAGGCCATATTCAGGACACCATTTCAATTTCTAGCAAGGATTTATGAGTAAGGCCATGTGTTAACCAGAGTTTCAATTTCTTTGAATTTTATCTTCATGTGCCTGGGCTATATACAGAATCCCAATGACTGGAAATCCCTGAAATATTTATTCTGTGTGTTTGTATCTGTTCCTCCAAATTGCTGTCTCTCTTCCTCTGCTTACTGGCGCATTTTAAAAATACCCTGTGAGAATTGTCACCAAGGCTGTATTTACCGTATATATGTTTAGAGCATATAACCTAGCAATGTTTTCTTTTTTGCTCTTTGTTAGGGATGTTATCTTGCTTTCTGAATCTGGAGTGTGTGTTTCCTTGTGTGTTTTGTCCCATTTTGGCTTTGAAAGAAAATAGAAGACCTACAAACTGAAAGTCAAAGTGACAATATTTGATTCAGGTGCATATTGATATATGCCTTTCAAGTATGCATTCTCATTACTTAAATGCAACTGTGTCTACTGGTTCTGCTCTTGCTGGTGTCTGACATAAATGTTTAGATTTAGATATGAAACCATCCCCTGGGATAGATGATGCATCAGAACTGACTGATGAATGAGTCATTTTGTTGGGTTTTGTTACATACAGCCCCCAGGACTATATGGCCAATCCAAGGAGGTCTGAATCGGACATCGTTAAAAACTGGACTCAGGACCAGAATCCTAAACCACAGAATGACATTTATCTAAAGTAATTACCTATGACTCAACCACAGTTCACTATGATTTTGCTCTTCTCACCAGCATATGGGATCAGGGAATTAAAAATATGACGCAGAGGAAATAAATTACATTTTACAGCTTCCTTAGAGAATACTGTGAGACTCCGGAAGTGAAAATATATTTGACTGAGTTATTTGTTTATAATTCTTTAAAGACTAAAAATAAACGAATTCTACTAATATGACGGTGTCATTATTAAGCTTTAAAAGACAGACTACATTCATTAGCTATATATTACCAGCTTCGGATTCTAGTGAATCCTGGAAGGCCTTGGATGTGTGTGGGCCCACCTAACAGTGGGAAAATATCCTGCAACAGGCTGACAACACCGGAAGGTCACATTTTATCAAAAGTGAAGGAAAACTTAAAGCATGACCTTATGTTTCCTCCCTGTTTCTCTCCCTATCCCAGCTTCCCTACACTTACCCCTGGGAGAAACTGTGAAAGGTGCTGTAGTTTTAGGATTATGAGACAGGGTGGTAATCAAATTTGACCATAAATTCTATCAAGTTTTTTTTTTTCATAACTGAGCCATCGCATTTCAGGGCATTTTAAGATTTTCTTGTGCAACAACTAATTTTAAATACTCTTTTTTTGCTAATGTGCTTATAGTGAGAGTTGTGTGTTTGTGGATATCATTTTGTGTCAAATCAGCTAGAAATTGGTATATTTTTAATATTAATTAATTTGTCATTCTTTAGAGGCTTGTAGAAATTACAATGAGACAATCCTGAGTTTGGAACCTGGCTTCTTCGCTAACTAGCTGAGCAAGTATGGATGTGTTATCTCTGTCCGAAGGCCCCTGTGTCCTCACCTGCAAAACAGGGGTGATAGTGCTGACCTCATTGCTGCTGAAGATTTAAAAAGGTGATGAGTGGACACTTCTGGCTCGGTGTTACAGAGCCTCATTACTAGATACAGAGCCCAGATACTGGAGCAGTGTTCAAGTAGTAGCAGTGTTCATCACTGGCAAAAGGTGCCCCTGTGCATTAAGAAGAAAACCGTACTTCCTGGCACTGCAGGGCATGCACTGAATTTTATGAGAGGACCAAAGAGTAATCTTTTCCTTTGAATTATTTGCTTATGATTGAAAAGGACCTGGTTGACCCATAGTCTCCTTCTTCATCCCTGTTTATTACTTGTGCCTTGTTGAAATAGTTTTCTCTATTATTAATCTCTTTAAAAACATAACTTTTGTTTTAATTTAATATCTCATTTTGTGTTTTGTATCTTCCTTCTAATTTCTTTGGGTTTTCCTTATTTTTCTAGCTTATAGAATGAATATTTAGCTAATTTGTTTCTCGTCTTTCTTTTAAAAAGAAATACATAAAGATATAAATCTCTCCAATGAACACTACAGCTGCACTTCACAAGATTTTTTTAATATGTCGTTTTTAGTAAACCTCCTTAAATACATTTATATTTTCTTGAATTTATGATACACTTGGCATTTTCCATGTATCACACTTCGTTCTTGATTCTCCTCCTACCTTCTGGAACTTTCCTGTTGCTGTTAGGTTGCTAGCATTCTTCCTATTTCTTCTATTGGTAAGAAAGTTGTAAGTCCATGTCTAGTATTTTTTGGTCTAGTGACTTTGACATCTATATCTCACTTACAAAGCTTGCAGTCAATGAGCATATTTTTCTCCTGAACTTGACTTTGTTCATTCTGATCTCTTTCTCCTACTTTCCATGTTGTTTTGTCTAGAATTATAATTCTACCTTTTTTTTAACATGCTCATTTGTCTTTTTCTTTTTTTAATAATAAATTTATTTTTTATTGGTGTTCAATTTGCCAACATACAGAACACCCATTTGTCTTTTTAAAAGTGAACCCTTATTTAAATTCACCGTCATATTCATGGAGTTCTTTATTCATCATTGCTTCTGGTGGGATGGTCTGAATAATTGAGATCTTGTATGTTGTCTAGCCAGTTGGGATAGAGGCCTGACCAGTCAGAGCAGGCATAGATCAGTAGGTTGGGCATAGTTGCAGAACCCCCCCCCCCTTTTTAAGATTTTATTTATTTATTCATGAAGTACACAGAGAGAGAGAGAGGCAGAGGGAGGAGCAGGCTCCATGCAGGGAGCCCAATGTGGGACTCGATCCTGGGTCTCCAGGATCACACCCTGGGCTGAAGGTGGAGCTAAACCGCTGGGCCACTGTGGCTGCCCCAAAGATATGGTGTTTCTTTTTTTTAAAGATTTTATTGATTTATTAGAAACAGAGAGAGGGTGCCTGGCTGGCTCAGTCAGTAGAGCACACAACTCTTGATCCCGGGGTCATGAGTTCAAGTCCCATGTTGGGGGATAGAGTTTACTTAATAGAAACAGAGAGAGAGAGAGAGAGAGAGGCGGAGACACAGGCAGAGAGAGAAGCAGGCTCCATACAGGGAGCCTGACATGGGACTCGATCCTGGACCTCCAGGCTCATACCCTGGGCTGAAGGTGGCACTAAACTGCTAAGCCATTGGAGCCGCCCCAGAAAACCCCCCTGTTGCTGCAGGAATCATTTCCTTCTTGGTGAGGTATAATCTTCAATAGTTTCTTCAGTGACAATCTGAGAGTAAGAAGTTCTGGCATTCTTTTATGTCTCAAAAGATTTTTGTTTTGCTTCATTTTGGGCTGATAATATAGCTGGGTATTGAATTTTATATTGGCATCTACTTTCCTTCAGAATTTTTGTGATATCTTCTCATGATTTTCTTACCTATTTTATTGCTGATAAGCAGTCTGTTGTCAGTGTATCTGTCCTTAATTTGCTGGTAATATTTTCTTCTCTGATGGGATTTAATATTTTTACCTGGCTCTGTGATGATATATAGTTTCATATAGTTAAGACAGGGATTTAGAAAAAAAAAATTATTCCACAACAGCCAATATGGAAAGGGCCCAGATGTTCATCGGCAGATTAATGAATAAAGAAAATGTGGTGGGTTGAACACCTGCCTTTGGCTCAGGGCATGATCCTGGATTCCCAGGTTTGAGTCCCGCATCAGGGTCCCCACAGGAAGCCTCTTTCTCCCTCTGCCTGTTTCTCTGCCTCTCTCTCTGTCTCTCATGAATAAATAAATAAACTCTTAAAAAGAGAAGATGTGGTGTGTGTGTGTGTATATACACATTTATTATGTATATGTACAATGGAATATTACTCAGCCATAAAAAAGAATGAAATCTTACCATTCGTAATGATGTAGCTGGAACTAGAGAGTGTTATGCTGAGTGAAATAAGTCAGTCAGAGAAAGACAATTATATCATTTCACTCATATGTGGAATTTAAGAAACATAACAGAGGATCATTGGGGAAGGTAGGGAGAAATAAAATATGACAAATTCAAAGAGAGAGACAAACCATAAAAGACTCTTAATCATAGGAAACAAACTGAGGTTGCTGAAGGGGAGGGAATGGGGATTGGAGTAACTGAGTGATGGTTATTGAGGACAGCATGTGATGTCATGAGCACTGGGTGTTATATACAACTGATGAATCACTGAGCTCTACCTCTGAAACTAATAATACACTATATGTTAATTAATTGAATTTAAATAAAAAACTCATAAAAATATTTGTTCTGCTTGGCTTGTAATATTTCTGGAATTTGAAGATTTGTGGAATTTTCTTCAGGAATATTGTCCCTCCTGTTTTCTTCTTCCAAGATTCCTATTAAAGATGCTTTAGAATTTGTTACTCTTTTCCAATTTAGCTCCTCTTTCACAGTGTTCAATCTTTACCTCTACGGGTTGTACCCTGGGTGATTTTATCATATCAACTTTTTTCTCCATTGTCCCCTCTTCTATGTTTTTGTTAAGTTTTGTTTAATTTTGTCTGTTTGGATTTGGTTTGTGAGGACTCAGCTACTCTGCTGTCGTTCTGTGACACACTGTGGTCTGGACTCAATGAGAGTCTCATCCCTTCTACTGTTTATTTCCTTTTATTTATTCCCATCACCCACTTCCTTCTAGGCTCCCCCCTCATTTGAAATGTGCTAATATTCTTAAAATGCATCTTTTTGTATGTATTTCTGTACACTGTGCAAGGTTACTGTGTGCAAATGTTGGTTTTAGTTTGTGTAATCAAAAGATATAATACATCTTTATTTTTACAAAGAGTTTCTTAAAGATGTATTTATTTATTTGAGAAAAAGAGAGAATGGTGGAAGTGGCAGAAGGACAGTATCATCAAGTAGACTCCTGACTGAGCATGGAGTCTGATGTAGGGCTCAATCTCATGACCTATGAAATCATGACTTGATCTGAAATCACGAATCAGACACTTAACTGACTGAACCACTCAGGTGCCCCCTGAAAGTGTAATACATCTTTTAATTTCAATCATTGCTACAAGTTTGGAATTATTCCATGTTGCTATGTATAAATTGAATTTCTTGCACCTTACAGATGCATTGCATCCTGTGGTTTGGTAATCACCACATTTTATTTATCTATTTCTGCAGACATGGATACCCAATATATCTTTAAGCCTTCCCACCACAAATTTTACTACAGTGAATATCCTTTTATTTCTCCCTTCTGGACCATGACCAGAGTTTCTTGGGGAGATATACACAGGATGATTTAACCAAATATCACCAGATTGCTCTGTGCCATGGCTACGTTATTAGTCTGCATTCTTTCTTGCAAGGCATGAGAGTTCCCGTGTTCCCCTATTCTTGCCAACTCTTGGATATATTTGGTTTTCCAATTTTTGATAGCTGAAAAAGCATTAAAATAATATTTCATCTTAATTTTTATTTTTTTCTGATTACTAATTAATTTTAGGATTTTAAAAAACATTCATTTGAACCTTATGGGTTTTCTTTTCAAAAAATTGCCCATTCACATCCTATGTTACCAGTGGAGTGTCTTTTTCTTTTTGATTTTCAGGAGTTCTATGTATATTTAAGCATTAGGTTTTGTTAACTTTAGATGCTAAAAATATCTTATTTCATTCTGTTACTGTTTTAACTTTGTCCATGCATTAAACAGATACTCATACTTTTTCTTAGTTTATTTTTGTGTTGTAATCTATGTACAATCAAATGCACTAATGACAATTTTTCAGCTTAATGTGTTTTCTCATTTGAATGAACTTATATTCATTATCACCATCCAAACAAAATAAGATGTAGAACATTTCAATTAAGTATCATCATGGAAAGTTTGCTTGTTTCCATTACCAATCAAGTCTCCAAATGCAGCCCCTCTTTGGATTCTTCCAACAAGGTAGTTTTACCTATTCCTGGACTTTATATAAATAGAATCAAGTTGTATGCATTCTTTGATACTAGGCTTCTTTTTCTCAGCATAATAATTATGAAATTCACAGATATTGTTTCTGTTTCAGAAGTTTGTTCCTTTATTAAAATACATTGTTTTCATTCTTCTGTTGCTAGACTTTTGTTCTATTTCTAGTCCTTGACTAATATGAGAAAGACTGGTTGAAAATTTTTGTAACAGTCTTTTTGTGGACATATTTTAGTATTTTGGGGAGGGGGGTAAATAGTTGGAGTGGGGTTGTGTGTTTTTAACTTTATAAGAAACTTCCAAAAGACACCATTTAAAGTACTGCGAGAAATGTATGATAGTTCTCATTGCTTTACATTTTCCCCAACTTTTGTTATGACGCTATTTATAATTTAATACTTTCAATTATATGAAATAATATTTTATTATGGTTTTAATTCACATTTACCTGATCATTTAATGATAACTGTTTCAAGTGCTCATTTGCCATCATATATCTTCTTTTGTGAAGTGACTTTTTTTTTAAATTTTTTTTTAGTGACTAACTTTAATTGGGTTATTTTTTTTATAATTGAGTTGTAGGATTTTCTTCATATATTTAGGATATGAATCATTTGTGTGGTATAATATCTTGTTTTTTGTAGTATATGCATTTTATCAGTGGTGCTTTTCAATGAACAAATTAAGAAAACTTGATAAAGTTGAATTTATAATTTTTTTATGGTTACTGCCTAAAAAAAGTATTTTCTTATTCCAAAGTTGTAAAGATATTCTCCATCTCTTTGTGTCTTCCTCAATTTCTTTCAGAAGTGTTCTATAGTTTTGAGGGTATAGATCCTTTACATGTTTGGTTAGGTTTATTCCTAGGTATCTTATGCTTTTGGGTGCAATTGTAAATGGGATTGACTCCTTAATTTCTCTTTCTTCAGTCTCATCTCCAAGGCCTTCTTTTATAAACATGTAGTTCCAGCTTTTACATTTAAATCTTAAGATTTCTTTTCAATTAATTTTTACATAAAGAGTGAGGTAGGTCTCCAGGATCATTTCTTTTTCCATCTGTTTATCTTATTCTTACAACAATATTTGTGTAAAAGACTTTCTTCCCACCCCCCACTCCCATTTGATTGATTTTTTACCTTGGTTTAAAAAATCAATTAATCATATATGTGATGTATCTTTATTCTTTTTCACTGATCACTTTGTTAATATTCATGCCAATTCCACAGTTTTAATTATATATGGTTAGTCTAAAAAATCAAGCCATGCAATTTTTTGGAGGTGGTTTTGCCTATACTCTCTTGATTGCTAAAGATGATAATGATTGCAATCATAAAAATCAGGTACTATAAGTGATATTTTTGAGATTATTTTGGCTTTTTGAATTTTATTTTCTTGATTTATTACACTAGCTAGGATTTCTAGTACAATGTTAAATGTTGATTAGAAATGACTAAAACTAATAAGGATGGATTCCTTTGCACTTTCCAATCCTAAGGGTTGAAAGTATTCAATATTACTTCAGCATTAGATACAAAGTTATTTATATATTTTCTGTAGATATCCTTTATCAGATTGTGGAAGTTGTTTTCTGTTCTTGGTTTTCTGAGGGTTCTCTCATGAATGGGGTTAAATTTTGTCCTATGACTTTTCTGTATATGAAATTCTTCTTTATTCTGTTATAATCAATTATTTTTATTGGTTTTTAAATGTTAAGCCAATTTTGTATTTTTAGGATAAACTCTGCTTGGTCAAGATGTATTATATTTTTTTATGTTTATAGCATGTAATTGCTAATATTTTAATTTTTGGATATATGTTCATGATGGATATTGCTTATTATTTTTTATCTTATACTGTCTTCATTAGTTTTTATTTTATTTTATTTTATTTTATTTTATTTTATTTTATTTTATTTTATTTTAATTTTATTTTTTTATTGGTGTTCAATTTACCAACATACAGAATAACCCCCAGTGCCCATCACCCAATCACTCCCACCCCCCGCCCTCCTCCCCTTCTACCACCCCTAGTTCGTTTCCCAGAGTTAGCAGTCTTTACGTTTTGTCTCCTTTTCTGATATTTCCCACACATTTCTTCTCCCTTCCCTTATATTCCCTTTCACTATTATTTATATTCCCCACATGAATGAGAACATATAATGTTTGTCCTTCTCCGACTGACTTACTTCACTCAGCATAATACCCTCCAGTTCCATCCACGTTGAAGCAAATGGTGGGTATTTGTCATTTCTAATAGCTGAGTAATATTCCATTGTATACATAGACCACATCTTCTTTATCCACTCATCTTTCGATGGACACCGAGGCTCCTTCCACAGTTTGGCTATTGTGGCCATCGCTGCTATAAACATCGTGGTGCAGGTGTCCCGGCGTTTCATTGCATCTGTATCTTTGGGGTAAATCCCCAGCAGTGCAATTGCTGGGTCGTAGGGCAGGTCTATTTTTAACTCTTTGAGGAACCTCCACACAGTTTTTCATTAGTTTTTAATGAAAAACTTATGCAGCCTCAGAAAATTATTTGGGAAATGTTCCTTCTTCCTCTAATGTCTAAAAGAAATTTGTGAAGGGTTGGTGTCATTCCTTCCTTCTAATTGCAAGTTTCATTTCTTTAGCAGGTATTGAACTACTTAGATTTTTTTTTTAATTCTTGTATCAGTTGTTATGTGTTTCTCAAGGTACTCATCCACAAATATAAGTGTGGAATTTAGTGGCATAAGTTGTTTATAGTATCTTTGTATTATTAAATACCTGTAGGAGCTAGAGAGATGTGTATCTCTTTTATTCTTAATATGGATAATTTGCATTTTCTTTCTTTTTTTCCTTGAACAGTTTTGCTAGTCATATCAGTTTTATTAATCTTTTCAGGAAACCAACTTTCCATATTGTTGATTTTCTTTTTTGTTTATAATGTATTTTTATTTTAATATCTACCCTATTGCTTTTATCATTCTCTAACCTCTGCTTTATTTTTTTGTTGTTGCTTGTTAAGCTAGCAGCCTAAGCTTTTTATTTTATAACACGTTTTTCATATTTGAATAGGCGATTAAAACTGTATATCTCCCTCTAAGCACTGCTTTCATTACGTTCCATATATTTTGATATATTGTACTTATTACCATTCAATTTAAAATATTTTCTGTTTTTCCCTGTGGTTTTCCTTTTTTTTATTCATTTTTTTATTGGAGTTCAATTTGCCAACATATAGCATAACACCCAGTATTCATCCCGTCAAGTGCCCCCCTCAGTGCCCATCACCCAGTCACCCCAAGCCCCCTTCCACCTCCCTTGCCACTACCCCTTGTTCATTTCCCAGAGTTAGGAGTCTCTCATGTTCTGTCTCCCTCTCAGATATTTTCACTCATTTTCTCTCCTTTTCCCTTTATTCCCTTTCACTATTTTTTATATTCCCCAGATGAATGAGACCATATAATGTTTGTCCTTCTCTGATTTACTTACTTCACTCAGCATAATACCCTCCAATTCTATCCACGTCGAAGCAAATGGTGGGTATTTGTCATTTCTAATGGTTGAGTAATATTCCATTGTATCCCTGTGGTTTTCCATTAGTCATCACTCATTTAGAAATGCTTATCTTACAAATATTTCTAGAGCTATTTTATTATTATTATTGATTTTAATTTTAAGGCTTTGTTGTCAGAGAACATACTTTGGATTACTATAATTTGAGGGTTTTGAAAATAAAATGTTTAATAAAAATAATATGATTTACATATATTTCTACATTTTTTGAATTTTTGGTCTACTTGTTTCATTAGGCATAAGGAGAGGCATGTTAATTTCTCCCACTATGAAAATAAGCTTAAAAAGCAGTCCTTTTCTTAGTTCTGTTGATTATTGCATTTTATGTTTTGAAGCTCTTTTGTTAGGTGCATCCAAATTTAGGGCTGTTATTTATTCTTGACAGAGTGACTCTTAGCAATAAGAAATATTTTTTTATATCTATTACTGTTTTCTTAAGTTATCTTATGTCTTACATAAACATAGCCATCTAGATTTATGATGCATAGTGATTGAGTAGTCGGTTGTTTTTCAACATTTTATTTTCAATCATTGTGTGTGTGTGTGTGTGTGTGTGTGTTCTAAGTGTATTTCTTATAAGAGGCATAAATTTGGGTTTGGCTTTTTTGTCTAACCTTTAAGTGGTGTTAGTCCATTTATACTTAATGTAACTATCAATTCAATTGTGTTTAAGTCTTTCACTTTGGTATATGTTTCTCTCATTTCCTGCCTTATTTTGAATGAAAAAGAAATTATTTAACTCTATTTACTTTTGGGGGTTGTTGTTTTAGAGTAATTAATCAAAATGTATTTTTTCCTACTGAAGATATCAGAAAAAGTTTCAATTTACAATTAAATTAATGTAATTTCAAGCGAGTGGTTAGAATGGTGATCAAATGTGACATAAATTCTATCTTTTTTTTTTTTTTCATAAGTGAGCCATCACATTTCAGGGCATTTCAAGATTTCCTTGTGCAGCAACTCATTTGAAATACTCAATTTTTGCTAATGTCCTTATAGTGACATGAATAATGTGTTATATTTATAGATATCATTATTTTGTGCCAAATCAGCTAGAGATTGGTATTTTTTAAAATATTCATTATTTTGTTATTAGATGTTTGTAGAAATTACAGTACATATCTTTAACTTAGCATCATCTAATTTCCAATTATATTAAACTCTTTTTAAAAAGTAGAAACCTCATGGTTGTATAATTCCATTCCTCCCTCTTACCTCTGTGCTTTTATTCCTCTGTGTTCTATGAACATGTATATAAATATACATATGTATACATATGAACACACATTTTAGAAATAATAAATGGGTCCTTTATTTTTACCCATGTATTGCATTTCCTATATTTTCATTTTTTCCTACAGAATAGTGCTTATGTCTGGTATCACATCCCTTCACCCTGAAGAAATTCTTTAGTTCTTTAGTACTTTTGTAGCACAGGTCTTCTTGCTGTAAAAATCTGAGTTTTTCTATGGCCAAAAATGTCTTTATTTAGTTCTTGTGTTTGATGCATACTTTTGGCTATATATAGAATTCTATATTGGCAGCATTTTTTTTTCTTTTGGCACTTTGCAAATTCCATTCCATGGTGAGAAATTCAACCATCGTTCTTTTCATGCTTCCTCTGCAGATGACATGGGTTGTTTTGGGGGCTACTATTAAGAGTTCCTTTCCATTTTCCAATTTGCCTCTGATGTACTAGGTGTAATTTTAAGAATATTTTTAAAAGAATTGTATTTATGGTTTCCTGAGCTTCTTGGATATGTATGCTGGTGTATTTCATCAATTTAAAAATTATTAAACAATTGTTTCTGAAAATATTTTTTCTTCTATATCTCTCTCCTCTCCATTTTATATTCCAATTATTTATATTGCTTATAGTATATTACAGGTCTGGATGCTTTGCTTTTTTTTTCATTTTTTATTCTCCTTTTGTTTCAGTTTACATGGTGTCTGTTGGCCCACCTTTGATTTCACTGTTCTTTCCTCTACTGTACCCATTCTGCTAGTAAATACATCTCTTCCTCTCTGGTATTATATTATTTCACTTTAAATGTTCCATTTGATCTTTGTCTTTTCTGTTTCCCCTTCTGGGCTGGAATTCCTTACCTTGTTCACACTTGTCAACATGTTCCTCTAGATCCTTCATCATAATTACTTTAAAGTCCCTGAATTATAATTTAGACATCTGGGCCATTGCCACATTTGCTACTATGAACTTTTCCTCTTAAATTCAGGCCCCATTTTCTCACTTTGTGTATCTTGTGATTTTTATTTTATGTTGAACATTGTTTGGGGGATAAAGTATAGTTACCTCCTGAGAAAGACTTGCTGCTCTGTCAGGCTGATGGTGTGAGACTGAGCCAGAACAACAGTAGCTGAGCTGTTCCTGGACTCTGCAACAGAGTTAGAGTCTTTAGGTGATTCAGTTCACCTGTTGTGAAGGTGGGGCTGAAACTCTGCCTTCAGAAGGGTCTGGGATCTGAACACCAGCCAGATTCTTTAGATCTCTTCATGCTTTGCAGGGCCAGCACCAGCTTTCTAAACTATGGGATTTCTCTTTCTGCTTTATAGCCTACCTGCCAGCTTTTTGAGTTTCTGGAGCTTTCTCTTTACTCTCTAGATCCATTCCTAGCTTTGTGCATATGAAGGCATCTCTTTTTCCCTTGTAGCCCTGTCCTCAGTCTTTACAGAGCCACGTCAGCGTACTTGGTATGTGTACAGGGATCTTTGCAGGATTTATCTCTGTCCCCTCAGCCCTTCTCCCAGTTTTTGGCATTTGTTTTGTTTGTTAAATGTATTCTTGCCTTTTTGCTTTCTTACCATTAACTTATTTTTGATATTTTTAAATTATTAATAAAGATTCCATGTGTTATTTTTATATTTTCAATTTATGATACCTTGCTATGTTGATATCCTAAATCCAAATTGGAAAGGGGACATAAAATAACAAAGAAGCAAATGAATGTGTGGTGGGTGGATAGAAAAGTTTCATAAACTTTATCCAAAGAGGTCATGTATCATTTATATAGAACTTAAGCTTATGAAAAACATTATATAGCTTTGATGCAAAGCAGGTGTACCAATCAAGGTCTTCCAGAGGAACAGAATAGAACAGATAGATAGATGGGTGGATTTCAAGGTATTGGCTCATGGAAAAAAATAGAGTTGAGATGAACAAGCTTGAAATCTGTAGTGAAGGCCAAGGACTGACTCAAAACTCCAGAGACCACGTTGTGGTTCACATGTAGAATTTCCTCTTCTGCAGGGAAATGCCGGTTCTATTCTTAAGGCCCTGCAACTGATTAGATAATGTCAACTCAGATTATCCAAGGTCATCTCCTTTACATAAGATTGGTCGTTGATGTTAACCATATCTGCAGAGTACCTCCACAGCAATATCTAGATTAGCCTTTGACTAAACAACTTGGTGCTACCACCTAGCTATACGTTGATTCACGAAATCGACTTATTATGGTGGTTAAAGGCATATTGCACAATATGGTACAGCACGTGCTAAACAATAATTTTTAAGGAAGAAAATAAATGTAAGCAAGAAAATGAAAGGTTTCTTAATTCAGTCATCATCCCAAGGGAGGTATGCTGGGGTTGGGTATCCTGGAGAGTGGGTTGGTCTATGTTGTTAGGGGCCCCTCTATACCCTCTGATTCTCCTTTTTATGAACCTGAGAGAAATCCTAGTAAACAGGGGGACAGGCATACCATCTGGGTTTAAGCATCAGCTGCTACTGGAGTCGTCTGGGAGAGCCAGCTGCCTAGCACCTAGAGACTCAGAGGCCCAAGGGAAGGTGCTATCCCTTCTGTCAGGGGAAAAGAAGTCTCGTTCAGATGCAGCCTCTATGGCAGCAGAAAGGGCGTTCCTGTTTCCAGTTGGCTTACCATCCAGGCTAGCCCAAGTGAACTCCCAGGGCCACCTCAGATCCTTCTGCTCATTGCACCCAGTCGATGAGGTGTACATCAAAATGTTAACAGAAGGCATTTTGTTTCTTCAAGATGTCATTATGTGATAATGGGTCATTTTTTCTACCTTTCCATGTTTAATAAAGTTTTTACAGTGTAAATATTTTAATTTTATAATTAAGTAAATACAACTATTAACATTTTGAATAAACAAGGAAATGAGTTTGCATTCTATAAGGAAGAAAATGAGATTCTTAATATTTTTCTTTTTCTGTAAGTCTCCACCAATAATTACCATAAGCAACATTTGAATGTACAGTGCCTTGTGGTAGCAGTGGTTCATGGGGATGACAAAGGACATCCTAAACCTTGAGAGAGTCCCCTATGTGGGAAATGGGGCAGTTTCTGTGCTCAGGATATTAGAAATTATTAATCCGAAGTTATTGTCTTTTTTTTCAAGTAGAGCAGCAGTTCTAAAAGGAAAAATATATATATATTTGAACCATATTCTCAAATACCTTGTGCTTTAATAAGTTAACCCTATTAATTTTGCTGATGTGATCTCTTTGTCCTTCTTGCTCTATGGAAAACTGTCAAATTATCATAATGTTTCAATAATAAATTCTAGCACATAAAAAAGAATTTGGCAGGGGAAGAAGGGAGTGGTATACATGCATTCTGCATCCTTTGCTGAACATTTTTTTAAAGATTTTATTTTTTGAGAGAGAACAAGTAATGGGAAGGGACAGAGAGAGAGAGAGATTGACAGAGAGAAGCAGACTCCCTGATGAGCAGAAAGTCTGATGTGGGGCTCAATCCCATGATCCAGAGATCATGCCCTTTGCTGAAGGCAGACACTTAACTGGCTGAGCCACCCCCTTTGCTGAACTTTTCAGTCAAAAATAGTTTATATATGAGATATGGAAAGAGGAATAGACAGAAAAAAATATCCTACATTATTAGAATTACTTTATCAAGAATTACAGTTTGTAGAGAAGAAATTTTCATAGAAAGTAACAAAAATATTCTAAAGGCTGGATTTTAATGCTTTTGAAACTAGTGCTTCTGATAATTTTCAAATCAATTCAGTTTAACAGGTAGTATTCACTGAATGTGTATGTTGTGACTGACACTGATCTAAGTGTCAGGAATAATAATATAGCAGTAAACAAAATATACCAACACTTGCCCTTACAGAGCTAATGCACCAGTGAGGAGAGACAGATGATGAGCAGAATGAACAAATTGATTATAAAATATTTTTAAAGAAATAAGGACGATAAAAGCTGGGGAGGTGTGAAGTTTGGTGTAAAATAATTATTTCAGGGGGGGAATAAAGATCCTATTTACTACATTCCTTGAATGTAGTCCTGGTGGTTTGTGTACTGAACAGTGAGTGACTGATGAAAACAACTCCATTCTCATAGGATTTACTCAATCTCAATGCTCTCATGTCTCCTGAGCTCCAAAGAAGAGACGTCTGTGACCTTGCCACCCTTAGTATTTGGTAGCTTCCAGGGTCAATTATTATTTTTGTGGTTATTTGCGGGGCAAGGAGAAGCAGGCACAGAGTCCTAGCTATGTCCCAGGCACTAAGATACATGGTTTCATTGCCATTTTATAACTCAGTAGTAGAGACAGGAGGTGCAAAGAAGTGAGCTATTGTGTGCAAGGGCATTATGGTGAATGGTGTTGGAAGACTGAGATGCAGGTGTGAGTGACCACAAAGTCAGAGCCTACTTATTCCCAAGCACAGTATGCACAGCATCTAGGGCCCTGGTAATTTTAAGAGTCAATGAAAATATCTTAATCTCTTTTAAAACCAGCAAGAAAGGTTGAACATAAACCATTCCCCCAAGATCTTGTTTGTCTTTATACTGATGCAGTCATAAAATGTAATCTCCTAACAACTTTTTATGGAAGAAGGACCCATGAATGTCCTAATATGGCATGGCCCAGAACCCCATATCTTTCATAGATTGATGGCCAACACTTCTTCCTTCTGTTTTGTTGCTGTTTGGCATTTCTTCTTTACATTGAATAAAAGATGCTTATGTGTTTGGAATGGGGTCATCTTCAACCCATGCCCATGCCCACCTTCCTTGTGTGCCATAGAAGGATGTCTACAGAGGAGCAATGAGGCCAACCAACATAGTCACAGTGCATACTGCCCAGCACTAGGTAGTCCTGTGATGTCTATCTGTTAAACAGGTGAGGGGGTGCCTGGGTGGCTCAGTCGGCTGAGTGTCTGACTCTTCATTTCAGCTCAGATCATGTTCGAGCCCCTCATTTGGCTCCATGCTCAGTGGGGAGTCTGCTTGAGATTCTTTCCCTCTGCCTCTTCTCCCACTCATGCTTACACTGTCTCTCTCAAATAAATAAGTATTTTTTTAAAAATATTTAAAAATTAAAAATAAATGGGTGAGTAAACAGACGAATGAATGCTTGGATGAATAAATGAATGAATGAATAAATGCTTGGATGGATGAATGAATGCATAAATCAATGAGTGAATGAATAAGTACGTGAATTAATGCATGAATGTGAATGTGAGTGAAAATTGCCATGCCAGGGTTGGTGGCGGGGGTGATGGTACTTCTTTTTTTCCCTAGCTGACTTTTTTTTCGGAGGAATGTAGCACCCACTCACTGAATGTTTTGGACAATGAAGTGATTTTAAAAGCCTTCTGTGCCACATAATGCATACTGCCTTGAACTAAAAGGAGAAAGAAATCATTTGGAACTCAGTTCAAAATAAATGTACTAAATCCAGTCCATGATAAATTCAAATTACTTTTGAGCAGTGAAGAATGAATGGTGAGCAGCTGTGCCGAAAGCCAAATTTTGATGCACCCATGCCTGACCAGTCAGTACCTAGACCAGTAAGTAGCTAGATAATTTTAAACAATTTAGGAGCCATTGAGGGTCAAAAGTTGAGTCATTTATGTCTTTTCACTTAGACCAGGTTACATGGACTTGCCATGGTTGTGTTATTAAGATTTCATTGTAGGGATCCCTGGGTGGCGCAGCGGTTTGGCGCCTGCCTTTGGCCCAGGGCGCAATCCTGGAGACCCAGGATCGAATCCCACATCAGACTCCCGGTGCATGGAGCCTGCTTCTCTCTCTGCCTGTGTCTCTGCCTCTCTCTCTCTCTCTCTGTGACTATCATGAATAAATAAAAAAAAATATAAAAAGAAAAGATTTCATTGTATTACTATGGATCTTCTTTCCTCCTCTGGGTGTTAGGCTATGGCGCCCTGCTACCATCTTAGGAGGTCCTCCCCAACACGGCGCTCTCCTGGCTCCAACAGCAACCCATGCTTCTGTGCCAGCCCTGGAAGCACATGCTTATGGTAGGCTTATTAGAAAACCCTGAGCCATGATATTCAGGATGATAATAACATGCAAGATGAAACGGGATGGGAACAGAATGAAAGCTAAAGGACCCATTCAAGGGAGGAAATGGAACGGGGTTTAAATCTGGACTTTGATATCTACCATATTTTTGCTTTATTTATGTGCCTTCCCCCCCGCTCCTCCCCAGAAGCTTCGTATTAGCTGGTGTGTCAAGTTTATCTACAAGGACACATGTTGTAGGTGTGTACGCTGGGGGTGGGCACATGCATGTGTGGAGTTGACAGGCGTTATAAATAGTCCAATTTTCTAGGTCGGAGACTGAAGGTTTGGAGGAAGACCTAAATGTGGATGAAAGTGATTCATTAGAATGTATTTTCCCTTTCTTAAAGTTAAATCTTGCCTTTTTATATAACGTTAAATAACGGTGTGAAGGAACCATGAGCCCTTCCACAGATAAGGAAATCTGGCTGGTGTTTTTATACATCTTAGAGACCCCAAGGCACTGATTGCAAACATATGGCTGTTGATGGTAATTCAGAAGCCGTTTACAAGGTAGGGACAGCAGTTGAGCTTCGTGGAAATAAATTCCATTTCCAATTTAAATCGGGTATGTTTCTTCTCCCAGAATGTTCCTTATGTGATGCTTATCTCTATGGCAAGTATCACAAGGCTTCTCTATGAACATATTAGCATCTTAGCATTCGTTTGTGGGAATTGTCATCAGCCAGGTGACTGGTATCTTGGATAGTGTAGAGTCAATTCAAAGACCCATGGTCGCCCCCCTCCCACCACCAAGAGTTTATTATTACAGAGCTTACAAATGGCGTCTTCTCCTTCCTTTGAGAATAGGCCCTCTTCTCTTTTGTTCTCTTCTCCAAGTGGTGTGTCTTTTCATCTAACTGCCTCAGATGACTGCTAAACTGTCAGGTGATATAAACCTCATTGTGTACACCGGTCATTCAGCCATAGATGCCTAGCAGCCCTGGGACATGAGAACAGGTGTCACAAGAAGAGAAGCCCATACCTTGGCTGGCAGGAGCTAAGCAGGTACAAAGGCTACATTCCTTGTCTCCCATCTTGTGTCATGTCGTAATCTTAACAACATATGACCTTAAGTATTAATGGAAAGGGGCTACTCTACTGTAACATGCTTTAGGGAAGCAGCATTCACCTTGTACTCTGCCCTTGCTTGCCACACCCCTGCCTCCTTCACTTCCAGTTTCCAGGTACCCATCCTGGAGGCCTGGGAATGAACAGAATCAACATGGCACATCTTCATACCACATCATTTCTCACCCCAATTCTGTGTCACAGTAAGCTTGCATATATTATGCACAAAATGTGGGCTCCTGCATTTTTAAGTCAAGACACAAAACTTCAAGAAATTTGGTACCCATGATAAGACACTGGAGGCTCTGTCTTTGGCAGTTCCCATCCTTGTGTGGGAGCTGTTTGAGCCCATCATGGTGCTTCACACTCCTTATGCCTCTCTCTTCTCTTCCTGCCAGAGCCAGCTTTCTCCTTTCCTCTCCTGTCAGGGCTTCTACTACCTCAGGCCTCTATCTGGCTGCCTTTCAGCTCCTACCTCATCCATGTCTGCTGATAGTCTTTGTAGGTCAACCACTTAGCCTCCCCAGGCAGAGGGTCTGCTATTCAACATGCCACACAGGGCACAGCCCTCCCCACTGGCTTGTCTCAGGTCCAAACAGCCACGGCCAAGGAGCTGAGTCCCATAGTGCAAGGTCTGACCTTCTCGAAGGAAATGCTGGAGTCTGAGGAGATCAGGGAGCCTTTCTGAATTTCTCTGTTGGGGCCAAGGAGCTATAGGCTCCGCTGCATAGTTTGACTGCTATGGCTTTGGATTCCACCCAGTTCCCTCCTTGTCCCCTGTCAGGGGCTATTTCTCTCTGTGTGCTATGTGCTGTTTTTAGCATCATTCCTACTTCCACCTGCTAACATAGGCTGTGAATCTCACCCTTGAATAAACCTTGAGGGCCAAGTACCTTTGTCCCACAAGAAAACCAGGAAAGTTCCATGCTTTAGGAAGCATGCGAGCTTTAAGATGTGACCTTGAGTGGGGTGACGTGGGAAGCTGAGGACAGCCCAGTGCTGAGTCTCTCCTTAGAGGCAGATAACCCAGGAATGGATCCATGTCTGCCTTGCACCATGGGCATGAGCTTGGGTAGTTTATTCAACCTCTCTGAGTTTATATCTAAGAGGCAATATCATAGGCCAGAATGTGTGTGATGATTAAAAGACTTAACACCACCAGTAGATCCTAACACCATCAAGTCCAACTTCCCTTTTGATGACAAATATTTTAGAATAACACTTTACTTCCTGGCAAGAAATTTGTAATATTATCTACCTACCCACATATCAGGTCTGAGTTCGTAGACCTCACATGAATAGGCATTCGATGAGGGGGGCAAACCTCTGGCCTCTTGTGTCTGAGCATCTGCATAGTGAAATATACCTTTTGTTAAATAATATTTATTTTATCTTCTCTTTAGATTATAATTAATTCATTATATTGAGTTTTTAATAGTTTTATTTAGGTATGATTTTCCTATCATTTCACTTCCTTCTACATGTTCAAGTCAATAGTGTTTATATTTACAGATTTATGAAACCATACCAGAATATAATTTTAGAAGATTCCCATCAACCCAAAAAGAAATTCCTTATGCATTAACCATCTCTCCCCATTCCATGTCCAGCCTTAGGCAACCACCGATCTACTTCTTAACCCATAGACCTGTCTTCTTTGAACTTTTCACGCAAATGGAATTATATCATACCTGAGATCTTTTATGTCTTATTTTTCACTTTCCATAATGTTTTTGAGGAGCTATCAATACTTTGTTCTTTTTTATTATAAAATATTATTACACTGTGTGGATATATTACATTTCAGTTATTCCTTCACAAGTTATAAATGATGATCCTATGAACACTTGTACACAAGTTTTTGCAAGTGTTTAAACATTACATGAGTAAGAAGGTAATATTATTTATTACTTTTTAAAAGTGCCACTGGTGTCTTTAAAAGGTCGAAAGACCCTTTAGAAAGTTCTGAATTGAAAAACATACTTCCTTTAGTTTATACGGTGATCACATTCTTGAAAAATTCATGACAAATTAGAACTAGGTACAAAATACTCATGTTTGTAAGCCCCATAGAGTTAGAGTCTAGGCTCTGATAATGGTCAACAGTGACACAAGTTTTCAAGGGGGAAACACCATCAAAGATGTTTTAGGGTGATTTCTTTTTCCATCTTTGGGAAGCCTAATCAAATATATTTATTGTGGTAATCATTAAATGCTTGGTATTTAAAAACAGGAGGACAAAAAAAAAAAAAAAAACAGGAGGACAGATTTTGGTAGATGGAAGACTGAGAATCAGGGAAGTCTAGCCATTCATTGCCTCATGCTATGTCTGGGCCTTGAAGTCATAGCTTCAGCTTTTCATTCCAACTTCTGGCTTCTCCATTGGGATGCGCTTTAATTGGAGGCTTTTTTTGTTTGTTTGTTTGTTTGTTTGTTTGGTTTCCCCATTTTTAAAGGTCTGCTTCTAAGCATGCAACTGAAAACCTTGAGTTACTAAAACAGCTGGAGGCGTCCACTAAGAAATTTTATAATACATCTTTGTTATATTCCTGTCCCCCCCCTCCCCAATTTAGGGAATATCATTGATCTAGTGGAAATTTGCCAATTCCTGGAATGGTCCCTATTGCTTTTCTAGCATGTGTCCCTCGGTCTCATGGTCTCAAGTGACTTTAAACAGGATGACTAACCATCCTGGTTAGGCAGGGACAAAGGGGATAACCAGCGTGCATGCCTTTCAGTGCAAAAACTTGAACAATTCTGGGCAAACCTGGACAGTTGGTCACATTCAAAATGGGGTCAGTGAGCAAGAGTATCCTGGAAATTTTGTCATTTTAAGACATCGTGCCCCTTCTTCCCCCGCCACTGATGTCAGACTCTCTTCCACTTCCATGTAAGCTTTTCTTAGAGAGAAGTCAGCCTACTTGACATCCACTGGCCACTGCCTCCATATGCCAGATTCTTGACATGCTTTATTTTAGCAACTCTCTCCCGTCTGTTGATTTTCAGCATGTGGGCTGCAGAAGTCCCACCACTGGGACCTCTGATGGTCCCTTTTCTAGGGCACTGTGCAGTAAAAAATGAGGTTCTGTGTGTATTGCAGCGAGGGAACATTTCCCTTTTTCCCTTTAAAGGCCATCAAGGTGACCTCCAACAGCACTGTGTTGGAGAATACAGGGCTTCAGCTTCCCACACTCAGAGACAGAGCTAGCACCTGGTTGAAGGTCTGTATAATTTTGTGTGATTGTATTCAATTGCTCACTCACTCTCTGATCACTTTCTAATGAGCTGTTATTTTCAGAGGTAGTAGAAAAATCAGTTCAGGAGGAGAGGATGATGTGAGAAGGGACTGGTAAAGGGGAATGTGTTTTCTCTGAGCAAGGGCTGCGACCGGGGAGGGGCAGGCTGTATGATGTTGGAGGACATTGAAAAGCACAAGATTATATAGGAGCTGAGCATCATTTACAAAGAGAGGCTAATATGTGGGGAAAGTTAGAAAAATGGACAGATGGCTGGGTTTGTTCAGTCTTTGAAAAAGTCAGCAAAGTCATTGTTCTTTTTAAGAAGTCTTTTGAAGACTTTAGTTTTTTAGAGCAGTTTTAGGTTCATACCAAAATTAAGGGGAAGATGTAGAAATTTCTTATATCTCCCTGCCCCTACTTGTACCCAGCCTCCCCTACTATCAAACCCACCAGAAGGTACATTTCTTACCAGTGATGAACGTGCACTGATATTATCATCATCACCATGAGTCCATAGTTTACATCAAGTTCATTCTTGGTGTTGTGCATTCTATGGGTTTGGAGAAAGAGGTAATGACCAGTGTTCACAATTATAGTATCACACTGAGTTGTTTCATTGCCTTAAATATCCTCTGTAATCTCTCTTTACATCCATCCCTCTACTCCAAATGTTGGCCATCACTGATCTTTTTACTGTTCCATAATTTTGTCTTTTCCAGAATGTCATAGAGTTGAAATCATACAGTATGGACACTTCTCATTGGCTTCTTTTGCCTAGTAGTATGTGTGTAAGATTCCTTCATGTCTCTTCCTAGCTTAGTTGTTTATTTCTTGTTAGTGCAAAATTCTATCCCACTGTCTGGTGTACCAGTTTCTCTCTCCATTCAGCACTAAAGGACATCTTGTTTGCTTCCAGGTTTTGGCAATTATGATTGAAGTTTAATAATGAAAAAATATGTGAATTGAAATATCAAAAGTGAGCTATGCCTGGATGTGATAAAAATTGAAGCGTACACAAAGGGCCTCCAAATCCAGGCTCACTTCATGCTATTGCCACTGGTTCTGCTTCCCCCTAAGCAATATCGGAAACTCCCTGTACATGCCTCCCCATCTCCAAAAATAAAAACAACTACTTTGTCTAGTTGCTTTTGTCATTATTGTGTTTCATAAAAGGATATCATGATTGTTGGAGGATTTGTTTATGAGCTAATATTGAAACCAAAAAACAAATGAGAGAGAGAGAGAGAAAAGAAAAACTTCTCATTATGACAAAGCCCCTATTTCATTACAATGTAAATAAACAATTTGAAGAGAAGTCAGAGGAAAAGAGAGGAAATGAGGTGTCATCCCACCAAACAAAAGCTGAAGGGTGACCATGTAAATTGTCTTAAATGGCAGCCCAGAAAGCAGTGATCTGTCACTGTGGGAACGGAGTTAGCAGAAACAGACTTAGATGAAAACAAGGTGGTTTAGGTTCTTCCTAAGACACTCTGCCCATGAGAAAATGGCGGAACAACATGTATGCAAAACACACACCTGGACATATTCTTGTCAGTTATACTTTCACAGGACTTATGTTCCCCTGAAGAGGTCCATTGCATGTGGGATATGTTGCCACCAGGGGGCACTGACTGTGTGCATCATTCCTCACTGGATTTCCATTGGAGATTGGTTACCACCTTTAGCCCAGGTCAGTGGACAGGTGTGGGGATGGAGATGACACCACCCAGGATCTGGCCCAGCTGTTCATCAATCGAAAAGCTAACCCCTTAATGTTCATTAACTCATGACCCCAAGTGTGGTTCCCATCAACAAGGAGGACTTAGTATAATATTAACAATGGATTGACCAAAAACACCCTTGTCCTCACCTGGTTCAGTGTTGTCAGCGTCAAGGTGGTTGTGGATAGTCTCAGGAACACGGCGTCAAGAATCTGAAGCTGGCCAGGAATTTCTAGGTCATGTCTTCCAAATCCCTGCCCAACGCAGGAGTCTCCCCAAGGACCATTTGTCTCCCTGACTGTCTTCTACTCATGCTCTGAGATCTTCTAGGCACATCTTATTACACAAGGGACTCATTCCATTGAGTGACAGACAGTCCTTCCTTGTATTGGGATAACATGGGAGGACAACCTGGGAATTCTGCTACTCGACTCTGACATCTTTTCATCTTACTCTTCTAACAGCAGTGGAGGATGACAGTTGTTGAGTTTAAAACACAGAAAATTTTGAAAGCACAAAAGACCTTAATTAAGTAGTCAACAAAGTACTTATATATCGTTGTACTGCTCCATTTCGATAGATTCCATAATGACTTTTGCATGACTTGTATGTCCTGAATCATATTTTATGCTTGCAGATTTTTGTCTGCTATGTAAATGAGACCATCAGGCCCCAGAACTACAACATGAGCTTCTAATGAACTTCTAATGAGTTCTGTTTCTACACACGTGGGGGAAACTCATCATTTCCTTTCTACTTCCTACTGATGCCCATAAAGAAAAAGGTATCAACTTACAATGCCACCTACACTTTAGTGCAAAATGGAAAAAACAAAACAATTTCAATGATGAATTATTTTATACACATGCACACACATTCATTCTGTTAGCAATGAACTAATTTGTCAAATGTGCCCCAGAAGAAACAAAGAAAAAATAATAACTAAAAACAATCTTTTAGTATGAGTTCTCAAAACTGGTAGTTCAAAGCAATTCTAATTTGTTTTGGCTGTGTCAGGTAGACAATAAATAATAATCTCTTCTTGACCATATGCTGATATCCAGGAGATAAAGGGTAACAGATTGCTTGTTGTTGCCTTTATGTCGAAGAAAATACAACCCATTCTAATATTTGATTTGCCTTAATTAATTGGCAGAAAGAGAAAACAAGAGGGAGGCTCTCTATGATACCCAGTTTATGTTCCCACTGGGAACCCTCCCGCCCCGCCCTGAGAAAAAAATCACACTGGGAATCCTCAGAATGGCTGCTGGGAAATTCAGAAACCAGGAGACTTTTATACTCTGGTCCCCAGAAGAGCTGAAGAGGACATCAGGAGGCATCACTAAGCTCTGAGCAGACGGTGCACTGTAGCTGACATCCCCAAGCTCATGTCTGCTCAGGGGGCAGCTAACATTCACTTGTCCATGTGGGCAATCCTTCCCAATGTCACTTGCAGGAATTACATTGCCAGGAATTCATGGTAAGATGGTGCATTATTCTCACTGGAAACAAGGAGGACATTTGTAAGGCTGCCTGGAATGGAGCTCCCATTACTGTGAGGTGACCTGACCTGCCTGAGGTGGGGAACTTGGTGCTTTTCTAAAGTGAAAAGTTGCTGGGTGTGAGGGTCTTGGCAAAGTTCAGGCTGATCTGTGGACATCTTTGAAACATTGATTTTTCAAAGTGAGTAACAATAATTTAGAGATCTCTAGAAATGCAGATGCCTAGATCTGCTCTCCCATCACATTCACACATGCACACACATACATATAACACACACACACACAGAATCAATCTTAGGAAAGGATTAGGAATATGGATTTGGGTTCCCCACTGAAACTTTGAGACTCTGCCCTTGATCCTGCCTGCTGGTTAGGACTTGATTTCTTTTTTCTCATGTCATCTCATTGAGCATTTAAAAAATTAACTCACATGTATATTTATGCGCATTTATATACGTACACATACGTCTTTTTAAAAGATGCAGGTATAGGATTTGGAGAGCATTCATGCAGTAAAATAGCTCTACCTGATTTTTAAAAATATAACCAAAAACATGCAATGCATTTATTCACACAGTTGCCATTACTATCTGAGTAAATCATTTCTTCTCACTCATATTCTTGTGCTATGTAGTGCTCTAAATGCTATATTTTTTCCTTTTTCTTGTTAATTGTTGGTTTTAAAATAGATTTTTCTATTAATAGGTTTTCTTAATTCCTAAAAGAAATGAAATACAATGTAATACGTGTTCTCTTTCTCTCTTTTTTCCTCTCCCACATAGAAAGTACTGAGGGAGATACTCACCTTGGCCTTCTCTAATAGGGTATGGTCTTACTCTTACTCTTAATCTCTAGTAGGGTATGGTCTTACTGTAGGTATTTGTTTATGATAAGCCTCAAATTCTGAATATGATTTTGGATTCCAGATCTACTGACATTTGGTTTAACTTGGGAGAGTATGGAGTCACTCTTACAAATTGACAAGATTGTGGACCCCATAAGGTACTCAGAATATGACAGGATGTTTCTCTCAGTTTCTTATTCTGCTTATAATCATTTGTCTGCACTTGTACTGTCCTTAACCTGGCAGGTTTATTCTCCAAATATTCCCATTGGTGTGTTCGTGGCTTTACTTAATTTCATCTCTTGATGTTTCAAGGATTTCCATTTTATTTTTTATGTTTTTTTAAATATTTTATTTATTTATTTATTCATGAGAGACAAAGAGAGGCGGAGACACAGGCAAAGGGAAAAGCAGGTTCCCTGAGGAAAGCCTGATGCGGGACTCTATCCTAGGACCCCAGGACCTGACCCAAAGGCAGATACTCAACCATTGAGACACTCAGGTGCCCCTCAAGGATTTCCATTTTAAACTTTAAGTTTCTTATAAGGTTACCTTAAGAAAGAAAGCCTATTTTCTGGAGTGACATAGGACAGGTTGTCAGGGGACAATGTGGCTGTCCTTTAATCGGGTACTGTTTTATGTACATAATAAAAATGATTTCTGCCAGCTTATCAGATCTATGTATGGGCTCATAAATTCACTTCATCCTGGTGTCCCTAGTGAAGGACATTTCTCCATGTGCTGCCAAGAATAATCAAGGTTTAAAATCATTTTCGAGGGAACCCTCTTACACTGTTGGTGGGAATGTGAACTGGTGCAGCCACTCTGGAAAACTGTGTGGAGGTTCCTCAAACAGTTAAAAATATACCTGCCCTACGACCCAGCAATTGCACTGTTGGGGATTTACCCCAAAGATACAAATGCAATGAAACGCCGGGACACCTGCACCCCGATGTTTCTAGCAGCAATGGCCACAATAGCCACACTGTGGAAGGAGCCTCGGTGTCCAATGAAAGATGAATGGATAAAGAAGATGTGGTTTATGTATACAATGGAATATTACTCAGCTATTAGAAATGACAAATACCCACCATTTGCTTCAACGTGGATGGAACTGGAGGGTATTATGCTGAGTGAAGTAAGTCAGTTGGAGAAGGACAAACATTATATGTTCTCATTCATTTGGGGAATATAAATAATAGTGAAAGGGAAAAGAAGGGAAGGGGGAAGAAATGTGTGGGAAATATCAGAAAGGGAGACAGAACATAAAGACTGCTAACTCTGGGAAACGAACTAGGGGTGGTAGAAGGGGAGGAGGGCGGGGGGTGGGAGTGAATGGGTGACGGGCACTGGGTGTTATTCTGTATGTTAGTAAATTGAACACCAATAAAAAAATAAAAAAAAATAAAAATAAAATCATTTTCGGAGGTGATAAAATAACCAAGATGGTTTGTGAAAAGGGATGGAAACTTGATAAAAAGTAGCATTAAGTACCTCACAATATAGAGTGAGAAAGACCAGCTCTTTTAGAAGGTAGCAATGAAATGTCCCAATATCCATTTTTATCTAAATGAAGCTACAAAGAGAACCATCAGTGTTTCTGTCGGGCAGTGAGGTCTGTCTGATGGGACCTGGACCACTTGGTCATCAGCTTGTGATCTGGCTTCTCTGTGTTTCCGAACACAGTCACCATCTCCTCCTGCAGGTTGCCTTCCTGAATAGGAATCAAGACTTTTTCAATATAATTAACTGAGATCATTTTAGTGACAAATGATAAAGGTACAACCAGGTGCTGACATCATTTCTTTATTGATATAAATGTACAGTGGAAAGTTTCTGAGGCTGAAGAAAGGGATAGATATTCATTTATCTAATGATCCTTGGATACTAGTCATTTAATTTAGGTAGACTCATCTATACAAAGACACAAGATTTTTTTTAAACATTGTCCTTGAGTATATGCCCCACAGCATATATATTAAATGCAGCTATAAATCAAAATATTGTCAGATCACAAAGCAGGTACCCCTAATACTTGTAGTCAAAGTATATTGACCCATGTTGGATCTTTCAGACACATTCCAGTAAGCTGTCCATGTGTATATAGTCTTATGTCCGCCCTGGGCTGAAGGTGGTGCTAAACCGCTGAGCCACCTGGGCTGCTCTGAAGCAAATATTTGAAGGAAGTATTATATATCACCTTTTGTTTTATATATTCTTTTTTTTTCTTACTGACAGAATTGTTTCTTCAGTATCTAACAGTATTATCCAATTGGTACCTCTTTCACCCAACCAATTTTCTACTATCAGGACAAAACTTGGTATAAAATTGGTTAAAGTGTCCTGCATTCACATCTAGAATAATCATTTTATATAAGAAACTTAAATTAATATTTTATCTTCTGTAACTTAAAATATTTCAGGGGTTGATGATCAAATTTTTATTCTGATTTTGTTGTCAGTAAAGTATTAATTAGTACGACTAAATCTTGATTTTTAAGCAGATTTCCAATTAAATACTGCCTTTGGTAACTCAGTACTGTAGAGATGAGGTGTGATAGGTCTCTGGTAGTGGAGCAAAGACCTTTGCTTTTTGGATTTTGCCATCAAAACGTTTTTCTGTACATTTACAAAATACAAGCTTGAGCAAAGGCATCTGTATTTTAAACACTCAAGATCATGTGTACTTTTTATGTTTGTGGGGTTCCCTGAGCAGATGGAGTGTTACCTGGATTCCAGCTTTGGTTTTCTCATGTGGAGCCTGTACAAATCTGAGCTAGTGACTCAACTTCATCACCTGTCTGAAAAATGGAGATAGCAAGGCCTGAATATTGAATTTTAAAATATGTATGTCAATAATTTATAGTGTTTTAGAATATAAGATATTATTTCATTCACACTCATTCATGGATTCATTAATGGATTCATTGATTCATATGTCAACCATTTATTGAATGCCTTCTGTGTGCTAGGATCTGGGCTTGCTTTTAGGTACTAAAAAACAAATAAGATGTTGTCTGTAAAAAGCTTTGAGTATCATGGAAGGGACGGGGAAGTAATACACAATCCCAACACAATGTGCTGAGTGATAATTCCAATACAGTGTGTCAGCAGTTATGGAAAAGCCGTGATATATCATAGGAGTAGGGGAATCACGCTTGGTATCCTACTGAAGTTTACAAAAATACATTTCATACCTCACATATAGTTGAGTCTGCCATCTTTTAAGAATACATAAAAATAGGAATAAGTTGTGCAATTATTAAAAACATAATTCAGTGGAATACACCCTAGGATAAGCGCACATATGTGAGTAGAATAACTATTTCTCTATAATTTTCTGAATGGGGATTACAATTCATATTCTTAACTCAATACCACATTCAGGACACAGTGAAATCCCATTTATCACTGGTCAAGTGACTCAAAATTTGTCTGATTTCCCCAACATTTCTCACATGGCCCCAGGGGCCTTAGTGGCTGGGATCACACAGCAGCATCCTCCAGGGAACCCAGGGAACCCACTGGCAGCAAAAATTCCTGTAGCTGGAAACAGACATTTCCAAGGTGCTTTAAGCCATCTTGTTTTCACTTATGTAAGAGTGATAGCTACCTTGGGTCTTCCACCTAAATAACACTTCAGCAGAAAATGATCCAATTTTGTTCAGCTTGAAGTTATGTTCTAGAACTTCTTAAATTAGTTCAATATAACATTTTGAAGTATCATTAAAAAAAAAAAACAATCACATTAAGAAACATTACCACAGGGACAGCCCAGGTGGCTCAGTAGTTTAACATCGCCATCAGCCCGGGGCCTGATCCTGGAGACCAGGGATCGAGTCTCACATCGGGCTCCCTGCATGGAGGCTGCTTCTCCCTCTGCCTGTGTCTCTGCCTCTCTCTCTCTCTCTCTCTCTGTCTCTCATAAATAAATAATAAAAAAGAAATATTACCATAAACTTAAGTTCTACACATGTGAAGATGCAAGCACCCTACTGTGGGATTTGGGATTTTTTTGGTTTCCTCTCAACTTGACTCTGCTACTTGCTGAGACCCAGACAACTCAAGTAACCTCTTGGGACTCAGTTTTATCATATGTTAGAAGAAGAAATGAACTAAGTCATTCTCCTGGGAAACTTCCACTGCTAAGTCATGCTTTAGTAATACTATGAATCTGCCTTACAATGCTAAAAAGAAATAACTCCTAAGAAAAAAATTACAGGTGAAACTGGATTTGAAAATTGCAGTAAGAATCTCTGGCACATGTGTGCAGTATACTTTTGGGTTCACATTGGCGTGCCATCTTGAGAATTAAGAATGAGAAGGGTTTCCATATATTAGCACATCTTGCTTGAGAGAGGAGGGACTGGTTAGAGAAGAGGTGAATGTGGGTTTGGTTTAGGAATAACAAAAATATATCTTATCTGTTTGAAAAAGTTTAAGAAAAAGAAATACCTGCATGTTCCTCTGTTAGGTGTTATAATGCAGGGGCTCCCCACTCATTCAGCGCCAGGAGGCCCTTTCACATAGAATGATCTCTTAGGAGCCCTGGTGGAGTGGCTCATCTCCATGAGCCGTTCCACATGAAATGCTGATCAAAAGAGATGCTGTTATCACCCGGGTCTCTGGAATTCACTGGAAATTCTCAGAAGGGAGGAGTTGATTGCAGACAGTGCACATGCCCTTTCTGAGATATAAAAGATAAGCCCTTCAGTACTTTTAATAAAAATACCACTCGAATATAGCAACAAAAAGCCTCAATGGACTTTTAAAATCAGTAAAGAAATGTTGGGTTATGTGCTCTTTTTTTTTTTTTTTAATTTTTAAGTTCCACCAATAGAGACTATTGCTAAGAGGGTTTGTCCTTTAATCCTTGCTGATGGTTACACGATTTGTTGTCTTGCAATTAAGTGCAGATGGTTTCGAGCAGTAATCAGATAAACAACGATGCGGTTTAGGGATGGTTCAATTTCCGGGTTGGATTTACATCCTAATCCTAGACTAAAAAAAATTAGAAAACTGTTTCCAGATGATCTGTAATGTTCTTTTGCAACATTAGCTTCAGAAGTCCTTGAGCATGGGAAATAATGCCCATAAGGTGTTGGGTGAAAAGAATACTGATATGATCGCAGGCTCAGCACCGTGTGGCATAAATCATCACAAAATTAGTTCACGACGTAGGTAAAAATGTGAAGACGCATCCAGGGTGTGCAAGTGCCAATTTCTCTAGATAAGAAGGAGTGAAAGAATTTTCCATGCAAATCTGGTCAGCGAGAATAGATTTTTAAAAAAAGATTTTATTTATTTATTCATAAGAGACAGAGGGAGAGAGAGAGAGAGAGAGAGAAAGAGAGAGAGAGAGAGGCAGAGACACCGACAGAGGGAGAAGCAGGCTCCATGCATGGAGCCCGACGTGGGACTCGATCCTGGGACTCCAGGATCACGCCCCGGGCTGAAGGCAGGTGCTTAACTGCTGAGCCACCCAGGGATCCTGACCAGAATAGATTTAAATGTAGGTTGAGCTCTTGGGTCCAATGGAAAGTGGATGGAGCAGTTGATCTTTGGCAGAAACGTGCTGGTGTGACTGCTGAGATTTGATTACCAGGTGATTGAGGAAGATGGAAACATTTTTAACACAGAGGATGGCAGGACAAGGTGGCGGGTTCTCAGTGCTGCCCAAGCTGGGAGCAGTGGGTAGATACACACAGGCTCCTCAGTGAACTTTCGTTTCACAGAGATGTGAGTTTCAGGTTGAGTTGGAGTTGAGAAATATAATGCGCAGAAGCCCACCCAACCCGATTCTGATTGTAGATCTTAAGATGGGATGGATGTGGGGGTGGGCCCGGTGATTTTTTCTGCTTTTCTCACTTGGAACTTCCACTTTTGTTTTGGTTGTTTCTCTTTCCACTTTGGGAGCCCTGGTGCCTCTCTGAGGACAGGATGTGACAGCTTGCTTCTAGAGCTGTGTCTGCTGGTCCTCATCTATTCAGCTTTGCCTCTCGATCCAGCTAAACAAGAAGAATCATGCTTTAGAACCTGGTCTGAGATCAGCTTTCACAGTGCAGTTTTCACATGTAGAGAAGAAACAGATGTGGTCCGCTCAGCTCTTGCCTCTTGCACACACGGATCAGGCTTGTACATCACAGACCCTGCTGGGGTTACTGGGGAGCCATGATATAGGCCGAGAGAGCCTCCCTGCCTCCACAATTTAATTTTGTCTTCAAAATATTCCAAGAGGTTGAAGTTTTGATCTGAGTGTGATTCTTCTAAGAATTTAGTTTTATCAAGACTTAGCTTGGGCCTTTCTTGCAAGCCTGACAAAATTCCCTGGGAATTCTCAAGATTCCTTAAAAGAGCGGAAGGAATTTCCTACATGCTGGTTGTGGTAGGCAGAGTTCTTGATGACCTCCAAAGACCCTTGCCCTTGCAGAACTTCTTCCCATTGGAAGTCGGGAAACCTACAGGTGATGATGTTATATTCTGTGGCAAAAGGGATTTTATGGATGTGATTAAAGTCCCACATAAGCTGACCTCAAGCTAGGGAGATTATCAGGGTGGGCCTGGCCTAAACATATGCTCCCTTTGAGTCAGAGTCAGAGGTCAGAGCATGAGAGGAAATTGAGGTCCTCCCCTCAATAGGAGCTGAGAATTGCCAGCCTCCAGGGGGCAGCCAGCAAGAAAACAGGGTTCTCTGTCCCCAAACCACAAGGGACTGACTGAATTCTGAAAACAAGAATGATCTCGGAAGTAGATTTTTTCCCCCAGAGCTTCCTGATGAAAACCTCACCTGGCTCACACCTTGATTTCAGGCTTGTGACATCCTGAACAGACAACCCAGCCAGCCATGCCCCAGCGAGCATCTCTTGTGCACAACTGTGAACCAATAAGTGGTCATTATTGTAAGCTGCTGAGCACATGGGGCTTTGTCCGCCACAATAGAACACTAACACACAGCCACAAGTCTAGTCAATGGGACCATTTCATATCTTGGGTTAAGAATTTTGGCTCTGACTGACCCTCTCTACTCTATGTGCTGGTCCCAAGGCTGGGATTTTGCAAATCTATCTTCTCCTTCACCAGCTGTGCTTCCCAGCTCTGCCAGTCAGGACCCCTGGGTGTCAGGAGGCTGGCAGAGAGGGGAGGGTGAGTTCCCGCTTACTGACTTCTGTTTATCTCAGTAGCAGCTGAACTTGATCTAGCAATGGCACTGGGCTCCTGGGGGTCACATTCAGTTTCAGTTTGCAGGGTTATCATTTCTGCACCTTATGGCACTCCCTCGGAGATGCAGATGCCAGCAGGTAGCATCATTTACTTCCAGGTCTGAATTTACAAGGTCCCTCTTCTGAGTTCCTAAGGTTCGATCATCTGCCAGCCACCAAGAGGTTAACTCATGAGTCCTTTGGAGGCTGGAGTCCAGTTCTGGGGGCCCTTTCCCCAGGCCTCCACCTTCTAGTAACTCCAGCTGTTCATGTCTGTTCTTTAGGGGCCCTGAAGTCACCAACTCTCTGAAGCTGCAAGGCCTCCTCCGTGCCTTTCTGCTCTCTAGCACCTGGTTAACAGTTCATTGTATTAAAGTCTTCCTGTGAGGATAACAGAAGGGGTTTTCATGGTCCTGACTTGACCCTCACCGATACGCTCTTCACTGTCTTATTGAGTCTACATGAAGTGGCCAGGAATCAGGGCTACAAAACCTCATGGTGACTACCCTAGCTCCCTTTTGAAGAGAGGGGCTTTGATACTTCTGGATCTCACTCCCTCAGCTGCCACCCCATGCAACATGTTTTCATAGTCTGATGACAAATGCAGCCATCCCAGAGAAAGTCGGGGGGAATGGACAGGTGTTTGGGGGTAAGGAGTCTATAAGCAAACCCCTATAAGGTAGTAAGGAAACAACCTATGTGCTGTGAGCCCAAGGAGCACATCCTTTTCCCAGTCAACTGACTTCCAATTCCCCTGGAGTGGCTGGCCCTCCTGTCAAAGGATGAGTATTTTTGTTTTATTAAAGATTTTATTTATTTGAGAGAGAAAGAGAGAGTGCTTAAGCGGGGTGGAGAGGAGGGCAGAGGCAGAGGGAGAAGCAGACTCCCTGCTGAGCAGGGAGCCTGACATGGAGCTCAGTCCCAGGACCCTTAAATCATGACCTGAGCCAAAGACAGACACCTAATCAGCTGAGCCACCCAGGCACCCTGCACATGAGTATCTTTGGAAACACCCTCTGTTTCAGAAGTGTAGACTCTGATGAACACTCTGGGGTGGTCCTGATTGGGGGGAGGACTTCAGCTATTTCCCCTCTCATCAATGAAAGCCTGAGTAAGAAATCTGAGGTCCAGGTGATGGCAGGGGTGGTGGAGCATGAGGCTGCAGTGCGGCCTTGCCTACCCGTCCCAGCCAGTGTGTCATCCATCACCTTGCATGACCCTTTCTCATGAACCTCAGGCCCAGGATCTGCTGGCTTAGAAGAATCCTCCCAGCGCATCTTTGAGGTGTAGCTGCAGTGGCCAAGCATCCTGGAAAGTAGTACTCTACAAAAGTGCTCCCCAAAGAGAGTGGTGTGTTTGTTGGGAAGGTCTCCTCCAAGGGGAAGAAGGGGGAGTAGAAGGTGTCTAGTGTTAGTTACTTGGCAAGGATCTTTATGAAAAAGCGATTTTTACAAGCAAAGGGATCTACAAACGCTGTGCAAACTTTTATTAAGCATCTCAGTAAAATATTTTTTTTTTAGTGAAATATTTTTTAATGCAGTGTATAAGAGGTAGATGTCACAGGGAGGACGGCTCTGAGAAAGGATATAGAGTCAAGCTGAGTGTCAAGCTTGGGCTTACGAGTTGGTCTGGAGCGGGAGTCCAAATGTCCAATTACCATGTGGTTGATGGTGGACATTTCCTGGCCACAGGGTAGGCACTCTGATGGGGTTGTGTTCACAGGCCAATGAGATGAACAACAGAGGACCAGCCTCATTAGCTTCAAGTCAATGAGAAGAACAAAAGACCAAGCAGGGTGCTTGGTACTTCCTAGACATCCCATAAAGCCAGGCTCTTATCATTTCATCCACCTCAACACTTTGTTCATTAACTTGTGTGCGTGGTGGAACATGGAGGATGTAGTCATGTCTTGACTTAGCGGGTACCTTTGTCAGCCTGGAGTTCGGTATCTGTCAGCAGTGTCTTGTGCAGCACTCCTCCTGGTGCTTTGTCTCTCATCCCCCACGTCAGCCCACTCTTGTCTCCACTGGTGTGGCTGGAGGGTCAGAACCTCCATATGACAGATACAGTCTCTTTGTTAAATAAGGGGGACCGTCCAGGTGACTCATTGCCAAATTTCACACCTATGGAAGGGACGGGGCTGGCACCTGGGTCTTCCCATCCCAGGGGTGAGCCCCCTTATGATGCCACACCACCTCAATCCCATCAGAATAAATGTGTGGCTTACTTTACTTGGCACCACAAACATTCCTTGTGAGGAGCTTTATTTTATTTAGAGAGAGAGTCCCATAAGGACCACTGTTATCCTTCTCAGCTGCTGTCTGTTCATCAGCATAGCTTCCCAACCTTGTGTACATTTTGTGATCTCCAAGTAGGGGACTGAAGAACCTGCTGGAATTTTCTAGAATGAACACTTAATACCTTGACCTGTTTGGAGCTCAGTCAGTCCCTTGGGAATGTTTTATCAAGCTTGGTTTAGTGAAAAATTGAGTTTGTGCCTTGATTCATCATCAATTTTTTTTTTTGTATTTTCTCAAAACAAGATAAAAGCAGTTCTTTCTGGTTTGCCTTATTTCAACTCTTAGATGGCTTTTGGAAAATGCATTTGGTTTTTAATTCCCTGGACCACTTTCAGATAAAATTTCAATGTGTACTACTCTTGACATGTTAATTTACCTGATAAAAGACAATCGTGTATGTCAAAGTTGTGCCTATTTAATGGTATTTGGAAGAAAGGACTTAATTTAATGATCACTGTAGGGGAAGTGAAGGAGCCCTGACCTCACCCTTTCAAACCCTCTTCATTCGACTCAGTAAATTGAGAAAGGATTTTAAGAGGAGAAGAACCTCCTTTTTGGCACCGGAATCAAATGACTGCCCTAATAACATTGGAAGTGGTTTTGGGAGCTAGCTTCTGCTATTGAGCTCTTTTCTTGGTACTTCAGAAGAGGAAATAAAAATATAATACATATTTTAACATAAATCATAAATAATATATATTTTTAATGTGACATATATTCTACTAGTGTACTTTATATATATATATATGTACGTATATACACACATACATATATACACACATTGTACTAGTTCTTTTTTTTTTTTTTCAATTGGAAATTAATTACCCCAGGATTCTAAATTGCTCATGGCTCATTACCAGTCACCTACAATCTTGCAGCAGAGCCGGAAATCAGACGCAGGCGCTTTAAGCCAAGCTGGTTTGGCATTTACTTACTTAGTTAAAGATCATCACCAAGCAGAAACCCCTTGGGAAGAGTCGCTGGCTCATTGGGCCCCATGGGGAGGGCGGTAATTAAACTCTGAAGGCAGCACTGATGTTCAGCTAAAAGCTTGTCTTTAAATAGTAATACACTTGCGTTGTAAAGTGGTAGGCCCTCGGGTGGCTGTTGACACAGTGTGAGGAGCTGGCACTTTTTTATATAAAAGCCAAATTGAAGAAACTGTTATGAGCTCATCTGCATAAAGCAATATGATTGTGCCTGAGGGTGCAGGCAACGGGGAGTGATTAGCCAACCGGCTCTCTGCCTCTTCCTCCACGGCTCTGCTAGCGTGCCACTTGTCACTAAAAAATTGGAGATGCCATATGCCAGGCTGCCTCTGCCGGGCGCCCCTTCTGACGACACGTGGAGGGATTCCTCCCCAGCTCATGGCGCCCTGGGAGCCCCTGGCAAAGTCTGCCCCTGCGCCCCCTTCCCTCCCTGCCTTTCCTGAGGAAGGCCCATTGTTCCCCGGAATGTGGTGGGGAACCTGGGGAGTTTGCTTAACCCATCTGGTGCACATTTGAAGGACCAGGAAGGTTTACTTTTTTAAAGATTTTATTTATTTATTCATGAGAGAGAGAGAGAGAGAGAGGGGCAGAGACACAGGCAGAGGGAGAAGCAGGCTCCATGCAGGGAGCCCGATGCAGGACTCGATCCCAGGACCTCGGGATCATGCCCTGGGCCAAAGGCAGGTGCCAAACTGCTGAGCCACCTGGGAATCCCCAAGCTTTACTCTTAAACCTGCCAGGCTCCCTGCGCCACTGAGGGTGGCAGCATTGGGATCGGGGTCCCCTGTGACCGTTAGAAGCAAGAGGCACCTGACTTTGATTCCCGTGGTTTCTTTGCAGCTGTGCAGGACACGTCAGGAGGGCATCTTTTCTCCTTCACAGACAGTCTTTCTCTAAAACATATTTTTGTGCATTGGCTCTCAATTTTCTGTGCTCTATTAATTATGCAAACCTCTTTTGCTTCGATGTGTAAACAGTGCATTAAAATTTTAACCTTGAGGAGAATGGTTTTTATGCGGCCTGACAGCTGGATCCCAGGGCTTTGAAAGGGAGATGAGTGCATTTGGCTTTTGAGGAATTCCCTTTCAGGTCCCTCCAGGTGATAGGTTTGGGTGCACGGTGGTTTCTGGGCTTGATTCGATTTGAAGCTGCCTTTTCATGCTTCCTTCTATCACCCGGATCAAGACCTTTCTAACAGCAGGCGCTTGAGAAAGGGAAGGGAGCTGTAGGGTGGGAGTGTGAGGGGCAAAGGCACACAGGAGACAGCAGAGGCCACCTTCCTGCCCCACTGGCCCTTCACCCTGGGGACAGTGAGATCATATCTTCCTGAGGATGGGTGGGGGTCCTCGGAGGAGCAGATGGTAAGACTCCTCTCTGACCAAGAGCTGGCTGTTCTTGGGCACCATTTTGGTGGTTCTGCATGGCCTTTTGGAAGTTTGTAGCAGGGGCTGTGTTAGGCTTGAGAAGAAATGTTCACCAGTGATGCTTCTCCCCCATAACTAGGTGTCAGTCTTCATAAAATATCCTCCAGACCCCACCCCAGCCCCAGTCACCAGAGCAAAGCCACCGACTCACTAGTGTTCTCCTGAAAAGGTACTTTGGGAGAGTACAAGATGTGACTTTCCTTAGAAAGACTCACATTTTTCTTTTTTTCTAGATGGGTTTTGAGGCAAGGCTGGCAGTGACTTGATCCCAATAAATATTACATGAGTCACAAACCCAACATTAGGAAATGTCACCTATAGATTTAAAAAAAATTGAACTTATTTTTTAAGTCAATAGGCTGCATCTCAAAGGAATAAAACTAACATACACACTGAAGGCCATTTGAGGCCTGTGAATAGACTGGGGAAGGGGACCCCATTGATTTACTGCCCTCCCTCAGCCGGGAGCTGTGCTCATGAGGAGTGGGCCCTGTGGTGTAGGTGTTATCATCCCATATCTGCTTGTGCAAACTGAGGCCCAGAGAAGTCTCAGCGACTTGTCCAAGGTCAAGAGGCAGGGAGGTGGCTGTCATTCAAAGCCAGATCTGTCCCACCCAGAGCCCATAGTCCCTTGGTCACATTCATTTCCCTTTTGGCCAGAGCTTGCCCAGCTTACGATAGTGACATTGCTAACTTGGCGGGGGCCTTGCACCAGAAATCCCCCTTGACCCAGTGAAGTGTGGCCTCCTGGAAGCTACACGCTGTACCCCTCCATGGTTTCTTACCCTAAATCTCTGCCCTGTAGACACGTGAAATTCATTTCACCCAGGACATGGACTCTTTCTCCACACTAGCCCTCTTAAAATGCCTGTGTCTTAGAAAAAGGAGGATCTCAAAGGAATAAAACTAACATACACACTGAAGGCGATTTGAGGCCTGTGAATAGACTGAGGAAGGGGACCCGTAAAGCTCCAGTCTGAGTTTTATGCAGGGAGTGTTGGAAGGGAAGATGGAAGTGACTCACTCCCATACAGGCCCCCGGCACTGTATTGCCTCATTTAAGTTTGAAGATAACCCCTCTTATTGGGCATTATCATGATCTTCATTAGCAGAGAAGGGGTGAAGGCTTAGCAAAGCGAGGAAAACCTCCCAAGGTCATGTGCCCACATGGGAGGCCCAGACTGGAGCCGACTCTCTGCCCCTAAAGCCATTGGCTTGCCACCGAGGCCATAGGTTTGCTTTCCTCCATAACAGGCTCACCCTGCCACATGAGGGGTTGGGGGATCTGAGGCCACTGCAGTGGACAAATGGGGACAACATTCAGAAATGCCACGGATGGCTGGAGACACATGTCCTGCCTCCAAATTGCTTCTGGTGTCATTTGGGAAGTTACGGACTGAGTCAGCTCTCTGACGCATGCCTTCCTCACCCCTGCAAGCAGTAACTGTGGCTAGCTGATGCCTGAGGTCGCTCCCCCAACTCTGCAGCCCTGCCTGCCATGCTGGGTGGGCTGTGCACCTGCACGTTGTGTCACACTTGCTCACATCCCCAGCAAGGCCTCCCGGCTGAGGAGCCCCAGGCTCCCTGGAGTGGGTGGCAGGTGCACAGACCATGCTTCTGGTCACTGCTCTGCAGCCTCTATGGCTGCAAATGGCATTTTCTGTCTTTTGTAAAGTCTTGGTGGAACAGGTGGGACTTGCAACCAAGGCTTTTTTGTTTGCTAGAGGGAAATTTGAGAAATCACAGAGCCTGGTATCTCCAGTGGAGGATCTCAGGGAAGAAATATTTTTCCTGATCTGTGAAGATGGATAATCATTGGGTTGGTCCTTCAGTTTGGAATGCTGACCCCTTGTCCACTTTGCTTTGCATGCTTTTAATTAAATGATCATGAACACATGTCTTACTTTCCTTATTTGGGGAAAAAAAAAATACCTGCCTCCCAAGTGCACTTTGACTATCAATGCACATAGAGAGATAATTTTCATCTGGAAAGGTTCAACTGATCTGTCGACAGCCATGATGGTAATGGCCACTATATGAGTTTCCCATGGCTGGCCTAACACATTAGCATGAACTGGTCGCTTAAAAGAGCAGAAATGTGTTCTCTCACAGTTGTGAAGTCCAGAATCCAAAATCAAGGTGCCAGGCTCCCTCTAAAAGCTCGAGGGGAGGATCCTTTCTGCCCTGTGCAAGTTCTAATGTCTGCAGAATCATCGTCATTCTTTGGCTTGGAGACGTGTTGCACCATATCTCCTCTGTTATCACCTGGTCCTCTTGTCTGTGTCTCTCTGTGTCTTTATTTCTCATAAAGATCTCTTTTAGGGGATCCCTGGGTGGCTCAGCGGTTTGGTGCCTGCCTTCAGCCGTGACCCCAGGGTCCTGGGATTGAGTCCCACGTCGGGCTTCTTGCATGGAGCCTGCTTCTCCCTCTGCCTGTGTGTCTGCCTCTCTCTCTCTCTCTCTCTCTCTCTCTCTCTCTGTGTGTGTGTGTCTCCTGAATAAATGAATAAAATCTTTAAAGATCTTTTTAAAAAATTAATCAGTTTAAAGAAAAATGAAAAGCCTCCAACCAAAGGAATAAAAACCCACAAACCAAAAGCTATTTGAAGCTTTCTGTTCTTCCCACGTGCATGCCATATAAAATGTACAAGAGCTTCTCTGGCTGAATCATAGTGAACTTTCCCTGACACAGTCCCCACATTCAGAGACCCTCCTCATTTTCCTGAGACTCCTGGGAGCACAATTTGGAAACCATCGGTACAACTTCTGCGTTGTGTGAGAGAAGGCACCAGGCCAGATGTGTTCCTTGTGACATGCTTACCCCTAAACATTTTCTTTTATTACAAATTCACAGGTTCAAATTTACAGTGAATAGAGCACTTCTACCCATGTCTACAAATATCATTTTAGCTTTCATCTTTCAAGATTAAATATTTATTTTTGAACGGTTCTATAGATGTTGAATAATCAAGCACCTCTTCCAAAATCAATTAGAGAACACGAGAAAGGTGGCCTCAGTGAGAAAGAAGGGAAGTAGAAATGAAATGTGTTTTTTAGAAAAGCGGTTTCTCTCGTTAAACCTTTGAGCCACTGTGACTTTTTCTCCACCTTCTTCTTTGTGTGCTTTGCTCTTTCTTCGTTTCTAGCTTCTGACCTATGCAGGTGGAATTCTTCTTGAGCATCAGGGTTACCATGTTACTCAAACTGACTTCTCTTGTTTTAAGAGGTTTGCATAACCAAACACAGTTGCTGTTCATTGTGATATTTCCCATGTCCAAAGCAAATATAACTAGATTTACCCCAAATGCCTATTCTATATTCTACTCTGTTCGGGGCAGTAAATGTTGAGGAATTTGGATGCATTTCTCCAGAGTCTTTCTGGACATCAATATGCTGGACAGATGGTTCTTTGTTAAGAATAGTCCTACTGTTTTACTTGTTAAAATTCATTTTGATAGATTTAATAATATTACAACTTTCAAAAAGTTGGCCATAGGTCTTATAACGCATATATCTCTGTGCATACATATATCTATGCACACTTATATCTGAAAACCCACAGGACTGTAGATGTTAGCCCCAAGGATTTTCTTCTTAACTATGTCTTGATTTTCTTTATTATTTCTGGCTCCCTGTATTCTTTTTTCAATACTTTTCAAAATTCATATATGTGGTGTGCCTCAGACTTAAGACCCTATCAGAAAGGAAAATCCATCCCTATACATTACATAAACCCACTGCCTAATAATGATAAGCACACATTTCAAAAATTTTTAGCGAGTGTGTTTAAAAGTTCAACTCTGGAAAATACCTCTATTCATTTAGTTCGCAAGAAAACAACCTTTAATTTGTGAAGAAAGTGGACCAAAAGAATGGCAAAAACAATGGTTTGTGAAGAGATTGTTAAGATTCCTCTCTTAAAATCCTTGCATTTGAGCTTTCCTGTTTATTCTTGTGTATTTAGAACGTTTATTATCTGATGCTTATTTTACATGCCTTATACTGTTTATAAGTTCACCCTCCACCTGAAATGTTGAAAGCATGGAGTAGATGCTGAAATGGACTTCGCTGCAGAAACTTCCGAATTTGTTAGACTATAGTAATGTGAATTGATTTTCTCTTAGCGAAGGTTTGTATGTGTTCTTCCTATAATGTATAGAAGACATAGATAAGCAAAAATAAAACATAACGGTGGCCTGTAAAAATAATGACACTTGTTAATATTTTGATGTATAGAAAGGCCTCTCCCTGCCAAGATGATATTGACATGCAACTGCATTTTCTTCCAGAACATTCATGTTTAATTTTTAACATATATTTATGATTTCTTTTAATAGAGTATGTTCTCTCAGTGGTTCAGTGGTTCTCTCAGTATTACTTGTTGGTGGAGTTAATGTGGCTGAAACCAGACAGGAGTACATCCAAGGAAGCAGAAAAGGAGCAGGACCCTTTTAGGACATTTTGGCATGAAGAGGAGGGACTACAAGGGGAGGGGTAGACCAAAGGGTAGATGGTTTCTTTTTATAAGTACTTGTTTATTATCAGTCTTTTTCTGACTAACATTTTTCAGTTTTTGTATCCTAGAAAATTGTACTTGTTGGCTTCTTTACCAAGCTTCTTACAATTTGGAAGAATGAAGGCCATATATAATGAGAGCGGAACACACAAAGAAAGTAAACCATGGTTCTATTACTCCGGCTCAGTCCCATGTGGGACAATGAGAAGGACAGACTTGGTAATGAAGATCGACAGGAAGCAGATTGTATCTTGTGTTAGAGTGGAATCTCTGAGTCCCAGGGGAGAAGGAGAGAGAGAGATTGGTTCTATCTGGGCAATCAATGGAGGCTTCTTAGAAGAATTGCTGTTTGATCTCTACCTTCTCGAGAATCTAAATATGCCTTAATTAATGTTTAGTGAATGAATTAATGAATAGAGAGTGCTTTGTTTTTCTGTGTTTTGGTTGTTCATGGAAAGGGGAGGTGAGCAGGCTTCAGATGTAGAAGGAACAGCACATAAGCCTGACAGCTGATAATTAGTCAATATTTGTTAAGAATTCATGAATTCTAATAAGGATGTTGAGGATGGGTCATACATGAAAATAAGGAATCCTTAAATGAATAATGCAACTCAGTGTTAAAAATATTTGCGAAAAGTTATCCATACTAAAATTATAGTTAGTTACCTTGAGCCTAAAGACGGTGTCTTCTTTATCATATTTTTCCCTCAGCATGAAGAAAAAATAAATACTAATAAAGACCTTAGGTAAAGTGAGACACACCGGGAATGCTCTGGATTATGTCCACATACAGAGAATATGCCTTAATCTAAATGAAGATACCTATGCCATGTTTCCATTTTTCAAAAACTTCCAAATTGATTTTTTTAAATTTACCTATTACAATAATGTTTCTCATCCTGTGAAAAGCATATACACAGGAAAGAAAACAGAGTTCTTGCTCCAGCTTGGCCACTACTTCTAGGTGATTTTAGCTATATTCCATCTTGCTGTGATTCTATTTATTTAATTTACAAATGGTGATAGGATTGCAGACTTGTCATTAAGCAGTGAAGTCTTGTTCTCACATAAAATCTCAGTATTTCTAACAGACAATCTCTAGCTGATGCTCTGGTTGAGCCTTGTGAACATCTAGAGATCCAGAGTCCACTCTGCTCAGCCACTGCCCCCTACCCCCACCCCACCCCCACCTGTTCTTTCTCTGGGGGCTCCTGGTGTGTGGGGCTCCCCAAATAGCCACTAGACTACAATCATGAGGTTCCTCCCTAGCACTAAATCCTGATCTATAAGAAGTCTGTGTCTGGATTTCTTTTTATCCCATACAGGGCAAGTGTTTCTCTTCCGTATATGAGTTAATTTACCTTAATGCTATCTTTATCCTCCACCCCCTTTGCCTGTGTAAGAAAGATGGAACCCAGAGAAACAGATCTCAATCTTTATTGTGTAGAACCACTTGAATAGTTCATTGGAATGCAAGGTGCTATCCTGTTTCTCCCTCTGTATGCCCTGCTTCCCAGTCTTATTGAGCAACTCTGGCTGAGAGGCCATAGATCTGATTTGAAAACAACATCCCTGGTGATTTTAATAGCAGGTGGTCCAGAGATTACTTAGGAGAAAAAAAAAACAAACAGAAAAATAAAAAAAAATAAGATCATCACTGGGGGTTTATAGGATGGCAAACAGAGAGGAAGCACAGTTACCAAAATGAATTTTCATTTCATACTTAGGGATTGTTCCCTTTTAGGTTTGATCCAAAATCTACTTGGGAGAAATCAGAATCTTTTATTAAGGTGGAATTTTTTTCCCAAGAATGATTTAAAACGTGAGTATTTTATAGTCTGGAGCTGTGATAATAAGTATCGTGCATGAGGAGCTTGCATATTGTGGCGTAGGCACCAGCTCCCATTCCCATACTACAGCACTGGATGGATGCAAGAGATCCGATGGCATTTATACTCCTCTCTTCCATCATTCCTTGTGATTTGCTTTGCGTTCAGTAAGGATTCCATTGTCCCTATGGGCTAGAAAAGAAGGGACACTAAAATGCTGCTTGCTATCAAAACTGTGGCTTCTCTGTGTAGAAAGCAGAGGGTTCTCAGGTAAGTGACCTGAGGGTGGAGGGGTTACCTTCATTATTTAATGGGCAGGCAGACTTTTCTTTACCCAGTGGAGTAGCCCCTGCTCTGCTCCAATGTTAGGTAAGCCCTGCATCTGTCCCTGGAGCCATTCCCTGCCTCATCAGCTCACTCACCTAGTAGTCGGCATTGACTCAACACTCTCTCTGAGGCCCAAAGTTGAATACCCCTGAGCTCCTCTCCAAGGACCTCTAAAGCCCTACAGAAGAAAGACAGATACTTTATATCATGCAAAGTGCTTGGGAAGTGCATCAGTTTGCTAAGGCAGCTGTGACAAAGTCCCACACACTGATGGCTTACACAACAAATGTCTCGTGTCACGGTTCTGGAGACCAGAAGTCCAAGATCAAGGTGCGGGAGGGCTGATTCCTCCTGAGGGCAGAGAGGGAGCATCTACTCCATCCTCTCCCCTGGCTTCTGGTGTATTCTTTAGCATTCCTTGGCTTGTAGCCACACCACCCCATCTCTGTCAGCATCCTCACAGGAGTCAGGGTCCACCCTAATCCAGAGGATCTCGTGTCTGATGATATTTTTGGCGATCCTATCAGCACTCCTATTTCCAAATCACGGTCTGAAGTACTAGAGATTAGAAATACCATATTTGCTCAACATGATTTGGTCATTAGGGGTTTGAAAAAGGGAAGTGGATGGTGAGAGAGGGAGGGGAGAAGAGGGAGGGGGACTGACTTATGAATGGGTGATTATTGCCTCTGTCCTTGCAAACATTTCCAGAAATGGGCAGTACTTTCAAAAAAAAAAAAAAAACTATGAGAAAACCAAAATTGTTCTTTTCCTTGGGGCAGATCTAATGTTACAAGCATAAATTAATGAAGGGAAAGACTAAACTGTGGCTCCCAAATCCACATGTTGAGAATGATTCCCTCCGCCTCCTCCCTCTCCTAGGTATCTCCTCCAGCAGAACTGATGGATAGTGGATGGAATGATTTTATGAAAATAAAAGCTAGGGCATACTCTCTGCTCACACCCTCTGATGACATTCTGTTTCATGAGAGAAGTCAAAGTTCTAGAAAGTTCTTCCTCAGCTCTGTCCCTCACCTCTGACTCCCCATAACCCTAACACTGTGTGACCCCACATGCACCTTCTTCTCCCTTCCTGCCTCCCCACCCAGCGGGTGGACTGTTCTGTCCACTGGTCGGTTGGCTGCTCTGGCCCTAGCATATGGGGCAGTGCCTGCCCTGGGTGAGCACTTTCTCAAAAGTAGCTGCTGTGTCAGTGAGTGGACCTAGGACTTGGAAGCTAGAGGGACACAGGTCAACAACAGGTGGACCGTGACCACCCTTTGTGAGATGGGTTGCACAGAGAGGATTTTACCCAGGTCATCCTACCTTGCAGAACATATTTCTCTCACCTGTGTGATGGGCATACTGATTTCTCTGGGCTTCGGTTTCTCCATCTGAAAAATGGAGACACCAGTTGTACCAGCCCCTTGGGTCATTGAGAGGGTTCAGTAGCAGAAATTGTGAAGTTTAAGTCACTGCTTGTGTTAGGTGAAAACAGCCAACTTAATAAATTTTCACATCTTTATTCCCTTTCTGTTTCTTTTGAAGTTTTCTCTGATGAACATGAATTGCTTTTATGATCAGAATTCTAAAAAGCTGCATTTAAAAAAAAAAAACAACAAAGGCAATGCAATGATCATATAATGTCTGGTTTAAACGTTGGTGCCTAAGAGCATTGTTCTAAGTTCAGGTTTGCACCAGGGGACTTTGTTGCCAAAGACAACTATGGAGAGGCCAGAGCTCCTAAGTCCCCTATGGCTCTCCCCCCTACCCCACCCCAGTTAACAATATGCTTTATGGCAACAGATTACACTGCCTGCATAGAGGTCCCTCTTATCATTATATTTTCCAATGTGAAAGATCTAAATAGCATGTATTATCCTCTTGATCCTCAAAGCAATCCCATAGGGAAAATAAACCTTTTTTTTTTAATAACATGGAATTGGAGGCTCAGATTTTTGCCCCAAATCATATCACTAGAAGGTGCCCGAAATAAATACCAAGTGGTCCAACTTCAATTATTGTTCTCTTGCTCAAAGCTGCCTCCTTTCTGGCCATAATTCCTCTTTCTGATAAATCTCTTTAAAACCATGTCCAAATAATTTTTTAAAAAGTCTCCCCAGTCAGAATAGTATGAGGGAGTTCGGATGTTTGGAAGACAATTTTGATGTCTTTTATAAAATCTAATGACCTTTTTGAACTTTGACATCAGGAAGAGTTTTAGGAATAAGTGTAAGGTCCATTAAAGTTAAAGTTATATTCTCAAAAAAAATCCAATTTTAATTTTTTTCCGTTGCCACACAAACAAATGGGTTGTGTCCAGGCCTGCCAAAGTGGTATTCTGTTCCAAACAAGCCTGCGAAGCATATGTGAAACAGATGAGAATTTGTGCTTTGCCCTAATCGAGGTGTCCTATCCAACACCCATGTGATCCACTAACTTATCCAGCTCACACCCACAGGCTCCAGGTGCATTACATATTTATCTGCCAGTCATTCCTATTAGACTTCAAGCTTCTCAAGAACAGAAACCAGCTCTTAAAAATCCACATACTCACTGTCAAGCACGTAGTATATGTTCAATTAATGTGTTTTAAGAATTGAGACAAATATAGTTTTTAAAAATATATTCTCCTATCTAAAGTCATTGAATTTCCATGGAATTTATGATGGTAATAATTTATTTTTTGACCCTATCGTATATCATAAATATCATGTCCTAATTAGCAAATGCAGAGGAAGGTTATAAAGGAAGCTAACGCTGATGGAGATGGAACTAGGATTGGCAGGTGTTTGCTGGGAACAAATCATGAGCTATTATTACAGCTGATCCTCACCCTAACTCTGGTCCTGGTTTTGCCTGATGATGGATGAGGACAGGGATCTAGGGGACATTATTTGCCCATGTTCCTACATGTTAAAATAAGAGTAAACATTTCTTTTTAGTGCTTACTCTACAGGAGGCACACTTCTAAACCTTCTGACCGGTGTTATCTCATGTAATTCTCTCCCAAACCTTTAAGATAGGAGTATCATTGCATTCACTTTACAAATAAGGCCAATCCAGGCACAGAGGATATAAGTACAGATGCAGATTAGACTAGAATAAGTGGTGGATCATGAACATGAACAAACTCCAGTGTCATGGTATCAAAGGTCACACTCTTAACCCTGACCACCTCTTAGGGAACCAGGTCTAACCCAGGCATGTCTGTCATAGAAGTCCATCTGCTTCCCCCAAACTAGAATATTCTATTTTTCTTGACCTATATTAGATGACTCCACATAAGTTCAGAGACTTGATTATAATGCTATTATGGCTGTAGAGGTAACACTGGCAGAGATCATTATGGCCACCCACTATTTGATACCATTCTATACATTATTTCCAAATCAGAGGGTAATAAAAAATAGCTAAAATAATACAGAAAATTATATTGGCTAAATATCCTATAGAAAAATATTGAGTAAAATGATGAATAAATTAAAAAAACACCACTCCTAAATAATTGTTTTGGATAATATTGTTTATTAACTACTCTTCAAATGAAAATAATGTTGGTCAAGAAATATGTCCGTGAAAGCAAGCTTTTGGCAGTGAATGCCATTGGCCTGCAAGTGAGAGGGCAAAGCAGATCCATGCCTGCGGAGTTCAGGTTGGCATCTGCAAGCAGGGCCTATGCGCTCAATGCAGGTGAATACTGTCAAGATGCCAGAGGCCCCTTGGGCTACAGTTGAGATGCATGTGTTTTCTCGTTGATCTTCCTCTTTTTTCTTTTTCTCATAAACGAGAGAAAGTAAAACCTTGACTTTCTTCTGAACTGTCACAAATGACATTTACTTTTTTCCCTGCGGAAACCACTCAAAATAATTAATATCCAAGAATATAATCTTTATACAACTACTTTGCTTCTAGAGAAATCCGAAGGTTAGAAAATGTCAAAAAGAATCTGAATTGATTTTGCCACCTGGGGTGAAATTTTCTATTCTCGTTACTAAAGTCAGTTTTCATAAAAAAAAAATTCATATACAATAACTTGGGAATATCTTAATTTTGATGGATTAAAAAAGCATATCGTTGCCTATTTACATTTTTCTTTTAATATAGAGCATTGGTGATAAGAGTTTATCAGCTATTTTATAAGCTTCTGATCTTCTATAGGAATAAAGTCAAAACAAAGTCACTCAAGTAAATTTTAAAATAATGACTCAATGCTTTGAATCACGGATGTGTAGACGGGTATATGGGTAGATGGATAGGTGGGTAGTGGGTGAATGGATGTAGATGGGTGAGTGGGTGGTTGGAGGGGTGGATGAATGGAAGGTTGGGAGGGTACGTGGATGAGTGAAATGAATAGATAGGTGGATTGGTTTATTTGAACAATGCTTATACATTGGTTAAACGTTGTGCCTCTTTCTCTAGTTAGGAAAGTGGAGAAAGAGAGCAATTTTTAGATAGGTTTGGGATATTTAAAATGTCATATGCCTGTATATTTATAGCGCACTACAAAGAAATGATTTTCACGTGCATTTACACATGCATAGATATAATCACACTTGCAGGCAGGAGATAAGGGCAGTTTTGATCATTCATAAGCTTTGGTAATTAAATAGTATTGTGTTGAAAGTATCCTGAAACAATCTAGGGATCCTTAAAATCATTTTTTTATTTTTTACTCAGCTTCCCTGCCCTTGCCGACCAGTTACAAGTGGGATATTTTTCTGTCCTACTGGTAAAGTCAGTCAAATCGAATGGTATTCTTTCTGTTAACACATACACACATCTAGGCTTAGGCCCAACCATCATCACAAACTCAGGCTTTCTCAGTGCTCCCTAGGGCACTGTGAGATGTCCCTTTGCCCTTGGACTTTGCCTTCTGTTCCTGTCTTCTTGACTCACTCCACAACATCTTTTAGATGTTTCCAAACACTCTGTGTACACGTCTGCCTCAGTGTCCTTCTATTTGTAGGTGTTTCTGCCAGGGATGCTCTCTCCCCAGATGACCACTGTTTCTCTCTCTCTCTCTCTCTCCCCCTCTCTCCTTCTTTCCCTCTCTTCCTCTCTCCCTCCCTCTCTCCCTCCCTCTCTTTGAGTCTGTGCCCTGGGTCACCTTATGGCCCTAACCATCTCATATCACTGCACACCCACCACCCTCAATCCTCAATCTCCCTTCCCTGATTCTTTTTTGGTCCAGAGCCTCCTTGGCCCCTCCATGTAACCCATCTGACCACTGTATTTACAATCATGAGTGAATAGGACATTTCTTCTCACTTCTGTTTCTCTTTCTCTCTACCAGGCATTCATGCCACCCCACACAGTCCTTTATCTTGTTTAGTGCCTGTGTCACTCTTGTCCAGGGCACGCATGTCACCTGCCCATTCAGTGACATATCCCCAGTCCCTGGAATAGAGCCTCATAACAGTTGATGGGATTTGGGAGCGGGGGTGAGGTACGATTAACCATTAGCTTTACTAGAACCTGAAGCTGTCTTATCTGAGATTTATTGGTATTTCAGCTTCATTGTTTATTCTCCATGTTGCCCACCAATGTGAATTCTGAAGGAATTTCTTTATGTATTTACAACAACCTCTTTTATATAACAATGTTGATTTGGAGCCACTTGATTTATATGACCTTTAAAAAAAAAAGACAGTAATGACAGTATAAAAGAATTTACTAAAACATAAAGTAAAAACTCTTGAGTATTTGGGAATGTTCACCTTCAATTATATTACAGATTTTTCAGTTGCTAGGCTTTGGCGTCCAGGGTGGTCAGACCCCAGCTCTGCCTCCTGGTGGCCCATTGTCCTGGACTCCACATTTATCCTTCTCCAGCCCAGTGGCCCACCTTCGAGTGACACCCACATCAGTCACTGGTGCAGAGGACCAAAAGTAGGGTGTTGAAATGCATTTCCTTGTTGTTGGTTCATCGGTTTCATTGAATTTCTGTCTGAAATGAAGGCAGGGAAGGGGCAGGACCAGCATTGTCTACCATGTGGCTTGGGTTCTGATGGCTAGAGCCCTGTTCCCTCCACCTCTGGTGGAGGAGGCTCAGGGATCAGGGTGGACAACTCTATTTGCTTCTGTGGCCTCCCTGGAATTTTGGGTTGGAATTCCCTGGAGGAATCCACCTTGTCCTTTGCTTGCCCCAGGCTTACTGAGCATCCCCCCTGTGAGCCAGAAATTGCCAGGCATGGGGCCCAAGGGTAGGAGACACCAACATTGGCCCTTCTCCTCCGTCTGTGGTGCAGGGGGTGACACCCACAAGGCTCCAGTGAGACAGATGTGCTGGTGCCAGGAGAAGAAATGGTCAGGACTCATGAGCATGTCACCTGTAGGAAAAGGCAAGCACACAGGGGAAGATTTGAAGCGAGACAAATGTGGTGGCAGAGGCAATGTGTCAGACAGAGGGGACCTGGAGGAGAGAGAGAGAGTGTGGTGTGCTGGAGGTGGGGAAAGGCCTGGGCAAGGGGACTGATCAGGTGCAGAAGGTGAGGCTGCAGATGCAAGCAAGCACTTACCCTGTGATGATGTCCTGTGAGCCATGGTAATGGTCCTGTTAGTGTTGAGAAGACACAGAGACTTCATTGCTGAGGAGGTGCAATCGCCTTTGCAATATAAATGTTCACTCTGCCTGCAGTATAGCAGGTGGTTGGGGAAAGGGGCTGACCTGCTCCAGATGTGGGGCATGCTTGGGTCATAATCCCGGTGAGAGTTAGGGAGAGCTTGACTCAGAGGATAGGACTCTGGCCGAGCTGAGGGATGACGTGGCATGGAGTGGAATGGACTTGGTGACATGGTGGATAATGGCAGGGAGAAAAAAAGAGGGCAAGTGAAGTGACCTCCTTACTTAGGTACAGGGTGAGTGGTGGAAAGTTTGACTCACTTGGAGGGAACCAGGTGAAGTGTGGGCTTTGGGTGGAGAAAGAGGAGTTTGGTTATCAGAGGGTTTGATTTTGAAGTTTCTCCAGGATTTCTCCATAGAGAGGAGACTGTATATGAGAAAGCATATCTTCTTTAGGAAAATAGGCTATTTGCTGTTATATATCAGGAACTTGAGTCCTTTCATAGGGTGGTTGTGAGATAATTCAGAAATTTCCTAATGTGACATAAAATGGGGCAGAGGATTTACTTTCAGTGCAAAAGAACTACCACCTGAAATCAAAACTCCTAATGAATAAATCGTAGACAACTGGTCAACTAAAGTGATAGGAATTTTTTCTCCTCTTGATGATATGAAAGTATGTTCTGGCCCACACTCTATTTTTCCAACAAGGCTAAGATGGAGAAAACAGCTGGTCAAGTCTGTATGTGTCTCTGAAGAGCAGAAGAGGAGGATCAAGCCCAGCATAAGCTATTTGGGGGGGGGGAGTTATTGGGAGTTATTGGGAGTTATTGGGAGAACTGATGGTGCTTTTTTTCTTAGAACTGAATTTGTATCTCACAATTTCCACGTTCTTGTGCATTTTGTTTGATCCAGCCCCTTTCAAGGGCAGTGTGGAGCTGAGAAGTAGACCTGGGGCAATTGTGAAAGGTTTCGTGTGTGTTATTTCATCTTTGCAGTACGGTACCCCTTGGAAATAGTACCCTCAGAGTTAAGACAGTACATCCCCAATACATAAATTGTCTCTTCAAAGTATTGCTGGAGGCAGTGGGAAATAAAAAAGATATCAAACCTGTTTCCATAAACTTTATTATCTCCCATAACTGTGCTTTCTAGGTAAATAAAGATTCTTAGTTTTTTTTTTTTCTGCATTAAGAAAGAGGAGAGATGGCCAAAGGGAGAGCTGCCCAAGGGTTCTTCTAATCCTCTGATATTTTATAGTGAAAAAAATTCCTCTAAGAAGTAAGGTATATTTCCAAGGCAGTTATGAACATTATTCCAAATCCAAAGACATATCTGCAACATTCTTAAAGCTCTTTTATACCTAAATGGCTAAGAAGCTTAGGAATTTACCTCAAATGTTTCTCATCGCACCAGATTAGGGTCAGATAGGAGCTGATGTGAGAGAGATGATTGTAAAATATCCACTGACAGACAGAAATGACCACCAGTCTCTGAGGATCAGGATGTGGACCTTTGATTGGCTAGATACTTAGTATTAAGGAGATCTATATGGCTTTGAAAGGCTTTGAAAGGATCCAAGACTTTTAAGATAAGGTTACTCCTAATCAACACAAGCAAATATTAGAGCTTGGAGTGAAATCTCTGCAAACATATTCCTATTCAAGAGAAAAAACTATTTTAACAGCCACCAAGAAACCCCACCATGTTCTGTGATAGAAACATGCAAAACTCATGATAGATGTATGTCAGTGCCTTTTAGCACTGAAGGGTGTGATGAATGCTTTCTGGTGACTCACTCAAGAACCTTCCCGAAGGTAAGTGCCATGGCAAACTTTGAGAAAGAGGAGTCCAAAAATGGAAAGCCTTGACATTGCTAAGGACAAACTATGTCTTTAATCACACCCATGATGATTCTCTGACTACTACTCACTCTCTATCTTCGGAGATTCTGAAATCAGAGACATTGCTTTACAAGGTGATTTATTGACACCAACTCAGCAAAGACAAAAAACACAATCAGTGTCCCTCAGCAGGGGAGGAGAGACATAAGAGGGTATTTCTCAAGCCTGTGGCCTTAAGAAACCGAGCATTTAATTAGAAAGATGAGGCACAGTCACACACAATTTATCAGTAATGTGAGACAGTGGTGCCGACAATGTCCGAACACGAAGATTATAAAACAATTCTTTCTTTTAGTTCAAGGAAGAACATTATCCAGTATATATTGGGAAGGGATATTTTAAATCAGGGCTGTCCTAGAAAATCCAGAGCAAATGTTGATGCATATTCTGCTTGTAAAAAAAAAGTTTTTATTTTTTACACTTCCTAAATGTGTATAATAAAATATCAGAGGCCAGGAGTTAATATAGCAGAATGATTCCATGATGTTTTTAGACTTTAGTCCTAAAATCAGTGTGATGAGTCTTGCTTTGTGTCTCTTATGTCTTATTTGAGCCCCATGCAGGAATGGAATGGAATTCTGGAATTCACCATTCAGTGTGTCCCAGGACTTGTGGCTGTGGCCGTGTCCACATCATGGAGATCTCTGTGAAGTGAAATCAGTGGTAATTTATCAAGTCATCCTGAGCACTTCAAGGAATACTTCACCCCAGTGCTGAAGGATTGCTTTTTTGGCTTAGAGTTTTGAAATGGGGCCCTGATATTTTGGGACACAAAGATGGTTGCCCACTCGTGTCACTTTACACCATGGAAATCTCAGGGAAGTCCGGATGAGAGGCTTGCTCCCGTGTTCTCATCCCTCTGAGGAATGCATTCTTCAGAGAGGAGGGGGAGCAGGGTGTAGGGCTCCTGTCTCAGACTTCCACCCAAGATTCCTCCTTGGGAGGCGAGAGTGGCTTCAGATTTCCTTTGAACCAGTAGCTGTGACAGCCAAAAAAAGGCACTGCTGGATTTGTCCCAGGATATTTCAGTTATCCATCGCTGTGAAATAAACCACCTCAGAACTCAGTGTCTTCAGATAAGAGCTATTTATTTAGTTCATGCTTCTCTAAGTTGGCAGTTTGGGCTAGGCTCAGCTGGGCTTGGGCATGAGGCTGTGACAGCTTCTTGTTGGGAAGATGGCTCTGTTTTTGGGTTGGGGTTGCCCAGCTGTGCATCTGGATGATGGGAGGAATGGAGCCAATTGCCTCTTGTTAGCAGCAGCCTAACCTGGGCTTGTTCATGGGGTATCTCAGCAGAGTTCAGGGAGAGAGAGAGTGCTTAAGGTCTCCTAACACCCTAGCTGGGTGCCGGCACACAGTAACTTCTTCCTCATTATATAGGTTGATGTCACATGCAATGTCCCTGCATGTGGTTCTCTCCAAACTGTCTCAGTGTCTGGTCAGCAAAGTTCCTGGCTCTCTGGCAGGTGCTTAGACTGCTTTCATTGTCTTCAGTACCCCCAAGTCCCACCCACCGGCCATGCCGACCCTCAGCCCAACTCTTTCCTGAAAGAGGCCTTGTATCTACATAGCTAAAAAGAAGAACACAATAGAACAATTGTGCTTAATATTCTCATCACAGGACCAGCATCCTTAAGGCCAGGACTCCCTGAGAAGCCCCCATCTCCCTAGCCTGAACAAGCCAAAAAAAGGGTAAAGGTAATTTGAGCTTTCCTGGAAGGCTTGACCTTATGCTAAGTCACATACAGCTCTCCTCTATACTCAGGGCTCCCTCAGAAAAAATCTAGTCCCCTCCAACTGCTCAGGGGCATCTAGGTGAGTACCACCTAGCCCTAGGGACATCATAGTTCTGCATCTGGTGTCATTTTCCATTTAAAGAGCTGATGCAGCCTCCCTGAAACCCCAAGACAAGAAATTGAGTGTGAGCAGTTTATTTCAGAGGCAGGGAATTAGGACAAGAAAAGAAAGAAGATAGTAAAGCGATTGTTGTCCAGTGGGTTACTGGACATCTGAGATTGGTGGCTCAGCCCCACCTGGGATGCTGAGAAACCTGGTCCTTCCTTAAGGAAGGATCACACCTGAGGTACAACAAACCTGCCTTATCTATGGTTGAGGGCTGTTCCTGGGGACTTTGGCCCCCAGCACTGCCTGTCCTGCTTGCTGGCTAGAGAAGGCTCCGAGGTATAGGGTGCAGCTGTGTGCAGTGGGACCCCTCTGGGCTGAAACTGGAACATGGTTGCCTCAAAGCATTAAGCGAACTTCATGAGGCCACACAGCCAGGAACCAAGTCTGACTTTAAAGTCCTTGCTCTTTCTGACTGCACTAGGCACCATTCCAACCACAGAATGCAATGCCCCCAAAGGGGAAAAAAAGACCAGAGCAACTGAGTGTGCTAGGCCTTTGCACACTCTGGAATCCACTCTGCAATCCTTCCCTGCTGGGCAGAGAGCCTGGCAGGGCTGAGGGCCCTAAGGATGGAAGAACTGATGTTGTGGAAATGGAGAGCAAGTCAGCAAGCCAGAAAAGAGTAGGAGAGAAGAATTAATGATACGCCTGTGGTTAGGGATCCATGGGAGTCCCTGGGTGTGCAGAAGGCTTGGTGACGAAAACCAAACTCATTCTGAAAAGTGACTGTTTTAATATCTTAGCAAACCACTGATACATTCAGAGAAGGGTTTACAGGAGTGTGTAATTGTTCTTCTTACCCAAACCATGTTTGTTTCATGGCAGTCTGAGGCCTAGAGCATGAAGCCCCACATTCTGTGGTGATCTATTCTGATCTTTTCTAACTGCACCCCTGCCTACTGCTAGACAAAAACAGGGACACTGCTCCTCCAAAATCTGGAGGCATGGCGTCACTTTTTTTTCTTTTATATAACTTTTTTTTTTTTTTTACTTAAATTCAATTTGCCAACATATAGTATAACACCCAGTGCTCATCCCATCAAGTGCCCTCGTCAGTGCCCGTCACCCAGTCACTCCATCCCCCCACCCACCTCCCCTTCTGCAACCCTTTATTTGTTTCCCAGAGTTAGGAGTCTCTCATGGTTTGTCTCCCTCTCTAATTTTTCCCCACTCAGTTTCCCCTTTTCCCTTGTATTCCCTTTCACTATTTCTTATATTCCACATATGAGTGAAACCATATGATTATTGTCCTCCGATTGGCTTCTTTCACTCAGCATAATACCCTCCAATTCCATCCATGTAGAAGCAGATCATAGGTATTCATCCTTTCTGATGGCTGAGTAATGTTCCATTGTGTATATAGACCACATCTTCTTTATCCATCCATCGAAGGACATCATGGCTTCTTCCACAGTTTGGCTGTTGTGGACGTTGCTGCTATGAACATCGGCGCTCCTTCCTTTCACTACATCTATATCTTTGGGGTAAATCCCCAGTAGTGCAATTGATGGCTTATAGGGTAGCTCTGTTTTTAACTTCTTGAGGAACCTCTACACTGTTTTCTAGAGTGGCTGCAGCAGCTTGCGTTCCCCCCAACAGTGTAAGAGGGTTCCCCTTCTCTGCATCCTCTCCAATATTTGTTGTTTCCTGTCTTGTCAATTTTTGCCATGATCACCGGTGTGAGGTGGGATCCCATTGTGGTTTTGATTTGTATTTCCCTGATGGCAAGTGATGCAGTGCATTTTTTCATGTGCATGTTGGCCATGTGTAGGTCTTCTTTGGAGATATGTCTGTTCATGTCTGCTGGCATGGCGTCAATCTTTAATTTTGCATCCCCGGGTATATTTATTTGATGTCCTATGATTTGTATATACTTGCATGAGATAAATACACCACAAATAAAGATCCACTTTGGGAATAGTATCTATAAACACAAATCATATGAATTGAGCATGCTTATTTGTGAAGTTATGATAAATTTTTCTAAGGTCTCTCTAGCATATTACTGGTATCACTATCATGTAAATTAACATAATGTACTTGAATTTTACAATAATCTATGAATTTTTCTCCCCTGAGCCAAATAAGGCACCTTTCACCAGAAAACTTAAGGAAAAAAATGAATTAGTTTTGCTAGCCCAAATAACGTGTGTAGCTGACATATTGTATACTAAGAGCTTGTCCTGATTGTTAATTCATGGCAACACACCCACAAAAATGCTGGAAAAGCTTAAATCCACATAAGATATTTATATATATTTTTATTGTTTATATTTATATATGTATATGTATAAACATTTTACATAGAATTAGGATTTTTATATTAAGAGAAGCTAATTAAAATGTATATGTATATGTGATATTTATGTAATAAAATTTTTACAATTATGTACAATTTTAAAAATCTAATATGTTGAATTTTTTATCAATCACGAGCAACAAAAGGAGGGAAAGACTTTACAAATAGTTATTATGTTACTTCTGTGCATTTAGCATCTTTGTACTAGTAAAACTGGTGGAAAAGTTTAAAAATAAAGACACGGAAAAGGAAAGGAGAAAGACAGTTCTCCCATTGATACGGATTTCTGAATACTAATGATACGGATTTCTGAATATCTGTTTTTACTTTTCCAAATTTTATATTTTTTGGAAAAAAAATGTTGGAAAATACCAAATTTTTAAAAAGCTTAATTTGGGAGAGTTTGTTGATGAAAATTCTAGCTTTTAAGTTGCTCATGATCTAAATTTTCTTAGGTATCAAAACTGCTGCTACCAGTTTATTTTTAAAGGTAGACATGGGGGATCCCTGGGTGGCGCAGCGGTTTGGCGCCTGCCTTTGGCCCAGGGCGCGATCCTGGAGACCCGGGATCGAATCCCACATCGGGCTCCCTGCATGGAGCCTGCTTCTCCCTCTGCCTATGTCTCTGCCTCTCTCTCTCTCTCTGTGTGACTATCATGAATAAATAAATAAAATCTTTAAAAAAAATAAAAAATAAAAAAATAAAAAAAAATAAAGGTAGACATGGCATTAAAAAAAAAAAAACGAATTCTTTTCATCAGCCTCTCATATTTATTCAAGTTCTTGAGACAGTCTTGATATCATTGGACTCTATTCCCTATGCTGTATTTTTTATCCCTATGATTTATTTATTTTATAATTGGAAGTTTGTGCCTCTTTATCTTCATCACCTATTTTGCCCATCCCCTCTGTTTGTTCTTTGTACTTATGAGTCTGTTTCCGTTTTTTGTTGTTTGGTTGGTTTGGTCTTTATATTCTACGCATTAAGTGAAATGATATATTTGTCATTCTCTAACTTATTTTATAATACCCTCTAGGTCTATCCATGTTGTCACAAATGGCAAGATTTCATTCTTTTTTATAGCTGAGGATATTCCATTGTACATAGATATCCCTCATCTTCTTTATCCATCCATCTATTGATGAGCACTTGGGCTGCTTCCATATCTTGGCTACTGTAAATATGCTGCAATAAACACAGGGGTGCATATATTTTTTTTCAAACAGCCCCCTGTAGATATAGAGATTTAATAGCTTCCTAAAATGAATTTTGTTTTGCTCATGACCGACTATAGACACCGGCTGGTGAATTTTGTGTACTCCGGTTCAAAAAGACTCACCAAGTAGAACTCTCCAGTTTCAAAACTGAGGAGTTGAAACCCAAAGAGATAACGTGACTTTGATTTAGTTATCAATATTTATTGTTTTGAAAGGGGGAAAAATCAAATTAATGAAGGCATTGGAAACTACATCGCATTCTTATTAAATACATTTTGTAGGATTTGTGCTTGATGATCATGAACATCAAATCTGACTTCCCTGTTGAGCAAAATGAACTATAATCAAGTGGAACAAATCGCATTGCTATTATCCCTTCTTGTGGATCTGAGCTAACACATGATAACCGAGCTGAAATGGTCTTTGTTTGCTTAGCTCCCTTCCTCAGGACAACTGCATGCGTTTTGCGCTTGGAGTTTATACCAGTTTTTGATCTACTAACTGCCTGGTACTTACTGCCCTCAATTTAATCTAGAGTTCTGTCTCCCTCTTCAGTTTAATTATAACACATGCCAGTGGGAAGCACATACTTTATGCTGAATTTTGTTCTAGAGTGCTTGTCAACCTCAGCACTGTTGACATTCTGGGCCAGATGATTCTTTGCTCTAGGGGAAGGGGAGCCAGCTATCCTGGGCATTTTAAGATAGTGAGCAGCATCCCTGGCTTCTACCCACTAGATGTCAGTATCACCCATCCTCCCACTCCCAGTTATGACCAAAGGTATTTCCAGATATTCACCCAAGTATCCTCTGGAGTGCAAAGTGGCTCCCAGTTGAGAACCAATGTTGTAGGTAGAGTAGGTGTTGTAGGATTATTGTAAGACCCCAGAGACAGAAGGTGTTTCAGGAGTCTCTTGCAATCTTATTTTATTAAATCTGTTAGAAGCTTTGCAGATAAGGACTGTTTCAATTTAGCTATCAGGTGCTAACTCGAATTTAATCATTTAGGATGTTTGATATATACACGCCATGTATTTCTTTATTCAGTCTTAGTGGGGTATGTTTGTTTTGTGCCCTTAAGAACTTATACAAGTATAAACACGCTTAAGACATTTAGATCTTTGATGGCAATCTTTGATTTTGAAACACTTTCATGGGAAACATATTTGCTGGAATATGGTAGCATTGCATTTAACCTCGCCCCCCATTTGACTTGCTATGCTTATAGAGATTCATTTCTTCTAAAAGAAGGAGGGTTATTAAAAAGTAAGGCAGGCCTACTGACATGCAAACCTGACATATGTGTGGGCATTTCCCAGTACCCCTGAAATTCAACTTATATAGGTCTATGGCTCATAGAGTTTCTTCCAATGGAAATATATCCCTACATTCATGCCTCATGTAGGGCCAATGACTAAGGCCTCTCAGGCAACATATTGGATCAGAGTAGTTAGATGTCTTCTAATAGATGAGATGTCTGAAATAATGGGAGTGTTCACTGATATTAGGGGTCCGGGGCTGTAAGTGTTGCAGTCCAGAGGATGCAAGAAGGTAAGGCACCTGTTTTGTGATCTGAATTACCCAGGTGAATGATGTGAGCTTCAAAGGGGCCTGTGTGGTGGTGGTGTTTAGGTTTCATTGTTCAAACATTAGGCAAAAATCTATCGTATGAGGGTTCTCTAGAGGAATAGAACCAATAGGATCCGTGTGTGTGTGTGTGTACATGTACATACACACCTGCACCACCAGATCCTGGGTATGCCCTCCCTCTGCATTAAGTACAAGTATCTCTGCAAACCAGAGTAGCTGAAGGTCAGGCCCAGCTGCTGTGCCAAAGCAGTGATTCAAGGTGAGAGCAGTGGGCTGGATCCAGGAAAATAGCAGCAGGCTGCCCCTCCTGGTTCCCACAGGCAGGGGAATGGAGGGCCCTGTTGCCTGGCCATCCCATGGTCGGCCTTCCTGCTGTTGTCTCAGGAGCTAAGAGCCACAGGCCCCAGCACCAGTACCACACTACAGCCCGAAAGCAGGGGAAAGGAAGAGGGAGTCATCTTCTACTGGTTTGCTATTCTTACATCCATGGCCCTGTTTCCATGGACTTAAATCATGACATTTCAGTTTAGGTCTGGGCAGAACGGGCTAATACCTATTAACACTGAAAGCAGAATGTTAAATAGCCTCATGGAAATCTTCAACGGGGATGGTTTAGTGATCACCTGGGTCACCTTCCTCAAGTGACAGCAAGGGAAACGGACCCCTGAAGATGTTAGGTAGCAGGCCAGCAAAGGCTGGTTTTAGGATCCAGGGTGGAAAATGCTTGAATTCACTACTGTCTAGAAAGAAAAGAGAAAGAGAGAGAGGAAAGAAAAGAGGGGGGAGAAGAGAGAGAAAGAGAGGAGAGAGAAAGAGAGGGAAGATAGAGGACAGAGAGAGAAAGGAGAGAGAAAAGGAAGGAGGAGAGGGAGAGAGAAGAGGGAGGAGAGAGGAGAGAAAGAGGGAGAGAGAGAGGAGAGAAGGGAAAGGGGGAGGAGAGAGAATGCAGAGAGGAGGGAGGAGAAGGAGAGAGAGAGAGGAAGGAGAAGGAGAGAGAGGGGAAGAGAGAGAAGAGGGAGAGGGAGGAGAGAGAGGAGAGAAAGAGGGAGAGAGGGAGAGAAGAGAGGGGAAGAGAGGGAGAGAGAGAATGCAGAGAGGAGGGAGGAGAAGGAGAGAGAGAGAGGAAGGGGGAGAAGAGAGAAGAGAGGGGAAGAGAGAGGAGAGGGAGAGAGGGAGGGAGAGAAAGAGAAGGAGAGGAGAGGGGAAGAGATAGGAGGAGAGAGAGAGAGAATGCAGAGAGGAGGGAGGAGGAGAGACGGAGGAGGAGGGAGAAGAGAGGGGAAGAGAGAGCAGGCAAGAGGGAGAGGAGAGGAGGGAGGAGAGGGAGAGATTTGGCCCCCAATGGCCCTGTGTGTGAATGTGCATGTCTCCACCTAGAAAGCAGACCGGATTGTGCGACCCTACCGGGTGCAGGGCACCACCAAAGCCCCCCTGCTCCGTTTCTTCCCTTTCTGACCCCTGCCTGGTGGCAGAGAGAGATGGATTTTGACAGAACCAGGAAGAGTTGTCCTATTTCCATGGCAACATCAATTCACATTCTGCAGGTATATCGCGGCCACTTAGGCCACGGACTCAGTGAAGGCTCCTGAAGGTTCTGGCCAAAAATAACTCGGTATGCCTCGGTTCCTCCCAGCCCCACGGAGAGGGGTGCCAGCTGTCAGCAAACCCCACCCCCCCAGCTGGAGATGAGGGGCAGGGCTTGCAGGTGCACCAGCAGGTGCAGGGCGCGGGGGCTGCTCCACTGTTTCCGCTCTGGGAAGAGCTGGGTGGAACGTGAGATACCTTCTCCCTGCCTCACCCCAGGGGCACCAGATACTTAGTATTTCAGCAGAAGTATTATAATTACATAGCTTAGAGTTAGAATTAATTAGCATTTGGGGAAGTAGTGATAAAACCAAGCAGTTATTAAAAAATTAATTTTTATAGAAGTTCAGTTTGGAGAGTCTTGCTTTTCCTTTGAAGGCTAGATTTATTCTTTTGTTTATGAATGAATGACAGTGGGGGGAGGGAGTAAGAGGATAACAGGATTTCATAATCCCATGATCAACCTAAACTAATAACTCCCTTCTCTCCCCTCCGCCCCCAGCGTTACCAGTGGTAACAATGGGATAGTTATTACCAGTGGTAACTTTCACTGGATATTAAACATCCAAACCAATGGCACACAGGCCCAGCATACTTAAAAAAAAGTAAATCAAGACCCAAGACTTCTGGTCATGTTTGCGGGATCTGTAGGAAAAGAATGTTTTGTAATCATCCTTTAAAAAAGCAGTAATTTCCCAAATGATGAGTTATATCAACGTTGAAACATAAGCATAGTGGAGAATCAGCTCCCATGTCTGTTCTAGGCACACAAGGTACTCAACAGGCATCACACAGTGTCAGGCAGTCAGCAAATACTGTCTTTGCATGTTCCCCGGGGGCTTCTCGACACCTGGGAAGAATAAGGAAGGCAAATCATTGCCCTCAGGAATTTTACTCTGCTTAGTTCCTTGGCATGAGGAGTCAGAAAAATACTGGTTTATAATGAAGGAAAAGTATTTTTACTTTTGATTGGAGTTCAGTGACTCTACCACTTAAGACCAAAGACAGTCACAGTAAAATCTTAATTTCCTGAAATAGTTCATTATTCTATACTTATATAAAAGCCTGTTTTTACTCTTGGAAGATAATGTTGAAGTGTTTGAGGTAAAAGGGCATCAGGTATGCAACATACTTTTAATTTTTTTTTATTTTTCTTTTAAAGATTTTATTTATTTATTTATTTATTTATTTATTTATTTATTTATTTGAGAGAGAGAGAGAGAGAGACAGCATGAGCAGAGGGGTGGTGTGGAGGGGTAGAGGGACAAGCAGACTCCCTGCTGAGCAGGGAGCCTGACCTGGGGCTTGATCCCAGGACCCTGGGATCATGACCTGAGCCAAAGGCAGACACTTAACTGACTGAGCCACTCAGACACCCTTGCAACATGTTTGTAAATTGTTCAGTGGCAACAATGGTTATTGTCTCTCTTTTAAAAAGTGTCAGTGGTGGCAGCAGGTGGCAAATTGTCATTGAGTGGCCAGATTAGTGAAAGAGATGCTTCAGGTCGTCCTACGGTTTTTTAGTAACTGACCCTTTGTAACTTTTCAAAATTATAAGTTGAAAGCTAATGGAGTATATAGCTTTTGATGAAGTGACCTTTTTCAGATTTTCAGAAACAAAGTTTAAGAAAACCATTGCTTTGGAAATGGTGCTACCTCAGAAAATGGGATGCATTCAGTAAAAGCTTTTTTCCTATTTCGGAGGAACAGCAGAGTAGTTTCTGCTGTGTTCTGAAAACCGTAGAAGTGATGAACTTGTAAGTATTAATGTTCTAGATTTTAATACTGGGAGCTCGCTCTTTAAGGAAAAATAGAAATCGCTTGGGCACACTGCCTCTTCTTAGAAATGAAATTTCACCATCTCTTCCCCCATGCAGTCCTTGACCTCACCCTTGCCAGTGTTTTAGGATCAAACGATCAGATGATTCACTTAGCACTTTCATATCTAAGTTGGGTTATTCCCTTCAGAAGGCCCTTTGGAAAAAATACCTGGGATTTCACAAGCTCTGTTGATAAACCTGTTTTAGTCATGGTTTAACAACTACTATTATTTAACACATTACGTATTTTCTAAAATTTTTTATTAATTTAGTTTTTAAATAGTCTCTATGCTCAGCATGGAGCCCAATGCAGGGCTTGAACCCATAACACTAAGGTCAAGACCTGAGCTGAGATCAAGAGTCAGATGCTCAACCGACTGAGCCACGCAGGTGCCCCAACACATATTTACATATTTATGTGACAATATTACATATTACATTTACTAAATGAGAGAGAGAACAAGGAACAAAAGCAAATTCTTCTGCAGAGTCCATTTTTGTATCCTATCACCATGCTCCATAAAATAAAAAAAAAAAAACTTTAACATCTAAACACATGTTGGCATTTTTCATCTTACCACTGGATATGGCCACAGAGCATTAGGATGTACACTGGTGCAGCCTGTGTTGTCTGACTATTGTTTTTGGAAAATTCTTATAGGTTTTATGCAATATTAAGAGGAAAAATAAAGGTCCAGGGGTTCCATGGTTCATTTTGAGTAAGGAGACAGTCTCTTATATTTTGATGTATTGAGCTGGAGCTTAGGATGTTTTCTTAATAATCCAGAGTTTTAGCAGTGAACTACATTTTAAGAGGAATAAGTATGTATCACTCAAATTAATCAGGGAACCTTGTTCATGTTCCCTGGGATGATGAAGCACTGCATGACTTCCTGGTCCAGTGACAACATATAGTGAGAGAAAAGGTGATTCTGGAATTGTAAATGGAGCACAGAGGACTGAGGGAAGAGCTTTCCTGTAATTCTTTAGAAACAAGGAGTATGGTTTGCCCATATTTGTCAGATTTTCTTTGTACATGCCCTGCTTTTCTTAAATTATTTCAGAAGGTTGCTTTCATTTTTTGAAAGGCAAATTTTGTGTGTGTGTGTGTGTGTTTAATTTTATTTATCAGAATGAGAGAGAGAGAACAAGCAGGAGGCTGGGCAGAGGAAGAGGGAGAAGCAGAGTCCCTGCTTTTGGGGAGCCCAAGGTGGGGCTTGATCCCAGGACCCTGAGATCACCACCTGAGCTGAAGGCAGACGCTTAACAGACTGAGGCACTCAGGAGGCAAAGGCAAATTTTTGAAAACAAATGTATGCCTGCTAGTTCCTGCCCAGCTGATGCCTGCCCGCGCTTGCACAAGCAGCCTTGGATTTTTCCATGTGGGTTCTGTATACCATCTATCACCACATCGTTTACCTAGCAGTCCTGAGACTAGAGTGTCAACCGTTTATGAAGTGCCTTTCTGTTTCCTCATCCAATCTATGATCTGGTTTCCAGAAAATAGTTTGACTATTTTCAACTGAACTTATGTTTTCTTCATTGTTACATACATTTTCCAGCTTTTAAAGTCTCCTTCTAAAAATGTTATTTTTCTTGTAATCTCTCCATTTATTCAACACCCATATGCGTGTTTTTGCTCTTAGATTTTTGTTTGTTCCCAAGATGGAGTTTATTCTTTCAACCACCGTGGCTCCTGCACGCTGATGTAAATAGTGTGCACATATGTTTTGGGGTGGTAATTTCCATCCTGTCTTGGCAAGATGCCCTGAATCGCCCACCTCTTTCCTTCCAGGGGCAAATTACATCTCCTTAGAGATGATGCATGACCTGAGTGAGGAAACATCACTGTCTCCTGCTATGATGTGTATTCCCTGTGGTTGAGAATTACCTCTCTGCACAGGGTGAGACTCAGTGGCATTCATGGCAAGGAGGAAAAGACAGGAAGAGAAGGCAGGTTGAGTGAAGTAGAATAGGTAACAAAAGATAGGAGGATGCAAGAAGACAGACAAGTACCAGTGAGGAAAAAAAAAAAAAAAAGAAATAATAAGAAAAGGTAGGGGAGAGGAACATGATGCCTAACTGAGCCCTGTGGTCAGAGAGAAGTTTTGGAGGAATTACTGAAAACTGGACAGATCTGCTGTCCCCTCTCAGCAGGTCTAAAGGGCAGCCACCAAGGACACAGTGGTGCTGTTAACAGCGCTAATGGAGGGGGCCTGTCCAGATGTGAGCAGAAGAGGCTAGAGACTACTACTCCCAAGGCCTATAAGGATGAAATGATATAAATTCACTATAAAAAGGTAAAATATGCAGTGAGATTTAAATATTATGTGCAAGGGTGCAAATGGAGGTGTATTTCCATTACTGATAACCAGGTAGTCCAAAGCTGATGCTTCCCAAACACTGTCCAGTTACAGGAACCCTTCTGAGATCTACTTGTTCCTGGCGATCGATGGCATGGAATAATGTGGTGTGAAGGAAGCTTCGCACGCTCTCCTCTGCCCCTTCTTTTACAAGCTTTGACTACTATTGAATTTTACTGTCTCTGACAATTTAGACTCCAGAACATCACAAGAGGCCCATATTTCCAACAGCTGGAAGTAATAGATGTAAGATTGGGAAGGACAATGAGAATGCCTGTCTATTTGCCGTTGTATCCCCAATGGGCAGCAGGGGGACCACCACGAGTAAATGTTAAATTAACATTGGTGAACGGATAGATAAGAAAGAAAATAGACTCCATCATTTTTGTGAGTGGGAAAGAACAGGGCTCATTCAGGGTAGGATGGACAAATGCCTTTCTTCTCCTTGGCAGTCACTGAATGGAGTTCAGGTAGAAGGAGATCATTGTTAGATTGATTCAAACACACTCACCCTCTTATTGCAAAACCGTGTGGCCTGTCTCCCTCTCTGTTCTCGTTCTGTTCAACTTCTTTCTGTGCACAGGTCATTTCTATGGAAACAAGACCTCAATCTGATACCTGCTAGGTGACAAAATGGCGGCTGATGTTCAGCCAAAGGTGGAAGGGGCTGGCTTTGGTGGAAGCTCAGGACCCTGACTTTATTCATGAGAGTACAAAGTTCATAGACTCATGGGATGTTTGAGCTGAATGGGACATTAATGATTTGATTTGGGGTCAATCCTTTTCACTTCTTTTGTAGTTGAAGAAGGCTTTCTTTTTGAAGAAGAGCTAAAGTTGCCCAACCAAGATCATGTTCAGTTATTTTTAAGTAACATGCACTGAATTTACGGAACTTCTTTTTCAAAGGGAACTCTCATGTTACTCTGATAAAGAAATTCATGTGATAACTTATATAAAGCTTAATTCCTTTTATTCTTAGTTGTATTTATATGAATATATTTTTAACATTGGTTCTTAACAGCTGTGTTTTCTTGGGAGCTGTTAGAAAATATCAATTTCTTTATCTGTAAAATGGATAAAGGAATATTTGTTCTATTCTGTTCTCCTTTCTTAAGAATAACTGAGAACCGGTGAAAACACTTTATAAACTATAAAGCAATATACCACATACAGAGTCACAGAAATTAATAGGATTTTACTATCCACCAAATAAATCCAATCTGTAATATTAACAGATGTGTGCACAATACAAAATTATTCTGATAAATTTTTTTAAATGAGGATTTTATGGAGTTTTTGGACTGTAGAACAAACATGATGTGATTTTTCGCAAAAAAAAAAAAAAAAAAAAAATTTCTAGGAACGTCTGGGTGGCTCAGGGTGTGATCCCAGAGTCCCAGGATGGAGTCCCATATCAGGCTCCCTGCCTGGAACCTGCTTCTCCCTTTGCCTGTGTCTCTGCCTCTCTCTGGGTCTCTCATGAAAAAAATAAATAAAATCTTTTTAAAAAATTTCTTGCTTCTGTTCTAATATGTAAATAAGCATGGTACTAATTCCTCAACAACTTACTATTTAAAAATTAAGCTATTTCTTAGTTCAGACAAGGGAGATTAATTATAAGGCAATACCTAGTCATGTCTGTCTACACAGCTGGAATATTAGTGATAAAAGCACTAGCTCCACTGAAATTAATAAATATCCTTCTAAATTTGATTGCCTGTCATTGAAGTATAGCCCCTCCAGAGTTTGTTTCTGTATTAGATTTAGCCATGCCCTTTAGTGATTTCACAGTGAATTTTTGTTTTTTAATTTCTGTTATGTTCAGGGGTTAATTTTGGAGTCCCTCAGGGGGGAAAAAAAAAACTTTCGAACATTTCTTATCGAATTCATTTTCTGGTTTAGTTGGGGTTTTTTGTTTTTCTTCAAAATGCACATATGCAATTTTTTTAACTTCACAAAGTGTGAAGTCATTGTGCTGGAGCTTTTATTCCTGCTTTTGAGTGTGATTCTCTATGACTGTTTAACAGAATTTTCACTGGCCAGCTGCTGTATGTGTAAAGCTCTATGTATTGACCGGGTCCTTGTCCGTGTCCGATCTCCTTGTCAATCTGCACCCACTGCGTGTTGACATTTGCCCTTGGGGTGAGCATGTGAAATGCCCCTGGGAAATCAGAGACAGCCCCCTGGCTTTTAGTGAAATGAACAAAGGGGAGACATCTTTCCTTCCTCAATGCCCTCCAGTGAAGAACAGAAAATCAAATCTCTAGGCCATTGAATGTTGGCAGGGATCTGCCAGCTATTTCTTTATGCTTAAGTGTAAAAGAGAAGCAATCTTAGAAAAGGACCCTTTGCTAATCAGTAGGTTACTGGGGAATGGTGGCAAGGTTTGACATCATCTCGGGCGTCTGGGCTCACTGTCCATACTCCTTTTAAATTCTACTTAATGGTTTATTTTCTTGGCTTCTATGGCTACCGATGGCTGTGCTCTTGGAAACAGAGGGCTGAACAAAAAAGCCTTTCCCTTTCCTGTGTAACACACAACTCCCACTGAAAAATGTTTTTTGCCAGATTCTTACTACTCAGCAACCAAAGGTTTATGTCTGAAATGCATCATTCTGCCATTATTCCTTCTATTGGACTGTTGTTTTCCTGTATGTTTATACGCCAAGTGATTTAGTTAGCATATTTTAAATTTGATTTAAATTTATCTATGCTTGGGATCCTTTTACCATTACTAGTTTGCATTTTAACGATTATAAATAAGTTATTCTGATAATCATAACCAGCTCTTTGGATCTTTTACTTTCTCCGTTGGGTTATAAATAGCATTTAAAGTGTGAATTCCCATTTAAAGTGTGGATAAAGTATGAATCTCAACATATTCCATTCTATCCATTCCATTATTGATTTATTTATTTTCTAAAAGTTACAAAAGTGAATGTCCCTTTGCTTTCCCAGTCAAACAATTCGGAATAGTGAGTACCCAAAGTTAAGACTCTCCTTCCATTTCTGGTAGTGCGATCCCAACACACACTTCCCTATATCCAGATTAAATATGCCTTCTCAATTGAAGGTTGTTCCACTTTAGGGAAAAAAAATAAGCAACACATTCATCCCTGCCCATTTCTTTAAAAAGATTTTATTTATTTATTTGAGAGAGAGAAAGAGCGTGCACATGAGCAAGTGTGTGCATGAGTAGAGGGAGGGGCAGAGGGAGAGAGAGAAGCAGGCTCCATGGGGCTTGATTCCAGAACCTCGGGATCATGACCTGAGCTGAAGGCAGATGCTTAACAGACTGAGCCACCCAGGTGCCCCTTTGCCCATTTTCCACAACTACCTTTAGTAAATATCTGTGAATTTCTGGCCATGAAGATCTACAGATTAGTGCTTTTGTACAGCAGTTCTATAAGGAGTCATGGAACAGTCCTGACCAGCTCCTATAAATGCAAGGTATTTTAATCAATAGGAAGCGCACATTAGAAATGCATGATTTTGCTACGTAAAAACAACAGAGTATATGTAAATATGTGAACGTGGTGTTTGTCATCCATAAGTCAAATAGAAGAATGATAAGACTATTGTCTAAAATCAGACCCTGGTATTTAATAAAGATTGATGGCATTTTAACAAGGGAAGTCTATTATCAAATTAAAGTGTAGCTTCTCTGATGCTTTATATTTGTTGTTAATGTTTTAGTGACAGTGGGGCAAAATATGTTTTCTTCCCCTGTTTTGACTATGACTAGATCAGTACCTTCTATGTTATTTTTGGGGTTAATATTTTGCTGATACAGTAAGATCAAAAATATATTTTTCCTCCTAGAAAGTCACCCTTTCCTTTGGCCATATATATGGACATGACATTTTGGTGAGTAAGCATGATGTCAGATGTGTAGAAAGGGCTACTAATTCTCCCAAATTTGCTGCCTTCAGTTAGTGATTGTTTTTCAAATATGGTTTATTGCTTCATATTTGAATTAAGCAGATTTTGAACCACGTGGTTTTTCTAATTAAGCAAGATTAGCAAATAGGTGGTCCAACAACCTCAGTTTCTTTCATCTTTTCTCTGTGAGGTTAGTGGGTCAGAAGTTCCCATTGGCATTTTCTGTGTATATCAGGGAAGCCATGGGCAGTTGTGGGTTCCAGGAAATGGTATCAAACCTTCAAATGAAAGATCTGATTTGCTGGAATACTCATTCTTGGTTTGTTTGTTTGTTTTTTGTTTTTATTGAAGTTCGTTTTGCCAACATATAGTATAATCTCCAGTCCTCATCCTGTCAAGTGCCCTTCTCAGTGCCCTTCACTCAGTTACCCCAACCCCTCACCCACCTCCCCTTCTGCAACCCTTTGTTCCTTTCCCAGAGTTAGGAGTCTCTCATTGGAATACACATTTTTTATTCTGTATCTGAAAACCAGATGCCATAGGCATTGCTGCTGTCCAGGCATGCAAGCTTGACAGTCGAGATCCGTGGTGAGAAAGCCTTGACAATGCTCATTTGTCTTTGAGATTAACAGGGTAGCTTATAAAATGGGTTACATATTTTTGAAATGCAAACATGCAGTGCATTAACAACAAAGCTTCTGCGGTAAGCCTTTAAGAATCTCAAAGGAAGTACAAGTTGGTTCAAGAGTACTATATTCAATTTTTACTGTACAGTTGGCAATTTGTCTCTTTTTTTAATGGTTCTTTGCATCATTTTAAGCATCTTCCTGAATGAAAAAGAGCTGAATATAGCTACTTTGCTCATTTCAAAGATACACACTTTGATTAATAGTTATTGGCGAAGTGCTAAAAGTCAAGGATGCTGTTACCATCACACACAGAGGGACTGGATCTGCGAACTGTGGTGGGATTTCACGAGAGGAATGCTGCATATCACAATCATTAAACAACTCCCTGTGTGACTTTATGTGATGAGCTGAGATCCCCAAAGAGCAATTTAATCAGCATAGCTCGAGCTAGAAAGTTCTGACGGCTACCTTCTACCTTAGCAACAGACTAGTCTCTCGGTAATATGGGTATTCCTGTAAACAGGTGGAGAGATTAAGGGACTCCAGTGTTCATGAAGTGGAGAAAACTCACGATAGCATGTGCCACTTCAGGTGTTCTCTGAGATCTGTAAGGGAGAGTTGAAGGAAGCAACAAGCAGTTGTAAAGCAATTGAGAAAGGTCTGAAAAATAGAATCTTTCTTAGAATTTGTCTGACTTTTTCTCAGAATGGTATGAATGAATATTACAAGATCTCTAGAGTTCCCTATTCTAATCAAATAGCAAATAAACCTGTTAAAAATAACTGGAAGAAAGTTTTAGCATGTGAGAATACCTGCCTACACAGAAATAGCTCTATCCCCGCTGTCTGCTTTTGCAAGGTAGAATGGCTCAGCATTACAGTTTATTACAGTTTTATAATGGGGCTGAAATTCTGACAGATTCTGGATTCACCTGCCTGTATGGATTGGGTCTCCCTGTACTTCATGCATGATAGGCTAAATCCGTTTCCACTGATCCTCAAACACTTTCTTCTCCAGGTGTCTCAAAGCCTTTGCAGTGTATCCACCACCCATGTAAAGGGAAGCAGGTTGTGGGGCACGGTTGCAACCCCAAAGCCAAATCATGAACAGAGCCTCATCTCCTGTTTTGCAGAGGAGAACGTGAGAGCTGGTATAGCATATATCTTCCACTACGTCTTTTTCTCTTTTTTATATATAATAGGATCTTTTTTTTTCATCTTTGTATTTCTTTAAAAAATAACTTAAATAATTTTTGTTTGATTACAAAATAATATATGTGTCCTTTGGAACGTTAAAAACTATAAAGAAATTCCTCTCCTCCTCCCTCCTCTATCCCCATTCCTCTTCTGTTCTATCCTCACCTCTTCTTTTTCCTTCCTTCCCTGTTCTAGGCATGCAGTATGTGAGCCTCTAAAACTAGCTAGAGGAGACAGTGAGCATGAGATGTTTGTGCCCCAAGCCTGGTTCTTCCAACACTCATCAGAGCTGTTACTGAGAAGTTTGAGCTATTACACAATAACACCTTTTTTTTGGGGGGGGGTCAGCCTCAAAGAGAAGTTCTGCTAATCGATGACCCAGGGGTGATGATCAATAGCAGTGGTAACTGAATGATAATCAGTCCACAATGACAATAAGTCAATGCTGAACTCAGAGCGGAGTCTCAGTGTATCCACCAGGTTCCAAGTGACATGGTGAAGATGCTTTCCAGCATTAAGGCAGCACAGAGTCAGATCTTAATCTCTGTGGCTTGAACAATCCAGAGGAAATAGAATCCTGATGAAATACTCCAATTAAAGAGACCAGTCATCAGTGACAAAAAGTTGGGCTCCAGATCTCAGTGTGTATTTGTTGGTGAGGCACTCAGCTAGGGAGACAGTACTGCCTTGTCATAAATTCATGTTAATAAGTTCTTCTTTGATATGCGAGAAAGCTAGCAACAGAAGTGATTGGCATTTGTTTTTCAAATATTTTTTTCAACACTGGTCAGATAAATTAGGAAGAGGAGGGAAAACACCAGTCGCTGATATCAATACTAATCCGTCTTAGTTGGTAAGTGGATATATTGCGATGTAAAAAGACTTAAAGGAGAATTCTCAGCTCATGGGATAGCAGAGCGCTTTGAATTCAGCTCTGCAACTCATCAGCAATGTGGCCAGGAGCAAATCGCTCTCTGCCACCCTAGTTTCCTCAGCTAAAAAAATACTTAATAAAGCATCTAATTGTGGAAAGTTGCTGGGAGGTAGGCATTAAAGAGAATACGTGAAAAGTGCCTTTGAGCAGATGCTTCATTAGAGGAAGTGGTGGTCAGAGTTGTCAGCTTCACTGTCTGTAGGTTCAAGTGTTCTTAATCTTTTGGTGTCATGGAGCTCCTCAGAGGTCTGACGAAGCCTGTAGAACCCTCCTCAGGATAGTGTTCTAAGTGTATAAAACAAACTCCATAGTGTTATAAAGGAAGTCATTTATCAAGTTTGTGTGTGTATACACACACACACACACATACACACACACAGAATCATGACTCCCAAAGATGCCTAGGTTCTACTCCAGGACCTACCTGTGAGTATGCTAAGTTACATGGCAAGGGGGGTTGAAGGTTGCAGTTGGAATTAAGGTTGCTAATCAGTTGCCCTTTCAATAAAAGGAGAAAAGTTTCATGAAAGATTCACAAGTAATAATTGTTAGATGACCTCCATTACTTTGGGGCTAGAAAATAGTCAAGGTGGGCTGTGGGGGTGGGGCACCTGACTGGCTCAGTTAGTTAAGCATCTGCCTATGGCTCAGGTCATGATCTCAGGATCCTGGGATTGAGCCCCAGGTCAAGCTCCCTCCTCAGCAGAGGGTCTGCATCTCCCTCTGCCCCTGGCACTCCTCATGCACATGCTCTTTTTCTCTCAAATAAATAAATAAAATCTAAAAAAAAAAAAAAGCGGGGGGGGGGCACGGAGCATAACCAAGTATCATTTACACACACAAAGATGAGCAGAAGCTGAAATGTCAGTGAAGCTAGAACACGGAGCATATCTCTGAATGCTTCCCCCAGACCAGGGCATAAGTATTCAATCATGATTTACCTGACCCTTCAACAAGAATGCAGAAATACACAGACAGGAGAATAAATCTAAATATTGACCACTAAAATAAAAGATGAATTAACTCAAAAGTGACAGATGTTTCCATCTCTTTATTATCACTTAATGAATATTTGGGGATCTCAAAGAGGTCTTCCTTGATAACATAGTGCCAGCAGGTAGATTTCTGCTTTCTCAAAGGCAGCTGACTCAAACTTCCATTGCTTTCCTTCCTGTGTATCTTGACCTAAGATCAGCAAAAGTTCAACAATTACATTATCTTTAGTGCTGCACACATAGGGTACCAAGTTGAAAATCTTAGACTGTGTGGTTGCAGTGAATTCTGGAAATGAGGATAATTTTTTATTTTGAGCTTAAGAAAGCCTAAGTGGTAGGCACTAAAAAGGCTCATCTTGACCTTTGAGCTTGGCTACCATTTTTCAGAACCACCTGGTTCATTAAGTCTGGGCCATAATGGACTGGTATGGGTATGGGTTGAGTCCTATCCCTGCACCGAATTCAGTTATCCAAGTCCTGACCCTCAGCACCTGAGAATGTGACCTTATTTGGAAATAGGGTCACTGTAAATGTAATTAGCTAAATTAAGATGGGGCATATCGGGGGTAGGGTGGGCCCCTAATCTAGAATGACTCACGTCCTTATAAAAGGGGAAATATGAACACACATGTACACAGAGAAAGTCATGTCAAGATGAGTTACGCTGCCACAAGCCAAGGAACTACCACAACTTAGGAGAGGAGCCTGGAACAGATCCTTCCTTGGAGTCTTCAGAGGAAGCATGGCCCTGTGACCCTTGATCTCTGACTTCTAGCCTCCAGAGCTAGGGTTAGGCTACTTCATTTACAGTAGTTAGTTGTGACATCTCTAGAAAACCAATATCAACCCTTTCAGCACACTCCAGCCAAATTTAACCCACACGTGTACAAGCAGTTCAGACACTAGGCACATTATCCCATAAAAAAAGACAGGAAAGGCATGGCATCTCATGCAATAGCTAATTTTAACATCTTTATTAATCATTTAATTTGTCTAGGGCTCAAGTTTTATTCATCTGTTAATTGAGGAGGCTTAGTTTTTCTGAAATCCTCCCATTTGCCTGCCCTGAGGGCGATATAACATAAACCCCAGAGAGTTTGGGATTTGCCCAAAGTAGCCCACTACCAGCTTAAACCATCTGTGAAAACTGTATTAAGTCTTGAAGATTTGTGTGGATTTAATTCTTTTCCACATTATATGTGTTTGGTTTAATATTAAGTGATATTTGAAATTGCTTACCATTGAAGCATTAGTCTTATGAACTGTGCTTATACCCGAGATTCATATTCCTTTACACACTATCACATGTCTCTGTTATTGGGACTGTTTGGGAACAGTGGGTCTATGCTATCTGTGGTCCTTCTAGCCCTAAAACCCTGGACTCCAGGGACTGTTCATATATGGCTTGCATCATTAAATATCAGATTATGTCTCTGTGTGTGAGACCTCCAGATGAGTCCATCTTTGTCTTTGTGGATCCCCAAATACACACTTTCAGAATTAATTAATATAAAATTAAAATACCGCTCATTGAAACTATTTCACTGGCTCATGTAAAAAGTATGTGCCTAAGTATGTTTCTGCTGGGTGGCTCCACAGTAAGGCACTTTGATCATGGCAAATTGCTTAAGGAATCTGTTCATTTTGTGTATAGGAAATTAGGACAGTTGGGAAAAATGCCTCAAATTAGATTCAGTAATCATATGCCATTGCCTTTTCCACAGAAGTAATTTGTGATAAAATCACTTAAAACCAGAGTCATCACGCACAGCCTTACACTCACAGGAAGGGAGGAGCTCCCCATGGAGCTGGGCTTTGCAATGGGCTCTGCCGAAACCCCTCTCAACTTGGCAAGTTTCCTCATCTTTGAAATTGGGGAAACAATTCATTTTGGGTCTACTGTGAAAACTAAATACAATAATATATATCCAGTCCTTTTTATAAAATTTAAAGGGCTGCATGGCTGTCAGGAATTTTGTGCATTTTTAAATAGACCCAGAAGACGTTAATGGGGTTGCCAGCAGGGCTGATACGCCTTGTGCTCAGGACCGTTTAGTCTATGATGAACTTAACCAAGGAGGATGAGACAGAGAACGAGCATCTCAAGGCTTCAATTAATGTAAACATTTTCAGGGAAAATAAGAGTGACTCTAAGACTGAAGAAGTTTAGAGACCTATTGGTAAAAGGGTCAACAAATATTAAATACACTTTTTAATATTGGGTGGTATGTCTTCTGAAGAAGACAGTGAGTTTGTATTGTTGAAGTACCAGCAAGACCATTAACAAAACTCAAATGGGGTAATACTGTGTGTTAAAGGTGAAATTAAATGAACAACAAAAATATTGGATGAACTGATTACTTGTCTGCATGGTTAGATACCAGACTTTGATGATGTTGGCACCCAATTCCAATTCATTTTGATTTTAATGATTATTAAAAACCAAAAAAAAAAAAAAAGAAGAAGAAAGAAAAGAAAAAGAAGAGGGCAGGTGGTGTGGTTCTATTAGTTATCTGGAGGTGCACTCTTCAAGTGATGGATACTTGCAAAGCCAGAAGGTGAACACAGCTTACAGTTTATATCTTTTGAGTAAGTATGCGGTGTGATATCTCTCAGGATGGAGACCTTACACCAATTTGTGATCTTCATGTGCTGTGAGGAGACACTAGCTATATAGCAGTAGATTTAAAAAGAAGACAAAAAAACCTGGTCTCATGAAGCTTATATTCTATAGAGAGGAAGATAGACAAATGATCACCTCACAGGGAGGTGATGGTCTATGTGTAGAAGAAAAATAAAATAGGTAAAGGGTCAGAGAATAGTGGAAGTGGTGCTATTTTAAAGGGGCTGATTAGGGAAGGCCATAAAAAATGAGGGAGCAAGGAAATGGACCCTGTCAAAATGAGGGAGCAGGGAGTAAAAAACAGCAGGTCAGGAGCCCTGTCATGGTTGTGTACCTATAAAATTCAGGACCCCTTAGAAGATCAGTGTGGCTGAAGGAGAACAGGTAGGAAAATGAAGACAGAAGAGTTGAGATATGAGGATACAGGGCCAAGTCATGAGAAGTCCTGTGAGGACTTAGGGCTTTACTAGAGAGATGGAATTCAACTGGGGAGCTATCGAGAGGTAAATGGGAGGGAGAAGGAGACACCTTCTGTGTGTCCTTCCACTTACTGGCTTCTCCCTCTTCACCCAGCCTTGGCCATGGGGTCTCCTCTTCTCCCTCAGCATCTCCGTGGACAAGTGAGAAGCACTGTTGGCACCATGAAAATAAAGTTTCTAGAATGGTCAAGCTCTAATCCCTCCTGAAGATGGTCTTTCCTTTACTAAACCCCTGGAAGCCTCTGGAGCTGTGGACCACTGTCTTGCCTGCTCTTATATGAGTTTCTATAGATTCATATGTTTCTTATCTCTGGAAGCATACTGAAGATCCCTGAATGAGGACTCATTTTTAAAATCCGTATTTCCCACTTGCACACAGAAGACATGTAACAAAACTTCACTACCATGCAGGAGAACACTAAGTTTAATGCCTTTTTAAAAAAATGTATTCTCATGAGAATAGAAGCAATTCACGGATGACCTCAATGAGAATAAAATTGGTACATTCTCAATGGAGATAGTCTTTATATATCACAATGAGTAAAAATAGAGAGCATAATTTTTTAAAAGGGAGAATCCGAGAATTAAATTGGAAAGGGAAGCAAAAATATGAAACTCACAAGATTAATACTAAATATAACACACTTGATGGAAATTCATCATTTGCCCTCATCCTCTGGGACAGAAGTCATAACTTTATACAAAGGCATAGGGTTCTCAGATTAAATATGGGGTACTGAGTTAAATTTGAGTTTCTGACAAATAGTAAATAACGTGAGTGTAAGCAAATATCAAATATACTCAAAATTACACGTTCTCAGAAATTCAGATTTAACTGGTGTCCTGCATTTTTTTTTAGCTAACTCTGGCAATCCTACAAAGAAGAGGCTATTGATTCATTATCTCTAGACTATGAAGAATCATTGCTGCAGTAGTAGCAAGAGGTTGTGTTGGGACTCCTTGCAACCACCAATCTTTTTGACTTTGTTCTGGCTTAGGAAGTGCATCCTGGGCTGCACACCTTCCCTATGCCTCTCCACGTCCACTATATCACCTGTCTCTGTCTTGCTTTGGGTCCCAAGTGGCTGTGTACATCAATGGGCTCCCTGGTCACTGGCTTCCCATTGGGCTCAGCTAATGGGAGGCACCGGAAGGAGATGGGGAGAAGAGTGCTGACAGCGTATTTATTTTATTTCCACCAGCTCCCTCCCTGCCAGGTTGTTGAGACTCCTGCTCGGTTCCCATTCACTCTTCAGTCCCAGGGCAGGTAGCAGCTTTGAGTTGCTCTCAGCCCCTGGGCACTGCACTAACTTTGTAAAGTGTCCCTTTGTAGATTCCCCTCAAATTACTGAGCCTAGGGTGCCATCTCCTCTCTACTTAACACAGTATAGGCTGTTCAATAGATATACAAGGTCAAGTGTATGATCTGTGATCATGGAAGCATGAATTAGAAAGAAAAAAACAAAGATTTGGGAAGGAAACAGCAAAGTTAGCATTTTGGCTGTGCCATTCAGATGGTGAGGTCCTGGTGGGCACTTAATCTCCATTATAAAATGGATATCTGCTCCTAAAAAGTTCTGGAGGAATGAATAGAAATGGGAACCTTAATCAGCAGGGGCAGGGGGCAGGGGGGAGAAGAAGAAGAAAAAAGCTCTGTGGGAAAAAAGCAATTTATCACTAGAATGCCCATGTCCTCCATAGAACAAGATCATAAATCCTGTATTTATAGAACCTGTGTTTTTAAGAGGATTTCTTCAGAAAATCCAGAAATCAAAATGTTTAGTAAATGAAAAGGAAAAACTAACAGGCAAGTCACATCTTGTCTTGTGCCATTCTTTCCTACAGCCCCTCCTTCCTGCCTGTCCTTCACTGTGCTACTGAGTTCTATTCCCCAAAAAGGGTGCTAATGACTTCACTTCTGACTCAGAACTTGGATGACACTTTTCAATGAACCTAGTAGGTTTTCAAGAAATATTTGTTAATTTTAATTGCATTTCTATTCCTTTGACCCAATTGTCTCAAATGTGGTTGGGAGAAAAGCAGCAGAGAAATAGCTAAATCCCCTAATTATTTCTCTAAACTTTCTCAGTGAATTCGCAGACATATTGAAGCATGGCTGATCCCACACAGTAGAAAAGACACACCAGGCCAGTGGGCGGATTCTTAATTAAGAGCAGGGATCTTTTATTTAGAGGCTGGCCCAAATTCTAGCTACTATCGTTCATACATGTAGGAGAGTTCCAAGAGTTTGTTTGGTTTCATTTGGTTTTACTTTGAGTATTCAAGCAAGGTGGTCGAAAGGGCAAGAGTCCTAGCAATCAGTGAAGAGATTGATTGGTCTTGTCACAATTCTTCAGCCCTGATAAATTTGTGGGCTAGAATTGCTGCATTGTTGGGTCGGGATTCCTCGGCAGCTTTCTCCATATCTGCCATATTGTGTTTTCCTCTCTCATGCCATATGATTACATAAACAGATATAAGAGTTTCTTCTCAATCTTTCATAGTTTGCAAGTATCTATACATGAATTTCAGTGTAGTCTGTTTTCTAGCTTAGGTAAATTTAGTTGATCTCATTTAACTGAGTTGATCTGTTTTATTCCCAGCTAATTTTTCCTGTAACTATTACCCATCTTAATGATGTTCTAGAGAGCCCCAGCTCTCTTACTTGGTACAGGATGGGCGGTGTATCATATTGTCGTAATGAGAAACTCTCTTAATGTTCTAATTAATCTCCCCTTTTAAGATGGCTTTGGTCATTGTGTGGATTCTTAAATTCTATTTGAGAATTTCTATAGTGTTTATTTATTCTCCTTTTAATATTTGTTATCTTTTCTCAATACTGGTGATGGATACACAAATAAAATATTTTGTATTATGATATAGGTATGCATAATCTTAAAATATAATTTCTTAGAGATCTTATAAATTCTGAACAATGGTAGTCAGCTGTTTCTTGATCATATCAATTAATTTCTACCAATTTTCCTCTGGTCCTACAGAAATTATGTCCAAAAAAACCTTGTGTAAAGGGAAGGGAAGTCAAAACCTGAACCCTTTACTGGCCGTTCACTACATTCAGCTCTTTTTTTTTTTTAAGATTTTATTTATTTATTTATTCATGAGAGACACACAGAGAGAGAAAGAGAGGTAGAGACACAGGCAGAGAGAGAAGCAGGCTCCATGCAGGGACCCCGACATGGGACTCAATCCTGGGTCTCCAGGATCATACCCTGGGCTGAAGGCAGTGCTAAACCCGGGCTGCCCCTGCACATGTTCTTGACCCTATGTTATATGTCCTACCTTGTGCTCATCTTTTATGAATACATCGGATGACACACCAAGGATTCTCTCCTTGAAATTCTATTCGTATTTCACAATTGCAGTAGTTCGAAAATTGCACTTCAACAGAGCGTGGTGGCATTTCCCAACATTAGTTGGAGATCTATGTTAGAAATAAGCTGCTCTTTAGTGACATAGAGCTGTGCAAAGGCAAATGTATATACCTGATTTTTATTGGGAGCAAATATCCTAATTAACGTTAGATTGGAGTTCCTTGGAGCACAAGTGTGCAATGTTGAATTTTTGTTGAGAGAGAGAAGAGTGACATATATAATAAGTGCTAACTGTGGCAAATTTTGAAAGCGTGGTTTGAATTGTTTATGTTTATTCAGTCATGAAGAGTAAATTAGTTAAATGCTTGCTGCAGAAAGATGAGTTAGAAGTACACCATTCAAATGTGCTCTCATGTAAAGAGAATGATTGCCTTCTAATTGGAACATTACTATTATCTTCTGGACGCTGTATGCCCCACAGTTTGGATCTCAAACCAGCTGACTTGGGCACTCTGTGCTGTGCCTGTTTGAGCTTCTATATCCTGTGTGGGTGTCAAGGCAGATCCTCACTGATGTCTGACGGCAGAGCTTGAAGGAAAGATACAGCCTGCCACTGAAAGACATGCAAGCAAAGGTGAGGGGGTCAGAGCAGGCGGGAGCCCTCTGTTCTGGGCGTGGGAAGTGAGCCTTATGCTCAATTATTTCCCCGTTCTTATTTTTATATAATTGTCCTCCCCTGACCTGCATGACTCTTCAAGGCATTCAGATACAAAGCAAACCAAGTTTTTAATTTAAATGGAACTGATCTTCATTATGTGTAATATATACCTAATAATTTATGTATCCTTTAAATGGAATTTACCAATGACTCTGGAGCCTGGAATAACATTTTTCCCCTTAAAATAATGAAAAAAAAATACTTGATTTATTCAAAAGAGATTATTGAGTGCATATTAAACACTAATCACTGTTCTAGGTGTCCAGGACCTTTGCAGCATGGGGAGCCACTGGGAATTTGAGCAGAGGGTTGACATCTGTTTTAGAAACTACTGTGGCAACTGAGTTGAAAAAGACAGTGGTAGGGATGGGCATGGTCAAGACTAGAAACAGGGGACCATGAGCAGGAGTCCTGGCAGTAAAAGACAGCATGGCAGTGACAGCAATGAGGTGGGCAGAAGGGATCACACTCTGGTGTACTTCGAATGAATGGGATTTGCTGATGACCTGGATATGAGATGTGAGAAAAAGAGCTCAATTAACAATGACTCCCCAGTGCTTTGGATCATTTACAGTCAAGTAGAAAAACAGATTTTTCACTAGAAAATATTTATTCTTGTGAAGAGAATTACATTTGAAATGTACATAATCCCAGGGCAGTATGGCCAAGAGTATGGGGCCAAAAGGAAAGCAAAGAAAGGAGATTAATGGCAGATCCAAGTCCTGCTGCATGCCAGCGACTTTGCCAATACTAGTCCACCTGTCCAGTTCCTCTGGGGCATCCACATAGGATTATTACTCTAGTCTGGATACAAGGAATTCCAGGCAGAGCTCAGATCTTTTCTCACCAATGTGGGGGCGGTAAAGTGTGAGTGGGGGAAGAGGGAGGAGGGGCCCTAAGGACACCCCTGCCCTTCCCTTCCTCCCTCCTTACTCATTGTTCCTGATACGCCCTGATCAGGAGCCAGGTGGTGCACCAGTGGCCCCAAAGTGGGAAGTCATGGTATTGAGATCCATGTAATGGAAGCATGATTGTGGATTTGATTAAGTAAAAAATAAAAATATCTGGATTCCAATTATAGATCTAGATTTAAAAAAAAACAAGCTACATTTATCATGCACAACACTGCTCTTAGCAAATCAGACACACCCACAGAATCTCCCAATATATCCTGGTTGAAACACTATATCTTTTATCTTTATTTACATTTCCAAAATTTAGGAGATAAAAGATTTTTTTCTTTATGCATATTTTATAGCATTATTTTTTTTTCAAAGCATATTTCTAGAGAAGAGTGGCCCATGGTTTTTGCCTATCCAGTTACATATGAATATAGCACAGTGTGGTAGGAACTCATATAATATTCTTTGCACATAGCTGGCGGATCTCTGTGAATTTTCTTTCAAATCTCTGTGAACTCTCCTGAACACGTCTTTGTTGCCTTTCGGTGGGGAGGTATCTAGAATTTAAATTGTGTTTGCTGAGGATGATTCTGGAAATGAAACCAAGGGAAAACAAACCATTTTATTAATCCTTGGATGTGCGTGAGAGTTGGAGCAGAGAATAATAAAATTAGGGTTTTCCTTTCTCTGCTGAAGCTACAATCGGGATAATTCTCCCTCCCTTCCAGGTTAGAGGTTTTTGCCAATAATCTTCGAAGAGAACTCTCATCAGAATGGTGTCCGTTGTGGGATAATTTATCCTTCCTCTCTTCTTTGGCTGGAAGGCTGTCTTTTCTTTATGATGTGCACCTGTTGTTCAGTGTCCATGAAGCCAGAAAAGGATTAAAAAGCTTATCCCTCCTCCTCCTATGTAACAGAGTCAAACCTGAGAGCCAAGTGTTTTTTGTCTTTTTTTTTTCCAAACTGACAGAGAACCTCGGACATGACTGAGTATCCAAATAATAGTTAACAGAGGCCAAAGCCTTTTCCCCCTAGTCCCCAGGATGGGGAAGAGCCATGGTCTCCATGGAGACCTCTCAGACCCATTGGCTCTGCAGCAGCAGCAGCAGCAGCAGCAGCAGCATCCCTATCTTTGGAAATGGGAGCACAGGGAGGGGAGGGCTTTGCTCTGGGTGCTGGTTTTCTCAACAAAGTTATGTGTATCTACTGCAGGCCACCATTACTGTTCCAGGTGTGAGGCATGGAGCGCAAACGCTCTCATGGGGTACAGGATAGGTTTGTTGAGGACTGGTGCCTACAGAGGAAGGTTTGGATGAATCTGGAGCCTTAATACAAATCTGGTCCCTGGACCAACAGCATAGGCATCACCTGGGAGCTAGTTCAAGAGGCAGAAACTTCCAGACATCCTGAATCAGAGTCTGTGTTTAATAAGATGAGCAGGGGATTCGAGTGTGCATTTGGCCGGGGGTTGAGAAGTGCTGGTCCAGCATGCACAGAAGCTAGAACTTCGGGCTTTGACCACATTTGCTGCAGCAGCCCCTCTGCTTGCCACAGCCCTGTTCCCCCATAGTTCTCTTGCCATGAAAAGCATCCCTTTATCCCAGTCCCCAGAGCCTGAGTGGCTCTCTAAAAACCACTGTCACCTCCCTCACTGCTACTCTGCAGGGTCCCTCCAGATGATCTCCAGAAGCTGCCCAGCCTCACAGCCACTACTTTGGTTCCCTGGCTCAGATCACTAACCTTTGCATAGTTTTTTTGTTTGTTTGTTTGTTTTGTTTTTGTTTTGTTTGTTTGTTTGTTTTTTGCCTCCACTCTGACTCCCTACCAGTGGATTCCCCCACTCTGCAGTCATGCTGATTTTGCTAAAATTCAAATCTGTTCAAGCTCTGCTTAAAGAACTTGAATTGCCTTCCCATTGCTCTCAAAGAAAATCCACACTGCCTGGGTGGCTTCCAAGATCCAAGGGATGTCATTCCCCTCCAGCCTTGCCTCACGCAACACCCCAAACACCCACACCTGCCTGAGTTAGACAAAGGCACTTTACCAGGTAAGTCTTATGGCTACCTGGCATGCTTACCTTGCACCTGTAGACAGAAAGTGAGCAAGCGAACAAGAGAAATTGAGGAAAGGAGGGAGAGAAAGAAAAAGGGGGAGACACAGAGATCTTCCTCACCCTGACATTATCCAGAAAATGGTCCACTTTATCATATCATGCTGCATGTGGGTGTTACCTCCTCGCCTCCTGGTGCTGCCGGCCCCCGCCCCCAGGAACAGAAAATGAGCTAAAGCAGGTGCCAGTGCCACCAAGCCAGGGGCAGGTGCCTCAGAAGGAGTAGAAGCCCAATAAGGAGCAGAGCAGGAGCTCAGAGGAGCTCACGGGAGTGCAACTGCTCCACAAGTGTGCAAGTGTGTGCTGTGATGTTAGCTTATTGCAAGTGGTGTTTGATGACTGCTACTGAGCACAAGGACTGCAGGCTTGTGCAGCTCAGGGGATATGAGATGCCAGAGGGGGTGCCTGCATGCTCAGTTGATGAAGCATCTGCCTTTGGCTCAGGTCATGATGTCGGAGTCCTGGGATCAAGCCCTGTCTAAGGATCCCTATTCAGCAGAGAGTCTGCTTCTCCCTCTCCCTCTGCTGCTCCCCCTGTTCACCCTCTCTCTCTCTCTCTCAAATAAATAAATAAAATATTAAAAAAAAAAAAAGGAGCTGGAAAGGAAGTATTGCCTGGTCTCCTGGTATACCTGGTTTACTCCATGGAAATGCAAGCGTTCATTGTAATGCTAAAACACTGCTGTATTATGGGCCAGAGCACAAGATCTGTATGCATTTCAAGGCGAAAACATAAACTTTAAAATATCCTCTAGCACAGTGTGGGCCCCTTTTTATTCTACGACCCCAGGCCCCAAAATAAAGCCAGGTAACCACAGTAGCCTTCTGTCAGTAGTGTTTTGGGAAATTTGTGCGTCACACTTGGTGTCATACCAGATGGGGAAAGGTCAGCAGCTACAAAGATGACATAGCCAGCAGGAAACGAGAGCAAAAAGCTACTCACAAACTCCATTAAAGGATTTTTCTTTTTAGGAGTTAAAATCATGGCACTCACACAAGCACGATTGTGAATCAAAGATTTTTATTTAACGTATGTATTTACTAATGAGCGAACTGGTAAGGTGTAAACTGGTTCAGTTGAGGATTTGACCCACCAGATTTGTATTATCTGCAGGAAAACTCTCCTGCACCTCCCTGAACAGACAGAAATGTTCATATTGTAACCTGTCTTCTATTAACGTCTTCCTTTGTGGAGTTGTAAAAGCCCAATCACAGGCAAACAAAGGTATGGACAGCCAAGATGGGTGAATGGAAAGACACCCAAAGGCCACTTAATCATTTCTTGCCCATTTTAATCCTTCACAGTGTTTCCTGACAACATATTTGAGGTGGTGAAATATTGGATCTGACCACTCACAGTCCTTAGATTTGGTCTGTCTACAGGTAGGATGCCTGCTGAAGATCAGAAGACATTGTAGGGTTGGGACATTCTTGAAAGCAAGAACCATGCCCAGTCTTCCATCCATCAGGACCCTTCCTACTCCATAGAATTAATAATCTATAAATATTGGGCAATTTTGGAAATATTGAGATTAAAATAGCCTGATCCCTGGAAAAATAAAGTCCTTGCTTGGGGCCATGATAGGGAAAGGAATAGCATGCTTAAATACCAAATGTTTGAACTTCCCATTCAAATTTTAAAAGAAACACAGTCATGAACTCCTTTTCAGGGAAGCTTACCAGTACTCAAGAGAAGTCTACCGCAGAGTGACTGAGGCATGTTTCAGCTCTATTATTAAAATAATAAGGAAAGCAGGCAAGCTTTCATACCCAACCTGGAGATGAGACTTTCAATGGAAAAATAGCAATCCACGTTTATTCACAGATATTCATAGTTGTTAAATGAACTATATAAAAATGTGTCTGATAAACAGCTTAAGCAGTCTTAACTGTATATGTTTGATTATAATATCCCTCTATTATGTAGGAAAATAACATGCTATTAAGAATAAATTTTTCATAGCTACTTAATTTGATGAAGTCATCATGTCTTGTCAATCCACACAATAAAATTTTTATGAAAATTAGCTGATAAAGATATAATTCCCATTGAAATTTCTGGCCAAAGACTTAGGTCAATGACATTAAAACCAAACCAACTTAACTCTTAAATCATTGCTGCCCATTTAGCTTGATTTTCTCTTAAAAAAATGATAATTTTTTAAATGACTAAGACCATGCTTATGTGTAACAGGTTTCTTGTAAATGTTTGTTCTGCCTTCCTTACTTTGCAAATAGAATGAAAATGCAATTAAAATATAATCTTAGAATGCTGAAACACTTTTGGAAATGTTTAGATAGATAATTGTTATTTTTTTATGTTACGTAAAATCTTGTGGAATTCTTCCTTATGTGTGTCTGCACATGTGTGTTTGCTTTTCCACAAAACTATATTTCATTATGTTTCTAATCTAGAAACAAAGAAGAGTCATGTTTTTTTTTTTTTAATTAGTCACAACTAAATCATTGTCAAATTTTATGAGATGTCTTTCACTGGCAGAGTCGATCAATATATAACAAGCCAGTCAGATATATTTTTGAAAATAATCCCATCCACAGGACAGCAGCACTACTTTAATTATATTTTCACAATTAGGCTGGCTGCATGTCATTAGTCTCCCTGATAGCATTCCGCATATCATCACCTCATTTTCAAGCACACATCTGTTGGAGGCAAGCCACCCCACACACTTTATTCTTCTCTGCTTCACACTTCTGTGAAGTGCGTGGCAGTGCTGAGACTTACAAATTGTCTTGCTAAAATGCTTTGGGAAAAAACACAGGAGCCTTACGCAGGATATAAACAAAGGGAATGAAAAATTCTAGGATCAGAGGATGGATTGCCCTCCTGTCAGGCCCAACCTCAGGGACTGCGGGCTACCTTTTGCACTAATTCTTTCTGACATGGCTTCAGAAAATGGGGAAATGTAGTGATTTCTCTGGTCTTGCTCAGAACCAATGAAGTTTTCCTTTAGTCCAATTTCAAAAACATGAAATTCTTTCACACAATGCTGGAGCTGTAGTGAGAAACAATTCTGAGCAATTCTCTACTTTAAAATTAAAAAAGAAAAGAAGAGAAAAGAAAAAACTATTGAGCCTGGAGAAGATAGGGAGGAAAGGGCAGTGTGAAACATCTACATGTGACAGAAGCAATTGCTAGTTTTATTATTTGGGGGTTAAGTGTGCTTTAAATGTGTTCAAAGAAAACAGGCCCAATTTAATTGTGCTCCCCTATAGCTCTAAATACATAAAATTCAGAATCTATTAGAAAAGGTGCTTTGTAGAGTAGAGTAGATATGTATACAGTAGTGATGTTTAGAATATTGGTTAAAATGGCCACATTAAGAAATTCTGAGGTAATAGGAAGAAATTTACGTATGTGAATGAAGAGGCCAGGAATGATCTTCACTTATATGAAAGTGTGGCCATAGAGGGGTGGTGGTGGTGGTGAGCCATTTCCATGTATGAATAAATGAGCAGTAGCTCACAGGCATGAGAGAGAGCACTCTGGTTCTTCGAGTTGTGTTGCTCTAATAATAATTAGAGTGATTTCAGCAACTTTGGAGAGTTCTTGTTTCCTGCTCGACTGGGGACCAGGAATGGACCTGCTGGGGTGAGAGCCCAGCTTTTTGGATCAGTAGCCAGTGCAGTGGCTCCCAGCTCTTATCTGTCATTCATTTGTTTGCAGCTTAATGAAATTGCTCATCCATCACTCAGCTGCCTCCCTCCAAGGGAACCTGAGACCCATCCTGTTGGCCTCTTGGAGTAGTCAGTTATGGTGGCCCCATGCCCAAATTCTAACAAAGTGACTGGGCATTGCATGTGAATTAAGACAGTGCTGCTGCTTGTCATAATTTGCTCTTTGCACCACAGAGCGTGGTTCTGGTTTTATTGTACCTTTTTAAAAATGGAAGGAAATCATACTCTTGTAGTTTCGTTGAATTATTTTGGTCATTGTCACCAATACTGAATAATGTTGGATATTTGAGTATATCTCAGTATTCCTGAGCAAGGCTCTTGTTAAAAGAGAATTTAATAGCTTTAACATAGTTTTTATTCCCACTTGATGAATAGACATTGTTATCTCTTTTCCAAATCAATGTATATGGTAGGTTGACTAAAATGTTTTCCAATTACATTAGAGAAAATATATACGAATATTAATATCTGGAATGTCCTCTGTCCTTGAACCAATATAATCTTCAAGGTCCAATTAATCAAAGTTTTAGTAGGGATTACTGGTGGCCTTCCTACAGTACACACTTCTGTATGTGTTGCTGTAAAATATGAGAAAGGGAGACAGAACGTAAAGACTGCTAACTCTGGGAAACGAACTAGGGGTGGTAGAAGGGGAGGAGGGCGGGGGGTGGGAGTGAATGGGTGACGGGCACTGGGGGTTATTCTGTATGTTAGTAAATTGAACACCAATAAAAAATAAATTAAAAAAAAAAACAAACTGTATGGCACATTGCTCTGTGATAATAACACAGTCTAGCATTGGCCCCAATTTACTGGCTTTCAGCAACAACAGTACCAAAAACTAGCCCTTTATCTGATACGTCATTTGCAAATATCTTCTCCCATTCTGTAGGTTGTCTTTTAGTTTTGTTGACTGTATCCTTTGTTGTGCAAAAGCTTCTTATCTTGATGAAGTCCCAATAGTTCATTTTTGCTTTTGTTTCTTTTGCCTTCGTGGATGTATCTTGCAAGAAGTTACTGTGGATGAGTTCAACAGTACCAAATTTCTGCCAAAGCTGTATGTATTTCTGCTATCAAAACATAACTAGAGAGCAGCCCGGGTGGCTCAGCAGTTTAGCGCCACCTTCAGCCCAGGGCATGATCCTGAAGACCCAGGATGGAGTCCCAAGTCAGGCTCCCTGCATGGAGCCTGCTTTCTCCCTCTGCCTGTGTCTCTGCTTCTCTCTCTCTCTTTCTCATAAATAAATAAAATCTTTAAAAAAAAACCATAACTAGACATGTTTTAATACAGGATGTATGCGAGAGATAAGGATTTTCTATAATGGCTAAAATGCATCCTCTTAAAACATTTTTATTGCAATATCGTTGACTCATTTAGTTGGCAGATAAAAAGTAAAACAGATACAACAACTATGCAAAACTATCAATATCTTATAAAGCTAATCATATGCTGCCCTATGACAAAGCCATTCCAAACCCAAATCTGTCTCTAATGGAAGTACTCACTTTTGCTTACAATGCGCATGGGCTAGAATGTTCTTAGCAGCATTCTTCATAAGAGCCCCAAACAGGAAGCCACCTAAATTCCCCAAAAAGCTAAATGGAGAGGAATCAAGATACTTTCACACAATACATGATACTTAACAAAGAAACAAGGATGAATGGCCACCAGCTACACACATGTGGATGAGTCTTACAAAGGCAATATTGAGTGAAGGGAACCAGACAAAAAAGGATATGTATTATGTGTTTCTATTTATATAAAGTTCAAAACCAGGCAAAACCAACCTAATGTTGTTAGAAGTCAGGAAATGGTGACCTTGGAGGGTGATCACCACAAAGGCATTCCGCTGGGGGAGGGGGTCCTCAGGAATGCTGGTCATTTATTGTTTCTTGACCTAAGCATTTCTTACTGCTGAGGTCAGTTGGGGAAAATTCAATGAACTGTTCATTTAAAATAAATGTACTCTTTTTTAAGTATATTACACTTTACTAGCAAGTTTAAAAAATAATGCAGAAAAATATCAATACAGAAACTAGATCATTTGTATTTTTTAAAATACTGAATACAGGGGTACCAGAATGGCTCAGTTGGTTGTGTCTGACTCTTGATCTCACCTCAGGTCTTGATCTCAGGTTCATGAGTTCAAACCCCACATTGGGCTCCATCCCAGCATGGAGCCTACTAAAAAAAATTTTTTTTGAATTACTGAATATGGTTTTAACAGTTTAAATGGAAATGTGTATTTGGGTTTTAAGTTAATTATATAATTTTGATAAAATTCTAAATAGTTATAAATTTGTGCTCAAATTAAAAGCATGCCTCTCAATTTTGATAGACACTATCCTTAACAGAGTACACCAAGTACGGTGGGTTATCACTTCCTTCCAAAACAGAGAGAAGTGAAACATTCTAGTGGGTAGGTTTGTTGGAGAGGATGTAAATACACGTGTTGGAAATAATTGTAGGCCATTCATAAGCATTAATGGAAATCAAACATTCCTTTGGAATTCCAGTGTTGAATACCAGAAGAATACAAAGTTCTACTGTAGAGAAGACGAGCAGATCAATACTGTTTTAGCCATTATCATGTTTTGTTTTGTTTTTTTAACTTTCTTCTCCTTCTCCTCTCCCTCCTCTTCCTCTTCTTCTTCCTCCCTTTCCTCCTTCTTTTCTTCTTTTTCACCCCCTCCTCTCCTTGTATGGGATCTCCTTTCTCCCCCATTCCCTTTTCTGGTTCTTATCTTTCATTACATCAGGTTGGAGCTTTAGGCAGATAGTCATTTTTATTTTTCTAGACTGTTAAGTCAAAAGGAATTATTTTCATGTTCCTTTTAATTTGGGAGTATGTGTCAATGTGTCAATGAGGTTTGAACAAATATATTTTGAAAATTTACTTATAAATTACATTACATCTCATATTTTTCTACATTGAGATCCTAAATGCATGTAGGATGGCTTTAGTCCTCATTAAAATGCTTTTTAACCCACTTGTGGAAAGCACAGAATAATGTATAAGTTTGTCAAATCAGTAGATTAATTAGATTGTACACTTGAAGCTAATGTAACATTAGTTTTTGTGCCAACAATGCATAAAAAATATAAACACACAAACTTTTTAAGAAGATCTAGAACTTTTGGTCTTTGGACTTTTCCACATATCTCAATTTCATGCAATGAAAATGATTGCTTTTTGATTTGAACTTAAAGATACGTTAGATAAAATTAGAAATAAATATGGTTTGAACTTAAAAATAGGTTAGATAAAATTAGAAATAATTTTTATGAGGTCTATGTTTGTCAAAACAGTGGTCTCTGGATGAAGGAGATGGAATAAACTTTCTCACTGCCCCCTCTGAACTTCCTGTCAAGTTTACTTCCCAGTTCATGGTTAATTGCCTTGATCATATAGATTTGGCCTTCATAAACACTCAAAAACTATTTAGTTGTTTAGGCCACACACACTTGATTTTATTTTTTAAAATATTTTATTTATTTATTTGAGAGAGAGAGAGTGAGAGAGAGCACAAGCAGGAGGAGAGGCAGAGGGAGAGGGTGAAGCAGACTCCCCACTGAGCAGGGAGCCTGACATGGGGCTTGATCCCAGGACCCTATGATCATGACCTGAGCTGAAGGCAGATGCTCTACCAACTGAGCCACCGAGGTGCCCCAGGCCACACATACTTTAGCGGACAAAGTTGTGAGCAAACTCTGTTTAAACCCACATTTTATTAAATGTTTGCAGTCATCATTATTACTATCTTCACCAATATTATCATTATAACTTAATTACTCTGTGCTAGGTACTTAGCTGTGCATTTTGCTTCCATTATCTAAATATAAAATAGCTCTAAAAAGAAAACTTTCCATTTGTTTTTTTATATATATGTAAATATATATGACATATATAAACATATATATAAACATATATATAAACATATATATAAACATATATATAAACATATATATATGTTGATACATATATCAACTGATAAAAGAAAAGCAATTTCTGTATGTATCAGATACTAACTCAGTTGCTGACTTAATACACAAATGAAATTGTTTCATTGTTGTATGAGTACATATATGGATAGGTGTTTAGAGTCTGAGAAGTTCTGTTTTTGGATCTCACACACTCCAGTGCTTATTACAAAAAAAAATGACTTTAAAAATATAATTAATACATTAATTATATTGTGACAACCCAATGGGTGTTATTAGCCCCATCTAACAGAGAAGGAAACTAAGTCATAAGGGACTTAAAGTTAAGAAATGGTCCAACGTCACATCACTAATGAATAGCTGAGCTGGACATTCACACTCACAGCTGACTGTGCTTTCCCCATATGATCTTGTTTTTCTCCAATTTATCAGTGTATCTTAACTAAGTCCCTTCTAGTGGGGACACTTCAACAGAAATAAAAAGAAGTCTCAAAGACTGTTCCTTCTCCCCTGATGGTCCTAGTCCAGCTGTGGAGTGAAGCAGCATCGACCCAAAGATAAAACATAATATAGACTACAGCAGCCTGTAGTATTGGATAATCAATCAACAACGAATAATGCGATGATGCTACAAAATCAAGAAGGGGATGAAAATGAAAAACCAAGGAACCTTTGAACGACCCAGATTGAACGGGTAGGACCATTTTGTACGTGAAGGTGAGCACGCTCACGAATGAACACATCGATAATGCAACTGAGGGTAACCTGCTCCAAATATACTAAGTGGACCAGCAGGAGGGCGACGGAAGGAGCCCCTGACTCTAGCCTGCAATCACAAGAAAGGCCCCAGTCCTATTCTGAGAGGAGCTTTCCCTGCCACATCGAATTAAGAGCTTTACAAGGGGAGGAATCTTGCAGGGCCAGTTAGCCCTCAAAGATGCAATGCGCTGCCCTACTGTCCTTCTGAAGGACACCGGTCTGAATGTTAAGACCTAAATCAAAGCCGAGTTGGAGGGTTTAAACACAGAGTAAACTCAGGAGCATCCCAGGAGAGCCGACTGAAGTGCTAATGCCCTAAGAAATGAAAGTGTGTCATTAATTGTGCATGGCTGGCTGGAGGAGGGATGCAGAGCGCCTCACTGCTGGAGGAGCTTCTGAAACTTCCAGGTGCTCTTCAGAATCCAGGGCAGGTGAGGGAGCCGCAAGCCTTGTTATGGGTGGGGTGATGGGCATCTTTCCCTGTGGTGATGCAGAGCTGCAGATGCCCTTGAGAGTCTGCAGAGGGAAGCTGGAGGTTGCAGGACTCGGGATTGTTCATCTACCTCCGCTGGGTATTTGCAGGGCAGGCTTCCTACGTGGGGGAGAGGGGTCTCCCTGCAGGGACCCTCAGTGGACACATCAAGAGCAACTTCTCCCTCTGTCTCTATGGACTCAGACCCTCCTTCCCACACATGCATGTACACACACACATACACACACACACACACACGTCATTCTGGCTGCACAAGCCTTGAGGTCATCATTATTTATTATGTCTGAGGGAATGCTACTGTCCCCCGTGACAACTGTGATTAATGATAATGTGCAAACCTGAGGTAATTTGCTGACATATTAGATCTTTGTGAGGCACCAGAATGGGAGCAGCATTTTTCAAGCACTGCTCTGCTGGAGCCCCAGGGCCTGCACTGGCTCCCGGTGGAAGGGGTGGGGGGTGGAGGCTCCCCTGGCTGCTGCTCCATGTTTAGCAATTTTATGTGTTTATTTGTTTATAACTGTTTGTTAATATTTTGGATCAAGAAAAGTAAGCACTGTCTACAAAAATAAAAAAAGTTTGGAGACAATGGCATGGAATATTATATTATGCTGCAAAGAAACATCCCAAGGGAATGCTTGGACTGTTCTCTAGAATCTTCTAGACCTTTGTGGGTGTGTGTCTGTTTTGAGATCATCTATATTTGTTTGCTTGGGGCCCCATGACAAAGGACCACAGGCTGGGGCTCAAACAACAGAAGTTTATTTTCTCATAGTTCTGGAGGCCAGAAGTCCATAGTCAAGGGGTCTACAGGGTTGGTTTCTCAAGAGACTTCTCTGCTTGGCTGATAGACACCATTTCTCCCTGTGTCCTCACATGGTCGTCCCTCTGTGTGTGTCTGTGTCCTGATGTCCTCTTCTTAGAAGGACACTAGCCTTTGGATTGAGGCCCACACCAGAGACCTTGTTTTTAGCACCTCTTTAAAGACCCCATCTCCAGGGACACCTGGGTGGCTCAGTGATTGAGCATATCTGCCTTTGGCTTGGGTTGTGTGATTCTGGAGTCCTGGGATCGAGTCCCGCATCTGGCTCCCTGCAGGGAACCTGCTTCTCCCTCTGCCTGTGTCTCTGCTTCTCTCATGAATAAGTAAATAAAATTGTAAAGAAAAAAAAAAAAAGGGACCCCATCTCCAAATACTCCGAGGTATTGAGAATTAGGACTTCAACATTTGATTTTGGGGGAGATTCAGCCCATTGTCTGAAAAAGTTGTCTATGGGTTTTGTGATCACAGAGTCTATGGGTTCTGCCCGTGGGTGGCCTCTACCCCATTTCAGAGTCCTCTTTTTGGTCACATTCTATTGATTCCAGTGTGTCAGACAGCCTGGTTGCCTTCGTCGGCCTGCTTTGTTGTCTAATGACTTCTTACTCATCCTCACCTTCATTCAGTTACTGCATATTTCAGTGGGAGATCCTCCCTAAGTTTCACAGCAAATCCCAGTATTTGTCTCATTATATTAAAACTGTGCATTTGATATAACTTTCATCACCTGTAGGCCCAAAAGAACGCACCTCTCTGCCACGAGTGCAGGTCGTTCTGTGTTTCTGAGTCAGTCTGTCTGACAGGTTCTGTCCATGAACTGAAGTCAGCTGGTGGTTCTTGCCAGCGGGTAAACTGAGTGACTGGCTGCTTTTTAAACAAGGTCTCTGCCAGTTTGGTGACCTGCCTCTTTGTTCTCCTTGAACGACATTGATACTTCTGCTCAACAATATTAGTGCCCCCTATGGACTGTGTTGTTTGCTGGGAAATAGGTTCATAGCCCACTGTGAGGGCTGACCGGTATGACCTTTGCAACAAAAATACCAAGGTCCTGCCGTGTTTGTGCTGACAAGCAGTGGGAAGCTGTGTGTGCTCCCTTCTCATGTCCCTTCCTGGGGGTGTACGTTAGCCTGCACACAACTTCTGTATCACGCACACGTTCAGGGACAGTTCGTGTTCTAGATGGGGACAGGATAGGAGGCGCAACATGTAATTGTCTTGTGAAATGAGTAATAGGGGCTCTTGGTCTTAAATTCAAAAACACTGGGTGTTATACTATATTTTGGCAATTTGAATTTAAATATAAAAGATATAAAAATAAGGGAAACAATTCAGAAACACATTAACACACAAAAATTAACCATCCCCTCAAAGAAGCCACCCCTTCCAGAACAAACAGACAAATGATTCAAACCTAATCAACCATTCTTGTGTTTGATTTGGAACTGCCCTCAAATTCCCCCAGACCCCGCTTTTCAAAATCTGAGAGAAAATCATTCCAAAATGAAGTTTTACCATTCTTTTGTTTTTCTGTTTCAGGAACAATATGCCCAATACAACAAGATGTGTGCGTGTCTCCAGTTAGCTAAGACACATTTATGAAAATTAGAACGGATACACGGATAGCTTAGAAGATGATTATTTCCCAAAAGTTTTCTTTAGCTGAAAAAGTGATTTACTTCAGGATTGCTTTAAATAGCTCTCCGTGAATGTAAAATATGATTCAATGTGAGAAAAAAAAAAAACAAAAAAAAAACTTCACAGCCTTCTCCTCAGGAACATACGTTTTGAAATGCGGTGTAAGCCTGTGTTCTAAATCTAAGAAGTGAAGGGTGAAGCGTCCGCGTTCCCGTACTTATGCACAGAAGCACTCCTTTCCTTGACACATCTAGGTGACATCACAGCACTAAAAGCTGCCTCGGAGAGTAAGGGTCAGAAAAGCAAGTTGTCGTCCAGCTTTATCTCTGGGCCATGGGTAATTGGGTACTTGGGCCATCTCTGCTCCTCTGGGCTTTCCCTCTTGGAAAATGATGGAGCAGGACGTTTGTCCCTCGAAGCCCAGGATCTGATGTGATAGTAGCTTCGTGGGCTGTGCAGCTGGACGACCTAGAAGTGAAGCTGTGCGGCCTTGGGCAGGTGGTGTGCACATTCTCAGTTTCTCCATCCAAAAAGCAAGAACAAAAAGTAGTCCCCAGCTCATCAGCTTGCCGTGGAGGATTGAATTATTTAATCCCCGTGAAACACCTACATCAGGATTGGGACCCTGGTGTCACTCCAACACAGTTGCCGTGGTTGTTGTTCTACAAGCAGTGGGTTAAAAATCACGGTAGCTGAGATCTGCCACGAGCAGCTGATGGCAAGAGGGCAGATTCTCCCCAGCTGTGTCACAGGGAGCGGTTCGTGGCCTTGACCCCATTAAGTCAACTGGTCTCCGCCTGCAGTGTAAAGTGGCTTGGCAGTGTTGACGTGAGCTCGGTTCTCTGGCACACGAACAAAACGCTTTTTGTGTGCGTGAGGTCAGAATTTCAGCAAGGAGCGTAAATTGCTGGGATAATTTGGCACTAATTGGTCAGAGTTCATGTTGATTCAGCTAAACCTTGGAAAAGAAAGTTGCCATTTATAGAGCTTTACCAATTACATGTTACCCCCTCTGATGCGTTAAAAGGAAAAAATACCAAAAATGAAACGGCTAACTAAAATTGAATATGACAACCGGAGTCTAGGGAAGGAGAACCATGAAATGTCCATAATGAGAGTAAAGTTGCTAAACAAAACCAAAATAATTCACAATGATTTTTCTTATGTATGCGGCTTTCTGAGGCTGCTAGTTTAAGATTATGAGCTCTTTGTTAGCCTTGAATTAATCCTGTCAATTAAAAGAAAACCAAAACTCTTCAGGCTTCATGACTCGGAGTAACCGTAGTGCTGGGCTTAAAATGTGGGACCCCTATGAAGGGCCAACGGGACACTGATGTTCTTCTGTGTTACTTCACAGTTGACCCCGTTGGAGACCAGGTGCAGAAAGCTCTGGAATCCCAAGAGCCACCTTCATTTAGCGAGCAAACCTTGTCTGTGGCAGGAAGCACCGAACAGTGCTGATCTCTTTGGTGGGACATTATTGTAAGCCTATCCCTGGCATAAATTGTAGAGTTCAAGGCTCTTGGATATTCAGCATCCGTGTGTGTGTGTGTGTGTGTGTGTGTGTGTGTGTGTTTTATGAGGTAGAAACATGAAACTCATTGCCTAGTAGAGCCCTTGATGTTTGTCGTATATACTAAACTCTCATTGGTTGGAAAGCTCTCTGTACTGCATCAGGTGACAGAGCTTTTCCTTTTGCAGCCAAATCTGAGATAAATAAAATATATCAGTTTTATTATTTTTATTCAGTAACACTTATATTAATTCTATCACTTTTAGGGGAAAAAAAAAAAAACCAAAGATGTACTGCAAAATATTTAGAAACAGGAATGACTGTTAAATAATGAGGAACCCCTGTCATCCTGTGCCCCAGAAGTGAACATTTTCAAACATGTTGGAGTAGATTTATCCAGCTTTCTTCCTAAGATAATATGTGAAATTATGTCATTTTACAACTTTTGCTTTTCCTACAGGACCTATTAAAAACATTTTTCCATAGAGTACATATACCTCACTGGCATTTTCTGTCTTTTCTTTTTTTAAGATTTTTATTTATTCAAAGAGATTTTATTTATTTATTTATTTATTTATTTATTTATTTATTTATCCATCCATTCATTCATTTATTTATTCATTCATTTAATGTGCAACTCTCTGGGGGGCAGAGGGAGAAAGAGAACCCCAAGCAGACTTCCTGCTGAGTGTGGAGCCCAATGTGGGGCTCTGTCTCATGACCCTGAGATCATGACCAGGGCTGAAATTGAGTCAAATGGTCAACCAACTGAACCACCCAGGCTCCCCTCACTGGTATATTCTGAATCAGACACCACATGTAAATAATTGCAGGGTCACCTCATTATAAAGAGCTTGTATACAGCTTCCCCCCCCCATTTTTGTCCATAGAGGCAGCCACTTTCTCCTACAGCCAATCCATTATAACCATGGAAATGTTATTAATGATTGAGGCAGGTAGAGCACCATGCTTTCTTTGCACAGTGATGCCTCCCACACTCCAGAGCATAGTCTGTTTTGTACCTGGTCAGGTCTGGCAGGTGGGTGGTCGGTCCTGGCTTGTTTTCTCAGCAGAGGGGTCTCCTGGCACCCCCTCCTGGCTTCCAGGCTGAGCCTCTATCCGTGGGCAGACCCGGCTTTGTGTGTTCTGCCTGTGCTGTGTTCTCCCCACCTCTCCAGAACCTGCTTCCTGATTTCCTAAGTCCTGAATCTTCCTCTGAATCCTCTTTCTCTCTCCTTTCAGTGGGACACAGCCTCCAGCCAATCATTTCGGAGAAAGGCTGCATGAGAAGTGCATTTTGAAGAACGTATGTTTGCAAAAAGAATTTAAGTTCCAGGATACTTTGTCTTTCAGAAATGTAAAATAATTTTATACGAAATCATTTCCCCATTGTCTTTTGGCTTCCAGGGTAGTTGCTATTCTGATTCCTGACCTTTGGGTATAAATTTGCTTTCTGTTTTCTCTTTGGAACCAACTAGGCCCTTCTCTTAATCCCTGAGATTCCTGTAATGTTATGAGGATGTGTTTGGCTGCTCCCTTGTTTCACTCACGGTGCTAATCTTTGAGCAGGCTCTTGCAGACACACTCCTGTCCTTCACGGTGGGGTGACTGCCTTACGTGGCTTCTTGGGTGTTTCCCTCCCCACTCAGTCCACCTTCTGCCACACTGGGACTCCTGCCATTCGGGTGTTAGACCTCCCGGATGGAGATGATGATGTCTTAAGTCTTTATTCTTTTGTTGTCCAGATTTTATCATCCTTGTTGTTGGAGAGCCTACAAATTTCTCCCAACTTTTTTCTTCTTGTTGTTATATTAAGTTAAAAAAATCCGCTTAGCTTCTAATCACCCCCAAATTCTGTTTCTGCTTATTAGGCAGAGAACAAACCTTTAGGCTTCAGAGTGGGTGAGACAGGGGCGGTCACAGGATATAGGGTAGGGGAGGAGGACCCGGGCATTTTCAGGCAGCATCTTCTGGTTCAGCCCCTACTCACTCCACATCTCAGAAGGATCTGGTGTCTCCAGTTCCTGAGGTGTTCAAAGGTTCTATGTGTGCAAGGAAAGGGTGTCCCCAGATAGCCTTCCTCCCCCATCCTTCCTTGTACACACCTGCTGCTCTTCCATCTACCCCTGGCCCTGGAGAGTGGAGCCAGTGTGTGTGGACATTTCACTCTAGCTCTGCAGGATTCAATGTCTCTGCAGCGGGATGCCCTCCCTTCCTCTTCTTCATCTCCTCGTCCTTCTGTGGCTCTCCCGCCCTCCCCAAGGAATTGCAAACTTGCATTTATAAAACTACTTTCTTATAATATATGAATTTTGCATATAGCCAGTATGTACAAGAGCATTCACTTTGCTCTTCTCTTCCCAAATGGAAGAAAGAGCACTAGCTCCTCTTTTGTCATCTTTGGCTTGATAGGTAAATTAATTTCATCGAATTGTCATCACTTTTACTGCTGAATATGCCTCCAGGTAGGCACATGTTTCTGAAAATAGAGCATTCACTCTTTCACATAAAATAGTCACATGGCAGTTTCTACAGATATAGACCACATATCATATAATCTTAAATAAATGTATGGATAAGGAGCAATTAACTATTCTGTCCCTTTTTGGATTAAATCTCTGTGTGTGTTCATAGATGTAAGGACACAGTGTGTTGAGGATAGGAAACAAAGACAAATCATTTAAAAAATTTTTGAGGTCTCTTTGTGTAACAGCTTATGTTTCAATTTGATGACTATTTCCACAAATTGCCTTTATTTTCTTAATTCTTTAAATATAGGCGAAGTACTGATGACCAAAATATGGGAGCCCTCTGGTGGTGGTTGGTGATGAAAATACGTTTAGATTCAGACTAACATATTCATTCATCCTTAGGCTTAAATTCTAGGTTCATGAGATCTAGTTATTTTAAAATTCCTGAAAATGTAGAAATAAATTAAATTTAAAAAATGAACAAAACTAACTAAAACTTTACAAACTTTTGAATATAACTGCACTAGGAAAAAAATATGACTTTTAAAGGGTGTGATCAGCTGAGTTCAACCAAGTTCTTATGACTACTCCTGGAAGCCAATGGAACTGGAACCCAATTCTATGTTGGGTCACAGAGGAGCCCCGATGTCCTTGGGGCCTTGCTGTCTACTCTCAGCAGTTCAGAGGCCTTGAGATGGGCCCAAGAAATTGCTACTGATTGGCCTTGAAAGAAGTAAGGTATGTAAGCTGCAGTAAAGAGGAATTGTGTTAGTTATCGCCATGGTCACAGGGGCCATATTTGCCATGTGACTCCTCTCCTCACCTGGCCAGTGAAGACGGAAGTAGAAGCTGGGTGGGAGGTAACAGTTTCCGGTCCCTATAAGGAACAACTTACTATGAAAAAAGAATATTTCAAAAAACTGGGAATGGGCTGCCTTGGGAAAGTAGCGAGTTCCCCATGACTGTGAGTATTCAAGCAGAGGATGGAGACCTGCTTGTCAGAGGGGCCTTGCAGGGATTCAGGCTTTCAGGGATTGTCCTGGGCTCTGTGATCCTTTCTGACTCTCCGACCCTAGTCCTACGTGGGTTAATAATCAATAGCCATGTGGGAGCAGCTGAAGGCATCGGAGGCTTTCTGTTTATGGGAGTTTCAGGAATGCAAGGCAGTATTAGTGCATGAAGTGGGTCTCAGCAGGGGTGAATGTCGTTTGTCTCCAGTTCCAGGAGAGTAGATGTATCTAGGCTATGTGTTGCCTTATTTCTGAAAGGGTAACCAGCACAGATCACTCCTGATCTCTGGGAACTCTCTAGCTGTTCAGGAGCCATGAATTTAGAATCACAGATGGGATCATGCATATGTCTGTGGGATGCTGGCATTCCTTTCTGAGCAACAGTTCCAATTATATTGCACTCCTTGTGACCACATCTGCATATTTCACAGTCTTTTTGAGATCCTTGTAGGCATGATTTTGTCACCCAAAACAGCAAGGATATGCTCCTCTTTTATTTTTATGCTTTCAAAAACAAACAGACCTTAGAATTTGACAAGCTTGCAGAAAATATTTTTCACCAACTGTGTTTGTAATCCAACAAGTTGTTACAGCAAGGGGTCATTGTTCCTTCCTTAACTATCTCAAGAGTTAGCCGTAATGCTCTTTGAAGAGAGAACATAATTCCATTCTCTAGAAGGGGGGGGGGAATGAGTGAACTCCACACGTTATTTTAATTGGACGCAGTTTCTAAAGTTAATCTATATCAATTTGAATAGCTTATTTTACAGATACCTACCTTACGAATTGAGTCGTTCTAATTCAGTTGGTCTGAAGGGGAACCAGGCCATTGAGAATTCATCGAAAGCCCAAAGCAATTCCAATGTCCTGTAAAGTTTGGGAGTCAGGGCTCAGCCTAAACCAACAGCTACCTTAAGCGAGTGGTTCTCCAGCATTCATCACACCCAAATTACCCCAAGGGCTTGTTAACCCAGATTATTGGCTTCCACTTTTAGAATATCTGATTGGAGACATCTGATGAGGGATCCAAGAAGTTGCTTTTGTAACCAGTTCTGGGGTGACCCTGCCACTGCTGGTCTGGGGACCACACCAGCTACCATGCTCAGCTGATAGAAGCACATGTGTCTGCTTGCAGGTGGTCTGGCCAGAAGCTCATATATGCCCTGCATGAAATCTTAGAGCAACTTGCAGGAAGGGACTTCCTAGAGGAGAGAAGTGGGTTTAAATCCTATCTGCCCCCTACCGCCTTCCTATGTTCCTGTGGTCATTCTTCTCTTCTTATCCACTGTATTAATTTCCTGTTGCTTTAACAAATTAGCATAGATCTCAGTTGCTTAAGACAACACAAAGTTATTATCTTACAGTTCTGGATGTGGGCTAAGTGAGTCTCAAATGGGCCAGCATCAAGGGGTTGGCAGAGCTGTGCTTCCTTCTGGAGTCCCCAAAGGATTGATGTCCTTGCCTTTTGCAGCTCCCATAGACCACCTGCATTCCTTGACTCACCTCTCCCTCTATCTTCAAATCCAGCAGTGCTGGTAAAGTCTTTCTGACATTGCATCATTCTGACATCGACTTCTCCCTCTTCACTTCCACTTTTGAGACCACTTGTGATTGCGCTGGGTAAACTGGGATAACTCAGAATAATCTTCCTCCTTTAAGATCAGCTGACTGAGGATGCCTGGGTGGCTCAGTGGTTGAGCCTCTGTCTTTGGCTCGGGTCCTGATCCTGGGGTCCTGGGATCTAGTCCCACAACAGGCTCCCCGGAGGGAACCTGCTTCTCCCTCTGCCTGTGTCTCTACCTCTCTCTCTCTCTGTGTCTCTCATGAATAAATAAATAAAATTAAAAAAAAAAAGATCAGCTGATTGATTCACAGGTTCTGGGGATTGGAATGTGAACACCTTTGGAGACCATTATTCTGTTGCCATCCCTGACCTCTGGATTGCCTGACTCCAGAGGCAGCTTTAGTGTTAAATCATTAAACCAGCTCTATGGCTTCAAAGCTGGGTGGGGTGCCCAGGGCAAGATATTGAACTTCTCTAAATTTCTGGATGTCAAAGAATTAAAGTGCTTACCTCCCAATATTGAGACACTGGTGAATATGTGGATATTTTAATTAGATAGGTGGCAGGCAGGTAGAAATAAATATGTGATGCTGGCAAAGGGATGTTAGAAACCTTAGCTATTCTTTTATTTTTTTAAATCATCATCATCATCATCATCATCATTTTTATTAAGAATTTTGCAGTGAACTACAGTCACCCAGAATTTGTAGACAAATACCATTACTAGTTCTTGGGGCAACCTTTCAGAGATGTTGTCTGCGGGTACAAACATAGGCAAATATCTAATTTATCTGTGCAAGTGGTAGACTGTAATGCACTTTTCTGAATACTAATTCAGTTAACATCACCTCCCTCACTCTTTGAACAGCCATATAGTTTCTATTTTTTTTTCATATAGTTTCTATTTTATGAATGTACTTCAATTTACTCAGCCAGTCCTTTATTGACGAACATGGAGTGTTCCGTTCTTTGCAATTAGGAACAAGGCTGTAACTAATATTCTTATAAATGAACCAGTTCGTACATGGTCCGTGTATCTGTTATATCCTGGAAGTGAATCTTCTGAATCAAAGGTAATAACGTGCTTTAAAAATTTGAGGGTCTCGAGATCTCTTCTCCATTTTCATTCACATCAACACAGTGTGTGTGTGTGTGTGTGTCCACATTCCCGGCTGGCTCATGTCATGAAGGATCTTTATTTCACAGTGACAGGTGAAAACACTACCATGCATTACATTAACATCATTCATTATGAGTGAGACTAGCATCTTTTCATATATTCCTTTGCAGTCCTATTATTTTCCCAATTAACCATCATCAATTTATGTCTCTCATCCACATTTATTTTGAATCTTGGATTTTGTTCCTTATGGATTGATAGAATTTCATCACAGTTTAGGAACTATTTTTTTTTTCCATGATAGAAACTACAAAAATTTTTCTCACTTAGTTTGCTTTTCATTTTTGCCTCACAGAAATATTTGATTTTTATGTGGTTGCATTTATGTATTGTTTATAACATTACAGTTTTGTATTATACTTAGAAAACTGTTTCCTATCTTAGGTAACATAAGACAAAAAATGTCTTATTTTTCCTATAATAATTATGTTATTTGTGGTGTTTAAATCTCTGAAACTTGTTTTGATTCGATGAGTTAAGGTAGGGATATGGTTTCCATTTTTTGTATGGAAAAAAAATGGGGCCTCAACACCATTTATTGACTGATTTTTTTCTTTCTAATGACAGACAGCACCATTTTTATCACATGTTACAAATATATATATATATATATTTTTTTCCTGGCCTCCCCTTTTTGTTCCATGTTTCTCTTTATTCACAGACCCTGCTACACCCTTGAAATGCATTTATATATCTGGCAGATTTATTTCTGCCTTATTTACTCATTTTTTGAAGATTTTTTCCTGGCTGTTTTTGCATGATTGTTTTAAAATTAGATCTTCTATCTGTCTGGGAAAAAAAATGTGTTTGGTATTTTGTTAGTGTGGTCTGCAATGTATAGATTCATTCAAGAATTGCCCCTCTTGGGATATTGTGTTCTCATCTAAACTAGGGCCTGCCATTCTACTTATCCAAATGTCCTCTTGAATATCTGAGAAGCAATTCAGTATGTCTTTGGGGGTTCATACATATTCGTTACCTTTGTTCTTATCCCTGTCGTGAATGTGAATAGGATCCTGGCTTCAGAGGAGTGGTTGTATGTACTTAGGCAGCCTCCTGTCACCCTGTCACCGCACCCCCACCCCCCCCTTTTTTTTTTAACTCCACAGAGTATCTTTACCGTTTGTAATGGTTTTTCAATTGATTCTCATGGATTTTTCAGTTGTGCAATTATTCTGGGTGCGAGCAATGCTAAGCCCCTTCTCCATTTTAGTAGACGTTGTTCTAATGTCCTTCTCTCAACACATTGGACACATTCGATCTTGCCACTCTCTGTAACTCATTCCCCACTGCCATTGTTAATTTTGTGTGTCTTGTCCTTCTTTTCCCGATTAGCTGAACCATTTTTTCTATTTTATTAATTATTTTAAAACTTTAGATCTGTGCAATAGTCCTAACATCAGTGTGCTTTGAATACATTGATTCTTGAGTATTTATTTTTCGCTAGCTTTCTCTTTTTTGCTTTATCTGTATTTTATTCATCTTTTTTTCTGACTTTTTCATTGGATTCTTAACTCATTTATTTCCTTTCTTTCTTGTTATTGATTTAAGTGTGCAAGGTTTTAAAATTTCTTCCAAGTGTTTTTGGTATATCACGTAGGTTCCAAAATGAACGATACCCATTACCATTACTTTTTCTTAACTGTTTGGGTTTCTGTTTTATTTCAAGTTTTTATTTAAATTTAAGTTAGTTAACCAATAGGGTAACTTTGGTTTCAAGAATAGAATTCAGTGATTCATCCCTTATATCTGACACCCAGGGCTTATCACAAGTGTCCTTGTTTTTTGGATGTTCTCCAATGTCTGCTTTGGTTTCTGTGGTAACTTAAAATTAAAACTGGGAAATCCTATTTAGTTGCAGTTCTGTACCAAGTTCTGAGACTACTCTCTTCTATACCATTTCTACTTGCGGAAATTTAATGTCTGATGTGTCTTCAAAATTGGCAGTGTTTTTCTGTGGATGATGGAGAGGAGGACAGATTATCTATCTTCAGGTTATGGGATTCAATAAATTACATACTTATTCTAAGTGAATAAGATCTAACTTATTCACTGTGTTGTGTGAAACTTCATTATCATTTTATGTATATTTGATCAATCATGGGCTGAGAAAGGTAAATTAAAATCTGCTACTAACATTGCTGTCTTTTTTTCTTACATGAATTTGACTGTGATATTTACACGATGTATTGATATTCATACCTCTATATGTTTGTTGCAGATTATATCCTTTGCCATCATAAAGGGCCATTCTTTGTCACAGTAACGCTCACTACCCTATTTTGTCTGTTACTTGAGAATATGACCAGTTATTTTCCCTTTTTTGCATTTGCCTGATATGCCTTTCCATATTTTTAATATTCAGTACTTTCAATCACTTTAAAATTCACCAAAATAGTACATAATTAAATTTGTGATCCAATATGGGAGTAAGGTTAGCAAATCTACATTTTGTATTCTATCATATTGCATGTTAGGCTTTTCTTTATATGGTTTCTTTTATCCACCTTCCCCCTTTGTTTTTGGTGTGTGTTTAGTTCTTTTTAGTTACAGAATCCTGATGAACTGTTTTTAGTTCTTACAATGGCTAACTCTGTAATTATACATTTATGAGATGTACTTGGTCTTTGTTTGTGTGTCTAAAGACAGTATCACCCCTCCACAATGACTTGTGAAGAAATTATGAAGTATCTTAAGAATTCCATCCATCAATTTTACTTGATTATATTTATCCTGGTTCCTCGAGTGTTTACATTTATATCTTGATTAATATATCACCATTAAAGGATCTGTATTTGATCCCTGATTATAAACATCACTCTACTTCCTATCTCCTCTCTCCTATTAATTTTTGTTATAGCAATTTTAAATTGCCATGATGTAAAACATTGATTTCTATAATTCCCAGCTTTACTCTTAATCCCATAAATGAACTAATACCAAGCCAATGCTTTTCCCTCAATTTCTTGATTCATCTTCCCATCATTTTATTATGAACATTTTTAAACATATAGAAAAATTAAAATAGTTGTATAGTGAACACATTTTAACCATTATCTAGATTCTACAATTGATATTTGCTATCTATGCTTAATCATCTGACTATCCCTTTAGCGATTCCTCTACCATCTATCCATCTTATTTCTTGATGCATTTCAGAATAATTTGCAGGTTTCAGTAGATTCTTAAGCAGTTCAGCCAACACATCATTAAGTAGAGTTCAATATTAATAGTCTTCATTCAGTTTTTCCATTAGCTATTTTTTTCCTAATTGTCAGAACAATTTCACAGCAACTGTAATTTCTGACTATGTTTCCATTTGAAAATGTGCTCTGAAGTCTTTATAATTTAATGCTATTTTGCTTGGGTATAACATTTTATTTCCATGAATATTTTACATTGTCCCACTATCTTCAAATGTGGGATGTCATTGTGAAATGAAGATGAGTATAATTGTGATTTACTTTCCTCTTTTAAGTGACTTTCTGGTATTCCTTTTTTTCACCCAATTACAAAGAAAAAATATTTATCTTCAAAAGTCGTGTAAAATCTTAATAGAGATAAGGTTCTTGACTTTTCTCTCAAATATTCTTGGTACAATATAACCATTTTAATGTGTATATTCAAGTCTTCTTATCCTGATATTTCTGCATTACATCCTAAATAACATATTTAATACTTTTTAGTTCATTCATATGTTTTTCTTACTCAGGCACACCAGTTATGTGGATTTTGGATCTTCCAAAAGATCCACACCAGTTATGTGGATTTTGGATCTTCTTTTCTTCCTTATCTGCTCTGAGTCCTTTTTAATTATCTGTCTATCTATCTATCTATCTATCTATCTATCTATCTACCTACTTACTTAGACTATTTTCCTAATCTAATCCTACATGTTAAGGACAATGTCTACTTCCCTTGTGCTATTTACAACATGACAGTTTGTGATTTAAAAAAAATATCCCTTCCTTTTCTTTGCTTTTAAATAGCTTGTATTCCATCTCCTTGTCTGCACTGAGCCTTTACCTGCTCGAAGTTCTCTACATGTTTCCTTTCATTATTTTTATTCATTGTTGTGTATTTTGTTTAAATGATTCTTTGGCTCAGTAACTACCTTTTCTGGTTAAGTGTTGATGTTTCACTTGTTTTTCCAATATTTTCCATAACCTTGTCTTGTGTTATAATTATATAAACAGTTCCATGCTGGGAACTTTTTGATTTATGTCGTACCCTTTGATAGAAGACCTTTCTAGATCAGGTACTTGTAAAAAGGTTTATTCAGGAGTGAAACCATAACCAGATTAGCAAGAATTATTTCCACTTCATAGTGAAGCAACTTCTGACATGGGCTTATTTTCATGTGTGAGTTATTTTTTGTCTTCACTTTTCTCCAGCCAACAGAAGTCAGATCCTGGGCTGCTCCTAATGCTGAATATCCTTTGGAGATGGGGATAGAAATTACCCAGCCCTACCTCTCTTGTTGTTCCAACATGCCAGATAAGCTCTGGAGAAGCTCCCATTAGCAGCCCACCATCATATTACTGAAGTTTGTGATTAATTAAGCCATTAGATATTCCTATAGTGTAATTCCCACACTTTGAGAAGGATGCTTTGTTGGCTCTGCCTGAATTGCTACAGATAACTTTTTTGTGATCACTTTTCATAGTTTCCTCTCTTTCCCCCTGCTTTTAGAAGATCATTTGAGTTAATAGAAATATCTTTGTTTTTTTTTTTTTTTTTTGAAGACAAATTGTATGTGGAAACAACCTTTTAGTGAATTTCTTCCATTTGGAAATGCTCCTCCTTGCTAGAAATATGTACATGCCATCCTTCCACTTCTTTTTGGTAGAGCTCCTCCGTTCTGTGTAGTGTCTTTAAAGTTTTTGTACTGCCTTTTCAGTTTTATTCCTGCATTTTTAAAGGCAGGAAATTTGGATAATTGAAAATTATTGAACGTGTTTCCTTCAGAGTAGTCCTGACATAAAACTTCTACATATATAGTTTGCTTTCATCTTTTCAACCATCCTTCAAAGTGGGCATACCCGTCCTCATTTTATAGATGAACAGAAGAACCTCTGATAAAGCACATGCCATGGCCAATGTCACACCGCTAATACATAGCAGAGTGAGCTTCAGATAGCCCTTTTCATTTCAGCACACCACCCCTCTAAGCCGGGAACTGAACACAAACACAAGAAACAGCCCTCAGAACTTGGTGAGAGCTTTGACATTTGAGATAGATTAGAGAAAATAGAAAATTGCCCTTATTTATCATGAGCAGACTTTGCCATGGTGACAGACTGTCTAATTGGCTCATCTATATCTTTCCATTTCAGTATATGATTCCACTCATTAGTATGCAATCCTCTCCATCCCCACTGGGCAGGGATCCGAGGGTACTTATGGACCTTGTTTCCGGACTAGGGCCCCCTTAGAAAGTGCATTGGCTTTTGTGTGACACGAAAAGTCCCAGCCAAGGACTCCCCCTTTCTGTGCTTAGACACAATGAGTACCTTTGCTAATCCAGGGGCCAAGGCTTTTACTTCTCTTTCAGTCGTATTGGTGAGTGATCAGTTGTCCCCTGATCTTTTCCATTAAGATAACTCTACAGGAGGGCAAAATCTGTTTGCTTTTGATATGCCTCAGTGCTTTAAGCATTTTAACTGCTGTATAAATGTTTTGTAATTGAATGTTATCTATTCTGAAGGAAAGAGCTGTGGCACTTTTAGTGTTTTACTTTTCTTTATCTTTCATCATTATCAATAATACATAATTATTGATGTTGTACTAACCAGTGCTCAGATGGATGGTAAATTTCTTGTTCAAATGTACTCAATCAAGAAATGAGCAATGGTCCCCAAGAATGGCTGAAAGAAGTTTGGGGGCAAGTGAAACTTTTCTGAAGTGTTTCTGAAAATGCAAAGGAACACATACATTTTGTTGTTGCAGGCATTTTGCAGTGAGAAGGTAGAGTCATGCACAGTCATAATACAGAATCCTCCAGAACTGCAGCGATCAGCTTGTCATCATGACCTTTTCTAGTGTCACATGCCATGGGGTTTTATGTCACACAAAGATAATACAACAGAAGACCGTGCATTACTCTTTCAGTAAGTCTACCCATTCTCCTTATCCTCTCAAGAAGGAATATCTACTGAAAGAGAAAAGGCACATATTCATCCCATATCAACCCCATGAGCTCAGGAAACAAAGGGAAAGTACATGTTAATTAAACTTTGTTTTATGCAGTTCTATGCATGAGTGTGTGATGGTACTTGTGTCCATCAAGTCCATCAAGTTCAGAAACATAGGCAGCCATCTTTCTGCCTCACATTAGAAAAAAAAAAAAAGATTGGAAGTACCAAAACTCTTTTTAAATGTCATTCTGAATTTAATAGGAATTATCAAATTAAATCTAATTGAATAATTGAGAAATAAATTACTAATTTCAGCCCCAGCTAGAATTTTGCAGATTTGTCCCATTTTCCTATATAGAATATAACATTTGGCACAAATCCTAGATCAGACCTTCTCTGCAGCTGCATAACTAAATATTAGGCTTGATAGAGAATTATTTGCGTCATGCCTCAGGAAAAATGTCCTGACAGATCCAGTTTCTTCTTTTCTGCTGGTAGAGAGCTCTCATACACAATGATACCCCATAACCTAGTAGTATCCCACTGCTTACCTGAGCCGTGAATGCCATGTTGTGAGCTTTATGTCGACAAAATATGGTCTTGCTCTTACCAAAATCAGAAAATATATTTCATACTTTGGATCATAGTAATAGGTTGTTAGAATAACGAAGTCACTTTTTAACATAAAGTATATTTGCACAGTAAAACAAGGACTACAAGTGATATTGCTCTTTATTCAATTTCATTCATTTCATATTTTAACATCACTAAAATATCTTAAATGTATTCATGTCTATGTACAGACATCTCTGAAACCAACTAGTATAAGATAATAATTGTGCTCAAATCCATTTTGAATATTAAATTTACTTCACAAGTTAGATTGATGCATTTACAGGGTATTTTCCAGAATAACCTTTTCTTGGCATATTTATTTAGTGCTCTGTATCTACATCTCTCATGCATTTTTCTCTGTTATTTTAATCATCTTGATTTTGTGTAGATAGCTACATTTTATTTATTTTTATTTCATTAAGTCTTAAAATTTTAATTCCAGTTAGTTAACATACAGTGTAATATTAGTTTCAGATGTACAATATAATGATCCAACACTTCATACAACACCCAGTGCTCAACACAACAGGTGTTCTCCTTTATCCCCGTTACCTATTTCACCCATACCCCCACCCACTTCCCCTCTGGTGCCCATCCGTGTGTTCTCAATAGTTTAGAGTCTGTTTCTTGATTTGCCTCTCTCTTTTTTGCTTTCCTCATTTGTGTTGTTTCTTAAATTCCACATGAGTGAGATCATAAGGTGTTTGTCTTTCTCTGACTGACTTATTTCACTTAGGATAATATACACTAGTTCCATTGATGTTGTTGCAAATAGCGTGATTTCATTTCTTTCTTTGGCTGAATAATATTCATATATGTATAATGTGCATACAATGATATTATATACATATATAATGAAATATTCAATTGTATAATGGAATAATTATAAATGTGTGTGTATATATACATATATGTGTATATATATACATATATGTGTGTATGTATATATATATATATATATATATATACATATATATACATATGGCACATCTTCTTTATCCATACATCTATGAATAGACACTAGGACTGCTTCCATAGTTTGGCTATTATAAATAATACTGCAATAAACATTGGAGTGCATATATTCAGTGCGCCACTGAATTGGTGTTTTTGTATTTTTTGGGTAAATACCCAGTAGTGTGATTGTTGGATTGTAGGATAGTTCTATTTTTAACCTTTTGAGGAACCTCCATACTGTCCTCCAGAGTGGCTGCATCAGTTTGCATTTCCACTAGCAGTGAAGAGAATTCCCCTTTCTCCACAACTTTACCAACACCTGATGTTTCTGATATTGTTGATTTTAGCCATTCTGAGAAATGTGAGGTTATATCTCATTTTTATTATTATTACATTTCCCTGGTGTTGAGTGATGTTGAGCATCTTTTCATGTGTCTTTTGGCCATCTGAATATTTTGAACAAATAATTCTAAAACTTGTATTAAACCACAAAATACCCTAACTAACCAAAGCAATCTTGAAAAACAAAACTGAAAGTGTTACAATTCCAGATTTCAAGTTATGTTACAAAGCTGTAGTAATGAAAACAGTATGGTACTGACACAAAAATAGGTACGTGGATCAATGGAACAGGATAGAAGACCCAGAAATAAACCCACAATTATATGGTAAATTAATCTTCAACAAAGGAGTAAAGAATATATATGATGGGAAAAAGACAGTCTTTTCAACAAATGTTGGGAACAGGACAGCTACGTATGAAAGAATGAAACTGGACCACTTTCTTTGACTTATTTTAGATTACAAAAATAATCTAAAAATGGATTAAGAACCTAAATGTGAGACCTGAAACCATAAAAACTCTAGAAGAGAGCACCAGCAATGAAGTCTCTGACATTGGCCATAGCAACATTTTTTTAGATACATCTCCTAGGTAGGGGAAATAAAAGCAAAAATAAACTGTTGGGACTTCATCAAAATTAAAAAGCTTCTGGACAGAGAAGGAAATAATCAACAAAACTAAAAGGCAACCTACGGAATGGGAGGAGATATTTGCAAATGACATACCTGATAAAACGTTAATATCCAAAATATATAAAGAACTGAAAGAACTCAACACACAAGAAACAAATAATCCAGTTAAATGGGCAAGAAACATGAATAAATTTTAGTTTTGAAGTTTTGCCAAGTTGAGGAGCCTCTTGGTACATCAACATCTTAGGAGGTAATATAATTGGTGTCTTTCAGCTGCAACACTAACTATGGAGGAACCTGGCTGTCCTAACCAGTATCCACAGTGAAGGAGTAATCCTTTGTTAAATATCACATTTGTAATAATCTTCCAAATAGTTTCTGGTACACACAAATAGTGTAGCTATCCCTAAACTCTACTGTAGTGATTTGATTTATTTGTACACTTGAAAGAAGTCCAGCGTGTGGTCTGCTGGAAACATTTGTGGCTAAATTGCTATCATTATTGTGCTTTACCACACTGATGTTTGATGTAATTGAGAAAGCAATTTTAATTTATTCTGACAACTGTATATACTGGGTACAGACTTCATACGATTCGAGGCAAGCGTGCACATTCACACATGATTCTTATAAATATACCACATGGATATGGACATGGACCAAGAAACACTCAGTGTCTCATGCATTTGGTGTGGAAATTCCTTCACTGCCCCAAATCTGCTGCTTTGATATACCGCTGAAGCAGCTCTCCTAATCTGTTATGAAGATTTCCATTTCTTTCAACAAGAAATGATATCAAGGCTAGTAGAAACCATCACGGGGAGCTGGACTATAATTCTCTCCTTTCATTAAAATAACATCTGGTTCCTTTTACAAACCCTGGAACCCGGCCTTCTCTTTCACCATGGCTAGGAGTCTGAACAGTTTAACCTCAACTACTCAATGGGAGGCCCAGATTCCAATGGGGAAGTTTTTAGATGAGGCTGAATGCCCAAGGATGGCTTGCTGAACATCTCAGAAATCTTCCACCTTCCTGCCTCCTTCACCATATTCACTGTGCTATGTGAAAACTGAAGGATTATTTATAGACCTGGCCTTGAGAGCAAGGCTACAGACTTTGGTATATCCTGGAATGGCCCAACTCAGCCAACTGGTTAGAACACCCACCAACAGGACAAAATCTTTAGCAGGAGGCAAGTGAACTATAAGAGATTAACAGATTTACAAAAAAATAACTGAAATCCTAAGGTGCAAAAAAAACAAAACCAAAACCAAAACCCAAACATGAAAGATCAATCAACAGATAGATATAGAAATACAACTATAGTCCAGTTTTTGCCAGAAATTTCCATATGAACTCTATATGAATAAGCAGCCTCCTAAACACTTTTTTTCGAAGCTCAAATGATGTCAGCAGTAAAACGTACCATCTGTCAAGTCTCAATATGCTTCATAAAAACTGTGAATAACCTGAACTTGCGAGTCCTGATACCTTTGATAAACCTAATGCATGTGAAAGACAGAAGCTCAAAACTTTACAAATACACTTCATTTCTTATATCATTTTCTTTTTAAAATAAGCTTCATTCTTGAATTAGATAAAAATATGGGCAATTAATCAAATATTTGGAAGTCATTATGGGTTAAAACCACATGGAATGTTAAATCCAGAGCTGTATCCTTGAATATACTCTTTCTCAAGGTCATTAGGCTTGCCTTTATGGTAAATAACAATGTTATGGAAAATGACATTTATTGTATTACCAAAAGCAAGATACTGAGTATCTTCATATAGCTGTAAGTGAATAAATGAGATTTTGGCTAGAATATGAAACAGTAGTGTATCAAAGACATTTGGGGTCCATTTTCTTTCTTTTTTAAAAGAATCTATTTATTTATTTATTTATTTATTTATTTATTTATTTATTTATTTATGATTTATTTATTTATTTATTTAAGACACACAGAGAGAGGCAGAGACTTAGGCAGAGGGAGAAGTAGGCTTCCCACAGGGAGCCTGATGCAGAACTCGATCCCAGGATTCTGGGATCACGACCTGAGCCGAAGGCAGACGCTTGACTGCTGAACCACCCAGGCACCCTGGAGTCCATTTTCAAGTGCTTGCCTGGGTTCAGGAAAGCCAAAAGTTTCAGATTCTACACAGTCTTTAGCAAAGCACATCTGGTTTGTTCTGGCTTTCCCAGTATTCAAGTCAAGGAGAAATCCCCACACATATATGTTATGTGGTTTGGCTTGGTTTATAAAGGTGCTGAGTCCCATGTGTACCAAGAAAAAAAAAAATCCAAGGAAGACTGTCAAAGTAACTTGTTAACCAGTTCCTGTATAGCATTCTAAAACTTTCTCATATTTACTGACATTTATGTTGATATCCATTTAGAAATGTCATTAACCATTTCATGGACTTGTTATTCTGTATATCTCAATCAGAGCTTTCTTAAACAAACAGAGAAAAACTCAAACAAAATATTTTATTTTATTTCTTTTTCAGGATTATTCTAATTGCTGTAGATACTGTAGATGTAGCCATTTTATTTAAAACTGTGTTGATTTACAGGGTTAATAAAAATAGGCTTAAGTCAAATATCTAATAGTGAGAAGTCTCACTAGGAAAGGAAAGCCCAACCTTTATTTATTTTTTTCTGAGAGAGAAAGAGAACACAAGTGGGGGAAGGGCCTAAGAGAGAAGAAGAGAGAAACCCCAGCAGAGCCCAGTACAGGGCTTGATCCCCGATCCTGAGATCACGCCTTGAATCTGACGCTTAACCAACTGAGCCACCCAGGTGCTCCAGAAGCCTAACCTTTATTAAAAATCAAGGTTCCTTTTATCTGGGAACTTTGGGCAGTAAAGAAGTCATTAGATTTTAGCTACGCTGATTATTTTAACTCAAAGGCTTTGTGTCTTTGTTTCTCCGATGAAAAATGCCAGCAGAAGAATATGGACATAAGCTTACTGTGAGTAAGTGACTGTGAGTCAGTAAATAGTACCTTTTTTTTTTTTACCGTTTCTTCCTTTTATTTATTTTTTTAAGTTTTTATTTAAATTCCCATTAGTTAACATACAATGTAATATTCGTTTCAGGTGTACAATATAGTGATTCATCACTTCCATACAATACCTGGTGCCCATCACTACAAGTGCCCTCCTTAATCCCCAATATGTCTCCCATTCTCTTACCCACATCCTCTCCAGTGACCATCCCTTTGTACTCTATATTTAAGAGTCTGTTTCTTGATTTGTCTCTCTCTCTCTCTCTTTTTTTGCTCATTTGTTTTGTTTCTTAAATTCCACATATGAATGAGATCACATGGTATTTATCTTTCTCTGACTGACTTATTTTGCCTAGCATAATATCCTCTAGCGCCATCTATGTCATTGAAAATGCAAGATTTCATTGCTTTTTATGATTGAGTAATATTCCATTGTGTATATATACCACAACTTCTTTACCCATTCATCAGTGGTTGGACAGTTGGCCTGTTTCCAGAGCTTGGCTATTGTTGATAATGCTGCTATAAGCATTGGAGTGCATGTATCCCTTTGAATTAGTGTTTTTGTGTTCTTTGGGTAAATACCAAGTAGTGGAGTTGCTGAATGGCAGGGTAATTCTAACTTTTTGAGTAACCTCCATACTGTTTTCCAAAGTGGTTGCATTAGTTTGCATTCCCACCAACAGTGCATGAGCATTCTCCACATCCTCACCAACACTTGTTTCTTGTGTTGTTGATCTTAGCTATTCTGATTGGTGCAAGGTGTTATATTATTGTGGTTTTCATTTATATCTTCCTGATGATGAGTGTTGTTGAATACCTTTTCATGTGTCTGTTGGCCATCTGGATGTCTTCTTTGGAAAAATATCTATTCATGTCTTCTGCCCATTTTTAATCAGATTATTCAATTTTTGGTATTGAGTTTTATAAGTTCTTCATATATTTTGAATACTAACCCTTTATCATATATGTCACTTGTAAATATCTTCTCCAGTAATAATTCCTTTTTAAAAATCTGCTCAATTACTATTTAGAATATAGCATTAAAGAATATGCCATAGATGACTTATGAAATCAGTTATTATTGCTACACATGAAAATCTGTGGCAGGTGAAACTTTGTTTTGATTCCTAAAAAATGATTTGATGATGTCTTCTTTCCCATCTCTGACTTCTGAGACTGTGAGAATACAGATTAGTATAATGAGCTTATATTTGGCATTGTGAGATACAGTTTTTATAGGTGGGGTATTATTTCAGAAAAGTAATTATATACATAAAGATACTGTGGTAGGCAGAAAAATGACCTCCCAAAGGCACCTACATCCCCTAAACTTGTGAATATGGAGCATTACATGGCATAAGGGGTTACAGATGCAATTAAATAACCTTGAGATGGAGAGATTATTTTAGATTGATTATCCAGATGGGCCCAATCTAATCACACAAGACCTTACAAGCAGAAGACCTCTCCCAGGTGTGGTCAGAGGAAGATGTGACCACAGAAGGGTCAGAGAAAGGCAATGGGACTGAACTTGGAAATTCAAAAAGAGACCACAGCCAAGAAGTTCAAGTCGTCCCTAAAAGCTGGAAAAGGCAAAACCCCCAGAATGGACACAGGCCCACCCACCTCAGTTTTAACTCAGTAAGACTCATGTCCAATTTCTAAGTTCTACAAGAGTAAGATAATGAACTTGTGCTGTTTTAAGCCAATAAGTATGTGGTAATGAGTTACAGAAGCAACAGGAAATCTATACTGATGTGAGTAAGATTTAGCATTCTCTCCCTCAACCCTAAGATAAAACTCTAAAAGCTATATTTTAAAGTTGTTATGGGGGTGAGGTGGGGCAATATAACCCCTTGGAATGAGAGGAACAGGTTTTATGTTTGCAGAGTAAATAGACCATAGCACAGTTACTTCCATGTTGAGAGAATAAAGGAACTCAACCTTCATATTGTCTTTTGTCTGAGAGACACAAGAAACATTTGTTTTATTAGGCCAATATTCCAGAAACCAGAGGAATGAAAGTCTGCATGATCAGGAATTCTCTCAGGTAAAGCAGATAGGTTTTTAAGAGTAGAGCAATCACATAAAATTTCAGTGTTGAGGGTTTTTTTTTCCTATAAAAATTTCAAGTAGGTTGAGGTTGGTTGATACATATATCACACACTTGCTTGTTAAGACGCAGTTGTACTTTGTGCAATATCTTATGTGAGAAAATACTTATTCATAAATAAGTTGTTTAGGATAAAAAATATATTAATACAAACATAAATGTGGTTATTCTTTCAAGGATGATTATTGCCCCTGGAAGTACAAATATATCACATTCTGAGTGTACAATGAACACAGTGATGTGTTGTATGAAGAGTATGGACTTGTTTGGAAAGCAAAGAGGGGACAGTTGGCCATAGAATTTGGCTGTGTAGGTTCCAGGAATGTCTCAAATATTTTTTTTTCCCAATTTGAGCAGTATTTTCCTAATCATGGGTTACTCTTTACTCACTTCTACTCTACACAGAAGTTGCTTATGGTTTTTAAACCATAAAGTACATGGAGAAGTATCAGTTCCCATTAAGGAAAGAACAAATGTTTCACTGGTCTGTGGAAAAAAAAAAAAAAAACTATGTATTTTTAGTTGTTCTTGGTCTTTGTCCTAGACCATTTAGAACCAAAATGGAACTAGGGATTTTAGAAGGAAATTGTGGATCTTTGGTTCTGTGTTGGTAATATGGCCTACTATGCTTTCCACAATGAGACCCCCACTTGGGTGTGAGAGCCCTGGTCATTGAAGGGATAGTACTTCATTCACCCACCTACCCAACCTTAACAGGATGAGTAATCCTCCATTCCAAGGAAGAAATGTCATTAGGGGTCCCGTATAGTGAGTGGTAAGGGTGCTGGGAAGAGATCCCATGAGCATTCTGCACCAGCCCTCCCAGAGCATGAAGAAGCCAGTGTAACATAGGAACACAGGAGATGACATGAAAGGAGGGCATTCCTGACGGATGGGCTTTCTAGTTGGCAGAGGACAAGACACCAGGTCTTCTGCAGCATTGAGTCCTTGCCATGTGCTGATGTGCAGTACCATGCAGAGCTACTACTGTCACCAGAATTTCCCAACAGCACCTTCAGCATAATAAGGATTTAAATTTTCATTCTCAAATACAATTTCCAATATGAGAATTCCAGGAGTCTTAGGTGGAAACTACTCTGCTTCATTGGTTGGAACTAAACATTATTCATTGTGAGGTAGTCAGCAGAATTATTTCCTTTGGGGAAAAGCCATATCCATGAGTTGCTAAGAATGATTCTTAAATGAGATTCACTTTGCAACTTGGTCAGAGTCCACTCTGGCCATTGGAAACCACATACTGAGTGATTTGTGATTTGGCTGTTTCTCAGCAGCATGCTGACTAGGAATGACTTCTTCTTAATGCAGCTGAGCACTATGTTGCACAGGGGCCCAGGATGCTTAATGAAGGATAACCAGGAGGATGCTGGGTTGTGTATGAGAACCAGTGAGGCACTGTGTGTAGGAAAGATTTCCTCTGAAACATCCAAGACCCACCAACATTCCCTGACCTGGTGCCCTTAGAATTGAGCTTCCCATCAGATCCCATGCCATGGCCTTCACAGAGTCCAGTGTTGCCCTGACTGACAATGAAGTAGGGCAGAAAGGCAGGCATGTCATTGCAGTGTGAGCTGTCAACGAGGCATGACTCTCTGAAGTAGACTTGAGTTCCCTAATTTGTATAAACTGTGACTTTGACCACCCTTTCTGTGACTAAGTAAATCACACAATGCACAGAAGTCCCAGTATCTTTTACCACCATTTCTAGATGGCCTACTGAAAAGATAGAGTGGGGAGGGATGGCCCCAACAAGGTTGGTGGGAGGACAGATGCTCCAGGAGTGGGTGTAAGCAGTGGTCTGGATAGAGGGAGATTCCCCAGCTGTTGCTGGTGTTCCATTTTCTCCAATTGATTTGACTCCTTGGCATATTGCCAGGGTCACTCATTTTCTCATTATTCATTTGTCTTTGACCAAAAGCAGATGGTATGGGCACCTCCCCTGTTGAAGGGTAAACTAGAATTTACCCAGTTTATCCAGTTTATCCTAACTGAATCCATCAGTCCCCTGATTTGGCCCTGGCTGTGTCTGCAGTCTCTCTCCAACCTCCCTCACTGACTCTCAGGTCTCCAAATCACCAGCCTCTTCCTTGACTTAGTCTTCAAAAGTGTGCCCCCACCTCTTCCCTTCCAAGACCTTTGTCTAACTGACTGTTCTACTCAGCCTGGAGGTCTCAAAGAGAAAGGTCTTCCCTGACAGCTGGAGCCCAGCATTTTCCTCTTGCCAGTATCATGACCTTTAATTATGTAGTGATTTACATGAGTGCATGTTTACATTATGATTTTTTTATTAGATGCTACACTCCATGAAGGCAGATCCACGTCTATCCCCCTTTTTTCCAATAGCCCAGCATGTGCCTGAATGGCTGTGCTGACCTTATCTGCCAAGGATCCTGTTGCTCAGAGAGCTGGCATCTACCTGGGGAGACACACAGCTAAACAGAGGGTCCTGCAGGCACCAGTGTACTTAGGCTCTTCTTCTTCATCCATTTTCTTCTCCTTTCCTCCAGTAAATTAAGACTCTTAACATCGTATAGGACATGGGGTTTGTTAAGAGACAAAAGGAAAAGGCTGGCAGAGAGTCAGGTATAAAATCAAAGAAGCAAATGCTTGCTGTTATTTGTCACAGTGCTTGATACATGTAAGATATGGGGTGAAATCAGCTCTAAACACACTCTTGGTGCTCCTTGGTACTGAGCCCCTTCCAGAGGACCCCAAAGTGGTGGTGTCTGAGCAGTCCACATTTGCAGGAGCTTCCAGCCTTGCTCCTTGGCCACTTCCCCCCCCCCCAGGAGTCTTTAAGTAAGTTCTGCCCTCCCCACATAAGAATAGTACACTATACATTTTCTTGAGAAAAGTTCACACAGAGCCAAGACATGAAAACATTTTAAAACTTTTAATTTAAATTCAATTTAGTTAACATATATTGTATTATTAGTTTCGGGCATAGAATTTAGTGGTTCATCAGTTGCATATAAAAATAGAACTACCCTACAACCCAGCAATTGCACTACTAGATATTTATCAAAAGGTTACAAACATAGTGATTCGAAGAGGCCCATGCACCCCAATGTTTATAGCAGCAAGGTCCACAATAGCCAAAGTATGCAAAGAGCCCAGATGTCCATTGACTGATGAATGAATAAAGAAGACGTGGTGTATATGCACAGTAGAATACTACTCAGCCATCGGAAAGAATGAAATCTTGCCATTTGCAAGAATATGAAGATTTTTAAAATCTTCTACTAAAGATTAAAAAGACTGTCATAATTAATGTAGTGTAAGGAAGCTAAAGGGCTGGACCTCAAAATATTCACATAAATGATACTAACGAACCCTGATAAACTTATTTTTTAATATCAGGATCTATTATTTGAACGATTGAATAATCTTTCAGGAGGGTTGCAAAAAGCTGTATTCAGCTTGGAAGTATACTTGGTGTCACTTCTCTGTGCCTGTTGGGTAATAAGATCCCAGACAGGAATACAAAGCTAACTATTCTGTTTAACCTTTCTTTCCAGGGCTAAAGATGTTTTGCTGAGACATTAATATACAGGCAAGTTGATTCTTCATTAAGTAATGTATTAATCTTAACATATATGAATATATCATATATATTTAATATGTTTTGATATCTTTTCTCTCATACAGAAATGAATTTCTTAGACTAATTGGACATCTTTGCACTTAAAGTAATAGAATCTGGCAAGAGCTTTTGGCAAAAATATATGTATCACATCATTTTTATCCACATTTATCTATCAATGGACACTTCAGTTGCTCTAATTTCTTAGCTATTATAAATGCTGCAATAAAAATTGGGGCATATATCTTTTCCAATTTTGCATATATTTTTTCAAATTAGCATTTTTGTTTTATTTGGGTAAATACCCAGTAGTGCTATTCCTGCATCATATGGTAATTCTGTTTTTTAAGGCACTTCCATCCTGTTTTCCACAATGGTTGCATCATCTTACATCCCCACCAAAAGCATATAAGGGTTCCTTTTTCTCCATGTCCTTGCCGAAATTTGTTATTTTTTGTGTTTTAGATTCCAGCCATTCTTACAGGTATAAGGTGATATCACTTTGTGCTTACAAAATAAATAAGTCACAGAGACGGAAAGTAAAGCATAGGGAATATATTCAATAATATGGTAATAATGTTGCCTGGGAACAGATGGTGACTACATTTACCATGGTGATCACTGAGTCATGTATAGAATTGCTACATCATTATAATGTACATCTGAAACTAACACAACACTGTATGTTAATGATACCTCAATCGAAAAAAAAGAGAGAAAAAGAAAGTTAATAATAGAGCCTGGTGATATCCATTCAGCATGAACTGCACAACCTGAATCATTAGAGAAAACATGACTACATTTCCCTTTCCAAGAAAATTGAGCGTGTTTGATATATTCTTAGTTGCAAAGTATCGTAGTTATTGTGTAGTGAAGGTTATGTGGAGGAGATGCAGATTCTTCAAAGTAAAGGTTAAGTTAACTGCCATCTAGAAAGCAGCCCATCACAGTTCTAAATCCTAACTGGATTTCTGGAGGACGCTCAGGGGCAGCAGATTTTGTATATGACCTTGTGTGCCAAACCTACATACTTGAGTGTTGTTCTCTCTTTTCACTAGAAATGAGTTGAGGAAATGAGGGGAGGCACCTGTTTAAGAAAAGACTTTTGTACTAAACTGTAGATTCAACCCAAAATATAAATTCAGCTGTCTAGTAATGCTGTATACAATGACTGGTTCCAGGCTTTGCAGCTTACATACCCCAAAGGGTTTAACAAAGACTTCCTGCCAGTGCTATTAATTGCTTATCAAAGAAGGTGTTCCTTTTTGCCTTTTAAATAATGTGGAGGCCAGTGGCAAATCAGATAACTTGGAGAAGGATTTCCAGAAGAAGAAGATAGAAGGGAATTCGCATTTAGAAAGGCAAAGATGTGAAATTAGGCAGTCTTTTAACCTTATAGTATTTCAGAGAAGTGAGGCACAGCGGAGTGGACCAACCCGGATGCTGGGGACAGAAGGAAGGAAGCTGGTGCTGAGTGTTTCAGTATGGACCATGAGCTTCTGGTTGCCAACTTCCAGTGGGGAAGAGTGCCCACTAGTGACTGGCATCACAAGGAGGCTACCTGGTCTGGGTGCTTCCTAAAACTGCTCAACATAGGTGGGGAGACTGTACAAGAAAGACATTTATTTTGAACAATTGTGAGGATTTGACATCGTAATCACTCTCATAAATACAGCACTGCTTAGGGGCTGTCATGTGCAATCTCATATCTCTGATAATTCTCCAGGAATACTGTCAGACATCTATCCAGTTACTGGGAGGAAACTAATGTTAAATAAATTTCTCCAGATTGTATTGCTGTTACAAGAGAGGGAAAGACTAGACTTCCTGCCCTCTCTGTCTGGCTGCTTTTCATACTTGGGAACCCTCAACATGGGTAAATCTGAAGCTGCCGATGAAAAAATAAATGTAGTAAAATAAGTGTTTAGGTAGGAAGGAAGGAAGGCAGTGTGTGCTGTTGTTTCTCTTTTGCGTGGGGACTGCTTCGAGTTGAAAGTGGTAGTGGACACACTCGTTAAACCAAGAAAGGGAAAAAGATCCATGTGCAGAACGAAGTTGGAGAAACGGGTTAGGAACTAATGTGGAATCCTTCACTGATGAGATCACTGGGTGAATCTGTTGGGGGGGTCAGTCTACCTGGGTCGGTCAACTCAAGGGACGTGAGCTGACCTGAGAGATGCAACGGATTGTGTGGCTTTGTTCATGCACAGGTCAGAGGAGCTTTCACAAGGCATTTTATGAGCAGGGGCACCACGTGCAGAGTAAAACTTTGGCGGCACTGAGTACATTTTTAAAGAGAAGTAATACTTATTTTGGGGAGCCCACTGAGGAGATTCTTGAAGGTCTTGAACTATAAGCTTCAGCCCTAGAGAGAGTAATGAGGTGATCAAAGAGAAGCTGTTCAGGAGATAGAAAAATGTTCAATGGACTGAGCTTTCAAAGCAATGGAGAGAGAAGTGGTTCTGGTGTGAATAGTCTCACTACCACTATAGTTACAAAAGAAAAATCTATTTGTGTTGGATTTTTACCAACTTCTAGACATTTTGACTCGGGCCTCAGATATGTTAAGAACTCTCTTTCTCTCCCTCTCCCTTAAAATAATGGGGAAGGTGTGGGATGATGTACCCTCAAGACTCCATGGAACTGTGAGATCCTGTAATTCTAAAAATTAACTCTGAGATCTGGAAAGTTATATAGGATAACAACAAACAAATGAAAAAGAATGTGATGGAAAGAGATGTCCAATTAAGTCGTAGCCCTGAAACAGACACATCTTTGCGTTATCCCAGAGTGAGCTGAGTCACCCGAGTCAGCCCAGAGTCCAGCATACAGCAGAGGCTTATGGGGTTGCCAAGTGGATATCGTAGCAAACTCTGAGGACAATATAGATCAATCCAAGATGGGGAAGCCTGGGGGAGGGAAGGAAGAGAGAGTGGGCAGACAAGAATGAGGCACACTTGAAGCAGGGAGGTAGACCGTATAATCCAGGGCTCTTAACAAAAATCCATGCCAGTCTGGAATCTGCCATGCTCAGTCGGGGAAAAGCACGGAGTATCAGGAGACCTGGTTCCTACTCTCTTCTATACTTTGGAGCAAGTTGCAAGTTTTGAGCCTCAGTGTCCTCATCTACCAAAAGAGAGGAGCAGGTCCAGATGGTCACTTTAGTTCCTGTTCAGTCTTTGAACATATTATGCTACAACTCTGTTTTTAACAGATTGTGTATTAGTCAGCTACTTCTGGAATAATGCAGTATAACAAATAGTCCCCCCTGAATCTAGAACCATTTATCTCTCTTTCCCTTGAATTCCTAGTTGGCTGGGTATTGGCTGACCTCAGCTAGGTCAGGCTGGAATGGACTTGTCTCCAAGGTACCAGATGGGGCCAGGTCAGCTCCACTTGATTCTGTTCCTCTCTGGACCAACAGGATTGTGGGATTTGTTTTGCTCAGGGCAGGTCACAGTAGCATCAGAAGCATGGCAAACCATGCAAACACTCAAGAGCCGCTGTTCCAGACACTTTGCTGACATGATCTTGGCTGTAAGTCACATATCCATGCCTCACTCTAGAGGCACTAAGAAATGCATGCTTCCTCCCACATGAGGCTGGCCATTGAAGGGAACAATAAAGGATCAACCACAATCTAGTATCCTGACTCTCCCAGGTTAGCTATTTATCCACCCATGAGCGTGTTTTGGCATGTTTTAAAGTTGAGAAAGAAAGAGTAGCTTCTGTTGATATTATAAAGGCAAGAGGGGGAAAAACATTTTTTTTTCTAGTACTGTACATGATCTCTTCTCTGAAAGAAATCTTCAGTCTACACAAAGTCAAGTATTTACGCGTTTTCCCTTCACCTACTTTTAAATTCTCAATTCTGAGCCCCTGGGTGGCTTAGTCAGTTAAGTGTTGGCCTTCAGCTCAGGTCATGATCCCAGGATCGAGCCCCTTGTCAGGCTCCCAGCTCAGCAGGGAGCCTCTTCTCCTACTCTCTCCTGCTCATTCTCTCTCTCTCAATAAATAAAATCTTTAAAAAAATAAATTCTCAATAAAAATATTGGGTTAATAGTCAGAGAGCTTGACACAAATGCCTGTTTATCAACTTTGTAAAGTGACTAGGAATATAAGCATGATGTGGAGCCACTGTAATTTCAGCAGAATTATTAAAATGTTAAAGTATTTCATGCTGTTGTCACCCGTAATGGCTACAACAGTAGGAGCGATATAAGGCCAGAGTACCCACATTTCCTCCACCAGTATTTGTGATGAGGATATTACATTTCCTTGTTCTTGATTCTGTCAGTGGAATTATGTTGACCCAAAGAAAAAGCCATAGATTGCCAATGTGATTTTACTTTATCGAGATAATGTTGGACTCCATTTGGACATGCAGGTGGTGACATAAAGCTGGATTTTATTGTGATAATGAAGTAGCCTCACGATGGGGGAGTGGAGCCATGGGGAGCTGGCTCCCCCCGCAGGGACACAGATGCAAACACAGACCCCGTGTGAGTGGAGTCCTGTAATCCACCGGTGGCTTTGACTCTCTACATTGAGGTTGTATGAAAATTCATGTTAATCAGATGATGTTAAGGTATTGCCAGATATGAAATATTACCAAAATAAAGGATTCTCAACAGCTTTACCAATCTAGTACAGTATAAATCCATTGACCAAGAAAGGAACATCGTGTGGATTTATGCCCATAGCAATACAAGTTTTAATTAAAACCTTGTTTAAATTTTTTATTTTGGAATGAGTTAGCATTTTATAGCAGCATAAGAAGTTGATTAAATAAAGTACATAAATTAGCCAATGCTCAGAAGAGCCACGCAGTCTTCCTGCTCCTCGTACGATTCCTGTCTTCGACAGCACTTCGACCCACACATGTGTAAGCAGACACAAAGTAGGAAATGAGAAGTCTGTAGCCCTGATTTATATGTCTGAGCATTTCTCCATCTCCTGGCTTACAATAGGACTTATGAGCTATCCCTGCTGTTTTATGAGCTTTTGTTTCATGCTTATGCACATACATGGGGGGAAGTGGAGGGGTTCATAGATGTATCATGTGTGGTTTCTTTCATTAAAAAATATATATTCCATTTGAGGAGTCTAGACATTAATCATAAACTTAAGTAACTCGGGGATTTTAAATTGCATTATGTTCTTTAAAAAATATTTAAACATAAGTAGTACATATCCATTACTGAAAAATGAAGAAGTACAAATTAGTAAATTTAAAAAATAAAATCACTCCATGCCAGCAAACTAAGATGAATAATGTGAGCATCTCAGTTTCTACATCTAGATTTGTTTTTTTCACATGTGTATATAACTGTCTGTAAAATTCTACACGTGGGTATCTTACAAATATCTTTTAAGAGGTATCACATAGTATCTAATGCACTTTTATAATGCGCTTACTCAACAATATATTATGAACTCCTTTTCTCTTATTAATGAATATACTTGTTTATCGATTCACTCTTTCTGCAAATATTTTTTGGTCCCTTTTAGTATGCCCCCCTACCTGGTGAGACTATTCATCTGTGTTCATAATCGCTATCTTCTGGACCTGCAGTCTCAAGGAAAAGACATTCGCTGATGGGTAAACAAATAGAGCATAATTACAAGCGGTGGTAAATGTTATGAAGCAAAATAATGAGCGCACAATGAGAGAGAACACTGGCAGAGTGGGGATGGGTGGTGAATGGAAGCTCAGGATGGATTGCCAGGGAACTCAGGGGTAATTCTGTTGGGGGACCCACATGTACAAAGGTGTTTCTTCTTCATGAGATCTTCCTTTCATCAGATGCAGAGTTATCAGAATATACTGATTTTATTAGAACCTACTGCACTTTCGCTATCTTCCAGAAAAAAAAGGTTTTAAAAACGTGTATTAGGAGGTCAATATCCTCAGTGCATAGGGGTTAGAGTTATGAAGTTTAACTCCACTGGCCCCGCACACATTATGTGCCTCATGAGAGAGCAAAGGTCTGCATGTTATCAAAAGGTGCCTGAAGATACACTGATTTTTGAAAACCGAAATATGTCATCTCACTCAGTCCCCACTTCTTAGGTTGTTGACACCAAATGAAGGCCAAGTGAAGCTTTCCCTTAGACTGACGTGAAAGCTTTCACCTCAGAGACTGTGTGGATCCTGCTCATGAGTTCCTGTGACCAGCGATATGTCCAATGACTGAAGGCTGGTAGGACTTTTGACATTGAAGTTGACCAAGACCAAGTAAAATTGCAGGATTCTATTTGGTGTCATGATTTGTGAGGCTTCTAAAAATATGTAATGTTCATTTGCTCTGTGTTGGATTATGGAATTCTCTCATTTGTTTAACTTACCATTCATTCATTCAACTCATAAATGGTTGAGAACCTACTGTGTGTCAGGCACTGTTCTAAACTGTCAAGATACCAGGATACACACAAGACATGATCTTTACCCTCAGGAAATGTATACTCTAGATTTATTTTGCTTTGGATACAATCATAAACTATATCTTATTGTGTTCAATCATTTTAGAGTTGAAAAGGACTGGAGATACTATTTTATCCTCATTCAAAAAAAATTTATTTATTTATTTGAGGGAGAAAGAAAATGAGTGAGTGTGCACGTGCGCGCACACACACACATGCACAAGTGGGGGGAGGAGAAGAGGAAGAGGGAGAGAGAGAATCCCAAGCAGAATCTTGCAACCTTGAGATTACAACCTGAGCTGAAATCTGAAGTTGGACACCTAACCTACTGAGCCATCCAGGAGCCCCTGCCATCCTCATTTTAAACTCAGTAATAGAGTGGTTTCCTTAGGGTCACCGAGTTAGTCCGAGACATAACCCAGATCAGACCCTGTGTTCTCAGGCTCCTGGTCTTGGGCTTGTTACTACTGCCAAAGATTGGACTTTAATCAGGTCCTGGGCTTGGGAGCCAGACTGCCTGGGCCTTTCTTCCTAGGTGTTGAACTTGGGAAGGTTACTTAGCCTCTCTGTGCTTCAGTTCCTCACTTGTGAAGAAGGGGTGATGATAGAGCTTGCTGCAAGATTCTCGCCCAGATTTTGAGATTGTTTCTGGGAAGCCTTATGCCTGTCCCATGGCTAGAACTTGATAAATTTTGGCCATTATTATTATTATCACTCCTGTGGTTATATGAACATCATCACATGGTCTAGAGCTTAAGGTCTTCCTTCTGGGGATTCTCAGGGCAGAAGTTTCCCCCCATAGACCTGCCCTTGTTTGAAACCCATCCTAGGGCAGCCCCAGTGGTTTAGCGCTGCCTGCAGCTCAGGGCCTGATCCTGGAGACCTGGGATCGAGTCCCATGTCAGGCTCCCTGCATGGAGCCTGCTTCTCCCCTCAGCCTGTGTCTCTGCCTCTCTCTCTCTCTGTCTCTGTCTCTGTGTGTGTGTGTGTGTGTGTCTATGAGTAAATAAATAAAATCTCTATGAGTAAATAAATAAAATCTTTTAAAAAACCATCCTAAATATGAACTGACTGGTGGCCATGCCAGAGACCTCTATTTGAAGAGCATTCATGAAAATAATTATTTCAGTCTATATTCTTGATTTTGACCATTTTCAGGAATGCTGAAAATAAATTCCTACATTTTTACTCAAATGTAATCCACTTTCTGTGTCTTTTAGGTACGATATCTTATCATAGGTACAGGGTGCATCTATAACAATTGTGATGCAGGTTTCCCAAAATACAGTGACAACACACACATGCACACATACATAACCAAATCCATCTGAAAAACAGCGCAGCCCCTTCCTGGAAATCAAAATTATGACAGCTTATTAAAAACTCTGCAAAGTACAAAAGGTTACAAAAGCTGAATTCTACAGCTTATTTGAGCACAGAACACCTCAGGGTCAGCTCCAGTAGGCATGTGACTTATACAGTCACATGGACCATGCTCCTAAAAGGATCCAGTGCTTGACTTAATGCTCTGTTGTTGTCGTCTTGAAATTCTTAGTAATTTTTTTAATTAGTTTCAGAGGTAGAATTTAGTGATTCATAAGTTGTATATAATATCCAGTGCTCATCACATCACATGCCCTCCTTAATGCCTGTCATCCAGTTACCCCATGCTCCACTGCACCCTCACCCCAGCAATCTTCAGTTTGTTTCCTAGAGTTTAGCATCTCTTATGGTTTGCCTCCCTCTCAATTTTCATCTTATTTTATTTTCTTAGTAATTTTAAACAAGGAGATATTCATTTTTATTTTCCACAGAATCTCACAAGTTAAGCAGCTCTTCTTGACATCCTCATTCATATTCCAAAGAGATGGCATTCTTCCAAATTGTCTCTGGTGAGACCCTCAGTGCCTGCCTCTCTTTGGGGGCACTGTCTGGTCCCAAGGTACATATTGCTTCCCTGTCATCTCGGACAGTGGGAGAAAAACTCAATGAAGAGCCAGGACTCTACCTTGATTGTTAAAAATACACACCAGATTTCCAAATCTAAAACATATATGCACTTGCTACTAAATGCCTGCATGCCAGCCAAGGTACTGAATGCTTTGCTGGATAGGATTTAGCTTAACCTTGTTTTGATAACCAAAGTTCAGGTTCTTCCCCAAAGGACAATAACTGGTCACTTAAACCAGGAAAACATGACTTATAAGCTAAGCACTTTAAGGGGGCTGTTCCCCAAATTCATCTTTACGTAGTTGCTGAGTTATAATACTATTTTTAGATGAAGAAATACATTGTCTGTAATTGATATTGAAACACTTTAAATTGGCACAAAGGTAAGTTTAAATTTTCTACAAGCTGATGGAGGGCTGGATGTACATACAGATCAGCGGAACAGAACCTGGAAACAGACCCAGACATATGTGCCCAACTGATTTCTGACAAAGGTTGCAAAACCAGCTCTATGGAGGAAAGATTGTCTTTAAAAAAAAAAAAAATGTTCCTAGAGCAATTAGATATCTATAGGAAAAAAAATTGACCTTAACCTAAACCTCATACATCCTAACCTTATACAAAAATTACCTCAAACTGGGTCATAGGCTTAACTATAAAGCACAAATGCATATTCCCAACTAAATCAAACAAAAATGTGGAATTTGACAGCCTGAGCAAACTTTACAAATTATCCAGCAAGGAGCTTTTCCTGTGACCCCAGCAGTTACAAACAAGGAGCTGTGGGCTTATGGGACCTTCTGTCCGCCAGGGTTTGAGCTCTGCATCTGTAAAGCAAGGCCACCAGTATGCCATGTCACCTTGCTCCTCAGCCACTAAATCTAAGAACTGGAGAATATGGATTCTGGAGTAGTCTTGCTCCATCTCCTGCCTAATGGAAAGTTCCCTGTGCCCTTGATATTCTATTATTGCTGATCCATCCCATTATTGGAAGGCTTTCTAGAACATTATGGGGGAAAATGTGAGTCTTTAGAGACAGGTAATCCTAGGGTCAGACCCCCTTTTTTTAAATCTCCTACTAGCCCCAATCTGCAAGTGAACAGAATTGTGGCTTCTTTTCAACATTATGAGAAAAAATAAACCAGTGATTGATAGCCAGAATGGGACTTGCAGATAGTTTTTATGATTATCCTCCCCAGAAGATTTTGATATGGCATCTAGTCAGGTGTTCCTTGTGAGACTTGGTGTATTGCTGATGATCAATATAAGTTTATTGAGAATAATAACTAATTACACAAATCCAAAAATCCTTTCACGTCTCCATTCGCGGGGTATATCACAATTGCTTTTTGTAATTATAATTGGGGTGCCGCCACGTTAGTTTGTTTAATTATTTCCACTTGATGGCCTGATTAGCAAAATTGCTCACACTGTTTTCCTTGCATAATGCGCCATTATGAGGAGCAATTACTGAAGAGCCTGTGTCCCAAACCCCCAGCTGAGCAACCATCCCAAAGTGAGCTCGGCGTTGCCAGTATCCCGAAGGATTTTTGAGTTCAATCACTTGATTTCAAGACTCTCAATTCAAATACTCTGGTTTTCTTTTTTTTTTAAGATTTTATTTATTTATTCATGAGAGAGAGAGAGAGAGAGAGGCAGAGACACAGGCAGAGGGAGAAGCAGGCTCCATGCAGGGAGCCCAATGTGGGACTCGATCCCAGGGCTTCCAGGATCACACCCTGGGCTGAAGACGGCGCTAAACCGCTGAGCCACCCAGGCTGCCCTAAATACTCTGGTTTTCAAACTAGGTATTTTGAAGTCCAAGACACTGGGAAGCTGATCCACTATTTTGCATTTGCTGATGGGTTCCCATCTTTTGCATCCCAGTGTTGGATGTGTTGACATTCTCCCTGCCTTCAAGTTGTTTGTTCACGTGTGCTCTGGCCAAAAGAGCTGCAAGGGTTATTTTTTCCTGTACTTGTTCATCACTGTTACTGTAAATATATTATCTCCTGGTGGATTTTGTGCAGCATTGGTGTTTGAGGATAGGTGTGTCGTGTCTCTAAATTCTGCGTGTGTAAACACTCTTAAGAAGGAAAATAATGATGAAGTGGTTGGAATGTTTTGGAATTGCATGGGCTGATTAACATAGTAGCTAGGACAGGAACCCAAGGGAAGGCTGGAACAAACAGGCCAAGTCAGGAAGTAGAAAGACACTCTAGATATGCCCTGACGTCACTGGCCCCTCTGGAACTGTGCGGCTTTGACTTGGGTGATACTGTCCAGTCTTCACTAACCATTAGCTTAGACTGAGGAAAGGTAAGAAAGATGAGTCCTGGTTCTTCCACCAGCTGGCAGCATTAACAACCAGCTTTTATTTTCTTTCACTGATCATTAGATTTTCGGAAAATAGTTTTCCCAAGAAAATAAAAATTTCGTGCATGGATTATGGGCAGTCCAAGCAGGAGCAGCAGGTGAGCCAGCAGGTGCCAAGCTTTGTCAGTCCCACACAGCACCTTGAGAGGCCACTGCCTTGTATGCCATAGGTGCTCATTTAGTTTTTGATGGATGCATTAACGAAGGGGAAAGGTGGTTTTTGTTGTACCTGTAAGGTGCTGGTGACTTGAGACAAATAAAAAATGTGTAGCAGTTATGGCAGAAATTATGCTTTTCACAATCCAGAACAAAGAATAAACAAGAGGGGCAGCTTGTGGTCCTGGTTATGAGAATAAGCTTCGCACTCATGTGACCTGGGTGCAAAACCCAGCCCAGCAGCCCTGGAACCTGGGCAAATGACTTAATCATCTGGGTGTTTGTTTTTCACCTAAATGACAGAGATGACCACACCTAGACCATGGGGTTGCTTTGAGTAGACGTGCAGCAAATGGAAGTTATTTGCTTGCATGCATGTATGCATGCATGCCTGCCTGCATTTATTTATTTATTTATTTATTTATTTATTTATTTATACCTACTGAGGGCTCATTTTCTGGCTTTGTGGTGAACAAAAGCATTCTGCTTCAGGGTAAGATGACTACTAGCTTTGCCTAACCTCGTAGACTGAGTAATGGTTCCCAGAATATGTCCAGGTCTTAAATTCCAGGAATCTGTGAAATATTACCTTGTATGGCAAAGGAAATGTTGCAGATATGTTTAAGTTAAGGATCTTGAGGTGTGAGAAGTTGGTCTTGGATTATGGGAGTGGGGCGGGGAAGATCAGTGAGAGAGAAAGTGTTTGCATGAGGGAAACAGATGGATGATGGCCAAGGAGCCAAGAAATGCCATAGCCTCCCAGGGGGAAGAGGCCAGGGGCAGCTTCTCCCCTGGCATCTAGCAGGAGCCAGCCCTGCCGACACGTTAACTTTAGGCTTCCATTCTTCAGAACTGAAAGAGAATGAATTGCTATTGTTTCAAGCTTTTATGTGGTGATTTGTTATAGCAGCAAGAGAAAACTAATACACCCTATTTCATCTGATTTCAGTTAGTAGGGATGGAGGTTTTTCTGAAAGTTATTGCATAATATTAGCCTTTTCAAATAAACAATGATGAAGGCATAGCAGGGTAGCTACTTCTGTTCTATTTCCCTCTGCACAGATTCTGTGTGACAGAGACATTCGGGTTGTTTTGCATTTTGGCTGGTGGTTCTGCCTTGGAAGGCCTTCCAGCTATAGTTCTTCCCCTACCATGTCAGGCCTGCCTCTACTTACCACCATCCCACCCTATCATCTCTGATGGATGCACAACTGGGTAATAAGTAGTAATAACAGGGAGCATGTACTTGCCTTGAGCTCAGCCTAAGCATGTCACATGCTTCATCTCACTTAACCCTGCAGCAACCTCTTGAGGAGGAAGCTGTTCTGAACCTATTTACAGATTACGAAACTGAGGTCCATGGGGGCCAAGCAGACACTAATGCTCCCGGGAATGAAGATGAGCTTGAGCCCTGGAAACCATTCCAAGCTGCCTCAACATCCATTCCAAACAATGTGGGCTAGCTGGAAGTGTCCCTAGAAGCTCTGAGCTAGGCTAAGTGAAAAAGGCCAGTTCCCCATCAAATACATGTGCATGGAGTTGTTTCCTTGTGTCGGCGCTGATTTGGGTAACAGGTGGGGCTTCAGTAGCCATTCCCCCAAGCATAGGAAAGCATTCTTTAAACTCTAAGCATTATGGAAACATTAATTTTTGTTCATTTGTGTTTTTTTGCACAGGTACTTAATGACTTTGGTTCGAGTTTATCAATTCTTAGCTAGGTATTTGTGGGTTTAATTCTTACAGGGTGAAGTTCCATTAGGGGCAGAGCCCATGCCTCACTGTCTTCTGTATTTCAGCATCCAGAGCAGTGCCCAGCATGGAAAAGCCCAGAAAGTGTTTATCAAATAACTAAAATAGGTAACATACCTTGTGGTACTTCAGGGTAGCCAGCTGAGCCCTTACTGTGTACCAGCCAGGAGACCAGGTGCAGTTCTTGTATTAACTTACTGATCCTTCAGTCAACATCATGAGGGTCCAAGTACTGGGGGAGAGGGAGTTAGTTACTCTTTAGATTGCAGGTGGCAGGCTTGGGATGGGAGCCCAGGCTGCCTGCATCCACAGTTTGCACTTTTAAACTGGATACAACATCACCTTTCTAAAGTCTATAAATAGAGCACTTTACATGATACTTTGCAAATGCAAAAATTTGCAAAGCTGTAGTTTTGTTTGCAATGAAATAATTCTCCTCTGATGCCATATAATAGCACATAAAGTTTGGGTACAACAGCAAGCTCCATGGGAGTAAAGATTTTGTCTGGTTAACTGGTTTATCTAGTAAACCTAGAACCCAGTATATAGTATCTGCTCAATAAATGTGTGTTGGCCTTAAAAATCATCATGTTACAAGGGATTCCAACAATATTTGTAAAAGTGTCTAAGAATAAGTTTTCAAACACACTGAGGCAATTTCTGGTTTATATTTTATCTTTCTAATGAAAGGATTCACATGGTACAGATTATGTCTGTGCATGTGCACATGTGTAGATGTGTGTGGGTGTGTGTGTGTGTCTGTGTGTGTATTGGGCCATTGAACAAAAAGGGAAGTGTCATAATATTCCTAACAGCAAAATAGGGGTATTCGCTCTAAAGAGAATTTACATTTGCATATCACATTTGGAAATAGTTTGGTCTTCCTGTTCAGTCCTGAGTTGTCTTAGATTCTCTATAAAGACTCACCCACACCCTAATAATTGATCAAAAGGTAATATTTGTGCTCTTTGTTGGCCCAGCTGTAGAGAGAACAGAGAATAAGTAAATCTGTGGGCAGATATGTATTTGGGGAGTAAGACGGGAGGAACACACCAAGCCCACTCTCTAGAGAATGAAATTCAGGTGGAATTTCAGGAATTGAGGAGGATAATGTGCCTTCATAATGAATCAGATTGAACCAGAAATCAATCCATTAGATTGAGGCAGATGCTTCTCTCTGCATGGATGAGACAGCATGGTTTGAGGCATCACTGGTAGAAGACTAGAACAATTTAGAAGCAAGACTGAGCAGATCCATCAGTATCATTTGGAGAATTCCCATGGAAGAATGGGGCTTCCTGTCCAGAGCACCGATATTTGCCTGGACACAGTAGCTTGGTAGACTTAATCACATCACCAATCAAATCTCACGGAAAAATAACAGCAGTTAGGGCAGCAGATAGCAGCCAAAAATCGAGGCTAGCTTTGTGGGTTTTAGTCTTGTTTGTTCTGATGCATAGGAACAAGAATCTGTGACATTCTTTCAGGGATGGAGCAGATATGGGGTGGTTGATGTTCTCCTCCCTCCTTTGCCTGTGTCTCCTGCACTGCAGAGATTGGGAACAGGATATTCTGAGGGGGCAGTGGTCTCAGTCCCCATAAGGAGGGCTGGAGGGTCCTGGCACATTTGGCAAACCTCTCATACCTGAGGCCTTGCTCTCCTGCTTGGAGGATCAGGGAAGCCTTCCTGATACTGCCCAGGTTTGAAGAGATTTGGGAATTTTGCCTCACATTAGCAAAGCTGATAGGAGCTCTGAGTCCTCCAGCACACCAGTGAGTGAATGGCTGGGTCCGAGGCTGGGGGTCAGGTGAGACAGAGAAGCCCACTTGTGCTCTTCAGGGAGGCTCATGGCATGGAAGATGCCTGGCCAGAAGGCTGCTCGGTGAGCTTGCTTGTTCTTTCAAAGGGTTGATGACCCCAGATTCTAAGACCACACCCAGGGATGACTCGGTGATTTTTTTTTTTCCCACCAAATATAACTATGACCTTGCATAATGGATTTCTTTCAAATGGTTAACCAAGCCCTGGTGAAGGAAGACCAATGTGAGCTAAGACAGCAGTTCGTGGTGGTCTAAGGAAACAACTGTGCACTCCTTTGGACTCCCACACTGGTGCCATTTTGGGTGTCACGTTGACGGTGGTGATGAGCTAGGTTCCCAGGAAGCAGAGAGGAAAGCTCTGGGTGTCTTCCAGAGGCCAGCCCTTTGAGTTCATGCCTGTGGGAGTGTATCTGGTTCTCCACATGATCACTCATGTCATGGTATTCTCTACAACAATGATCTTTATGGGGACGCCTGGGGGGCTCAGTAGTTGAGCATCTACCTTTGGCTCAAGATGTGATCCTGGGATCGAGTCTTGCATCTGGCTCCCCGCAGGGGGCCTGCTTTTCCCTCTGCCTGTGTCTCTGCCTCTCTCTCTGTGTCTTTCATGAATAAACAAATACAAAAATCTTAAAAAAAACAAACAATGACCTTTAATGGTATCCACATTTAAAAACTAGATTGTGAAACATGGTCCTTGACAATGTCAATGATGCTATTTACATTATTATTCTTTAAATATTTACAATACATTAGAAAATGCTGAGTCCCTAAATATTTTGACAAGTAGTAACAAGGAGTAATGCTCTCATGCTCTCATTTCTACCATATGCAGTTTCCATCTGGGAAAGTCCCCTCAGGAACTACCTGGCCACATACTGAGTGATCACTGCGAGGGTGAATAGAGAAAAGGAAGGGTCAAAGGTTTCCTAGAAAACTGCCCATTGGTCTTATGAGATAGGAACACATGTGACTTTTGTATGCAAATGTGTTCAGCTTGTAGAAACCATGACTGCAACTCTGGCTCCTGAGGACTAGCCCCCAGCCACGAGCCCCAGTCTCTGCACAAGCTTTGCTAGACGCACTCTTGGGCTGTGCATTCCTTCAGTGTGCCAACAGTGTAAAACTGGCCTTGCCCCATTCCTGCACTTAGGCCCACAACTGCCAACAAATGTAAAAATCAACCGTAAGGTTCAGAGAAGCTGTTTTTTTCACCAGCAGGCAAAGTGATCTTTCTGAAGACTTCAAATTATTTGAAAAATTTAACCTTTTTTATCCTTTCTTTTGCTGAAAACTATGTCCGTATGTGGCATGCATATATTTATATGTATATAATATGTGTATACATATGTACACATACATAATATATCTGATATATAACAAATATATGCTTAACATATATACATATACCCTATACACATGCTATATAGACATACTGTTCCTATGTATGCATCTATGTGTGTGTTTGTGTGTCTATATGTATACACACACAAGGTTGATTAGGAACTATAAAATTTATTTATTTTTTAAGATTTTATTTATTTATTCATGAGAGACAGAGAGAGAGAGAGAGAGAGAGAGGCAGAGACACAGGCAGAGGGAGAAGCAGGCCTATGCAGGGAGCCCGATGTGGGACTCGATCCCTGGTCTCCAGGATCACACCCTGGGCAGAAGGCAGGCGCTAAACCACTGAGCCACTCAGGGATCCCCAGGAACTATAAAGTTTAAAGTAAATACATATCTTAGAATTTAGTAAAAAAGATGTTGTACTCCAACTAAGTTTATGATTGAACGAGAAACTTTGGGAAAGAGAACTTTAATCTCAGCTACAACATTAACTTTGTGACCCTAATATTCATTTAAATGACCCACTGTCAGATCCTACATGGTAGGATGACATCGTTGTTGAAGCCTTAACTGGCATTATATTCTGGAAATAGGTATTTTATCTTTAATTCACGGTAAATTGTATTAGCATCCTTATTTGGCTGCCAAAACAAGTTACCAAAACCTGCATGGTTTAAAACAGCAGGAATTTATTCTCTGTCTTCTGGAGTCCAGAAGTCTGAAATCTAGGTGTCTGCAGGGCCACCCCCCTCATTGCTCTGGGGCAGGGGAGGGGGTCCTTCCTGCCTCTTCAGTGCCTGGTGTTGCCAGTAGCTCTCAGCAATCCTTGCCTTGAAGATTGGGTGCTCTGATCATGTGACAGGCTTCTTCCTCAGTCTTGGCATCCCTGTGTGTCTGTCTCTGGGTCCAAGTTTCCCATTATTATTATTATTATTTATTTTTATAAAAACAAAGACTTCAGTCCTATGGATTAGAGCTACACCTCTACTTAATAACCACAATAAAGACTCTTGTGTCCCAGTAGGATACATTCTAAGGTTCTGGTGTTAGCACTTCAATATATTTTTGGAGGGAGGAACACAATTTAACCCATAACAAAAATTCTAAAAGGAAAAAATAAGATAAAATATATATATAATCTTTTTTAAAGATTTTATTTATTTATTCATGAGAGACAAATAGAAAGAGGCAGAGACATAGGCAGAGGTAGAAGCAGGCTCCCTGTGGGGAGCCCAGTGCAGGACTTGATCTTAGGACCCCGGGATCACTCCCTGAGCCAAAGGAAGATAGATGTTCAACAACTGAGCCACCCAGGTGTCCCAAGAGAAATATATTTTAAAAGAAATGTCATGTTGCTAATATCTGCACATGAACAAGATTCCAAGTCTGGTTATCTATGTCTACAAATTTGAAAAATAGACTAATTACACTTTTAACTTTACATTTTAAAAAATAAATTATTATTTTTCATGTTATTTGATTTTTTAAAGTGGAAAAATGTGTTTGCTATTTCTAAGAAGATAAAGAACACTGGAAAAGAAATGAAATATGAAATTTTGTTTATAGCATTACTCTAAATTTTCATCCCAACATCCCACCTCCACTCTTAGATTTTTACCCATAAGATTGATAGTAGGAACATTTATAAAGTGTTTTTATTAATTTTATTTTACTATCCAGTTTGGCCCAAATGCAGTCTGTCAAATTGTGTGTGCATGTTTTCAGGTATGACTCTGGATGGAAACGGAGTCTCCAGCTGATTTTGAAGCTGAAGGGGAGGGGTTTTCTGTAATACAAGAGCCCAGTGCCTTTGTACTAGCTCTGGTCTTAATAGCAAATTCCTGCCATTTCAAGCATAGCTGTAAATATGACCCGTTGGGATGCTCTATTCCAAAAATGTAGTTATTTGAGACACGAGCTGTACCTAGCACTTCATTAAAATTGCTTAATTATAGTGGAACATGTAGCATTGCTTAGGGATATTGATTCTTGTAAGTTTCTGAAATAGAGAAATCTATATTGTTTACATATGTGTTTTCTTTTTTTCTCTCTCTGTCTCTTATGCCTTATGGATGATGAATCAATTAAAAATTAGTGATTTGTCTTGTTAATGAAAACTAGTGTACAGTATTTCTATTCAAAATATTCATCAACAGAATCAATATTGAGAATAGATACCCACTTGATATAAAATGCCTCCAGAATCTCGTATATGCCACTGCCCTGCAAAGTCAGAAAAGGGTAAATAAATTACCCAGGAAATACCTTCTATGCCCTCTGGACTTGTATGCCTTGTTAGTGTCTAAGGTTACAGAAAAAAGAAATGGAACACTGGGGTTGCCACGGAGACACCCAAGTCCTGTCAACAGCTCTTGCTCTAATAGTGACAAATGGTACTTATTACATCAGGACTAATTTCATCGGATTCTGCTCAGATAAATATACTTAACCTTTACTGATAAAATTGTGTCATTATAATTACTTAGTAAAAGACCTTATTAGACAGCAGTAGTCTATGTCGATAGATGAATGTTTTATTGAGGTTTATTATATATAATTTTGATGGCATATTTG